>NC_081409.1:546693638-547308638 GCF_030272615.1 Cryptomeria japonica
ATTACCATACTCAGTTTTGTAATTGTCACTATGAACGCGAAGGAAAGTCCAGATATTGCCATCTCTTGTCATTGGCTGCATTTTTTAATGACTTAATACTTGAACATCAACAAACTCTTGAGTATCGGCAGACTCCAACTACACATTGAGATGTTTAAGATGCTAGATATATTGATAAGGAGGTGCAATAGGGATTGATTGGGGTCTCACTGGATGAGTCATATAGTGAATTACTTAGAGACAGAGGCCAATTTTGTTATTGATAGCCTAAATGAAGCATAGTTATAGGAGGTCTAGTTGTTGACATCTGTAAACTTTTTAATCTATAATCTTACTGCTACGCCCATTGTTGGACATTTTGTCAACTTGTAGCCATGGGGACTTTTGTGGTAACAAAAACGATCAAAATATATATTTGTATTGCTGCTGTACTTGAACCAACGAACATTGAATCTTGAATTTGATGCAGCATATAAATGTCTAAACGTGAAGCTTGATGTCAGGTTGGATAAATTTGCAAAAATTTGAATTTCCCTAGTGTAGAAAAATATATATATACAGTTATCCCCCAAAAATGGCCTATAGGATTGCAATTCTCAAGACACATCCCACTACTGTCCTGGAAACACCACAAAAACATAGTTCTGGTCCATTCCTGCCAGCCAAGTGGTTCCAGCAAATGGCTTACAATTCTTGTGCTATTTGGTAATTTAATATCGTCCATTATCTTTTCCAGCATTCTTCTCTGAAGATCAAATGTTTAATCAGATTCTCAATTTCTTTAACCAGAATAGTTTGTGTTTTTTGGAGAGTAGGTTACAGTGGAACCACTTTCATTTGCATCAAAGTGTCTAACTTAGCATTTTGCAATTAGTTTTCATCATCCTCAAATTTATACCTCTCAAGATACCATGTGGTTCTAGAATGAGTATTCTGTGCAAAAAAAAAATCAATCTCCTATAGTAAGTCCTTTTAAAGTTATAACATGTAACTGCAAAGCTCTGATAGGGATAATATATCTAATGAAATAATCTGCACAAGAAAGGTTTTTGGTGTACAATTACACAGTTGATATTACAATTATGACCTTTTCAACATCTTTTAGATAGACCTCTATAATGTCCCCTTCTGCGGAGTAGCCGGAAAATTACCCATTTAGCCTATTTTATTCCTGTAGGCTAATTTCAGACTATATCAGGGAATAAATTAATTAATTAAATAAAGTTGTTCAATAAAGCAAATTTTACGGATGACTATAATTTAATTAATTTTATAAAGTGACAAGTGAATTAAAGGGAAATATTAAACGTCATTTTATAAAGGTATTTTAATAAAATAATTTAAGCGGGAAATTAAAAGGTCTCTCGAAGAAAATTCCATGGGAAAATATAAAAAGAGGATTTGAGAACTCATTTGCTCATATGCTTTTTTATGTTCTCTATTGTGGAATTTTGAACTTTTGCTTGAACAAACCCTAGGACAAAAACTATGAGATATCTACACAAATACCTTGGGAAAACCTCCAAGGAGGAAAAACCCAGCATTAAAGACCCACAGGTCAAATTATGTATTCACTCTTATTGCACAAATACAATACTTAGCTTGCTTTTCTGAATTTGATCTTTATGTATCAGATCTGCTCCTTTTGCATGCTTCAAGACTGCATCAAAATGCCCTATATCCTCTTGAATAAGTTCGCCCAATCTTTGGACAAGTTCGCACAATCCTTGGATAAATTCGCACAACCTTCTTTAGTGATTTCGCACCTCTTGTTTGCAGAGCTGATTCGCTGATTTCATGGATAACTGAATTGTGTTTGTATTTGCAATTTAACCTTTATTTATATGGGTCTTTAACCCATATATCCTAGGTCGGCTTTAGTCCCTTTTGGCACCAATTTGTGGCGTGTTGCTTTTAGTGAGGCGTGGAGGATGGGGCCGGACTTGTCTTGGGGGCACGCTACCCCTTTAAGATAGGACCCAGTCCTAAATGGGTTCGGATGTTGCCTTAAGGCAATCCGAACCCATTTTCCCTAGTTATAAACAACACTCCCTCTTAACTAGGGAAGAAGAGAATACATAATTTGAACCTTTAGAGTTCCATCTAGCACACAAGCATAGAATTACATCTCCCACCTAGCACACAAGCATAGAAAGTGTAATACAAGTGGGTCTTTACATAATTACATTTTTCCATCTAGCACACAAGCATAGAAAGTGTAATACAAGTGGGTCTTTACATAATTACAATTTTCCATCTAGCACACAAGCATAGATTGGATACTTTTCATTCTTGCACACAAACAAAGAATGATCAAAGCATAGCAGATAGAGTCACTGAGATTGGAGCTCCCTCTCAATCAGGGTTTCATTTTCCACAATACCAAGTCTGTCTCTGAAGTATTCGAACTTCACCCTAGATAAGGGTTTGGTAAGAATGTATGCAACCTAATCATCTGTGCTAATGTACTTTAGTTGAATGGCACCTCTTTGCACCATATCCCGAATGAAGTGATAGTGCATTTCCACATGTTTGGACCGGTCATGGAACACAGGATTTACTGACATCTTTATACAGCTTTGATTATCACAATGAAAGGTGGTAGGACCAAGGAGTTTGCAAAGCCACACTGCTTCTTTGGATGCAACAGATGTTGCAATGTACTCAGCTTCTGCAGTGCTCAATGCTATGGAAGATTGCTTTCAACAAACCCAAGAGATCACTACAGAGCCCAAGTTGAAGCAGATACCCGAAGTACTTTTCCTGTACATTCATTGTGCAATCTGTAATTTGAACTCAGCCAGCACTTCTTAGAGAGGATCACAACAAGTAGCCAGTAACCATAAGTAATAAGTAACCAAATCACATAATGGTAACTCATCATGGATCCTTTTATAATATTCATCTTGCCTTGCCTGTAGAGGATGAATCCAGAACTTTATCATGAACACCTGCAAGACATGAATACAAACACAAGTATATACATGCACATCATGGACTCTTTCCATGATATATATCACGCATATACACCATTCATTGCCTACTAAGAATGATGAAGAGCTTCCATTTCAATCCTCTCTCAAAGAAGATTGCAGCACCAACTTTATTTGCACACGAGTATTCTCCTTAATCTTTTCCCAGAGAAGAATGCATCACCTTTACCTCAAACTTCTCCCAGAGAAGAATGTAACATCAAAAAATCATAATCTTTCATTTTGCTCGCAAGCATAGAATGAAGTAACATAAACCATAGTCCTCCATTTTGCACACAAGCAAAGAATGAATAAACATAATCTTCTATCTAGTACACTTTCCATCCAGCACACAAGCATAGGATGAAATTCCATCTTTTCTACCATCTTACATTGCCTGCAGAGGATGGTAACAATTGCTCTTCTCCCTGAGAAGATTACACTACCACCTTACATTACCCGCAAAGGGTGGTTGATGAAACACAATGCATCACTGAGGTTGAGACTCCTTTTCAATCAAGGCGGAGTTCTCCACAGCTCCAAGTCTATCTTCTGAAGTACTCAAGCTTCAAAAGACTTGGTGAGAACATTTGCAACACAAGATTATCCTGCCATAAGACACTGAATTTTCAGGTATTTCTATACAACTCTGATAATAAATAATTATAAGAAACCATTCAACAAGAATTTGAAAAACCACACAATTTCCTTGACACAGTTCATGCTCCAATGAGTTCAGCTTCAGCAGTACTCAGTGTGACTGAGGACTGTTTGCTGTAGTCCTAAGAGATCATAGGGTATCCAAGTTACAACAAGAGATTGAAGTGACTTCCCTTATCTGAGACACTTCAGAATCTGAGTTAGCCTTCTGAGGTGATTACAGTCTTCTGCTCACAATCATTTGAGATTTTCAAAATGCAACAAGATATGCTTGGCAGCAACAACATGCTTCAACCTTGATCATGAATTAGCTGAGGCATCCACCAATCAGCTGCTTGTCTTCAGATGGATCTACAAAATCAGACTTTGCTACAGACATCCTCGATCTTTATGTTAGTTTTCATAAAGGTTTACAATCCATTATTCTAAATATCAAAAGTATACTTGACTTGGAATAATTTAGTTAGATCCTTGACATAATTATTCCTTATATTCCAATGATGAGAGTAGAGTTAAATCATCACATCAAAAACCAAAATACTTTAAGAAAGGAAGTTAGAACTTTACAAAACCCTAGACTTAACAAATGATTGTCAATTCTTTAATACTAAGTCTTTATTGAAGATAGGACTCCCTCTTAATCCTTAATCAAATAACAATCAATAAAGGAACCAGAAATCATATAAAACTGAAGATGCTACTTGCTTTTCTCTTACTTTCACCTTCTGCAAGGTGACTTTTTAGAAAACTTTCATCTTTAACCCCGAGAGGTTGAGATACAACCTCGTTCCCATCCGAATAACCATGCCTGAAAGGATCCTTATATACTTATATAAAAAAACAAGCGTGAGATTCAAGCAAGCAAAATACATAAGCCAAATCATCTTTCAAACTGAACAACTGAAATTGAGATTTCTTAGAAACCCAATCACAAGATATAGTATGACTACATACATATGATTGATAAATATCAAGTAGAACAGAATCTTCATACTTTGCTGAACAAGATCCTAATTATATTCAGCTTTGGTGGAAGTAAAAGAAATTAATGAGTAAAATGCTTACCTCAGCCTGAAGAGATCTCAATGCTAATCACAGAAGGAGACCACTGACTTGTTCATCTTTCACTCTTCCTACATATGCTATTTACAACAATACAATCTAACTTCTACTATGTAGGAAAGAGCATCATCATAACCAATTAACTGAAAGCAACCTGTCATGCAGTTATTTTAACAGATAACTGACACATAATAAAACTGCATTTGTCACAACATTTAATGACATGAGCTCGAATGCAACAGGGATGATATAAGGATGGTAACTACAGGCACAAACTTGCTTGTAGACCTACAAGGATAAACACCTGTCACAGGGAACCTCAAAACATGATTGGCCCAACACGGGTTAATTCAAAGAGAATATCATTTTCTTTTCACACAACCCAACAGGGGTTTTACAAAACTAAGTAAGCACAAACCCATAAGAAGCAAATATTGATAATGAAACCCTTATTATTACAACTTGACAAAGAAACCCCATATAAACAAATTGACAAAGTTATTCAACAAGAATACTTAACCTTCAATTATCATAAAGTCTCTCATCACAAGGTTAATAAGGAATTAAGAAAAATACACCTGTTGATGTTTAGATAACACTGACACTGGAACCGAAAGCTTCCCCAAAAGAAATTGTCTTTGCAGTCTATCTTCAAAAGCCATAATTCGCAATCTCCTCTTGATGTGCCTTAGCACAGTCAGCTAGGGTTTCAAGATTGGTAGGAATACAACTGATTTTGTTAGCAATACAAAATAGTAGTTGCATGTCTAGTAGCAAAAATAAATCTACCATACCATCAAAGATTCAATCATTATTAAAATTGGATCGGATCACATCAAGGGTTAAGAATCATGAAATATATACCAATCTAGGGTTTATACCAATTCTGAAAATCAACAACTCTGAAGGTAATAACTCCACAGTATACACTTTGCATTCCAGAGATCTGAAAATCTGCAAGGAGGAATATCAGTTACTTCCTTCTTTGGTTCTTCACTCGAATCTCCACAATCTTTAATGAATTAAAGAATGACTCCTTGATGAGGACCCGATTGATGCCCTCTAACTTCAACCCTGTCATTATCTTAATAAAAGACGAATAGCAACCTGAAGGTAAGAGCTTACTGAAATCTGAGGGTTAGTATAACCTTAACTCTGATACCAAATTAAATTTGTGCCCTAGATCAGTAATCAGATTTGTGACATTTAATCATACCCTAGTTTATTAATCAGATTTGTAATTTAGTAAACTATAATCAAGTAAATTCAAGAATGAAACAAGGAACCGAGAGACAAACACAAATACCCTGGGAAAACCTCGAAGGAGGAAAAACCCAGCATTAAAGACCCACAGGCCAGATTATGCATTCACTCTTATTGCACAAATACAATACTTAGCTTGCTTTTCTGAATCTGATCTTTATGTATCAGATTTGCTCCTTTTGCATGCTTCAAGACTGCACCAAAATGCCCTATATCCTCTTGAATAAGTTCGCCCAATCTTTGGACAAGTTCGCACAATCCTTGGATAAATTCGCACAACCTTCTTTAGTGATTTCGCACCTCTTGTTTGCAGAGCTGATTCGCTGATTTCATGGATAACTGAATTGTGTTTGTATTTGCAATTTAACCTTTATTTATATGGGTCTTTAACCCATAAATCCTAGGTCGGCTTTAGTCCCTTTTGGCACCAATTTGTGGCGTGTTGCTTTTAGTGAGGCGTGGAGGATGGGGCCGGACTTGTCTTGGGGGCACGCTACCCCTTTAAGATAGGACCCAGTCCTAAATGGGTTCGGATGTTGCCTTAAGGCAATCCGAACCCATTTTCCCTAGTTATAAACAACAGGAATCACTCAGGTTTCACATGAATTTAGCATTTGAATGTTTATAATTTGTGAAGTCTCGCAAGCATGACAAATTGTTGGAATTTGTAGAGATTGGAAGAAGTTTTCAAGAGAAATAATGGGTACCATTTTACAATGAATGCTGAATTGTTATTGCCAGGCGTTAAAAGTATTAGCATGGTTGGGTGAATGGAAATTGTTGCTGGTTGTCTCATTCTCATTAGACAAGGCATGTGAATGAGTTACTAGGCATGGTCGTAGAATTTTCTCCTTCCAGCAAACAAAAAATAAATCGCCTGGGCATTGTCTCTGGGGTAATTGTGGATGCATTTCGAATCTGGATTGCCTAGGACTGGCCACCACCATACTAAGGACAGGCATAGGTTTGAAGAGAGAATAATTGGCTGTCTGAAAAGTCATGGAAGAGCTGTGGACTCCATATTACTAGCGTAGCGTTTATTGCTGGTGTGAACACCTTATATTCCTAGACGTTTCAATATTCATCAATGCGAGAATCCATATAGTGCTAATGTGAGAAAGAACGGGTATATTTGCTGCCATGGCGGGTAGACTTGCTGCTGTTCCAAAAATGTAACTGGATTTTGGGCACTGTTTCCCGCTCAATACCAATGATTTCCCTTGCTGCTTTAAGGTCATAATATAGAATTCTTTGGCTCTAGTGATTCTGTTATTTGTACATCAAGTTGATGTATGAAGTCTTAATATTTTCAGGGCAGATTGTTGTTATTTTGTTTCTTTGCAATATTTAATACAAGTTGAGGTGTATGAATGTTTATACAGCAAAGTGATTCAAAACCTATCAGAAAACCTTCATTAAACATTTCAGTTTGAGACTCTTCAAATGTAATGCATGTGACTGTTTGACAAATGTCCATCCTCCAAACATTGGAAAAGAGTGAAAATTTTGCATAGAAATTGGTTTTGGATTTTACAACCTCATGAAGGGAACATGGCCTAAAATGACAGAAAAAAATCCACCACAGCCTCATTTGAATTGTCAAGCTAATCCAAGCATAATCTTCTAATGCCAAAATACCAATGTACTCTATCCCCAAGGTGAATTATAAAATACAAGGAAGGCTTGTTAACATAGAGATAAAATTGGTGCATACAATTAGCAAACCAAACACTCGTGGGTTTTTTTCCTTCATTGAGGGCTATCACAGAATCTTATCAAATCTTGGGTGCACAAAAGATTGAAGATTTGCACATGGACAACTAACCCACTTTGTAATCTTATTTCTTCCTATTTCGATTTGTGGTTGCAAAAGGACACCAATGAAGTCAATGTAAGAAACGCTTAGGAATCCAAACACAGTCTCATTACGTCTTCTCATTAGTTTGATGGCTTCTTTATTAAAACCCCATGTAGCAAACTGACTCATGCAAGTTGAATTCTCTATTATTCTCATGTGACTGGAGTTTATTTAAAAAGTTTTCCTTCACCACAAACCTATGGGTCTGCTTCCCAAACCTTGCAGAAATATTTACATATCATCGGCATAAGCCACAGAAATACTTTAGGATGCACACTTAATACTAAATTTTTGCATCAGTTCACGAATATAACTTTCAGTTATCCCCATTAAAATCAAAGAATGAAGAAACAAAATATGCATGTCAACCTTCTCAATGACTACCTTTAATGATAAGATACAAGCAATAAGTTAAAATGGCTTCTAATTAAGAACAATTTGAGAAGAAATGATGAAGAGCAACACCGAGTTGACAATTATTGGATAGAATCCAGTAGCAAAAAAGCCATGAAGTGAATCCACTAACTCAATTGAGAAAGTGTTGATGTGTTTTTTATGCACATGTGAACACAGAATAAAATACCAAGGTATCTTATCCTCTCTTGAACAAAGTTTTCTCGAATGCTGAAGATTTCACCTAAGGATCAATCGAGGCAACTCCAAGGTTCTTGTATGTAGGGTCTCTACGTGTGGATAAGCTCAATTTGGTGTGATGTGATTATGCTGGATTAACAAGGGGACTTACATTCGACTACCTGAGCTTTTAATCTGCTGGAACTTGAATCCTATCTACTAGCTGGAAGATAAAGAAATATCAAAAGATACAGGGTTTGGAGAATCTAATCTAATACCTAGAATGCAAGAAGATGGATGAACAACTAGGTGGAGTCCTACTGGGCTAGGTCTCACCATCAAACTGAACAATTTGACACCAGCTCAATCCAATCTTCTAAGGGATGCTTCAAATATGTTCAAATCGTTACACCATCAAACACTGATCACCATTCAAGTTAATGCATGAACAATAGATGCATAACAATTCGAGATTAAACCCATTCAATGCCAGTTGACCACGCAAGGCGCCCTTACAATCAACAAGAGGCTAGTGGTTTGGACTAGGCGGATTCCACGCGAGTGCATTCAATAAACTTCCTTCATTCAATCTAATTATCTATCATCTATAATGAAGATTCAACAAGAAACCATGCATATTGCAAAGAAACAACACACTTCACCATAACTTCAATGAAAATGGAGTTCATTTACAATCAAGGCAACAATTTCTTGCCTTCTCCTCCTACTCTATTCTAATTGCTACTTTATTCACTATTCTCTATTAGCTAACTATTAACCTTTACAAATGAAGAGCCAAAGCTTTATATAGAGAGCTCTTTCAATTCAATGGCTCTGATTGATTTACAATCAATGGCTAAGATTTCAGGATGAAAACCCTAATTAGGGTTTGTTACAACAAACTCCTTTTATCTAATGAGAAAATTGCATTCAATGCTTGTGAACCAATAGGAAATCGAGGTAGGTGCCCCGAAGTTTGTGCCATCACTGGTGAGTCAGGTACATTGAATCTGGACATGCTGATGTGGACCTATTTGACTGGAGGAACAATGACTGGGATGCCACCTTGTCTTGCATTTGTGCTTGGTTAATCAAGGAACGTTGTATTTTTTTGATATTCAATGTGATGATGATGAGAAGCTAACTTTGATTAACTCTTTTGAAACTATCTGCTTCTTCAACGTACCTTGCACTGACCTTGGTTGATCCTCCTATGTCTTTGATGCGCTTGATGAATGATGTACCTTCTCTTGACTCTTTTGTGCTTGATGAAGCCTCTTCACAGTCGAGTCACTCCTCCTCTAGTAGCTCACTTCGCCTTGAAGTGTTTGTAAGATCCTTCTTTTGACATCCTGTGGTTTCTCCATGTGGTAGAATGAGGTCCCTGAGGATGGTCAGCTCCATCGTTTGCAATTCCTTGAACACTTGAAGTCCTCCAACACTTTAGAAGCATTTTGAGCCCTCCTCCATGCATTTGAGGTGTCTCTAATGATGATGAAACTTGAATAGGTCGTCGTTGTCTGTTCTTCCTTCTAGCCCGGTCTTGTTGATCTGCAAAACAAACCAAAAGATGATTAAGAATACATAATATATTGATTCTAACATGGCATTTCTCATTTCAAACCATCAACAAGAAGGCATTAAGATCAACTTCACTTTAGACCCTCTGGAAGGACAGGCCCTATAATGAGATTTTCACTCTGGACCCCCTCCAGGGACAGGACCTATAATGAGATTTCCGCTCTGCATCCTCTCCAAGGACAAGACCTATAATGAGATTCGCTTTCGACCCTTTGGAAGGGTCAGGAGCGAAATTTGCATTTTACTCAATCTTCCTTCATAGAACTTCATTTCTCACCCTTACCTTATCAAGATCAAGTCACTTGCCCTCAAAATTGCTTAGAGATAGGTTTTGCTCAAGGGCCTAGGCAAAACATTAGTCCTCCTAGGAATTTCACTCTGGACCCTTTGGAAGGGTCAGGAGCGAAATTTGTAATTTAGCCTCAATTCTATCATCTTATTGCCTCAAATCACTTTTCAAGGCAAGTACACATCAATCCTTTCCCAACCATGCCTTAGAAACAAAGATCTTGGTCTCAAACATGGAGCAAAATAGAAGTTTAAGGAATTTCGCTCTGGACCCTTTGGAAGGGTCAGGAGCCAAATTTGCATTTTGACACCATTCATCTTCTTTTCAAATCTCCCTCTATCATCATCAAGTGAATTCGCCCTCAATTTAGCCTAAAACAAGATCTCTTGGGTGCATTAGATGAAATAAGGAGTCCTCCTAAGGATTTCGCTCTGGACCCTTTAGAAGGGTCAGGAGCGAATTTTGCATTTCTAGGCTCAATTCACATCCAATTTGCCTTGGACTTGTCCATTCCCCCTTATCCTATCATATTCCAGCCAACTTGCTCTCAAAGTGGTGTCTGCTCAATGTTTTTGACAAGAAATTAGGCTATCCTAAGGATTTCGCTCAGGACCCTCTGGAAGGGTCAAGAGCTTAAAAAAAATGGAGCGAAATTTGAGGAATTAGTCTTAGATACCTTCCAAACACTCAAACCTCACCCTCAATCACACTGTTCTCACCTTAGGACACACAAGCAAACCACCTTAAGGAAGTGCCTAGTCAAAATGTTGAATGAAAAGTGCATCTTAACAATTTCGCTTAGGTACCTTTGGAAGGACAAGACCTATCTAGGAATTTCGCCCTAGACCCTTTGGAAGGGTCAAGAGCGAAATTTCTCTTTTTGCACAAATTCTCCTCATTTCCTTCAACTTTGTTCTTAGACTTGGCCTTTGGGTCCTTCCTTCATCTTAATCAAGTCCATTTGCCTTCAAGGTGATGTCAACTCAATGCTTTTGATGACAAATTAGGCCTTTCTAAGGATTTCGCTCTGGACCCTTTGGAAGGGTCAGGAGCGAAATTGATGTTTTAGGCTCAATTTCCTCATCCCATCTCGTTCCAACTCACTCACAAGGCCTTAGCATTCTCACTCAAACCATGGAAAGAAGGTTCATGATCCAAACTGGGGAGCAAAAGAGGATTCTAAGGAAATTCGCTCATCACTTCCTTGACTAAATGCCCTAGGTCTTAAAGGCAAGGCCATCTTTGGATTTTCACTTAGACTCATGGCAAGGTACAAAGATCCCTCTATTCCCAATCAAGACTTGACAAGCTCCCAGGCCTAACCAAGAGGAAACTTTTAATAGAGACCCTGACCTAGACCACCTACTGACCAATTTGAACCTAAGCATACCATCCTATCCTAATGAGCCCTCTGGCGACCCTTCAATGCAAAGACTAATAGCCAAGAACCTAAAAGACTAAACCAAGAAGACTAACCCTAGAAAGCAAAAAGTAGGGGTCCCCATTTGCAATGGGGCGATGTGTGAATACGTCACAACAAAAAGGTAGTACGGAAATAAACTTTTCCTTAGTACTCTGTAAGGATAAACTTTGCATACCAATTCACAATCCAAAATGACTAGGTAAACCTTAGCATTTTGACAACTCTTAAGGAAGGTAACAAAAGGACTTAAGTTCAACATCCATTTTTGTCCCAATGTCACCATACAAACCTATTAGCCCCAAGAATGTGAAAAATGGAACTTGCCTTTCAATGGCTCTAGGATTTTATTTTTTAAATAAAAACCTTATGACGATACATTAACAAGTTTATAAGAATGAAAAAATTACAAGGGAAGACCATATCCTAATAAAGCAATGATTGTCTCTCATTGCATAAAGTATGATCTTTTCCCATTATTTCAACCTTAATATGGCAGGTCCAGATTGATAAAACAAATATCAAGAGAAATCATAACTAAAACAATGAGGTAGAGTTGTGAACTTCAATGAACAAAACATAAAGAAAATTTTTAAAAGTCCCCTTGCGGAATGATTGCATAAGGGGGACCTAATACACCGATCTGATGTCCCAATTGTCTATGACCAATAAGGAGAACCAATGTTACCAGTTCCTACCCTACAAACCCCAAATCCAAGTCCAATTTAAACCCAATTCAGATTCTAGATCAATCCAAGTGAGGATTCTAATTAGGTGTGGTTTTTGGCCGTGGGTTCTTGACAGACCCAAAGACACTAAAGCGAATTCAAATAAAAAACTGAGTTTAAAAGAAGAAAAAAATTACTTTATCAATTTTGAACCCAAATGACAAATGTGGATGCCAACAAGGTTTAGCCAGGTGAACCAAATAGGTAGGCTATTGTTTATTTTTTTCATCCAAATGCCCAATCATCTCCAATAGACACCAAAGAACAATGGGAGTGAAGAAGAACACTTTAAGTTTATTAGAATGTTCCACTCAATTTCAATGACCATCTTGACTTTGTCCACTCATGAATTAATAATAAACACTTAATAAAAACATTCCTTGATGCAATCAAGAATGGGGGGTCTTATCAAGAGGCACATTAAACACCATATTTGCCTGTGATTTTTTAAATGGAAGCCAAGTCTTGATAAAACTAACATTTTAACCTTCAAAACAATAAAATATGCTCTTGAAGCTCTAACCTACACCAAAAATGCAAAACATGAACATGAAAATGAGATATTCTTTTTTTGGTGATGCAGGATTGTTTGAGAGCCCAGATGCTCTTGCATCAGACACGCCACATAAGAAGTTTGTGAGCATGGGCTCACAAAATGGAGGTGGATAGCAGAACTATCCTTTCAAGTTGTGAACAACTTGTAGCAAACTCCACCATTGCATTAGAATCATAAAAGACTTCTTCCTTCACTTCTTCCAACATCTAGCTAGAACATTCACCATCCTTCTCCACCAATTACAACTCTTACTCTTTTTTACTTTCATGGGATCCAACCCACCATAATTTGGCCACATCCACCAACATGTATTTTCACTATTCCCTACAATACCATACATCTTTTCTACATATAGATCAACAATAACAAAATCCATCTTTACATTCACTACATCACATTTCTCAATATACAAATCATCTCTCATAAATTCAACAGAGTATATTTTACCTCTTCCTCTTTTGTCACCACAGCATCCTCTTTCTTAACATCTACTAAATTATTTTTATCTTCATACAACCCATTTTCTTATTCAGCATCAAAATGAAAAATATTGTGCACTACCTTTTTCTTTGTCAATGTTGCAACCTCTTCTTTACTCTCAGCTTCACTTTTCAATACCTTCATGTCCTCCAAAGGACTCTCATTACTGTTACACTCTCCTCTTTCTCATCCTCCACCTCTACAACTTCACTTTTTCTCTCTTCCTTCATACCATAATTAAGGCATGTTACTGCAAATTTCCTTTTCCCTCTTCACCTCCATACACAACACCATTTATAAATGCATCTTTGTTAGAAAAATAATGGAACTCTTTCATACCAATATTGTCCTCTCCTCTTCTCTTTTCTATTTCTGCTCTAGTCTCCCTTAAACCTCTCATCATACCCCTAATTTCATTACTTCTAGCCGTGTACATTCTTTCTCTCTTGACAAGGACTGAAATTCCTAAGGGATTGTTCACAACCAACCCCAAACTCTTCCTCTTTTTCATCTTCACATACAATTTCCAACCTGCAACAAAACTCGCATTCACACCTATCCTCTACCCAACAAAAAATTTTGAAAGACACCTCTCACTTCCCCTACCCACTTTCTCTTAGTGAAGGAGCTATGTACACCTTCTACCCAGCTTCAATCCCTTTTGGAGGACAACCAACATGCTCTCATACACATTTCATCCAACCCAAGGCCTTGGTGTAGATTGTCTCGCATTCGACAATCTATCTGCACGCTCAAGATCTCTAGCTCTGATAGCATTTGATGCAGTCAAGATTAGAGGGTCTTATCAAACTACCTGTTGTCATTTTATGACGCCCTTGGTCCATCAGTAAGAACTGATCGGAGATACGATCCATGGACCAGCGTTGCCCTAATTGTTTGGAGGAAGTTCCTCCCTTGGCCTTCTCTTCCTTCTCGGGAACCCCGAAACCCCAAGGTTCTGAGGTTCTTTCCCTTTGCCTTCTCTCGCTTTTCCTTCTCCGGAACCCCGAGGTTCCAAGTTCCCTCTTAGTTTTCTTCTTTCTCCGGAACTCTGGAACCCCGAGGTTCCGAAGTTCCTTCCCTTTGCTGCCTCTCCTTTCTTTTCCCGGAACTTCGGAACCCCGAGTTTCCGAAGTTCCTCTCCTTCTTTCCCTTTCTCCTTCCCTTCCCCGAAACTCCGGAACCCCCAAGTTCCGAAGTTCCTTTGCGCAGATTCCCCGGAACTTTGGAACCCCGAGGTTCCGAAGTTCCTTTCCCTTGCCTTCTCCGGAACTCCGAAACCCCCCTCCTAGCCTTTCTTCCTTCTTTTCTCCAGAACTCCGGAACCCCGAGGTTCCGAAGTTCTCTTTCCCTTGCTTCCCTTTCTTCTCTCCCGAACTCCGGAACCACGAGGTTCTAAGGTTCCTTCCCTCCTTGCCTTTTCTCTCTAAGTTCCCCAGAACTCCGGGACCCCGAGGTTCCGAAGTTCCTTGCTGCATCTCTTTCCTCTTCCCCAGAACTCTGGAACCCCGAGGTTCCGAAGTTCCTTCCGTGTCTTTCCCACTTCGGGAGCCCGAGCTTCCGAAGTCCCCGGACTTCTTTCTGACTGGCGACACTTCCGGATGGCGTGATTGACACTCAAGGCTTTAAATGCTTGTTGGCAGGATTTCCATCAAGGGAGGTACGGGGCCATGCTTGTTGTGGTGACTTGTGTCATGTCTACATACTCTGACTTTGGAAGGTCAGTCAATCCACCTTCTCACAGTTGCCTTTTGTGGGTATGGCTAGGTTGCTTGCATGTACAGAAGTCAAGTGCATGCACTTCCCTGCACTCCCAGACTGACATGTAGGGGTCATGAACACTCTTGTAACCATTTTTCTATATAAGGCTTTTAAGCCTCATTGTAAAGGGTTCTCTCCCTGCTGGCTTAAGCTATTCCATGCTCTCCCACTTCTCTTGCATTTATCTTACATTTGTGAAACTGTAAGTTTGGCCATTGGCCTTATAATTAATTGAAATCACCATTCTTGCCTACTTTCAACTTATGTATGTTATGTATGTTTTCTTACCTTCATCATAGGTGTATGTTTTGTGGTTCTTCTCTCGTATATGTTGTGTTAAATTTATTTATGTGTGACTTGTGGGAAACCTTCTCCCCTCTTGGCATTCAGTGAATTCTAACCTTCATACATGCATTGGGGTCACTCATACAACTGAAGTTTGTGCATCTCCTGGGTGTTTCAATTGATTTTTTGTGTCATTTCGGGTAGGGAGAGGAACAATCTCTTCTTGGTGCATCACCTCCTTTTATTTCAAGCATTTCTCTCTTCCCTTTACCTCTGCAATTTGTTAGGATAGGCCTTGGAGTTAGTTTTGAAGTGTTGAGTTGGTTCAACACCTACACCTGGATTGAGAAGGATGTCGGCCTTCTCCGGAGATTCAACCCCCTTGTGCAAGGTTCCACACTTCGGGGTTGTTTCCATGTTTCACAAGGTTACTGAGTTGATAGCTCAGAAAGGGTGCAAGCTTTTGTGATAACACTACCTAATCTTGCAGCCTAAACATATCATCCAATCCATTATATGGAAATGAAATCTGAAACATATTTTTATTGCAACCCTCATGTGTACATTTATACAACAAAATACCTCAATTACAATTACATATATTGAGAATTTCAAAAAGAAACATGATTCAGAAATTTTACAAGAGTTCTAGGCACTTCAAATCTTCAAACCCTCTTGTATTCAACTTTCTTGGCTACACTCATTGGAAATCTGATTTCCTTCATCTAATATCTCTCATGGCTGCCTTGAACACCTGCAACACATCTTCAAAACTCTTTTTCTCTTCCTCTTTTCCTCTCTCTTTCCAAGCTGATTTCCTACAATCTTTATGCAATTCTCTAGATCAACCTGCAAGTTTTTCCTCCCACCTTGCTGATGTTGATTGTTTCCCTTAGAACCATTGTGAGGCATCACAATGAGGCACCCAAATCTGCTCTTTCATTTCCCTCCAATTGTCTTTTGAAATTCCTATGTATATGCTTGAAATTCCTCATTAAATGATTTCAAAAGCTTGCTCTACCATATACAACACCTTTTTGCTGTATATTAATTTAAAAAATGAATAACAACAAGAACCAAGTCGTGCTCCTCTGGAAAATGAAGATTCTTTAATCATTTTCTCAAAAATCACTATCTTTTCCCTCCATTTTAGGCACATTAAACACCTATTTGCCTCTGATTTTTGAACTGGAAGCCAAGTCTTGATAAAACTAATATTTTATCATTCAAAGCTCTAAAATGTGCTCTTGAAGCTCTAACCTACACCAAAAATGCAAAACATGAACATGAAAATTAAATATTCTTTTTTTGGTGATGCAGAATTGCTTGTGAGCCCGGATGCTCCTGCATCATTCTTGCACTATATATATTGAAATATATCTTTCTAGACTTTAGCATGCAATTATCTCATTAAATGGTTAGTGGCTAAATGAAGTTTATATATAAAAAGATTCAAATATGGATATGTTATTTATTTATTCATTCATTAAGGAATGTGTAAATACAGATGCACCCAAGATATAATAGGAATTTGGGTACTCACGAATTGAAATGTGTGGTGTGTGTGTGTGTGTGCGTGTGTGTGTGTATGAAGTGTGATTTTTATACGTTTCATGTGTGGACATATCCAAAACAAACCCAAACCCAACTACAAATTTTATTTTGTTTGAATTTGTGAACCAAACTATATGTGTGTGTGAGAGAGAGAGAATGATGAGGATGATGTGTGATTTTTATACATTTTGTGTGCAGACAAATCCAAACAACTACCATTTTTTTTATTTGATTTTGTGAGCCAAACTGCCATCTCTAACCCAAACCAACAACATTGAGGATAACTCATTCCATTATAATCTTTCCTTATTTTTTGATGTCATCACATCAAAGGAGACCTATAAAATGCTTAAGATTGAGCCTATGCAATTTTGAAATAGGTCTTCTTCGAAAACTTGAGGTTAATCCCATGCAATAGGTAGAGGTCATTTTCTACCCAAAAGTATGTTTCCTTTTGAAATTCTAAGTTTGGGCTATCAAAGATCCCAAAAGTAAGTTTCCTTTTGAAATTCTAAGTTTGGGATATCAAAGATTGGTAAAAGAGTATGGTGGCAGCACATTTAATAGATAAGAAACACTATTCACTAAAAACCAAAGTTCCCGGTTCAGGTTCAAGGACACGAACCCGGTTCGTGGATTCGGGCAAAAAAAATTTGCCTTTTGGGTTCGTGGGTCGGGTTCATCCGTATGTGTATATATATTATTCATATAATAAATTATATATTATATATCATATATTATATAATATATAATATATAATATATTATATTATATATTTATTTATTTTTGGTAACACAAAGGTATCCCCACGTCTCATCCCAGCGACCAACCTCTTGTAACGTTTTCACACATCTCCCCATTGCAAATGGAGACCCCTACTTTTTTGCTTTTTAGGGTTTGTTTTCTAGGTCTTTTAGGGTTTTGTCCGTTAGCCTTTGCATTTTGAGTGTCGCCAAGGGGATCACATGGATAGCAAGTCCGGCTTGAGTAATGTCCTGATCCTGAAATTTGGCTAAGTCTGAAGGTCTTGATCCTGAAAATTGGCTAAGTCTGAAAGTCCTGATCTTGAAAATTGGCTAAGTCTGGAATGTCCTGATCCTGAAAATTGGCTAAGTCTGGAATGTCCTGATCCTGAAATTTGACTAAGTCTGGAAAACTGAAAAACCTCAAAAAACTAGATTTTGCAATATAACTCCTGGAGGTCTGAAACCACTCTCAAACATCCTGACAGAGAGTTCAAAAAGTCAAATTTCGCTCCTGACCCTCACTGGAGGTCCAAAGCGAAATTCATTGTAGACATCATATGCCAACTCGCTTGAATTTGAAACCTTGTTCCTGGCCTTGAAAATGATCTTACCTTGCCCTGTGAAGTGATTTGAAACTAAAAGATTGAGCAATTTAGCCTAGATTGTAAAAATCGCTCTTGACCCTTGCTGAGGGTCCAGGGCGAAAATGTGGTTCAAGTTTATTTCTCGCTAATTTTGGCTAACTTGTTTTGTGCAGGGTTTCCCAGAGAGAAGATTGGACGTTACTGGATGCATTTGAAAGTTTAAAAGTTTGAAAATTGTTGAATTTTGGGCAACAAAGATAATTTCGCCCCTAACCCTTACTGAAGGCCCAGGGCGAAATTCTCCATGAAGGTCATTTTTAGCATTGTTGTGGTCAAGATGAGGTATTAAAGGCAAGAAGAGCGGTGGAATGAGCATGATGAAGCCCCAAACCCGTTTGAAGACCAAAGGATGAAGGAGTTTTGCCTAGAGAAGGCAAATTCACTCCTGACCCTCTCTGAGGGTCCAGGGCAAATTTCTTGTGGACACACTATTTTATCCCTTGTTGGATATAAAAACCTATTCATAACACAAAACAAGGTGAAGTCTTCCTTGAAAAAAGAGGTTTCAGCGAGAAAAGTGAAGAAATCAAGCTTAAAAATGAAAAATCGCTCCTGACCCTCAGTGAAGGCCCAGGGCGAAATCCTCATGAAAACTCATTAAGCCTTGTTTTAATAATTAATATTTTCCAAATTGCATTAGATCGCCAAAAATGCTAATTTTGAGGCATTTGGGAAAACAGAATTAAATTAAAAACATTTTGGCATTTAATAAATTAATTTTAGGCCTTGAGAAAATCGAAATTTTACTTTGGAGGCATTTAAAATTAATTTTTATTAAATTAAAATTAAATGTGGAGCGCACAAGGCCTTATTTTCACTTATTTTGCCAAGTCGGCCCCCCTTTTTTTTGGAAATTTATTTATTTTTAACCTCTTTTTGCCAAGTCGACCTAGAGGGAGCAAAGGGGTGAGCGCTCTATATATTGGAGGTGTTTTTTCACAATTCAAATCATTCAATCATCCTTTCAAGTGCGAATTTGGAGAGCTAATTGAAGGTGCGAAATCTAGCTGGAGTGGAGCGAATTTCTACTAAGTGTGGAGACTAAGGAGGGCGAAATTCATCTTGAAGGCTATTGGAGAGGCGAATTTCTTGCTAGATTGGAGGATAATTTCCAGATTTTTTGAAGGTATTTGAAGGCGAATTTCCAGATTTTTGAAGAGGCTAGTGGAGTTTATTCTTTTCCAAGCTAGAGGAGGCGCAATTTGTTCAAGAGAAGGCTTTGATCTACACTTTGCCTAGCGAAATCTATTTTTTTTACATCATTTCTTAGAGTTTATAACTCAAGAGGAGGTATGGCGAAATCATCTTAACACCCTTGTTCAAGGTTTGATTTTTAGACATTTTTTAGAAAAGTCTAAGTATTGCATGGTTAATTAGGCAATGATAACTCAAGATTTATCATGAGGTTTCCTAAATTAAAATCTTAAATCTTCCTCTTGAATCTTAATTTCTACACTTCAAGATATAATGCTTAAGAACTAATTTTGAAATGTTGTGTAGGTATCAAGATGGCGACTCCAAAGCCCGGAGGATCTACAAGTCGACAGGTTCTCATCAAAGAAGATCCAGCAAGGATAAGGGCGACCTCCTCCAACCTAGCATCGACAAGGATGGCCTTCTTCGATCCAACATCATCAGGAATAACCTCTTCCAATCCAGCATTTCAAGGCGAGGCACATCATCATCCTACAATTCAAAGACAAAAGAAGTCAGAGCAAGGGTTCGTTGAAGAAGCAGATAGTTCCAGAAGAGTTAATTAAAGCTAATTTCTCAACATTACCAAATTGGCATCAACCGAGTGTCAAACGAGGTGGCATCCCAGTCATCACTTCTCCAATTGGATTGGTCCACCTCAGCATGTCCAGATTCAATGTACCTAACTCATGGGAGGTGGCACAAACTTCGATGTACCTACCTGTTGTGACCATTTCACACATCGCCCCATCGCAAATGGGGACCCCCTCTTTTTCGCTTGTTTTCGCTTTCGTTTTTAGGGTTTTGTTAGTCCGTTAGTTGTCTGGATTTAGGGCTAAGCCTTAGGGTTTTAAATCTTGCCTTTTCGAGCCAGAATCCAGTCATTTTTGAGAGCTTTTGAGCTTTCTTTTCTAGAATGCAAATTTTGAATGCAATGATTTCGCCAAAATGGTCTAATTTTCAATTGGAATGTTCATGCAGAACTTAAACTTGTTTAAATGATGACCGTCAATGTGAATTTTTGTCTGATTGAATATTTTGACCAAATTTTGACTTTTTTGAAGTTTGATCCTGGGCATTGGAATTGATTTGTTTTCGCCTCGTGAAGTGTTAAAATGTGAAAATTTTTGTTATTTTGGCCTGTAGGAGCAAAATCGCTCCTGTCCCTCAGTGAAGGACGGGAGCTCATTTTCAAATATCTCATTGTCCTTGCAGAGTCCAGACAAATTTTACGTTTGAAGTGATAGAGAACGACAAGATCTTTCATTTGAATATAAATTGAAGATTTTCATGAGCGCGGAAAGGCCTCCAGGAGGAAAATCGCTCCTGTCCCTCAGTCAAGGACCAGAGCTACGATTCAAATTTCGCCATGTCCATGCAAGATTTTGATAACTCAGCAATTGGAGGACGTCCGAAGGAAGATACTTTGCCAAATGAATATAATTTGAGATGCAAAAAATGAAGGAAAATGACCTATATTGACTAAATCGCTCCTGTCCCTCTCCAAGGGACCAGGGCGAGGTACCTTGTAGCTCTCGTCCCTCTCCCAGGGACCAGAGCGATTTCCTCCATTTTGCAAAATCCAGACAAGGGTCAAGACAAGTTTACGTTCAAAAACGAAGGAGAACATGAGATGAATGCATTGAATATAAATTGAAGATTTTTTTGGACGTCCATACCAGCATTAAATGCCTAGTTCGCTCCTGTCCCTCTCCAAGGGACCAGAGCGATTTTTGATATAATTGCCTTTGTTGCAAAATTACAAACAATGTCAAGGCATGGGCGGATAGAGTGAAGAAGGACGACTCCGTTGAATATAAACTTGGAACCTGGCAAAGTAAGATGAAGGCCACAAAGGAAGGATCGCTCCTGTCCCTCTCCAAGGGACCAGGGCGATACAATGGTGAAGATACGTCCCTCTCAAGTTCAAGGTCGTTCCTCCGAAGTTCAAGGTTGACACAAGTCAAGACAAGGTGGCGAGGGACATTTCAAGGCGTCTTCATCATGCGCAAACACTCAAAGGACGTTAAAATGAAGAAATTGACACCCTATAACATAGATCGCTCCTGTCCCTTAGGAAGGGACCAAGGCGATGTTAGATGCATTGGCCATTTCATGCAAAATTTACGTAAGGACAAGACATTGCAATGTTTTAGAGGGTCCATGGTATGGTAAAAGGATGATAAACAAGAGTTTTGAACGTGAAATGATCATTATTTTGAGCATGGAGACTATATCGCTCCTGTCCCTCTCCAAGGGACCAGGGCGATTTGCTTTGGATTCCTTGTTTTGCTTCAAGATCAAGCTAAGTCAAGACGTCTTAAGATAGCATATGGTCCAAGGCATCGTTTGAAGATAATTCGCAAAAGTGTTGAACGTCCAAACATTGCCAAATAATGTAAGAGCCTCACATCGCTCCTGTCCTTTGGACAAGGACCAGGGCGATATCATCAAAAGCACGCACGTTCCTTCAAAGATCAAAGCGAAGCAAGGTTAGGTAAGGTGAAGGACGACGTTTGAAGGGCATTACAATGAAGATCGAAGTGCAAAGTTGACAAGGTCAAGGAAAGGACATGGATCGCTCCTGTCCCTCTCCAAGGGACAAGGGCGATGATCCCTTTAATACACTCAAAACTTCATGCGAGCAAATGGAATAAGCGCAAAAGACACGAACAAAGGATGCTATTCGCCCACAATAAAAAATCGAAGTTAAAAGATGCAAGATGGACATGAAAACAAGAAGATCGCTCCTGTCCTTTGGACAAAGACCAGGGCGATGTGCACTTAAAGGACACCCATATGCGCACACAAGGCGATCAAATTCGAGGGACCATCAAGGTGATCGATTTTTAACGTGGAGATGAAGGAGTTGGACGTAAGAAATGCAAAAGTCAAGACAAAATGGTGAATCGCTCCTGTCCCTCTCCAAGGGACCAGAGCGATGAGGTACGTCCCTTTGTTTTCCAATTTTGGCGCCAAATAAACAAATTTAAATTTCCTTAAATGCTAAATCGATTAAAAAATTGAAAATCCATTTTTATTTAGCATTTAATATGGCGTTATCTTTTATTAATTATTTTTTGCCTTTATTAAAAATCGAAATTCTCATTTAAAAAAAACGCAAGGCATTAATAATTAATTATTTAATTAATATAAAAATCGATTTGAAGCGCCCAATTAGGCAAGTCGGCCTTGTTATTTTATTGCAAATCATTTAAAAAATGGTTTTATTTGTCAAGTCGGCCTAAGGGGTGAAAGGGTATGAGCGCTATTTATAAGGGGAGTGAAATGTTCGTTTTCACATAATCATTTTTACCTCTCTACATGCGAATCAAGGAAGACAAAGGAAAGTGTTAAGTGTGTTTAAAGATAGTGCGAATATTATCCAAGGTGGTGCGAGTTTCATTCATCCAAGGGTGGCGCGCTTAGCTATCAAAGGTGGTGCGATTCCAAACCAAAGGTGGTGCGAATTTGAAGATCACGCCTAAGGCGAATTTGCTAAAGACTTGGAGATTTATTTGTGCGAATTTGAAGATCCATTTGAGACCACGTCCAAGGCGATAAGTGAAGATCACATTCTATCCAGAGGTGGCGAAGTCAATCTTGAGGGGATCATATTGAAGATTATTTATACCTCAATTTTGCCTAGGCAAATTTTGTTTTTGCATTCTAGAGTTAGCTCTCTCTATCGAGGTATGGCGATTTTATTGTTATTGTTTTATTCATTCATCGTCATATTTCAAATTTTGATCCTTGAAAATCTCTTAGCTCAATCGTTGTATTTTAGGAAATGATAACTCTAGGGACTTATCATGAGGTTTCCTAAAATCTATCTCTCTTATCTACGTTATTTATTGCAAAATCTATTTCTTATAATGAAATGTTGTGTAGGTATGGCGACCCCAAAGGCGGGAGCATCCACCAGTCGCTCGGCTCTCATGAAAGAAGATCAGAAGACTGAAGAAGTGGAGACCAAGATCGTGTCCAAGTGGAGCAACATTGGAGATACAAACTTGGGAAACTTTAGCACGAAGAAGTTCCGAGAGGTCCCTTACATCGGCAAGCCATCACCTGTCGCCCGGAGAATAATAGAGAGTGGCATCGTTAAGGCGGCCGGTTTTCCTCCAGCCATTCAGTGTCACGAGTTGATGATAGAGTGTGCCCGTCATTACAATCCACAGTCCAGGACAATTGTGTCCGATGAGGGAAACACTTTGGCGTACCTTTCAGAGGAGGCCATAAGTGAAGCCTTCCATCTTCCAGAGCACAGGGACATGATATACAAGAGCATTGAAGGAGCCAGATCAGTGTACGATGATGATCCAGATGCTTGTCTAAGCATAATCAACAAGAACTGGCTACTCAAGAGTCGTCCCCGTCTGAGCAAAGTACCGAACACACCACACCGGATCGATTTCCAAGAGGAGTACAGAGATTTGATTACCATGCTCAACAGAGTTACAGGAGCACCTCATGCCTTCTATTTTGAGAAATGGATGTTTTATTTCATCCAGGTGATTGTTCAAGGAAAGGGTACAATACATTGGGCTAGGATAATTAGCCATTGCTTAGACGTACAATTGAGAAGACTCAGGGCTACTAAGTCCTTCCACATGAGTTCGTATGTCATCTATGCCTTAATAAGGAGCGTCGAGTACGCAGGACTACCTCACAGAGGAGTGATTGGAAGAGGACCCGGCGAGGTCAGAGTTTGTGAATCCTATACCTACTTGCATCATCCACCAGGGAAGAACTACAAGTTAATCAATGATACTTTCACGATGAACATCACCAGGACGTTGCAAGGAGGGATTCACAACAGATTATCTCAGGATGCCCAGGAGTTAATCAAGAGGTACGGTGCTTGGTTCATTCAGTTTCCCAGGTTCACTTACATTAGAGTGTATGGATGTCCTTTACCTCCATACATGTTGCCGAGGTACCCGACAGATAGAATTGTGTTACTTGAAGTAACAAGGCAGTTGGCAGCATATGTGAAGGCATTCAGACACAGACATCAGAATGGAGTTCAGGTACCTATTATTTTGGGTAATTCAGTTGAGGTATGTCCCAATGTCTCAGCCATGGATGACGCAGAGAGGGAGTTAGCCTTGTATCCTTTTTCATCTTTTGCTTGGAGGAATAGTTTTGATCCTCATTGACATTTAGAAGAGACAGTCGGTAGAAGATTTAGACATGAATACCAAATTGAAGACTTTATGATGAATCTCCTAGATGATCTTGAAGTGAAACGCAAGATACATTCTAGATTGCCTTTGGATTTCATCAGGAAATGTAAGATTTACAGAGTAGCCGACCAAGCTCAGGATAACGGCAAGCACATCCAATCTTCATATGATAGAGAAAGTAAAACAATTAGTTTGAATTGGAATGAGCCCGAGGCCGTGGATTTAGATGATTTGATGGCACCAGTCTTGTCTTGTACTCGCAGATGGGTAGACATTCAACATCAGAAGTTGAGAGAACAAGGCATAGCCATGTCTTTTACTTTGGAAGAAAAGCCAGCCGAAGGTGGAGCCAGTGTTAGTGAAGGCAATCCTAATCCTAGGAATTCAGGTGAAGGTAACCTTCGATGTGCCAGTGAGGGCAATCTCCATCCGAGAGGTTCAAAGAGAAAGGAAAGATCAGAAAAGAAAGAGCCTTCCAAGAAAAAGCAAGGTGCTAACAAAGACCAAACACCAGGTACTTCTTCCAGGCCAGAAGATAGAACAGTTCGAGTGGAAGAATCCATGGAATCGATGGTACAGAATGACAGACAGGAGGAAGAACAGGCACAGCATGTTTCATCCGATGGATCTCTCCAAGACTATGATTTAGATAATGATAATGAAGTAACATCTCCTCCCAGACAAGAAGAAATAGTACACAAAGAAATTCAAGTTCAAGAGACAAGATCAAACATCCCAGATTGGTTGAAGGAAAGATTGACTAAGGTGATCGTAATTGAGGACGAGGACAGTGCAATCAATCTAGAGAGCTTTGTTGGACGCTCACATATGACAACAGAGAAGAAGAAGGCTACAAAGATGTCCAAGATGATTCGAGATGAGACTGGATCTAGAAAACTGCAGATAGCTACACCGGCGGCAGACAAATATGAGGGTGAGATCCTAGCAGAGGACTATCATATACAGACTATTGAGTTAGGACCATCCACAGCAGAGCAGACTTTAGATGATGCCACCGACACATTTGAGGCATTGAAGGATAAGTTTAGAGAAGAAGTAGAAAAGAATAGAAAGCTTGAGAGAGAGGTCGGTGCATGGAGAACATATTTCAGTCACATCAATGAACCTTTGGGACGTCAGGATCCAGTTAGATCACCATTGCAGGCATTGCCCCTTCAATCAATCAATGAAGCAGAAAGATTCAGGAATATGGTTCAGCGTACATGTAATTGGATGGATAGATCTCACACGGTGGCCATTGAGTTTATTACAAGGATGTCGAAGATCACCCATCAGGCTATCCAAGTTCTTGAGATAATCCACAGATTGATGGCAACAGTAGCTGCATTTGCCCATACCAAGGACGTTGTCATCCCTGTCTTGAGAGTTATAAGACATACACCTAGAAAAATTTTAGCACAAGAGAGGATCTTAGAAGGTGATTCTCACAGTTTGTTTCAGTGGTCAACCTTACTCCATATAAAGAGTGTTCTCTTTGAGGACATCAGCGTTAGATGTGGTCAAGTTGAGGAGGTGATCAATCCGATCCAGGACAGAGTATTTGAGGTACTTCGTACCATTCTTGGCAGGAGGATCGAGGTCGAGACAGATGTGGATTTACAAGAGTTTGAGGATAGAATCACTATCATCTTTCGCAAGGACGCAGATGTTACAGATGAGCAGTATGATCAGATGTATGCCACCATGCTCCTGATTGATAGAACAAAGGAACTTGAACCTACTTGGGACACGGCTCTTCTAGATGCATTTGATCAAGTTATCCACTTAGAAGAGAGTATCAAGAATCTTCCCGAGATTCCAATCACAGAAATCGAAGGAATTGTGACAAAATTCATTGCATATGCTAAGAAGGAAAATTGGAAAGGGAATAAGATTCTAGATGAAAGGTTGTTACAGATGACATGACATCTTATTTCTCATTGGTTGATACCTCCTAGAGTTTTGTGCCGAATTTAATATTTGGCTATGTATTTAATATTGTTCAGTAAAAAGGAGGTCATTTGTAACAAACCCTAATTAGGGTTTAGGTGTCATGATCTTATCCATTGATTTACTTTCAATCTGGACCTTTCATTGTAATTGGGGATGCTATTTATACCCCCATTTTTTCATTTCATTTATAATAGTCAGTTAATAGAGAAGAGAGTTAAGAGTGAAATAGAGAGATTAGAATTGTAAGCAATTTTTATTTTGTAGCAAGATTGAGTCTTGAAGAGAGAAGTTCAAGCAATTGTTGTATATGATGACTTGGAAATCAATAAAATATTGAAGTTATGGTGTTTTGTTGCAAGTTTCTTGAGTTATCTTCATGGTTGTTGGATGTACTTGAATCTCGCTCAATCAAAGTAGTTTGTTAATTAGAAAGACTAAGTGTGAGATTTGATATTTGGTAGGATTCGCAATCCAAACCACTAGCTTCTTGCTGATTGTAAGAACGCCTTGCGTGGTCGACTGGAAAGCACCTTGAGTCCCTAACCTTCAAGCATTTTCGTATCTAGGATATGTACCTTCGTAGTAGTGTCCTTGATCTTTGATGCATTGAACATCATTATTACCTTAGAAGATCGCACTAATTTCAGTTGAGTTGTTGTCTCATGGCAAAATTGAAATTGGTTGAGTCTTGCCAAATCTCATTCATGCTAAGTCATTCATAGGGTTAGGCTAGATTAGACCTCTTAAGCCCTATCTTTTTCCATTTTTTGAAAGTTCTTTTTAGATTAGTGAAATCTTCGAGCTATTGAATCCGTAAGACGCCTTGAAGGAAACAGCAAATCACATCATACCACTAAAAAAGCTTGTCCACACGTGGAGACCCCACTAAAAGAACCTTGGAGTCTATCTAACTGATCCTTTTTGCAGATCTTCAGCAGTTAGAGACTATTTTCTCAAGAGAGGATAAGATGCCTAATGGTATTTTATTCTGTGTATGATTGTGTACAAAATACACGTCAACAGAATTGGCGCTAGAAGGAGGGCTTTCTTTAGTTTCAAAGTTCGAAGTCCGAAGATTTTGAAAAGAGAAAAACATTGCGAACATGATCATGAAGTACGATGGTGTTGCCAGATGAAGGACGGAATCAAGTGGTGCAACCCAATTTGCAAATAGGCAATACCCAAGAAGACATCATTTCCCAATTGAGTCAAGTAGCTTGGAACGCAAGGAGAAGCCAAGTCGAATATAACAGAGTCAGAATCATCTTAGAGCAAGAGGAAGATATAGCCGAAGAACATCAAAGGGTCATAGCTAGGAATCTTCGCAATCAAAGGAATCCACAATAATCCTTGCAAGACTTCACGCTGGATCGCATTGGTTCTTTCTCGCCCGAGAAACATCAAAGATTGTTGAGGTCCACACCAGGCATCAAGGATCTAAGTGAACTTCAGTTTACTTCCAAAGCAAAGCGAGTTAAAAGAGAGGACACTCCCAAAGAGTTCGAACTAAGATTGGAAGAATCTCCTGAGTCATCACAAGTTCTTCAAGAACAAGTCCAAGCGGCAATCCAATCTAGTATCCAGGCAATTTCACAAACAAAGAGCCAAGCTAGTTCATCAAGTTCAGTTTCAAGGAATACAATGGCTCATCGTGCTCCACCACCACCACCTCCTCCTCATGTACTCAATGGTGCGACGTGGCTAGTCAACAATCCATCACCATTGGAATTTGCAGTTTATCATGATATGCCGAAGAATCCAGAACACTTTTGTTCCAAGTTCAATGTTAGTGATTTCCATCGCACAGCAGAAGATCACATCAAGATGTTCGAGGACCTTCTTCGTAACAGACAAATTGAATATGGAGATGTGGCATGTAGGCTTTTTCCCTACTCATTGGGAGAAGAGGCATACTTTTGGTTTATTCATTTGCCTACAGGGTCCATCAGGACTTGGGACGTGATGAAAGACGCATTCATTGCCAAATTTGGCATCCCAACTACACCAGCAGAGTTATACAGACAGTTTGTTGAGGTTCGAAGGAGAGAACATGAACCTATTACCTCCTTCAATGACAGATTTCACCGAGCATACACAATGCTACGTCCCCCTTATCTTATTGCAGATCCAAGGGAAATTTACTATGGAGCCTTAGATCATCTCACAGCCATGTTCGTAAGGACACATCCAACTCCGAACGATCTAAATGCGGCCTATACAAGAGCCATTGAAGTGAGTAAGCACATGGGACAAAACATCACTGGACCACTACTACACATGGGATCCGTCGCAGCACCTAACCAGATGCAGGCAGTTGGCACGGCTTTGGCCAACCAAACTCCAGTCATGAATCCAATTCCGCAAGCGACCTATCCAAGCATCCAGCCGGCAAATCAGTTGGTCCTTCACCCAGGAGCTCCAATTTCTCAAGCCCCACCCGCTCAACCTGTGTACCTGCAAAATGCTACAAATTCGTCAAGGACACAAGAAGAGAAAGATGAAATGAAAGAGCTGATTGAGCAAGTCAAGAAGTTATCAACTGAGGTCACTCACCTGAGGAACCAGAATAATCAACTCCAGAGCATGCAGAGGGCCAACCACGGCCAACACGCGAACAACCAGAATTTCCAAGGCAATAATAATCAAGGATTCAGAAACAATTATCAAGGAAATAACAATCAAGGTTTCCAAAGAAGACCATGGAATACAGCTCCCAACAATGGAAATGTGGTGACGCCCTTGGACAATCCACCAAATGCGCAAAGTCAAGAGAACCCCTCTTCGGGCAAAGTGTTTTTAGCCGAAGCAGCCTTGTCTAGTTGGTGCAGACTCCACAACACGAACCAACATTCCGAGTTGCAGTGTCCTGAGTTCAAGATTGCGGCCGACATTTTCCAACAAGAGATGCGTACTACCAATCCGCCTGAAAATCCTCCCACCACAGGGTACGAAATTGTTCCAACCACGCAGTATGGTCAAGCCATGATTGTTGAAACCTGCAGATATTCACAAGAAGAAATTAGTCAAGTACAAAATGGGAGATTTCCTCCAGAATCGGCCAATGGACCGATGGTACCACCAGGATCTCAGTTTCCGCCAGCATCTGCCAATGGACCTGTAGAGGATTCAGAATACTATTTCCCACCATTAAACGACAGTGTCCTAGTAGAGGGAATCAAGGAAGTATTCCACCAAGCGTCAGGAGGTGCAAACCAAAGAGTTTATCACAGGAATCAGAGAAATCCTGAACCTTTAACAACATCGATTCCTCCAAACAATTTTTCGACTCCGCCAGATCCCCAAGCTAGCAACGTCCCTGAATATCCACAAAACACTCAAGAATACAGACAAAGAAGAAATATTTCACCTCCTGCGGGAAATGAAACGAAAAGATTGGCCGCCTTGGTGTTAGATGAGCTCAAGAAAGTCAAGGTAAGTTTACCACTCTATGAGTTGCTCAAAGTGTCTGAAATTAAAGAGGCAGTGATCAATAGTTTGAATGAACCTAGTGCAACGAGGTCAAATGTTCAAGCCACTATCAATGTGACTCAAGAGGAAGCCGATTCTCAAGAACAACCCGAGCAAAATGAGTGCATGGTTCAAACTATAACCTTCCCAGCTAAAAAGGAAGATATGTTGGAAGGAAAAGTATTACTCAAAAGAGGCGAAACCAAGAAAGCTCAGCCTACAGTCAAAGAGAACCTCACCACTAACTTGGTTCTACCCGAGAAGGAAGTTACAATCAAGAAAGATGTGGTTAAAAAAGGAAAATCTGCAAGCCAAGCCAGTCAATCAAAAGAGGAGAGCCCAGCGAAGGAAGATCACTCAAAGATTAATCAAGTTAAACATCAAGAATCAAGTGAAGGAAATTCAGTGCCTTCTCAAGGAAAGGACGAACCGGCCCCGTTCCTGTTATCAGTCAGAATATTTGGAAAGCTATTACACAATTGCCTTTATGATTCCGGAGCCTCAAGCAATGTCATGCCTTTAGCCGTTTGTCAAAGACTTGGAATAACTCCTGCACCTACCAAGAGAAAAGTCACTCAGCTTGACAAGACAGAAGTTCCAGTCATGGGGGAATTGAACAACATTCACATGCAATTGGCCGCAGACCCAAGGGTCCAGAATTTTATAGATATATCAGTAGTGGATATTCCAGATTCATATGGAATGCTCCTGAGTCGAGATTGGTCCCGAAAGTTGAATGGATATGTATCGACCGATTTCGCACACATGTGGCTACCATGGAGAGGAGTCCCGAACCAGATTAAGATTGATAGCACCCCAAGGTTGAGATTGATGATAACTGAATATGGAGAAGACAACGAAGTTCTATTTTTAGAATCCGACCTAGGAACATATAAACCAAAAGTAGAAGAGATCTTAATGATACAAGACATACAAGATGAAGATACCCAACAAGAGGTCATGGAGTCAACTGAGATCGTCATTGAAAGCGATCAAGGATCCGACCAAGAGGACGAAGGGATGTTTGAAAATTTCAGAAGGTTTGTACAAAGAAACATCCAGCAAAGTGTGCAACTTGGTAATATAGCATCTGTTCGGGATCTGCTCCTTCCGAATTGGTGTAGAATTCACAATGCCGTCCACTCAGAATTATCTTGTGCTTTATGCCAGACCGCATTGGAGCAAGTGAACAAAAGAATCCCGCAGACACTAATTGTAGAGGAAGCTCAAGATTCAGAGAATGAAAGCTCTACAGACACCGAGAATTCTGTAGAAGATGAAGTTTCGTCCGATACAACAGATGAAAGTCATGAAAGTCCAGAAACGGACAATCAAGAAAATCAAGTATGGACACTAAGGTTCGACGGATCTAAGTCCAAACAAGGATCCGGAGCTGGATATGAATTGATTAGTCCTAAGGGAGAAACATACCTTGCCGCTCACAGATTGCAGTTCCCTTGCACCAACAACGTAGCAGAGTATGAATCTTTGGTTCATGGATTACTGTTAGCCATCCAAAAGGGGGCAAAGATACTGCAAGTATACGGAGACTCAGAAATCGCAATAAGGCAAATCAGGAAGCAATATGTCTGTCATGACAAAAGGCTAACCAAGTATAGAAATCGAGTCTGGGATCTAATTGAAAGTTTTGAAGCTTTCAATATCAATTCAATTTATAGACATCAGAATCAAGTGGCCAATTCACTTGCACAGGCCGCGAGCTCATTGATTCCATTAGCGATGGAAGGGTTAAAGAAGTTTACCATCGAGTTAATATCAGTCCCTTCAGTCCCAGACAATGTTACCAATTTCCAAGTTTTCGAAGACGACAAGCACATTTTAGACTTCCTAACTAGCACGGACGTCTTCTTAACACAGATCATAGATGAAGATGAAGTAGGTGAAGCTGAGTTCGACGCCGAAGGAGTCCTGAACTTAAAGACAAACACTATTCCAAAAGGAATGGTTGAATTAGAAAGGATTTTTGATCCTGACAAGTTGAAAGAAAAGAAGAGTCACAGCGTAGAAGGCAATATGTGCGACGCGATCAATCTAGGTGACGAGACACAAGTTAAGAATGTTTTCATTGGAAAGTCCTGCACAGCAATTGAAAAAGAAGGAATCCTAAAAAACATGAGGGACTTCCCAGATGTCATTGCATGGAGCTATGAAGATCTCAAGACCTACGACACTGCAATTATCACTCACACAATCCCGTTGAAGCCAGGAAGCAAGCCATTCAGGCAAAGACAAAGACCTGTCAATCCTTTGTTAGAACCACTGATATACCAAGAAGTGAAGAAGTTACTCACAGCTAAAATCATCTTCCCAGTAAGACACTCGACGTGGGTCGCCAACCTAGTACCTGTTAGAAAGAAAAATGGAGAGATCAGATTGTGTGTGGATTTTAGAAATCTCAATAGAGCATCAGAGAAAGATAACTATCCGCTCCCATCATTAGATGAAGTACTGCAGATCGTCAATGGATCGCAGATGATGTCCTTCCTAGACGGATATTCAGGATACAATCAAGTCCTAGTCGAACCTGAAGATCGAATAAAGACTGCTTTCACCACCAAATGGGGAACATTTGCCTATAAGAGAATGCCTTTTGGACTCATAAACGCCGGGGCCACATTCCAGAGAGCTATGGATATCGCTTTCAGAGATTTAATTGGTAAAAGCATTATTATATATATGGATGATATCACGGTTTTCTCTAGGCAGAGAGAAGATCATGTGGACGATTTGAGAAGAGTCTTCCAAAGATGTAGAAGATACGGTGTCTCCCTTAATCCGAAGAAATGCATATTTGGAGTCACAGAAGGAAAGCTTTTAGGACATGTCATTTCAGAGAAAGGAATATCTATTGATCCTGAAAGGGTGAGGGCCATATCTACTATCAATTTGCCAGCAAGCAAGAAAGAGCTCAAATCATTTTTCGGAAAGATCAACTTCGTCCGAAAATTCATTACTGGATTTGCCGAGATTGTCAGGCCATTGAATGAAATGTTAAAGAAAGATGCAAAGGTCGAGTGGACTCCACAAGCCAGAAGGGCATTTGAAGAAATAAAGACCGCCATCATGGAAGCACCAGTTTTGATTAGTCCTGATTATCTCAAACCATTTTATTTATATTCCTTCGCTTCTGATTACACTTGTGCCGCCATTCTCACCCAAAGAAGTGAAGAGAGGGATGAAAACCCGATTGCTTTCATGAGCACCCCGTTGAAAGATGCAGAATTGAGATATCCAAACATTGAAAAGCAAGCATACGCATTAGTAAAGGCAGTAAAGAAGTTCAGACATTACCTCCTGAGAGCCAAGATTTATGCAATAGTACCTGATGCGGCAGTCAAGACTCTTCTCATGCAAAATGAATTAGGTGAAAGAAGAGGAAAGTGGGTCGCCATTATCCAAGAATTTGACATCGAGATACAGCCCATGAAACTTGTCCGAGGACAAGCTTTGGCGCAGACATTGGCAATAGATGGGCCAGGATTAGTTCAACAAATTTATGAATTAGAGGATGTCACGCCTGATGAATGGTACAAAGACATTGTGACATATTTGCTTAATCACAGATGTCCCGCTCATATGACACCTACACAAAAGAGAGCATTAAGATTAAAGTGTCAACATTACATGCTTCAAGGATCTGTTTTATACCGGAAAAATTATGAGGGAGTGTACCTGAGATGTGTTGGCAAAGACGAAGCAAAGCAGATAATTGAACATTTCCATTCTAAGTTTGGAACCGGACATGGAGCCAACCTCGCCACAGCTCACCAGATCCTAAGAGCAGGATATTACTGGCCTACGCTTTTTAAAGATACGTTCAATCACATTAAGACTTGCCACACATGTCAAGTCGCAGCTATTAGAGAGAGAAATCCTGCCATGCCGCTGAATCCCGTGATTGAAGCCAGACCATTTGCTAAATGGGGAATGGACTTTATTGGTGTTATTAACCCCGCATCCTCAGCACAACATAAGTACATCATTACAGCTACAGATTATTGTACCAGATGGTCAGAGGCACAGGCACTTAAGGTTTGTTCTACTGAAGTTGTAATCAAGTTTCTAGAGGAGAACATAATCACGAGGTTTGGATGCCCTTATGCGTTGGTTTGCGACAATGGATCGGCATTCACATCATTGAGATTCTCAAATTGGGCTTTTGAGTACGGGATAACCCTCAAGTTTTCATCAAATTATTATCCTCAGGGTAATGGATTAGCAGAATCTACAAACAAAAATTTGCTCAGTGTTATCAAGAAATTATTAGAGAGAAGTCCAAGAGAATGGCACACCCAGTTAAGATTTGCTTTATGGGCAGACAGAATCAGAACAAAGAACGCATTAGGCATTTCGCCTTATTTTCTAGTTTATGGCCAAGACCCAGTCTTCCCTATGCAACTCAGGATTCCAACCTTGAGATTCATTCAGGAGTACATGGAAGACACTGATGCAGTGCAGGCCAGGTTGACACAGTTGATGAATTTAGAAGAGAAACGAGATCAAGCACTAGAGACCTTTGCTAAACACCAAGGAGTGGTGAAGAGATGGTTTGATCGACAAGCAAGAGTCAAGGCGTTCCGAATTTCAGATCTCGTCCTGTATTGGGACAAAGCACATGAGAAAAGAGGAGAACATGATAAGTTTGATAAGCTTTGGAAAGGTCCTTATCAAATTTCAGAGATATTGGGAGAAAATGCATTTAGGTTGCAGACTTTAACTGGAGAGGACATTCCGTTGCCTGTCAATGGGAGATATCTCAAACACTATTTCCAATCCTAAAATGCCAAGGCCTTCCCTTGTACATAGCTAGTTTAGTTTGCTTTCGTCGTTTTCCGTTTGCTTGTTTTTCTCGCGTTGGTTTGCCTTTTGTTTTTCTTAATTTAGGTGCTTTTGTTTTTTTTAGGTTAGTTGTTTTTGTCCTGAGGGGTATCCATTTGACATTGGGTGATTTTGTTATATAACGCTCTGACTTCCTGCTGGATTGTTGGATGCATTTGGAAAATCATGAGGTCTTTTGGAATTACTGAGGGAGTTTCTTTTAATGAAGCTTTGAGTCAGGACATATTTGCATTGAAGTAGATTAGCTTGTTGAACTCACGTATTTTTGTCCTCCAGTTATTATATTTCACACACTTATAATCTCCGAGTCATTATGGTTTACAGGCGAAGCTGTGATCAGTGAAAAATCTAAAGTCTAGCTTCAGCGCCACCGCAATCCTCCAACCCTAGTGAGTTTCGTTACTCACAAGCCAAAGAATTGACAGAACTGAAAAGCAGTATCAAAAGAAAAGTTGAAAAAATGAGAAAAATCAAAAGAAAAGAAATGAGCTAAAAGGAAATATCAAATTGGCTAAAGGGAATATGCGAGTAACTCCATCGGGGCTATAGACGCCTGACTGGCAATGGAGCAATGTTCGTGAGCTTGCGGCGATAACCTCGTCGGGACTATAGACGTCTGACTGGCAGCGAGGCTCTATCCAGGATGCTTTTGGAGTTTAGACGAACTATGTAGCTTATCACAGGGGAACTTGGAGATCATGATTATCTTGTTGAGGGGAATTAACGCATTTGCACACACATGGGTAACTGTGGACTTGATACTTTGTCTCAATATGATGGTCTCTTCTTGTAAGTGTTTCTTAACTCCTGGTTTTGTTGAGGGAGGTTTTCTGGGTCTTCTTTTAGAAAGATTGATTCCCAAATGTTTTGCAACATTTCTCAGTGGTGTCGCCAGATGTTGTGACCATTTCACACATCGCCCCATCGCAAATGGGGACCCCCTCTTTTTCGCTTGTTTTCGCTTTCGTTTTTAGGGTTTTGTTAGTCCGTTAGTTGTCTGGATTTAGGGCTAAGCCTTAGGGTTTTAAATCTTGCCTTTTCGAGCCAGAATCCAGTCATTTTTGAGAGCTTTTGAGCTTTCTTTTCTAGAATGCAAATTTTGAATGCAATGATTTCGCCAAAATGGTCTAATTTTCAATTGGAATGTTCATGCAGAACTTAAACTTGTTTAAATGATGACCGTCAATGTGAATTTTTGTCTGATTGAATATTTTGACCAAATTTTGACTTTTTTGAAGTTTGATCCTGGGCATTGGAATTGATTTGTTTTCGCCTCGTGAAGTGTTAAAATGTGAAAATTTTTGTTATTTTGGCCTGTAGGAGCAAAATCGCTCCTGTCCCTCAGTGAAGGACGGGAGCTCATTTTCAAATATCTCATTGTCCTTGCAGAGTCCAGACAAATTTTACGTTTGAAGTGATAGAGAACGACAAGATCTTTCATTTGAATATAAATTGAAGATTTTCATGAGCGCGGAAAGGCCTCCAGGAGGAAAATCGCTCCTGTCCCTCAGTCAAGGACCAGAGCTACGATTCAAATTTCGCCATGTCCATGCAAGATTTTGATAACTCAGCAATTGGAGGACGTCCGAAGGAAGATACTTTGCCAAATGAATATAATTTGAGATGCAAAAAATGAAGGAAAATGACCTATATTGACTAAATCGCTCCTGTCCCTCTCCAAGGGACCAGGGCGAGGTACCTTGTAGCTCTCGTCCCTCTCCCAGGGACCAGAGCGATTTCCTCCATTTTGCAAAATCCAGACAAGGGTCAAGACAAGTTTACGTTCAAAAACGAAGGAGAACATGAGATGAATGCATTGAATATAAATTGAAGATTTTTTTGGACGTCCATACCAGCATTAAATGCCTAGTTCGCTCCTGTCCCTCTCCAAGGGACCAGAGCGATTTTTGATATAATTGCCTTTGTTGCAAAATTACAAACAATGTCAAGGCATGGGCGGATAGAGTGAAGAAGGACGACTCCGTTGAATATAAACTTGGAACCTGGCAAAGTAAGATGAAGGCCACAAAGGAAGGATCGCTCCTGTCCCTCTCCAAGGGACCAGGGCGATACAATGGTGAAGATACGTCCCTCTCAAGTTCAAGGTCGTTCCTCCGAAGTTCAAGGTTGACACAAGTCAAGACAAGGTGGCGAGGGACATTTCAAGGCGTCTTCATCATGCGCAAACACTCAAAGGACGTTAAAATGAAGAAATTGACACCCTATAACATAGATCGCTCCTGTCCCTTAGGAAGGGACCAAGGCGATGTTAGATGCATTGGCCATTTCATGCAAAATTTACGTAAGGACAAGACATTGCAATGTTTTAGAGGGTCCATGGTATGGTAAAAGGATGATAAACAAGAGTTTTGAACGTGAAATGATCATTATTTTGAGCATGGAGACTATATCGCTCCTGTCCCTCTCCAAGGGACCAGGGCGATTTGCTTTGGATTCCTTGTTTTGCTTCAAGATCAAGCTAAGTCAAGACGTCTTAAGATAGCATATGGTCCAAGGCATCGTTTGAAGATAATTCGCAAAAGTGTTGAACGTCCAAACATTGCCAAATAATGTAAGAGCCTCACATCGCTCCTGTCCTTTGGACAAGGACCAGGGCGATATCATCAAAAGCACGCACGTTCCTTCAAAGATCAAAGCGAAGCAAGGTTAGGTAAGGTGAAGGACGACGTTTGAAGGGCATTACAATGAAGATCGAAGTGCAAAGTTGACAAGGTCAAGGAAAGGACATGGATCGCTCCTGTCCCTCTCCAAGGGACAAGGGCGATGATCCCTTTAATACACTCAAAACTTCATGCGAGCAAATGGAATAAGCGCAAAAGACACGAACAAAGGATGCTATTCGCCCACAATAAAAAATCGAAGTTAAAAGATGCAAGATGGACATGAAAACAAGAAGATCGCTCCTGTCCTTTGGACAAAGACCAGGGCGATGTGCACTTAAAGGACACCCATATGCGCACACAAGGCGATCAAATTCGAGGGACCATCAAGGTGATCGATTTTTAACGTGGAGATGAAGGAGTTGGACGTAAGAAATGCAAAAGTCAAGACAAAATGGTGAATCGCTCCTGTCCCTCTCCAAGGGACCAGAGCGATGAGGTACGTCCCTTTGTTTTCCAATTTTGGCGCCAAATAAACAAATTTAAATTTCCTTAAATGCTAAATCGATTAAAAAATTGAAAATCCATTTTTATTTAGCATTTAATATGGCGTTATCTTTTATTAATTATTTTTTGCCTTTATTAAAAATCGAAATTCTCATTTAAAAAAAACGCAAGGCATTAATAATTAATTATTTAATTAATATAAAAATCGATTTGAAGCGCCCAATTAGGCAAGTCGGCCTTGTTATTTTATTGCAAATCATTTAAAAAATGGTTTTATTTGTCAAGTCGGCCTAAGGGGTGAAAGGGTATGAGCGCTATTTATAAGGGGAGTGAAATGTTCGTTTTCACATAATCATTTTTACCTCTCTACATGCGAATCAAGGAAGACAAAGGAAAGTGTTAAGTGTGTTTAAAGATAGTGCGAATATTATCCAAGGTGGTGCGAGTTTCATTCATCCAAGGGTGGCGCGCTTAGCTATCAAAGGTGGTGCGATTCCAAACCAAAGGTGGTGCGAATTTGAAGATCACGCCTAAGGCGAATTTGCTAAAGACTTGGAGATTTATTTGTGCGAATTTGAAGATCCATTTGAGACCACGTCCAAGGCGATAAGTGAAGATCACATTCTATCCAGAGGTGGCGAAGTCAATCTTGAGGGGATCATATTGAAGATTATTTATACCTCAATTTTGCCTAGGCAAATTTTGTTTTTGCATTCTAGAGTTAGCTCTCTCTATCGAGGTATGGCGATTTTATTGTTATTGTTTTATTCATTCATCGTCATATTTCAAATTTTGATCCTTGAAAATCTCTTAGCTCAATCGTTGTATTTTAGGAAATGATAACTCTAGGGACTTATCATGAGGTTTCCTAAAATCTATCTCTCTTATCTACGTTATTTATTGCAAAATCTATTTCTTATAATGAAATGTTGTGTAGGTATGGCGACCCCAAAGGCGGGAGCATCCACCAGTCGCTCGGCTCTCATGAAAGAAGATCAGAAGACTGAAGAAGTGGAGACCAAGATCGTGTCCAAGTGGAGCAACATTGGAGATACAAACTTGGGAAACTTTAGCACGAAGAAGTTCCGAGAGGTCCCTTACATCGGCAAGCCATCACCTGTCGCCCGGAGAATAATAGAGAGTGGCATCGTTAAGGCGGCCGGTTTTCCTCCAGCCATTCAGTGTCACGAGTTGATGATAGAGTGTGCCCGTCATTACAATCCACAGTCCAGGACAATTGTGTCCGATGAGGGAAACACTTTGGCGTACCTTTCAGAGGAGGCCATAAGTGAAGCCTTCCATCTTCCAGAGCACAGGGACATGATATACAAGAGCATTGAAGGAGCCAGATCAGTGTACGATGATGATCCAGATGCTTGTCTAAGCATAATCAACAAGAACTGGCTACTCAAGAGTCGTCCCCGTCTGAGCAAAGTACCGAACACACCACACCGGATCGATTTCCAAGAGGAGTACAGAGATTTGATTACCATGCTCAACAGAGTTACAGGAGCACCTCATGCCTTCTATTTTGAGAAATGGATGTTTTATTTCATCCAGGTGATTGTTCAAGGAAAGGGTACAATACATTGGGCTAGGATAATTAGCCATTGCTTAGACGTACAATTGAGAAGACTCAGGGCTACTAAGTCCTTCCACATGAGTTCGTATGTCATCTATGCCTTAATAAGGAGCGTCGAGTACGCAGGACTACCTCACAGAGGAGTGATTGGAAGAGGACCCGGCGAGGTCAGAGTTTGTGAATCCTATACCTACTTGCATCATCCACCAGGGAAGAACTACAAGTTAATCAATGATACTTTCACGATGAACATCACCAGGACGTTGCAAGGAGGGATTCACAACAGATTATCTCAGGATGCCCAGGAGTTAATCAAGAGGTACGGTGCTTGGTTCATTCAGTTTCCCAGGTTCACTTACATTAGAGTGTATGGATGTCCTTTACCTCCATACATGTTGCCGAGGTACCCGACAGATAGAATTGTGTTACTTGAAGTAACAAGGCAGTTGGCAGCATATGTGAAGGCATTCAGACACAGACATCAGAATGGAGTTCAGGTACCTATTATTTTGGGTAATTCAGTTGAGGTATGTCCCAATGTCTCAGCCATGGATGACGCAGAGAGGGAGTTAGCCTTGTATCCTTTTTCATCTTTTGCTTGGAGGAATAGTTTTGATCCTCATTGACATTTAGAAGAGACAGTCGGTAGAAGATTTAGACATGAATACCAAATTGAAGACTTTATGATGAATCTCCTAGATGATCTTGAAGTGAAACGCAAGATACATTCTAGATTGCCTTTGGATTTCATCAGGAAATGTAAGATTTACAGAGTAGCCGACCAAGCTCAGGATAACGGCAAGCACATCCAATCTTCATATGATAGAGAAAGTAAAACAATTAGTTTGAATTGGAATGAGCCCGAGGCCGTGGATTTAGATGATTTGATGGCACCAGTCTTGTCTTGTACTCGCAGATGGGTAGACATTCAACATCAGAAGTTGAGAGAACAAGGCATAGCCATGTCTTTTACTTTGGAAGAAAAGCCAGCCGAAGGTGGAGCCAGTGTTAGTGAAGGCAATCCTAATCCTAGGAATTCAGGTGAAGGTAACCTTCGATGTGCCAGTGAGGGCAATCTCCATCCGAGAGGTTCAAAGAGAAAGGAAAGATCAGAAAAGAAAGAGCCTTCCAAGAAAAAGCAAGGTGCTAACAAAGACCAAACACCAGGTACTTCTTCCAGGCCAGAAGATAGAACAGTTCGAGTGGAAGAATCCATGGAATCGATGGTACAGAATGACAGACAGGAGGAAGAACAGGCACAGCATGTTTCATCCGATGGATCTCTCCAAGACTATGATTTAGATAATGATAATGAAGTAACATCTCCTCCCAGACAAGAAGAAATAGTACACAAAGAAATTCAAGTTCAAGAGACAAGATCAAATATCCCAGATTGGTTGAAGGAAAGATTGACTAAGGTGATCGTAATTGAGGACGAGGACAGTGCAATCAATCTAGAGAGCTTTGTTGGACGCTCACATATGACAACAGAGAAGAAGAAGGCTACAAAGATGTCCAAGATGATTCGAGATGAGACTGGATCTAGAAAACTGCAGATAGCTACACCGGCGGCAGACAAATATGAGGGTGAGATCCTAGCAGAGGACTATCATATACAGACTATTGAGTTAGGACCATCCACAGCAGAGCAGACTTTAGATGATGCCACCGACACATTTGAGGCATTGAAGGATAAGTTTAGAGAAGAAGTAGAAAAGAATAGAAAGCTTGAGAGAGAGGTCGGTGCATGGAGAACATATTTCAGTCACATCAATGAACCTTTGGGACGTCAGGATCCAGTTAGATCACCATTGCAGGCATTGCCCCTTCAATCAATCAATGAAGCAGAAAGATTCAGGAATATGGTTCAGCGTACATGTAATTGGATGGATAGATCTCACACGGTGGCCATTGAGTTTATTACAAGGATGTCGAAGATCACCCATCAGGCTATCCAAGTTCTTGAGATAATCCACAGATTGATGGCAACAGTAGCTGCATTTGCCCATACCAAGGACGTTGTCATCCCTGTCTTGAGAGTTATAAGACATACACCTAGAAAAATTTTAGCACAAGAGAGGATCTTAGAAGGTGATTCTCACAGTTTGTTTCAGTGGTCAACCTTACTCCATATAAAGAGTGTTCTCTTTGAGGACATCAGCGTTAGATGTGGTCAAGTTGAGGAGGTGATCAATCCGATCCAGGACAGAGTATTTGAGGTACTTCGTACCATTCTTGGCAGGAGGATCGAGGTCGAGACAGATGTGGATTTACAAGAGTTTGAGGATAGAATCACTATCATCTTTCGCAAGGACGCAGATGTTACAGATGAGCAGTATGATCAGATGTATGCCACCATGCTCCTGATTGATAGAACAAAGGAACTTGAACCTACTTGGGACACGGCTCTTCTAGATGCATTTGATCAAGTTATCCACTTAGAAGAGAGTATCAAGAATCTTCCCGAGATTCCAATCACAGAAATCGAAGGAATTGTGACAAAATTCATTGCATATGCTAAGAAGGAAAATTGGAAAGGGAATAAGATTCTAGATGAAAGGTTGTTACAGATGACATGACATCTTATTTCTCATTGGTTGATACCTCCTAGAGTTTTGTGCCGAATTTAATATTTGGCTATGTATTTAATATTGTTCAGTAAAAAGGAGGTCATTTGTAACAAACCCTAATTAGGGTTTAGGTGTCATGATCTTATCCATTGATTTACTTTCAATCTGGACCTTTCATTGTAATTGGGGATGCTATTTATACCCCCATTTTTTCATTTCATTTATAATAGTCAGTTAATAGAGAAGAGAGTTAAGAGTGAAATAGAGAGATTAGAATTGTAAGCAATTTTTATTTTGTAGCAAGATTGAGTCTTGAAGAGAGAAGTTCAAGCAATTGTTGTATATGATGACTTGGAAATCAATAAAATATTGAAGTTATGGTGTTTTGTTGCAAGTTTCTTGAGTTATCTTCATGGTTGTTGGATGTACTTGAATCTCGCTCAATCAAAGTAGTTTGTTAATTAGAAAGACTAAGTGTGAGATTTGATATTTGGTAGGATTCGCAATCCAAACCACTAGCTTCTTGCTGATTGTAAGAACGCCTTGCGTGGTCGACTGGAAAGCACCTTGAGTCCCTAACCTTCAAGCATTTTCGTATCTAGGATATGTACCTTCGTAGTAGTGTCCTTGATCTTTGATGCATTGAACATCATTATTACCTTAGAAGATCGCACTAATTTCAGTTGAGTTGTTGTCTCATGGCAAAATTGAAATTGGTTGAGTCTTGCCAAATCTCATTCATGCTAAGTCGTTCATAGGGTTAGGCTAGATTAGACCTCTTAAGCCCTATCTTTTTCCATTTTTTGAAAGTTCTTTTTAGATTAGTGAAATCTTCGAGCTATTGAATCCGTAAGACGCCTTGAAGGAAACAGCAAATCACATCATACCACTAAAAAAGCTTGTCCACACGTGGAGACCCCACTAAAAGAACCTTGGAGTCTATCTAACTGATCCTTTTTGCAGATCTTCAGCAGTTAGAGACTATTTTCTCAAGAGAGGATAAGATGCCTAATGGTATTTTATTCTGTGTATGATTGTGTACAAAATACACGTCAACACTACCCCAGCTATCCATTGGTCGAATTTTCCAAAGAGAACATGTGTCCAATTGATACAATTTTATCATTGGTCAAGCATTAAATGTTATGTAACGGCTGTAACAAACCCTAATTAGGGTTTTCATTATTGAATCTTGGCCATTGATCTCAAATTGATCTTAGCCATCGAATTGTATTAAGGGCACTATATAAACCCCGGCTCTTCATTTGTAAAAGCTAAGAAGGATAAGTTAGTGAATAGAGAATAGTTAGATAATAGTGAATTAGTCAGTTGATAGAATAGCAATTAGAGTAGAATAAGAGGACAAGGCAAGAAATTGTTGCCATTGATTGTAAACAAACTCCATTTTCATTGAAGTAATGGTGAAGTGTGTTGTTTCTTGCAATATGCATGGTTTCTTGTTGAATCTTCAATTCTAGATGGTAGATGATTAGATCGAATGGAAGAAATGTGTTTGATCGATGGTGAAATTCGTATATCCATACTACTAGTAGTTTGTTGATTGCAGACTTGCCTTGTGTAGTCAACTGGAATCATTCAGCTTAAGCTTAACTTCAATTGTCGCTTCTTCATTGATATGCATCAGCCTGATGGTGTCTATGCCTGTAGTGATGATTTGAACATCATAAAGCTTTCCTTTGAAGATCGCACTAACCTTGTGGAGATGATCCTGCAATGTCAAAACAAGACTTAGTTATAATTTCATCAAAGATCATTCATTGCTCCTACATTCTTAGTATTAGGATTAGATCCTTTCCTTGCCCTCATCTTTTTTCCTTTTTTTTCAAAACAAAGCTAGTAAAAGCCTGTGTTCCAGCAATATTCAAAGCAAATCAGACGTTCAATCATCAAGTGTAAGTCCCCTTGTGATTCTAGCAAATCACATCATACCACAAAGAGCTTATCTACACGTAGAGATCCTACAGCAAGGAACCTTGAAGTCATCCCGATTGATCCTTTTTGCGATATCTTCAACATTCGGAGACTTTATTCAAGAGAGGATAAGGTACCTTTATGTATTTTATTCTGTGTTTGGTCGTGTACAAAATACACGTCAACAGAATTGGCGCTAGAAGGAGGGCAGAACATTATCATACTATGAGAAGATGAAATCGAGATCCTAATTTGCAAGGAGTAATCTCAAGAGCTTTTTACCCTCCTCCACGCTCAACAGAATTGAAGCAAAAGAAAGGTGAGCGAATACGAACTCTTGAATCCAAGGAAGATCAATGGAAAGCCTTTTCTCAAACACTCGACGGAAGTGATACAAAGAAGGAAGGTGATCGTTGGGTCGTCAGTTGGACTTGCGAAAACAAGGAATCAAGCTGGAACCAATTGAATGTTCAAGTTGAATCTGAGATATTCAAGATCTCTCTTATTCTAGAAAATCCAAAAAAAAGGTGAAAATAGAAAATCCAAAAAGAAGTGAAAAATCAAAAAATCAAAAAAGAAAAGATTTCTCAATGGAGCGGCAACAGTTTCACAAGGAGCAACAAGTTGATTTTCCTGAACTTTGGTGGAGATTAGATACACAACTTTATCCACGTAGATTGTCCGAGTTTGCAAGACCAGGGCAGTGTCGAGTCCACGAGACAGAGGAACCTTGAAGTCATCCCGATTGATCCTTTTCGCGATATCTTCAGCATTCGGAGACTTTATTCAAGAGAGGATAAGGTACCTTTAGGTATTTTATTTTGTGTTTGGTCATGTACAAAATACACGTCAACACAACCCCGCCTTACCTTGGACTTAGTGGTGCCAAGTTGGGGTCAGAGGAGGGGCGAGATGAGGCGAGACTAGTCCTCTGGAAGCGGATGAGTCCGCCCGCAGTCCCCAAAACCGCCGGGTTAACCTGGCAGGGAATCGAACCCGAGACCAATGGGGAGAAAACCCACGGCCCAAGCCAATTCACCTACCATGCGAGACTATATAATATATATTATATATATGATATAATATATAATATATGTATGTGTGATATGCAAATATTTAAAGAAATATATAAAATTACAAATCTAAATACATTTAATAGTATGCTACTTCATCATTGATCAATGCCAATCAGAATTTCTATAATATCATACTATGTCCTATGCCATATAATATATGTAAATGTATCATAGATTCATATATGTCCAGGTTCACGATTCAACTGAAAAATCATTACAATTACAAAATTGACAATCAAAAATAATAATTGTCTTCTATCTTCATCAAGCATCAAAAGAATCTAGATCAAGATCATCATCATTTGCTCCAAGTTCAAATTCAAAATCATTTGAACCCAAACAAGTGCCACTCCCACTAGGTGCATCAGTTGTAGGTATCTCACCTTCATCATCCAAAGTGACTCTAACCAGATCATCAACAGTTGCATCCAAGTTGGTCAATGCTTCATTGACCCTTCTTTGTATTGTTGTCCCTTATGTGTTAGAAGATGCAAATTGGAATGAATATAAACAAAGTATTCTGCTCTTTTTGAAGCCAACCGGTTACACTTCACTGAGTGGATAAAGGAGTATGTACTCCAATTCCGTTCAGTAGCAAAAGAACTCGCAACATGTTGATATTGGAGAGAAAACCAACAAAACTTAAAATTAAAAAAATACAAAATAAATTAGAGAATGCTAAAAACTTAAAAGCTAAAGTCTACAATATAAATGTTAAAATTTAAAAGTAAAAAACTTACTTGTGATAGTATCTTGATTGCAAGAGGTTGGAGGGACATATAATCTTGACCATGGAGATACCACCATGTAGTACCATCCATTTTGGATTGGTCATTAATGGCACAAGGACTATGATTTCTTCCTGAGATAAACCAACCAAACTCTTTCCTAACACTTTCCACCACTTTAGGATCACTGTAGAGTGTAGTAAATGCCTGCTTGTACCCAGTAGCAACTACAGAATCTCTATATGGTTTAGTTCTCCTTGGCAAAGAAAGTACTTCATTGCTATAGTACATGGGAGATAAAGCATGTGCAAGGAGGTGCAATGGTGTGGTCATCTTGTTCCACCAATGATGAATGATTTGTTCCACCTTTTTGAAAAATACTTCTTGGGGGTCCTTGTCTCTTTTTGCTATTATGACTTGGATTTTCTCAATCATGGTGTCCATGCCACCATAGACTTCCCCCAAACATGCTACATCTGTATCAATAGACCTGATCATACTCAAGATAGGCTTGGTGAAATTCAATATATATTCCACACAATCCCATCAAGTGAGATCCAACATCAATGACCTAACCATTTGGGCCCTCACTGAATTTGATTGCTTCCAAATGCTCCATTGGTTACTAATAACCATGGCACTCAATGCCTCTTTCACCTTCAAAAGTCGTCTCATCACTATTGTATGTGATGCAAATCAGGTCTCAACAACCTAGGTTCATGTAAAAAATATGTCAATAACGTATTTTAAAAATATAAAATAAAATTAAACATGGCATAAATAAAATTAAATAGATAAATTAAATTTACCTTCAACAATTCCAACTTCGAGAACCTCCTAAAAATGGCTTGTGACATATGGTGGTTTGTCACAAACATTTGGATCTCCTCACCCTCTTGGTAGATATCCTTCACCCACTCTATTTGAGTGTCAATTGCTTGCATCACCAAGTTGAGGGAGTGTACAATGCATGGTGTCCAAAAAATGTGTGAATATCTTTGTTCAACTAAAGCACCTATAGCCCTACAAAATTTTGCATTGTCTGTGATGACTTGGACAACATTTTCATGTCCCACCATATCTATGAAATGAAAGAGGATTCTGAAAATGAATTTTGCATCTTTGAGCTGACCCTCACAATCAACTGCCCTCAAAAACATTGCCCCTTTGGGGGACACTACAATAACATTTATCAATGGACAGTTTTTGCAATCCTTCTACCCATCAAAAACAATAGAAACACTTGATTCAACCCAAGAATCTCTAACCCATTTCAATGATGTCTCTATAGAATTCTTCTCTTTTGCCAATAAGGTGGTGCGCACCTTTTCATAACCAAGAATTGTGAAACCAATAGGTGCATTATTGATTGTCGTCACCATCTCCGGCCAATATGGTGATCTTCCCAATTTGAAAGGAAGACCATTGGCATAGAGGCAACGTGCAATTTTTTGCTCTACAATATCTCTTGATTCCATTTTGAATGCTTTGTCCAATGGGCCTCTTTTGCAAGAAAGAAGGGAATTTTCTACTTCAACTTCATCTTGCATAGCGGGTATCTCCAAGAAAGGATGATGGGGGGCCTTTCTCGATAGCATAGATCATTACGTAAATTCATTGGTGTTTTGCTTGCAAATGGATTAGCTCTTAGTTTTTCTCTTGCTATAGCTTGATCAATGTCTTCTTGTTCTCTAATGAATGCTGCTATTTGTGTTGCAGACAACCCTTTCTCATCAAGCCCTACACACATTTGATCCCTTTCCCAACCAGGCCACAAAAGTGGCGTTTCACTCGATAATACGAGCACCTATAAGTGACGTTTCACTCAATAATACAAGTTATTTTATCAAGTAGAAGATATTTTTCACAATATGTCAAACTATGATATTTTATCAAGCGCTGTGTAATTTTGAGTCAAACTCGTTGACCCATATACCATGAGTAGTGGTTTACATGAAACCATCTCTCATGAGAATGAATGGTCCACTTATCACTCATTGCACTAGGTGATGCTCATAGGGGTGAAGCATGGAGGTCACCCATCCCAATACTAATGCAACTCAAGTGTGCTTAACCATAGAGTTTCCCCCAAGATCAAGCCCACTTAGCTTACTACAACATTTGCCAAGCTTTCATGGTGTGCAAGGCCTATAAACCTTCTTTTTTTCCTACATTTCCTTATGAATTGGCATTTCTTGAGACTAAGACTTAATAATTAGTTAAAAGTTTCAAAAACTTGTTGCCTACACAAGTAGAATAGATGTTCTTTCTATGTCTTGATAAAAAACATGATGCCACCCAAGTAAGATTTCACAAAAGTATCTAATTGGTGTAGCACATCATTCATTGTCCTTGAAAAAGTGGCAAGTATGTTGCACAAGTCAGATAATAGCATTATCCACTCACACAATCCTTACTTTGTTCAATGCAATCTTCCATATGTCATGTACACAAACTTGAAGGTAGACAAATTTCATGTCAAAATTGGTGAAGTATTTAGCATATTGTAGGTGATGTACCTAGTCATCAATGCTTGTAGAGAGTACCTATTTTTGATAATGAACTATTTTGATACCCTCATAAATGAAGAGGATTTAATTGAGGATGATGTGCATACTAGAATGGCTTTTTGCTCCTTTTAGGACTTGTTTACCTTAGGAGTAGGGATAAATGTTGAGAAAGATAGAATTGTGGCTAGTAAGGTCTTGCCATGTAAATCTAACAATAGGCATGCTAAATTGCTTGATGAGGTAGTGTCCATAGATGAAATATATCAGGTAATCAGCTCTTTAAGCATCAAAAAGCCCTTGTATATGATGACTTTCCAATATAATTCTATAAGTTTAACAAGGATTTGGTCGCCACATTACTCCTTAATGTTTATAATGAAGCCATTGTATTGGAACTCTTGGTGCTGATATCAATAAAGGAGGCATAATGTTTATTCTGAAAGAAGGTGATACAATTCAGATTAAAAATTGGAGGCCTATAAACCCTTAATTTTTCCTGTAAAATCTTTGCTAATATTTTGAGCTACATACTAAAGAAAATCTTGCCAAATATTATCTCTTCCACTCAAAATGTTTGTAGGAGGTATATTCTTGATAATCTGTTCACAAGTTGAAGAGGTATACATTGAAGAAAGGAATCTAAGCAAAATGTGTGTATGGCCCTAATTGATTTTGAAGAGGCTTATGATAGAATTGAATGGCCCTTTGTTTTGCTAGCTTTGAGAGCCTTGGGTTTTGGAGAGACCTTTTGCAATATTTTAAAATCCTCTTTAAGATGCCTCAACTCATATTAGTGTTAATGGAGAGCGTTCCCCCTCCTTTCCTCTGTAAAGATTAATTAAGCAGGTTACCTCCTTGACCTTGCCCTCTTTATTATTGTTACAAAAGCCTTGCATTATTTCACCATGTTCTACGACATTTCGGGGATGGGGACAGGGGTGACCCAAGGGATATTTTTCGAGAATGGCAATCCAAGGGCCATTTTTGGGGGATGGTAGGGGGATGGCAATATATAAATTTTAAATGTGTGTGTATATATATATATATATAGAATAATAGGGCTCAATTCTATACGTAACATGCCCCCCCTACTATTTGAAGGGCCCTGCGCTAATTAATTAAGGGGGGTTAATTCCTACAATTCTATGGGGGCTATATATATATATATATATATATATATATATATACATATACGTATACATATATATACATATATATACATATACATACATACATACATATATACATACATATATACATACATACATACATATACATATATACATATATACATATATATATATACACATAAATTTAAAATATATATATATATATGTATGTATGTATGTGTACATACATACATACATATATGTGTGTGTGTGTGAATTTTTCAAAATATATTATAGAGAGTTATGTCAATAACTAGTAACAAAGTAACAACAATATCAATATGTAAATAAATCATGGTAGTAGTAATATAACAGCATAATAAACTTCAATAAAGTAGTATAGCAGCAGTCTCAAACATCAAAATACCATGGGCTATCAATATCCAAAAGTCTCGAACATAAAATACAAGAATCTATGAGACTAAGCCTCATTTGGGCTATCAATATCCAAAGACTCAAAACTATTTGCGTCACTATCACTCTCTACCCAAATTGGATCATCCAATGGTAGCCCAACCAATCCCAGTTGCACCTCCTCGTCAGTTCACCTAACATCTTCACAATCAACATCCCAAAGAGTTACTGGAGTTTGTCAGCACTCAATAGTCAATTGGTCCTATAGTCTCAAGGCACTATGAACTACAACTAGTTTTTTAGCTCGTTTTGAGGTAAGCCTATTTCTCTTAATGGAGTGGATGAAGTCATAGGTGGACCAATTCCTCTCTACAACGAAGGAACTAGAAATCTGTGAGAGCAAACGAATGGCAAGTTCTTTCAACTTCGGTGTGTCCTTCCACTAAGATTTCCACCATCCAATGAGGGTTTTTGGTGCTATAGTGGCCATATCCATCTTAGCCTCTGGTTTGCTAAATGTGGGACCCTAAAGATCAAAAAACTAAAGCCACTACTCTTGAAGAATGGTTTCCTCCTCAATGCTATACAATTTTCGAAGGGCTTCTATAAGCCCCTCCATCACCTCATCATCCTCAAAAGGAAGCATCCTGCCAGGTCTAGGTGCATACCACTTTGGATTAAGAGCATAGGCGGCCATATGAAGATTAATGTTCATTGTGTTCCACCTCTTTGTGACAATAGACCTAATATGCTCCTCGTAACATTGCAATTCAAGATCCTTGTTACAAATTGCTTATTTCATTTGATCAAACATGCTATCAACAATCTAATAGATCTCTCCAAGGCTAGAAGAGTCTGTATCTACATACCTAATTACCCCCACAACAAGTGATATGATAGAGCAAATATACTTGCAAGAAACATTTACAAAATTAAAACATTTCAAATTAAAAATTATGATATTAACACTATTAATAATGAAATATTCAAAATTAAAATTTTAAAATAAAAAGTAAAACAAAGTACAAATTCGAATATTTTTTTACTTCATATTGGACCAAATGTCATTAAGCACTCTTTCTCTCACCACCTTCCCTTGTTTTGTCTTTGATTGAGCCCATTTTTTCAAATCTCCACAAACCTATGTTACCCTGAGTTTCCAAGATGGGGAACGGGGAAACGGGTTTCCGGGACGTTTATTTTTCCACGAGAACAGGGACGGCTATATATAGAGCCCGCCATGAAGTACTACAACTATCTACTGGATATGGCCCCAACCCCATCCCTTGCTCTAGCCCTAACCCTGCTTCCCCTATATTCACCTTCACAGTTAGTTTAGTTCAGAGGGGGCGCTCTATCAATTGAGAAGCGAGCCTAGTGACGTTTAATTGGCACTGCTCTACTCCACCAACAAAGGGGATCTATATAGCCGCCCTCAATCTATAATAGAAGCCAAGGCTTGCCTGCATTGGGAGTATATAGTATTGAATTCATGGTGGGCTCGGCTCGGCCTCTCGAGAGACTATACTATATAGATAGGACCGCTGGGCCCTACAATTCTATGGGGTCCAGTCCCCAACCCTGACTCGAGAATATACTAATATAGAAAGCCTTGACTGGGGAAGCAACCATCTCACCCCTATTAATTAACTTGCTAGAATACTCGACTACTCCTTCCTTTATCCCTTCCTTAGTCGACACCCTATAGAATAGTAGGGGCCATAGTTCACAGAGGAGGATTGAGCATCTCACCCTTTCTCGCACAAACGTCGAGCTCGGTAGTATATAGTATAGTAGTTGTGGTGCCTCTACGCCCGCCTTATGTTGAGTTCAGGCCCGACCTTCTTCAATTTCAGTAGTATTTTTTTTATTTTGCAATTTTCCCTGAGCACCTACGTGAACTCCTCCCTGCCTGTCATGAACTTCTCTCCTCCCGTCCGACGTCCAGCAGCCAAATACCAATGTTTTTTTTCTTTGTTTGATTTTCTTGCTTTCTATATGATATCGATATAGCTTATATCGATATCATATATTAATATGATATCGATATAATCTATATCTATATCATATAGAAACTATGATATCAATATACTTTGATATCGATATTTATTTTTAATAATTTATGTGCAAAAAAATATAAAAAATTAATCGCTTGTAAGTTGTATATTATTATAATATTTATTATTTATTAATAATTATTAAATTAATAAATAATAAATATTATAATAATTTACAAGCAATTTAATTTTTTAAAATAAAAAAATTTACTCACTGCCGGTTTTTCTAAAAAAAATGAATTGCCTGCAAAACTGAAAAATTATATTTTTTATAAAAAAAATTGTTTTTAAGTGCCCTTACCACCGGAAACGGTTAACCGTCCCCGGGACGGCTAGGGGACGGCTTGGACGTCCCCTGCCGTCCCGGGGACGGTCAACGGTCCCTGGACACGTCCCCCAACGGTCCCCGGATCTGAGTTTCCGAGACGATTTCCGTTTCCGAAACGGGTGCCTCAAGGCGAGAAACGCGTTTCCGGGTAACACTGACACAAACAAACATGGATTGTAGAGCATCCTACACCTCCAAAATCCTCTCCAGCAAAATAAAATACTAGCATATCTAGTCTCAACTGGTTTGAGGAATTCTCTCTTTAAATAAGATCGGAATAGTGCAAGTAAAGTGTGATGGGTACATATAAACATTTCTATGTCTCTAGCCATCATCTTTCAAAGAATTATCCAAAGCATGTACACAACAAGGAGTCCAAAAAATGTGTAAACCCTCTCAATCATCAAACCAGCTAACTTACAAACACGAGTTGAATCTGTCACAACCTGCAAAACATTAAAAGAACCAACCTCCTCTATGGCCTCCTTCAAAATGGCAAACTGAAAATCAGCATCCTTAGGTTTCCCACAATAATCAATAGCTCTAAGAAATAATGAACCAGAAAGGCATGTAACAATAATATTAATAAGTGGCCTATGTCAAATATCAGTCCACCCATCCATGACAATGGAACAGCCAATCCTAATCCATGTTTGCCTCATCTCCTCCATCAACATGTTCACTTTTGAATATTGTTTGTCCAGGAGGGAGGTATGCAATCTATGTTCTCCAAGGGTGCATAAAAGGGTCCAACTACCAATTGCTTCTCTCAACATAGCTTTGAAATAAGGTGATCACCAAATGAAATGGAATAGCGTGGGCATAAAAAATTTTGGCCACTTGCTCACGTTCTTGCATATTCATTAGCCCTATCACTATATTTTTCTCACCTGCAGCTGAAGTGGCCTTCCTCTTTCCTCTATCACAACTCTCTCCAAATGATACATTGGAAGAGGCATGCAAATCAGTAGATGGCAGTTTCTTATTGAGTTGTACCAATGATTTTGTCCTCACTCACTCTAACCAACTTTGCCATTTCAACCTGCTGTTTTAATGTTATATCCTCACAAACTCTAACACCATGCCCACTCTCACCCAATAGGTGGGTTATAACCCTAGTATAGCTCCCATGGTAATCAATGTTGCAAACATGACAAAGCCAATGCTTGCTGCGCCCTGCATTCTTACCCCTGTTGGTGGTCAAACTCATGTCAAACTGAAGCAATGGTTTCTTGGGATTGAAAGAGCCTTTTGCAAATTTTTGAAGAGAGACTGAAGGGTATGCAAAACGGTCTTGTGGAATAGCAGCTGAGCTTGGATTTTCAAAAGTAGAAGGGTCTACTCATATTCTGTTCACTTCATTTTCTTTTGCATTACCCTCATGACTGGCACTACAATTGTTGCTCATTTTGTGGTGTTTTTTTTATGGTTGAAAGTCTGAAACCAAATCAATGAAAATATGTTTCAATTTACAAACTAAAAAGCTAAAAATTTAGAAAACTAAAAAAAATGACATACCTGGGCTGAAACTTAGCTGATAAGTTGTGTTAGACTTGAAGCAAAAAGGAAATGTGACAAAATGAGTCCAATCTCTCCAGCAAGAGCCTTCAAACAACTAAACCCTCACAGCAAGGAGCACAGTCCTGAGTGCACACACCAAACAGTAAATGAAAATGGAATATAAGGAAACCAATATATGTTTGTTGTTTTGTTTTTGGGGTGAATTTAGGGTTTGAGAGTGGCGTGGGAAGTCTTGTGGGACCCCCATGCCACTTCAGAGTCAAAAAGAAAATGTGAAATGCTCCACTTTAGAGTCAAAAAAAAATTGAAATGCTTATTTTTTTGTTTTTCTTGTTGACCAATTGCTTGCATGCTGCAGGGAATGCCTAGCCATCGCCGGGATGGTTGAGGGATGACCAAGCTTCCCCGCACATTTCCAAAAGATTTATGTCGTTTCTGTGTATTTTGCAAGTGGGAGGACAGCAGGGGGACATCACCAAATGTCCTGCCGTCCTCAAAACGGCATGGGGGACAGGGAGGTAAGCTCTAGGGGCGAGAACTTATCCCCCTGGAAGCTTATTTGTTTGTCTAGTAAGAGGGTTGATGCTTGCTATTAAAGATTAATTATTGGAAGCACAATTTACCGGTAACACCTCTTTGTTCCAAATTCTAGAGAAAGAGAACTTTGAGTCATTTGAAAAGAGATTGGATATTTACTACCCTACTTTTGGTTCTAAGATTGTTGTACATAAATCAATTATATGGAGTTGGGTGACAGATTGTTGAGAAAGGTTGGGAATGGGGTGGCCCCTTTAACATGGTTAGGTCAATTGATTGTGTTGTGAAATTTAACATAAATTATGAATTGAAATTGTCCAAACAGCTAATTAAAACCCTAGGAATATTTCAATTGAAAGAAAACTACTTATGAGTTCTTCAAATTTAGTTTTTTGCATTTTTTCTAATATCATTTTACTTTTTGTGATTTTTAATGTTCAAGAAAATTGCCAAGCCCCAAGTTCAAGTTAAATTTTGGGTCCGCCAAGTTTCCAAGTCAGTTTTTGAACTACGATATTTACATTATTATATAGTCTTCAGCAATATAAATTGATTGATGTCTGACTCTATGTATTCCTTGAATGCAATGACAAATTTACAACGTAATGAACTGGCAATTTACCCTGCTATCATGCACCAAAACGATTTGTTTCATGCAACTAAAGTTGGAAAACCAGTTATAAATATTCTGATTGCATTTAAATTTTTAATAGACAACTTACGATCAAAATGAATAGTAGCATGGGTTACCCAAAAATTGACTAGATTAAAAGTTAAAGGCAAATAATTTCATCCCACTGCAAAAATTGATGCAATGTATTAACTCAAAATGCACAAGTTCTCAATGTAGAAGGGTCTAAAGAAAAACGAAATTCCACATTCTTCCAATAAGACATGAAATTATCTTCTTCATGAAAATTTATTGTTAACCAACCAGAAATCTTTATACGTCTTCTCTTCTCCTGATACGCTGCGGGCTCAGCTATCTTTATGTATTCCCCACAGCAATTTTTTTGATGTCTGCAAGTCAATACATGCATAACTCTTCTTATTCACATCAAGATACAATAATAAAGAAAGGATTCACTGATCAACCACAAGAATGCAGCTAAAGAAGACTCTTGTATGAAAGCAACTGTTCTTACTGATGCCAATGGCAACGAGTATCATTACAGAGTTCATTATGGATAACCCTTCTCATACAGTCAGAAGCTGAAGGTTGTCTGTTCATGGCCCTCCTTATTAGGTCTCCACAAATTTGACACTGCAATATGAGAAGAAAATTTCATTTGCTCAGTTGTTACTGCCACAATTTCTAGTAAAAGCTTCAACTCAGTCATGATTACATCTACCAGAGTAAAACAACACAGGTTATACTTGCGAATCAAAGTAAAAGCAAATACTTACACTATCAAATAAAAAATGTCAAATCACATAAACATAAAGCTTGGCTCTAGTCCAAATCCAAACCTAAACTTGTATGGGAATTTGAATAATTCATAAATTCTTTTGTGTCTCCAACATATCTACAAGCAAGATATATAATGTATATACAAGCATACCTTCCAATGGTGGGTTCTATAATTGTCAACTTCATCAGTGAAGTTGTGATAAATACTTAGAGAATAACCACATGCAGGCCTCTGTAACAAATACGAAAAACTTAGCATCAGACAATCTGATATATGTGTATAACAAATAACCAAAGACTGCATGAAGAATTTAGACCCTCACCTGGTGATCAGGTAGCGTGCTAGAATTTATTTCCATCATCATCTTTTGAAAGCAAGGGCCATGATCACTTTTTTAAAGATCACAAAAGAATATGTAAATCAAGAGGATGAGGATAGCTCAGAAGGAGGCTACTGTAGTATTATGACAAAAAATGAAAACTTCTAGGAAGATATCGAAAACACATACTTGTGGTCCTTATTCCTATCAGTAAGCCACAAGTATGCATGAATCATTTCATGCAGTAAGGTATTTTTCAAATCAGTGGTTGAACGAAACTTTAATAAAGGCTCCGAAAGCCGTATAGCACACCCTCCCATTTTCATATACTGGCAAATACCTGCACAGCTGTACCAGAAATGAAATGGATGTTACTTACAGAAAAGCAGAGCTCAAATAATTTAATAAACATAATACATGTAAATCAGTAAATATAATGTCTAAAGATTAGCTAAGTTACTCTAGAATGGTATCAGAGCTCTCATTAATGTTTAAGACAACACATTGAATTTACTGAGAATTCAGACGACAACTAGATAAGTGATTCAATCTCAATAACACTCATCTTAAACCTTAAGAGGAGCAAATAATTTAATAAACAGAATACATACAAATAAATTGTCTATATATTAGCTATAAGTTACTCTAGCATGGCATTGGAGCTCCCATTAAAGTTTAAGACAACACATTGAATTTGCTGAGAATTCAGACAACTAGATAAGTGATACAATCTCAGAAATGCTCATCTCAAACCTTAACAGGAGTCTTGGTCTGATGCTAGAACAACTTATACTCGTTCCTTTCATTTAGATGCCATGTGTATTCTGTTTATAGTGAAAGCAGATGGGTAGCTACGGTGTACTTCTCTCTTTCACTCCTTTTGTAGCTTTCACTGCATCTTAACAGGCTGAAAATATTAGTGAACACTTATGTTCAATGATTTTGACCTTTTACATTCCTTCTTATATATCTTTAGGACTATTTTTCTCAATTGCATGTGGAATAAGTTTCAATGTAGCTTCAAGCAGTTCCTAATTTCCATCTGGAAATAGAGTGGTTCTTTACCCACGGATGCATTAAGAAAAGTATATAGTTATCCATTCTTGACCTTCATAGGTCTCCCTTAGATTTTGGGTTCTTTTTCAAACTTATCTTATACTTTATTTTCTCATATTATCAAAGGTTTTGAAGATCTTCTATAGCCATATGTTGAAATATTAACCCCAAATTCATTCTTTTCCGTTTCTCCTTACCCAATCTAAAAAAATATGAAAGAAAAAAAAATTGAAAAACCTTTTTCACTTTCACAAAGAAATAACTCTTTTTTCTATTCATGTACTTCCAAGTTTCTCTACCTATAAATACTGCATGATTTTCAATTTAATTGGTCCAATGGAAAATGACTTTTTTCCATTGGGTACAGATTTTCACTAAAGCATCTCGTGACCCATTGTTGTTGGTTATTTGCAAGAGACATACTAAACCTTCTCCAGTGAGTCCTTCAAGTATCAGAACTCTTCAAATTTTGTCCTTCCATTTTGAATGGTTGGCATATTCTTGTTTCTTTAAATCTGTTTCCCTTCCATCTGCTGCTTTGACTAGTAAAATCATGTGACCAGCAATAGAAAACGTCCCCAGTCTCTCCATTTTATGCTAACAACCTACTAATTCACACACTAGCCCAGATATATCAAGGATAAATTTAATTATCTACAGCTTACACCTATTCCCCAATTAACATAGATTGTGCAATGTCATTGTATTCAACAGACTCCGCCGATTAACCAGTCAGGAATGCTCCCTAGAGGACAGGAAACTTGCACCCCCAACTTCCCTTGCTTCTCAAACACTTCAGGATTAATAGCAAAGCAACTGATCTTAAATAACTGCAACTCCCTTGAAAAAAACTGAAAATTTATTATCTACCATGAGACAAATCTAGATAGCCAGTAGTATTCATAGTCCAATTTCAATACTTAAATAAAAATTAGACAACTGAATTTTCTCTTTTATACATCAACCAAAGTGGCTGAAGTTTTTATATATTGTCACAAAATTAGTGCAATTGCCTTTAAAAGTACCTAAAATTTTCTCAGTTAAAATGAGACAATCTGCAAAGTCAGCATTTACTGTTCAAGATGAACAATCTACAAAAGATCAATGTCTGATCTGACATGCCTAAGATTTTTTAATCTTTTCAAAATAATCACAACTCCCTAGGGAAACCTTAAAATTTTGTCATTCACCATGAGATGAACCTTAAACACCATGTTCTCAATGATTATCTAGCATGTTTACAAGACCCCAATTTGGGTGATCTAAGTTGGTGCATAACCCTATTACATCTCCTACTTCCTTGGAAGTTTGATTTTAGGGCAAAACTAGGACATTAATAAAAAGGGACATTACAAGTGGTATCAGAGCTTGATCCTGCCAGTCTGCAGGGTAAAGATGAATCAATGAATGCATTCTAGTCAATGAGAGAATCTAACAGTACCTATATGTGTGTGTATGCTCCGTGTTTGCATATATCCATGTGTATGCTCTGCATTTTTATGTGTATGCTCTGTGTTTGGCATGTCTACTCCATGAATATCTTTGATTACTGTAAACATCTTTCTATCATCATGATATTTCTATTTTTGGTTGATCTAGAATATGATGTAGATGTGTGTCATGCTTCTAATCCTCTTCTCAATATATTGGAAGTTCACCCTTGCTTTGTCTCGAAGAGATATCCATAGGAACACCCAAAATAGTTCTTACAATTACAATTGATGATAGAAAACTCGTCTTAAGATTACAAATCCCACACTAATCTTCTACAGAAAACCCACAACAAACAAGGCAAAATGGTTGATCGTAGTGCACTCGAAAAGCCCCGAAAAGAACAAAAACCCTCCAAACTGATATAGAAATGATCTTAATGTCCACAAGAGGGTATACACAGCAAATACTACAGCAAAACCAATAACAAGACGAAATTCCACACCTGGCACTCGGAAACACTGCAAACCACACACTGAACACACAAACCTAAAAACCCACCAAACTACAACTTCGACACAAAGGCAACCTCTGGATGAAATTTCTTGCTGCAACCCAAGGCATCCGGTCCTTGAGTCACATGGAAACCATGAACATCTCATCCACAAGCCTCTGACTCCAACGGTTTATCTGCCACTAAAGGTTCCACAAGCAAATGCTCTGTGAGATAAAATGAGATATGTTAGAAAAAGAGCAAATGAATTATTTTTTGATTTTATATGTTGCATGCCCAAATTTGGCACCCAAAAACTACATGCCATGATTAAGGAGGGAAAACCAATTGGAATTGGGAATTGGATCCCACTTAATAACTCTCAACCAGACCTGGTATTGACCCCATAAGAATCCAATGCCCCTCCTGTGCTAGCACCAACAAAATATTAGATTTAATATTTATTTGTCCAAAGAATGTAAATTGAACTTGGGCAATATAAATATTGAATAAATGATTTCTCCCAATGTATCCCATCACAATCAACTTACAATTTTTAGTCAATGGGGGACTTAATATTTTTAGTAAGTGCTATTTTTGGAAAAAGGGGCATGCAAAATAACTTATGAAGGTGGTTAAATTTATTTTAGATTATCAAATACTTACAATCAATCCCTTGAAAAACCTTCAGATATATCTTTAAACTACAAGAAATCTGGAAACCCACTTCTATAGCCTGAGATGATCATTACAATATGAGTTACATCTCTTTATTCTCATTTTAGAACCATTGGCATGCCTTATATTTTTGCATAATATCAAAAAATTATTGCATCTCCATTCCAAAAAACCCTCAATTTTTCATCTAAGTCAGTATATTAAAGAAAACAGATTTAAAGAAATATGCGACTTAAATGATAAATTGTTCATCTTGTACTACAAATACAGATGTTGAAAGTTATCCATCCTGTAAAAAAATTACTGCATTTCCCTTCAGAAACCTCCAATTTATGAACATTCAAACCAAAATCATGAATGCAATGCCTCTAATTTGTCTTGTAAACATCAATTGAGGTGGGCAACTTTTTTCTATCTAATAAAAAAAACAACTTAACTCTCCTTAATTACTGTTCTGTTGCTGATATGTAGTCGCCCCTGGGGGAGGGGGGGCTGTTGCTTTGTTGTTTTCTGGTTGTGGGTTGTCTATTGGCTGGGAGTTTGTTATTGTTAATCTTTTTCCAGCATTTTGTGCATAGGGTTGCAGGGCCCCTTCAAAACCAGCATAGACTAGCCCTGCTTAGTCTAGTGGTTGCTATGTTCGCTGGTTGGCTCCTTATGTAATGCTATTTTTATTTTCTTCTTTGTTGTTTGGTTATTGTTCTGTCATCGCCCCCGGGGGGTTGGGAGGGGGGCGAGCTGTTGCTTTGCTGTTTTTTAGTTGTGAGTTGTTTGTTGGCTGGGGGTCTGTTCTTGTTTATCTTTTTCCAGCATTTTGTTTGTAGAGTTGCAGGGCCCTTCAAAACCTGCTTTGTCTAGTGCTTGCTATGTTTGTTGGTTGGCTCATTATGTATATCGTTTGACCAGCTTTTTATACAGGGTTTCAGGATCCCTTCAAAACCTGTTTCCCCATAATCAAAAAACTTAATTCCCCATCATAAGGTCTTAAAAGTCAACACTTTCCACAGTTTTGTTTTAGGATGCCGATATTTGTAGTTGATTAAAATTCATATCTGAATTTCAATTTTTAGATATTACTTGCAAGCAGCTAAAATTTCTGCATCTTACCAGAATTCACTGCAACCCCCTTCATCGTACCTTGAAACTAATCATTTACTAAGGACAGAAATTCATTACCCCGGTGTTTATGGTTGATAAAAATTGACATTTCTGAATTTTCCTTTACAGACATCAATGAACATAGCAAAACAAATTGCATTTTATCAAAAAATTGTATAATTCCTTCAAAAGACCATGAAAATTATCGTTTATTGTTGATATATTATCATCTGAACATATTATCACCGCGCAAATGATCGGACAAAATATTCTGTTAAAAATTTGAAAAAGCTAAAGTTTATGAAAGAGAATTCCATCCACTAGGAATGGCGAAAAATAATTTTGCAGCAACCAACTACAAACTTGAGGAAATGTATATGTCAAATGGAAATACATATGCGATCTGCTTTTTATTATGATCTCAAAACTAAATTTCATATTTCAAGTCCTCAAATACCATAGTAGAATAGAAGATTTTATTTTCCACTGCCATATGTGACTACGCAAATCTCCAAAATTATACGAAAACAGATTGTGAGGAAACTGTGCTAAGGTTAATTGACAAGGCCAGGTACAAGTCTCATATGAATTCAAGCGAAACGACATCCGTATGTCCCGAAAACTACGAAAAGTAACACAAAGGTTCACTACAGAGATATAAACTACTGTAATGCATAGTGAGTTAGACAGAAGTGTAACCCCTCAGATGACAAATAAGCTCATTGTTTCCAGCAACAAAAATATTATTTAAAGAAGAAGAAAAAAACGGAAATGGGGAAGAATTTGTTGAAAGATAAAGATCGTTACAGGGTCATGCGCTTGGAACTCCAATCGACGGTACATGCCCCTAAAGCATTGTTGAAATATAACTGATTGTAATGGCAAAAGAGTGCACGAATGTCTGGATTAGGATCTAGGAGATCCACTTCATTCATCGCTCTCATTTCGATCTGTACCTCCTCCATATTCTTTCGTTTCAGTTCTGTTTGTTATTCCACGGAGCTCTGTGGAACTGAGAATTCAATTCAAGTGGTTTTTCCCTCTCTAAATTAGCTTGCGCCATCAAGTCTTATTGGCGGCATCTAAATACGTGGACAACATCCATTAGCACACGTGCTCAGGATCGATTCAATTTGCCCCGTCACAAAGCCCCGGGGTGGAATAGGGTTTAACGAAATTGTGTATTCTATTCTTTAATGAAAGTTTCCCTCTTAATCAAGCATTCCCTGTTTACGAAGCATTGGATTTCCCGAGTGTAGTTGCTTCCCATTCTTTTTGGCTTTCCCTGTTTTATGTTCTAATTTTAACAATAAAACTGGAAGCATTTAATTTCATGCGTTTGTAATATGAAAAAAAATATTATTATTATTTTATTTTTTTATTTTTTTTCTTTACTTTCATTTTTCTCTTCAGAGTTTAATGATAATCAATTTGTCTATCTCTTCACGCAATCAATTCACTTTGTAATTATCTCAATCTAATATTATTTACAATATTAATTATGAGCAATTGAAAGTGCAATTCTCAAGAAGAAGCATCTCAAAGTTTAATGATAATGAATTTCTACCTCTCAAGTTTAATGATAATCAATTTGTCTATCTCCTCATGCAATTCAGTTCACTTTGTAATTATCTCAATCTAATATTACTAATAATATTAATTATGAGCGATTGAAAGTGTAATTCTCAAGAATAAGCATAAGAAGAACTATTTAAATTAAATAAAAATATAATAATAATAATTTGATAATATAAAAAATATATATATTAAAACATAATAATATAAAAAAGTTATTATTCATTAATTCTATAAAAGTTTGATAATGAGACTAGCTAACCAAGCGAAGAAAGGCAGAGCAGATGCGAAATGCGATAAATCTGAAATTAGTGAATCATACTAAGAAACCCTAATCAATGTTATGGCAGAGGTTGAAGATGACATTAATATCCTCTTTGATCAAGCAATCATATGCAGATTTTTCGACCTCAGGGCAACCAAAGAAGAGATAAAGAAATGGATCGGGGATGAATGGCAAACGGATGCCATAATTAATTTTTTGTTGAAACAATTCTTCATGGCAATATTTATAGATGAGGCAGATAAGAAAAGAATCATTGATTGGGGAATACGGAAAATGAAGAAAACTCCCCTATACATCCAGCCATGGTGCAAAAATTTTGATCCATCCAAGCTTCATCCCTTGAATTACCCGGTCTGGATTAGAATGTACAATTTTCCATTAGAGTATTGGGCGAAAGATTGCCTAGAGAAAATCAGTCAAACATTGGGTGCCCTAATTAGTGTTGATATGGATGTGATCGATGGAGATATGGGAAATTTTGTGCATCTCCAAATTGCGCCCATCAAAAACATCCCTAAATCCCTAACCCTAATGGTCAACAACTGGAAATGGGTTCAACAAATTGAGATTTAAGAAGACAAGTTTTTATGCTCAAGATGTCGATCTAGAAAACATAATGAAATGGATTGCCCACAGAAACCAAAGGTTAAGAAGGTGTGGCAACCTATTGCTAAACAACAAGTCAAATCACAGGACACATCAAAATTTGAACATCTCGAGGCTCTGCAAGAGGCTTCCCCCCAACCTGTTGTGGTAATTGAGGTTGCCCTTCATAGTACTCTTAATGACCATGAGATATCAAACATTGGGTCCGAAGAAGAAGACATGGAAGAGGTTCAATTTGGGGATGAATTGGACATCATTGAAGAAAGATATATTTTGCAAATGACCGCAAAGAAATTAGACTCTAAACTGGAGAAGAGAAAAAGACACAAAGGGAAGAAATCTCACAAAGAGCTTAGGGAACTAGAGGCTAAGGAGAAAAGGTTTACCAGCATAACAAAAAAGTTGGCAAGTACCAAGGGGGGTAAGACCTCCCTTGGGAAACAATGAAGATACTATTATGGAATGTCAAGGGCCTTGGGGCCTCTGACAAGCGATGCTTGGTGAAGCGTCAATTGCAGATTTTTACTGGTGATATGGTCTCTTTACAAGAAAAAAAGTTGTCTGAGACAAAAGGCGAACGGTTCTTATCATACTGCAAATGATGGAACAGCAAGTTTGAGCAGGCTAATGGTTCAGTTGGTGGAATTGGCATATTGTGGAGACAAAAGGAGATCTCGACAAACTTATTGGAGGCACATTCAAATTGGACGGAAGTTAATGCATATTGCATTTCCTTGAATATGGAATTTATTGGTGTTTGCATATATGGGCCTATCAAGACTGAAGAAAAATAGAGAACTTGGTTCCAGATTATAGATTTCATCAATCTATAGGGGAAGAGGAAATTGATTCTGGAGGGAGATTTTAACTAGATCCTGGAAGCCTCTGAGAAGCTCGGCGGTAATAATCGGATCACTCAAGGCATGATGAATTTTTCAGAATTTTGTGCAGAACTCAGGATTAATGGATGTTCACACTGAAAATGGTGTGTATACATGGACCAATTGCAAGAGGGAATTTTCGATTATCTCTTAAAGACTAGATCGTTTTCTTATTTTCCCAGAATGGCTACAGGATAGTCTCACCTTAAGGGAAAAAATAACTCCATGTTCTATTTCGAACCACTTTCCAATCGAACTACATACTGAGGGAAACACCCACAACATTTAGACATGCTTTAAATTCAAAAATATGTGGTGGAGAGACAGGAACCTAAATCCATTACTAGAAATATGGTGGAAGGAGGCTAAATTTAGAGGATTAATCAGCTTCAAAATTCCTAAAAAAACTACAGTACATCAAGGACAAACTCAAAGATTGGAATAAAAATATCTTCAAGAACATTTTCTCATAAAAGTTTAAAATTGAGCACGAGCTGGAAGCACTCAATGACAAGATTATTCATAATGGCATGTTTAAAGAGGATTATGACAAGGAAAAGCAGCTAAAAGAAGAACTTTCTGAAATACTTAGAAGGGAAGAACTATACTAGCAGGATAAGTCAAGGCAGTGTTGGCTACAAGAGGGTGATGCAAACACCAAATTCTTTCACGCCACTACTAATGAGTGAAGCGCTATCAATAAAATTGAAAAGATTGTCAACATTAATGGGGAAGAGATTTTCGGCCTTGAGATGGTTGGCAGTTTTGCAGCAGAATACTTCAAAGGAATACTAGGATGCAATAATGTTACACATGATGCGTCATTGGACCTGGATCGTATACCATGGTTGATCACGGATGAGGACAACAAGATGTTATGTGAATCAATGTCTATGGAGGAAGTGAAATCTGCACTTTTCCAAATGCAACCAGATAAAGCGTTGAGGTCGGACGAATTCCCTGTAAGATTTTTTTTTATATTCCATATCGTTTACAAATTTTTTTCTCATACAACCATCAACTTGAGACCATTACATGACACTAGTATTTTCTCATATCGAGCAACCACAACCATGTCACTAATACTATCTCATTTCGAGCAACCACACTATAATCAACCTGTGGAAGACCAAGAGTCACAAATTAGAATCCACTTATTAGAAATCACCATTAGCTCATTTCGAGCAACCACACTAGAATCAACCTATAGAAGACCAAGAGTCACAAATTAGAATCCACTTATTAGAAACCACCTAGAAGCCAATTGTGGAAGACTAAGAGTCACAACTTTGAATTCCATATTAGATGTCCTTTTGGGATTTGAACTTTGATCTCCATAATGAGAACTCAATGCTTTAACCAATAGAACACAACCCCTTGGACCCTGTAATATTTTTTCAAAACTATTGGCACTTTATGGGAAATGACCTATGAAAACTAGTAGATGACTTCATTAAGCACAAGAAGTTTGTGAAAGATCTCAATAATACGGCAATAGCTCTCATTTTGAAAAAAACAAATTTTCACTTCATTCAATGATTATCAGCCAATCTCGTTATGCAATACAGTATATAAACTTATTGCTAAGGTCCTAGAAAATAGATTGAAGAAGGTATTGCACATAATTGTATCAAAGGAACAATATGGATTCATCCCTAGAATAGATATTGTGGATTGCATTATTCTAACTAATGAGGTCATTCATTCAATGAAATCGGAAAGAATTAATGGCATGATGATCAAACTGGACGTTTCGAAGGCATATGATAGAGTAGGTTGGCAGTTTTTATTGACAGTTATGGAGAAATTTGGGTTTTGTCAAAAATGGATTGAGATAATTAAATTTTGCATATCAACTACCCACTTTTCAATTACTGTAAATGGGGTGCTATTTGTTTTTTTTCCAGTGGAACAAAGGATTGCGACATGACGATCCACTTTCTCCCTCCTTGTTTGTCATTATGGTCGAGGCTCTGGGTCGGGCAATCAAGACTTACAGATGCAAGGGACTGTGGAAAGGAATCAATGTTGCCAATGAAGTTATTACCCATGCTCAATTCGCTGATGACACTACATTATTCGGCACGACCAATGTTAATAGGCTGAACAAATCAAGCACATAATAAATAAATATGAGAAGTTTTCTGGGCAAGTTATGAACATGGAAAAAGCCACCATCTATTTCTTCAACACCAATTCCTATTTGCAAAGAAAAATATCAAGATTTTTTGGCATAAGTATTGGTTCTTTACTAGCTAAAAACCTTAGGGCACCCATCATTGATGGCATCATTGATGGAGTGTCCAGAACTCGATACTGGGACAAAGTTGTGGAAAAATACAGGATTAAGGTGGCCTCTTGGAAGACTCGGTGGCTTACACTTGCCAGCAGAATAACTATGATCAAAGCGGTGCTTTCGGCTATGCCTATTTACACCATGCCGTGCTTCCAGACTAGTCACAAAGTCGAGAAGGACTTTGAAAGCATACTTAAGCGATTCCTATGGGAGGAATCAAAGGATGTTAAGAAGATTTCGTTAATTGGATGGGATGAAGCATGCAAGTATGGTACTAAGGGGGTGCGGGACTAAGAAAAATAGGCAGACAATACATGGCACTAGGAGCCAAGTTGACATGAAAAATGTACAAACACCATGAATGCTTATGGTGCAAAATATTTCATAAGAAATACTTGGATGAAGACAACCTAAATCGAATCCTAACAATGGAGAATTTTGTTGGCATTATGTGAACCGGCATGAAGACATAATGACATTGTATGTTGTCATTGATGTCAATATGTGTTATGAAGTGAACCGGCATATGTGATATGTGAGAAGAGGAAACTGGCATATGTATGAACCGGTTTATATGCCAAAGTGAAGCAGTATATTTGTTCAAGATGAACCGGCATGTCAAGATGAACTAGCATGTAGTTATGTGAACCGACACATGGAAGCATTGTATGACTACCGATTGGTAGGTAGCTTCCACTTCAGGATTTCCAGTTGGAGTACCTCAAGTCTGTATGACTTAATCGGTGATCGTCATGTGATGAGTTCAGTATAATGGAGGACAGATCATGTTGCCACGTAAGCTCTGTGCGCGTGAAGGATCTTGCATGAAGAAGACTATTCCTATCTACCTCGGGAATGAGCGAAGTCTGTCAAATGGTGATAACGCGTGATGGGTTATCAGCCGCCATGAAATCGATAGATAATGGACGATGGAGAACGTCTTGAGATCGATTCAAGATTGTTGCATTTAATGCAGTATGATTCAACGGTCAGGATTGAACCGCTTGAATTGCTTAACCTTATAGGTTTAGGGTTTAGGGTTTTTGCTATCGACCTGTTTGTTTCCTATAAGGTCGATGTTGTGTTTCTTTCTAGGGTTGTTGGCAAAAGTTGTGAATGTGTATCCAAGGGAAGTGATACGTGATTCTTGCTAGACCAAAGGAGAGAAGAGATGCCTACAAAGTAAATGTGCAGAAGGAGGAGAGGAGCCTAAACAGATCTGCATTGGCATTAAGTGTTGTTATCAGATCATTGTAATTCCTGTTGATCTCTAACCACTTCAATAGTTGTAAAATCCCCTAACAGGGTAGCCTTGACTGGCTTGATGCAAAATCCCTTAACAGGGTAACTCGAGGTTAATGAGTTCTGAGAAGCTATAGAGCTTTGGAGATCCTTTAGCTATTGAGTTCTTGAAATCCTCTAACAAGGTGACCCTACTGGGTTTAACTCTTAACCGGGTATTATAGCTATCCCTTAACCGGGTGATCCCTAACAGGATCGGTTCCTAGCAGAACCTATTGTAATGTCTTTAACCGGACAAGGCTCCTAACAGAGCGGACTTCAAAAGAGTTCAAAAGCAACTTGTGGGTATTCATCCCCACTATGGTTTTTCCCAGTTGGGTTTCCACGTGAAAAATATGTGTGTCATGTGTGATGCTTCTATCATGTAATGCTTTGTTATTACCTATTGTACATATGATGGTTCTGTGTTTTATGCCTGTCTATAAAACATACCGAACTGACTGTTGTAATGATCAGATGATAGTTTACCTGTCCATGCATAAAAGTGAAATGGTAGTGTTGTTTTGAGTTAAGTGAAAAGCTAAGTGGTCAACCGGTCAAAGCTTGTTTTAGACACTCTTGGCTTTACCAGTTGCAGCCTGTGTGTAAAAGGTATCCCTATTTGTCAGTCATTTGGAGCATTTGTTGTCAAATCGGTTTTGGACTGTATTTGTGTTCGTACTGATTCACCCCCCCCCCCTCTTAGTACTGGTTTGGTACTAGTGGTTCATCATTAAGTTATCAATTGGTATCAGAGCCCCTCCAGGTCCTCTATGTTGTAAGCTTAACCACTTGAGGAAAAGATCCTAGTCAAATGATGAAGAGGGAAGGTCCAAAGTTTAACAGGGAAAACTTCAGTATATGGAAAGACAGGATGAAGATATTCATCAAAAGCATGGGTGTTCAACACTAGAGTTATGTTGAAAATGTAAATGTTGTTCCTACCAGTACTCTCACCGATGACCAAAAGAGAGAGATACAAGAAAATGGGCAAGTCATGGAAGCCCTCATCAGTAGTTTATCTGACATTGAATTTATTGATGTTCAGGACAAGACAAATCCCAAAGAGGTATGGGATGCTCTCGAAAATATCTATGGTGGTGATGAGCATGTAAAACAGGCTAAGGAAGAAAGCCTGAGAGGGAAGTTTGAAGACATGCGGATGGTTGAAGCAACTAGAACCATGTTGATTCAAGGAAAGGTAGCTCACACCATTTGGAGAGAAGTGGTGAGCACTGCAGTCTACACTATGAACCGGGTACTCATCAAAAAGGGTAAGGACAAAACTCCTTATGAGTATTGGACCGGTAAGACACTTGTGGTTAGCTACTTTAAGGTATTTGGTAGCAAATGTTACATCAAGAGGAGTGAACATCAGGGCAAATTTGAAGCTAAATGTGATGAGGGAATATTTCTAGGATATTCCACCAAGAGTAAAGCTTTCAAGTGCTACAACAATAGGACTCAGAGAATTATGGAAAGCATCAATGTAAGAGTCGATGAATCCTCTAAGAAGACTGAGGAAACCGGCAGTGAGCAAGCTGTAAATGAACCGGTTGCAACCTTCTGGGAATCGATTGTCAGCCAACCAAGTACCAGTAACAGTGTCCCTGAACCGGTGAATGTTGATACTGATGAAGATGAGGATGAAGAAGAAAAGCAAGAAGAACCAGTTAAGACCATTCCTCGGTATGTCAAGTTGAATCATGATCCTAAGCAGATCATAGGTGATAAGGATGCAGGAATCCTTGCAAGAAGAAAGATCAGAGAAAACTCGTGTATGATCTCTGAATTTGAGCCTAAATCATTCAAAGAGGCTCATAAAGATGAAGACTGGATCAAGGCAATGGAAGAGAAACTTGACCAGATAGAGAAAAATGGTACATGGTCCTTGGTACCCAGACCAGAGCATAAAAATTTCATTGGCACCAAATGGGTGTTCAGAAATAAGTTGAATGAGGATGGCACAGTGATTAGGAATAAAGCCAGATTGGTATGCAAAGGATATGCTCAAGAAGAAGGAGAAGACTATGGAGAAACCTTTCCTCCTGTAGCCAGATTGGAAGGAGTTCATATGCTTCTTGCATATGCAGCTTTTAAAAGGTTCAAAGTATATCAAATGGATGTAAAATTTGCATTCCTAAATGGTGTACTTGAAGAGGAGGTATATATAGAGCAACCAGATGGGTTTTCCCTATCTGAAGACAGTGACATGGTATGTAGGCTACATAAAGCATTATATGGTCTAAAGCAAGCACTTAGGGCATGGTATGAGTGCCTACATTCCCATCTTGTGAAGATTGGATTTGAGAGAACAAGTGAAGATAGCAATATCTACTTGAAGTCTGAAGGAGATCAGATCCTGATCTGTGAAGTTTTTGTTGATGACATCATCTTTGGTGGAGATGACAAGATGAGTCATGAGTTTGCTAATGAGATGAAGAAAGAGTTTGAGATGTCACTCATAGGGGAGATTAAGTTATTCATTGGACTGTAGATCCAGCAGATGGAAGATGGAATCTTCATCACTCAGTCCAAATATGTCAAAGAGGTGTTGAAGACTTTTGGCATGGAAGATAGCAAACCGGTTGGTACATCGATGGTGACCAGTTGCAAATTGACAAAAGAGGATGATTCTGCACTGGTTGATGAGAAGGAATACCGATCAATGATTGGTAAGTTGCATTATGTAGTGCATAGCAAACTGGATATTGCACATGCAGTTGGCATTACTGCAAGGTTCCAGAAAAGTCCAAGAGAATCCCACTTGGTTGCAATCAAGCGGATTCTTAGGTATCTGAAGGGAACAGTTGACCATGGATTGTGGTACCCATACAACAATGATTTCAATCTGAAAGTGTTCACAGATGCTGATTGGGAAGGTAATGTGGATGACTAGAAAAGAACGACCGGTGGTGCATTCTTTCTCGTTGGTAGACTGGTCTCATGGATGAGTAAAAAGCAGAGTTGTATCTCTTAGTCTATAGCAGAAGCGGAGTATGTTGCAGCTTTCATGAATTGCACTCAGACAATCTGGATGAAGCATGTACTGGAAGGCTTCAAGATCCCTGTATCTGAACTGGTAAGTATATTTTGTGATAACACAAGTGCTATCAATATATCAAAGAATCCGGTTTTACATTCTAGAACCAAGCATTTTGAGCTTAAGTATCATTTCTTGAGGGAAAAGGTTCTGAATAAAGAGATTGCACTGGAGCACGTGTTCAGTAAGGAGCAGTTAGTAGACATATTCACCAAGCCTCTCCCAAAGACAACATTTGTGCATTTGAGAGGTGAATTAGGGGTATTGCCCCTTCAGGAGGTGAACTAAAAGTAATTGTTCCACATCAGTCAGGTATTGGAAAGACAAATTTTTGGTTGATTGATGTGTTGAAGGATGCTACTCCTCAGGGGGAGCAACATGATGAAACAGAGATGCTTGTACCTCCACTTTGACATTGTTGTCAAAGGGGGAGAAGGAGTGAAGCGAAAAGATATCTGCAGCAAATGGCAGGAGATGTGAAGCAGAGAAGATATCTTTGTATATTGCCATTAATGCCAAAGGGGGAGATTGTTGGCATTATGTGAACCGACATGAAGACATAATGACATTGTATGTTGTCATTGATGTCAATATGTGTTATGAAGTGAATCGACATATGTGATATGTGAGAAGAGGGAACTGGCATATGTATGAACCGGTTTATATGCCAAAGTGAAGCAGTATATTTGTTCAAGATGAACCGGCATGTCAAGATGAACCGGCATGTAGTTATGTGAACCGACACATGGAAGCATTGTATGACTACCGGTTGGTAGGTAGCTTCCACTTCAGGATTTCTGGTTGGAGTACCTCAAGTCTATATGACTTAATCGGTGATCGTTGTGTGATGAGTTAGCAATATAATAGAGGACAAATCGTGTTGCCACATAAGCTCTGTGTGTGTGAAGGATCTTGCATGAAGAAGACTATTCCTATCTACCTCGCGAATGAGCGAAGTCTGTCAAACGATGATAATACGTGATGGGTTATCGGGCGCCATGAAATCGGTGGATAATGGATGATGGAGAACGTCTTGAGATCGATTCAAGATTGTTGCATTTAATGCAGTATGATTCAACGGTCAGGATTGAACCGCTTGAATTGCTTAACCTTACAGGTTTAGGGTTTAGGGTTTTTGCTATCGACCTGTCTGTTTCCTATAAGGTCGATGTTGTGTTTCTTTCTAGGGTTGTTGGCAAAAGTTGTGAATGTGTATCCAAGGGAAGTGATACGTGATTCTTGCTAGACCAAAGGAGAGAAGAGATACCTGCAAAGTAAATGTGCAGAAGGAGGAGAGGAGCCTAAATGGATCTGCATTGGTATTAAGTGTTGTTATTAGATCATTGTAATTCCTGTTGATCTCTAACCACTTCAACAGTTGTAAAATCCCCTAACAGGGTAGCCTTAACTGGCTTGATGCAAAATCCTCTAACAGGGTGGTCTTAACAGGCTTGATTCAAATCCCTTAATCGGGTAACTCAAGGTTAATGAGTTCTGAGAAGCTATAGAGCTCTGGAGATCCTTTAGCTATTGAGTTCTTGAAATCCTCTAACAAGGTGACCCTATTGGGTTTAACTCTTAACCGAGTATTATAGCTATCCCTTAACCGGGTGATCCCTAACAGGATCGGTTCCTAGCATAACCTACTGTAATGTCTTTAACTGGTCAAGGCTTCTAACAGAGTGGACTTCAAAAGAGTTCAAAAGCAACTTGTGGGTATTCATCCCCACCGTGGTTTTTCCCAATTGGGTTTCCACATGAAAAATATGTGTGTCATGTGTGATGCTTCTATCATGTAATGCTTTGTTATTACCTGTTGTGCATATGATGGTTTTGTGTTTTATGCATGTCTATAAAACATACTGAACTGACTGTTGTAATGATCAGATGATAGTTTACCTGTCCATGCATAAAAGTGAAATGGTAGTGTTGTTTTGAGTTAAGTGAAAAGCTAAGTGGTCAACCGGTCAAAGCTTGTTTTAGACACTCTTGGCTTTACCGGTTGTAGTCTGTGTGGAAAAGGTATCCCTGTCTGTCAGTCATTTGGAGCATTTGCTGTCAAACCAGTTTTGGAGTGTATTTGTGTTCGTATTGATTCACCCCCCCCCTCTCAATACCGGTTTGGTACTAGTGGTTCATCATTAAGTTATCAAATTCTAATGGGGGGTCAGCTATATGGAGGTTTCTATGGGATGCAAGGAAATTAATTATCAATCATTTAACTTGGCACATCAACAATGGCAGATTTGCAGACTTCTGGGTAGACTCCTAGACCGGATATGGCAAATTGGAAAATATTGTTGACATTATGCCATATAAGGAGGAGTTGACAAGAATAATTGGATTTAAAGTTGCAGATTATATTGTCAAAAAGGATTCATGGGACGAAAAGTTGAGATGGATTAATCTCTCAAAATATGGTACATCGTTGGATATACGGAATAAACTAAAAGAAGAATTAGACAAAAGGAGTATCATACTGACAAGCAAGGAAAATGAAATTATTTGGTGTGGTGCCAAATATGGGGAGTACTCAGTTAAAATGGGATACTTAATCTAGCAGAAAATTAAGGAAAAAGGAAAATGGCCGAATAAGCTTTGTTGGGACCCTTGCATACTACTAAAAGTTGGAGCATTTTTGTGGGTTGTGTTGACTTTTTTCTATCAACTTTCTTGAAGATCCAATTTGAGAAGTTCAAGGTTTTGCATAACTTGTGTGTTATGCACATTTGGATAACCTGTGTGTTATGCGCATTTTTGTTGGAGCATGCAGAGGGATTTTTTTTGCCTTTGCATCCTTTTCCGAGCTCCTGAATTCTTTTTTTGAGTCGATCGTTTGGGTTGGTAACTTTCACTAAAGGTTATCAGTTGGAGGGTTCTTATTCATTGGCAGGTCGGTTCCCTCTTTTTATTATTTATTTCCACTGACTGACGTTAACGGCTTTTGGCTCCCGTGCCCCTACATTCCTCTTTGGCTCCTTCAGTTCCACCTCGCGGGGCAGCGGACTGTTGGTTATGCTTCTCCCGCACCCCCACATGGTCTTCTGGTCGCATAAGAGTTTTGTTGTGGGCGTGTAGGCAACTTCTTCTCTCCTCTTGCTCCCTTGCGTATTCCTTTGGTGAGGCTCTTTTTGCTTTGCGGGTGAGCAAGGGACTTGTTCTTTTCCTCCTGCCTCACCGCATAATATTTTGGCGATGCATTTGTGATGACACGGGCATGCGAGAGACTCGTAATTCCTCCTTGCTTCCTCGTGTGGTCCTTTTGGAGGCTTCTTTTTATGTTGCGAGCATGCAGGAAGCAGGTTTTGCTTCGCCCACTTCCCCGAGGTTTCTCTTTGGCATGTAGTTTGTGCGCGACGGTCTAGTGGGCAATGTGAATGTGGTGAATTATGTGGTGGGCCCCTTCCCTTCTTGGCGTGATGTTCATAGCCCATTTTCAATTGGATCCCAATCGGACGGCTGCAACTTATTCTTTAGTTGGGATTTTCAGTGCACTTCATGGCGAGATCTTGCACTTCCATCTCCATGCGAGATCTCTCCATCGACGGCTAGCATTTGAATTCTTCGTGACCATTAGCATTTAAATCCTAGAAGGAGGTGGTTGTCGACTCGATGGTCAAAATTTATTTTCTGCTCAGTCGACGCCCCAAATTGGATCCTTTCTGCATTGAACCACTGAGGATTTTTGCCATTTACTCTAGAAGTGACCTTGAGGCCGATCTCAGACACCACCCCATGCCTATTTAATGCATTTTGAAGAATTTTTGGCTCTGTCGTGTCATCATGATGCATCTATTGCGGAGATGTCTTCTCCTACAGATCTTTTTGCCTCTTTCATAGATGATGATTGTTTGCAAAGATTTATTGCACACCATCAGATTGGCTTGTTGATATGACCTTCTCCTCCCTCTTGCAAATTTTTTGTAACCTAACCCTAGGAGGGTTACTATTTTCAATTGTAGTTTTCATTTTTTAGTTATGACTTAGTTATAAAGGCAATTTTTGTATATTTCCTCAGGATCTTATTTCTTTTTCTCTTGCAAAATACATGTTTATTCCTCTGGAACTGTAAATTATGCTTTTCCTTCACATTAATAAGATTATCTTATCTCACCTTCATTCATTTTAAGCAATTCGCGTAAATGTGTTACCTTCTTACTTGAATGCATTCTTATTTGTTCTCCCTTAGTTGTAGGTGATTGTGTTGATCCCTATGTGGATTTCGACTAGTACATTTGAGGATAATTTCCAATGGCCATTCGTTAGAATTTTGACTACTTTTCGTCGGACTATCGACAAATGAAGCCGTAAAAAACTCATCTTCAGACTTCCCAATGATGCCATTTAATGTCAGAATTCCGACGACATAGTGAACTCTTTCGATGACGGCCATGATCGCTCCTCCGACCAAAAATGTCGTCGGATGGATGTCGAAATTCCAACGCTCACCCACAAATATGCATTGATGACCGTCTGACAAGAAAGTGTCGTCAGACATACAACATCCTCGTTGGATGTTTCTTCAGTTGGCATCAAAATTCTGATGGCTGCCATAAACTTTGCACCGATGGGGATGTTGTTGGTCCGACGGTTTGGTCGTCGGTGCAAAGTTTAGTTGCCATCGGAATTCTGACGGCTTTTTTTTTAAAAAAAAAAAGGAATACGCATATGAGGGGCACTGGTTTCAAGCTAATATGAGGGACACCATTGTTGATATGGTCCAACTCTTAAGAGGACTGTATTAATCATTGAGTACTGGTAAACCTATTAAAAATGGGATCAAAGGGAGCAGCTCTGGTGCTGATAAGGAATTAGCTAACCCAAATACAAGAGCCTTTAAAGCCAATTTTCTGGAAAAGGAAGGGACAACACCAATGGAAGAAGAGTAACCCAATCAGGGAGATGAAATGACAAGACTTCATGATAAATACAATGCCCTAAGTGTTGGCATATGAAGAGACACTTCCTTTACAAAATAGTATGAGATGAAGACAAGGAATGGGCATAGGAGGAGAAGATGTGATGAGCAGCTCCAAAAGGACATTCAACATTGCTTTGAAAAGATCACCATTCCCACCTTTACCATATCCGATAGCTCTTCAACAAGAGCTTGATTGCAAAAATTGGACGCATGTTTCCTTTTGAATCCTAAGTTTGAAGAAGAGGCCATCAAGTTTTCCAACTTGCATCTTGAGGGGATGACTCACAAATGGCGGTATCACGACATGATGGCCCAAGGGAAAGATTCAATCACTACCTTAGAAGATTTCAGCGAGACATTGATAAAGCGATTCGATAAAAAGGATAGAGAAATTCATTTTAAAAAGCTAGTACAACTGAATCAAGAGGGTATAGATAAATAGAGAATACATAAGATTTTGAAGGAGTGGTGAGACTAAACCAAACTTAGAATTGCAAAACCTAAGGGCCAGACCTAGTGTCTCGGGGGCTCATCACAGATGGCCTTGCCTATGTGAAGGCGCAGAGACTTCGTAGTTCTTGAAACTATTTAAAACTCATCTAACATGATGGCATATAAAGGAGTGGGTGTGCAACCCTTTCTAGGGTCCCTTTACCCCAAACAATTTTCTCATCGGCTGCAACCCACTTAGGTAAAACAAATATGATGACCTAGCTAAAACAAAAGGTCCATCTGTAACCCATAAACCAATGTTGATTGTAAAATAGTGATAAAAGTAAAACCAGTCTATATGCTTCATCAATGGATTATCTCTACCACACTTATATGATCTCCCAAGAGTTATAAACACAATTTTGATTCTTACAACTCTCATGATAAGAATGACTCTTAAATCATACAATTTTCAAGTGATATAAAGTACATGATTATGCTCATATCTATAAAACATGATCATTAACCAATACTAGTTACCCCCTAAAGAATACCCCACTCAATTTGCATCATGGCATCATATAATAATATTGATAATCAAAACAAGATCAATATAATATACCTAAATTTGACATCATTTCAATCATCTAGTAGGAAGCAATGGTCCTAAAACCATCATAATAAATCAACATATGACATTACGAATCTGCTACTTAGGAACTTCGAGAAGAATGAGAATTATTAAGGATCTCAAACTTGGAATCTTTGAATATGGACCTGACGACTCCAAAGTCCTCTTTTATTTGAAATCTTTGAATATGGACCTAAATGCTACACCAACACCAGACGACACTCTCAACGTACCCACCACTAAAACTCATAGTTTTTGTTACCTCATGAAACATTGCGATTGCAAGATAAGCATAGGATGGGTTTTTTAAACAGGCTTTAGACTTTCAAGAAAATGTGATTGGCATGGTGAAACCCTTGTGAGAAAAAAACCACACCAAAGAGAACAATGCTTGTGTTATTCCTTCCAATGGGTTACAAGAATACTTCTCTCTAAATTCCTTTAGCACTTTATTACTGCTACAACCTACAAAACAACTTGTCTAACCTCCTAGACCAAGCTCCAATTCACAAAATAAATAAAGGTGAAAACATGGGATGGTTTTGCAAAACATTTTACAAGCCCAATTTCACATCTCACCAATGCAAAAGGTATGCATTTTGATTTCACAGTATAGAATGGTTCCTCAACTTGTTTATTATGTTTGTCACTTGAGGATAGGCCAATGGGGAGATTGTTAAATTTATTTGTTGAAGGGTTTGGGGGAACTCTATGAATCACTAAACACTTTCTTATCAATAATGAGATTTGTGGTATTTTTTTTGTTTATTGAGAGGTAGAAATCTTTATATCTTCTCTCATTAAAACTTCCAAAACACATTTGTTTTTGCTAATTCACATGGTTTGATGGTGCAAGAGCACCCTAGGGACCTAGGTTTGGCCAAAACGGTCAAAATTTGAGATTTTTTTTTTTTTTTTTGTGTTATTTCATGTAAATAATGCCATTTGAGCCCATTGTGATGTATTTGGACCCAATTGGGAAATTTTGAGGTCCATTGGGCAAAAATTGTAAAAATTGTAAAAAGTTATCATTTTATTGTCATGACAACTTTTAAAAATTTGGTTGGGAGGTTGGTTTTTGGCAGTTTGAGATTGTAACCCACTTGGATGGGCATAAATAGGCCTTTTTCACACCACCCAAGTTTGTCTTGTTGAATTTTGAAAGTTTTACTAAATGAAGTTGGATATTTTTGTTCATACAAAAACGTTTCAATCTGATTCTCATTATTTTTAATTGTGAAATTCATCACATTTTCATTAGAAGTCAATTGGATATGGTAGATAAGTGAATTAACTTAATATCATCTTTTGTAGAATTGAGATCCATTGAAATTTGAAGAAGATATCACTATTTTTCCAAAAACTATCAAAACCCTCACTAGGGTTTCCAATGAGTGGGGAAAAAATGTATTTTTGGCCTTTTCACCATTAAAAACTCACACTATTGGTTGGAAAGGCTCTTGTGAATATGTATTTTTATTTCTCTTTCTTACAGGTCTCCAAAACCTCTGAGACACATGCTAGATTTGATTGATTGGTCTGATATTCATCATGTATCAGACCTTTGGGATAACAATATAGAGAAAGTGGAATATAAGATAGGTGAGAGTGAAGTGCCTTGGATGGAATATTGGGAGATATGTGTGGGACCCCTGCACACTCCATAGAAGCATTTAGAAGCCATACAAAAGTACCATAGACCAAATATCAATGACTGTCCTAAGGGTACCAATTGTCACAATCACAATTTTACCAGTGATACTGCCTACTCAAACAAGTTGTGTTTGGAAACCCTCGGTGTGGATATGTAATGGTAATGAAATGTCCTAAGAGTAGCCCTTACACTAGTATGCACAAACCTTGGTGTCACATTGGTGTTGGTGTGACCTTGGGCCAATGGTGATTGACTGTTACAATTAGGACAATGATCTCAAACACAATTTATGGTGTTTATAACTCTAATGTCCCAATCTACTTGTATATATTTTCACAAAACAATGAACAACCCAACCATAACTATTAATAAGATTTCCCCATAAAATGCATGCAAAACGTATCATCATTGATAGGATAACTGACTTGCATTTAGTAAGAGACCTCAATGAGTGGAGTTTCATGTTGAAAAGAGTACTTGCAATAAAGACATTGAAATCAACGAGACATTATGCATTCAAAAATCCACAAGGAAGATCTAATATTTATGAATGAAATTGCAAATCAATCTAAGTTGCATGTTTGATATATTACTTATGTCATGGCAACATAAAATATATATATATGCACTTAACATACCTCTTTGCTTGTTTATTTGAGAATGTTGCTAGGAATTAATAGGTGAATGATACATTGATCTACACATGAATCACTTGTACTTTCCTGATACTTTCATCCCTTGGTCAAGGCCGCGTACCCCCTAACACTTGAAGATTGTTTCCACCCTCTTGATTACTTGAAGTCCATGCTCAAATCACACTAAATCACAATAGCTAGAAGAAAATAGTGACCATAGCCAAGGAAGCCCAAATTTACTCATACTCAACATAATAAGAAATAACTAAATCATCTGGATCATTATTCATAACATAACCTCTTTTCACATCATGGAAGGCCAAAATTACAAGGAAGGTCAAAATTACAAGGATCACGCTTCTTCAAAGGAGCCATTGTTCAGAGCCACCAAACTATCAACAAGAGTAGAAGCTATTATTGTTAAGTCACAAATTTGCACCCTACTAAACTATAAGTTTATCAATCTGACCTAACATGGGATTCACTTCTGCATGTGGGCAATGCATAACTTGAAATGAAACCTCCAGTTCCTAGGCCGGTTCCTATTGGATAATCACCTGATACTCTCTAATACTGAACTAACTTTGCAGGGTAAAGGATAAGAATTGAAGAAAAGGAACTTAAAACTGAACTAAACTTAACTAGAACTTGGTGATACACCAAAATGTGAGAGATAAATGATAAAAAGCGATCTCAGTCTACAATATTCTACTTAAATTGATAAACACTTCTTTCCTGTATAAGTTTGCATAAGTGTTTCATAATAAGGTCCTGAGATAAACCTATGATGAAGAGTAATTCTTCCCTCAATAGTTCTGAACTCTTAAACACATACTATGACCTGCAAACATATACACGTTCCTATATCAAGGTACTATCTGAGACAAGTAAACAAGGAGCAATATAACTGACAAATTTAATTTCATCGATCATGCTTGTACACAAAATATGGAAAGAAAACAAGACTTGATTCCATAGAATATTGCTCCAAAAGATGCTGTCACATATAAAATATCTCTAAATCTGAGTTACAGAATCCATGCAAAAGAAATGCTAAGGACAAGAAGCTGTCTCCGAAAACACTGCTCTTGCATCTATCCGAATTGCTCAAATCATGTGTCCCAAGACACTAAGTACAAAAACCTCTCCAACTGATTGGGTCGGATGCAAGAAAAGGGCCTCAAAAAGAGGAGTCTAGAAGACACCAAAAAGGGCTACAAACATGGAAAAGTCTTCTTCAATCAATAACCAACCCAACAGATCACTAGAAACGACCTCAAAAAGCTCAACCAAGTAATAAAAACTCCCTAAAAATGGTGGAAAAGTCCAAACTTGACCCTTTGCCTAAAAGTGCTCCAACCTCCCTAAATTCACTCCATTTGATTTTAAACAACCTCATGTTCCTATTAAAATGTTCTTTTCTCCAAAATTATCTCAACTCCTTTTGAATATTTCCCAAGTAGTCATGAATACTCCTATATGCTCTCCTAATGTCTCCAAACCGAAAAGGCTTCTTCAATGGTAGTCTTATCTCTCCAAAATTAACTCATCCTTCAAAATTAAGTCAAAAGACTTAGTCTCCTTTTAGCACATGGATACACCTTTTACACTTTAAATAATAATAATACTTAATTACAATTTATAATTATATTGTAATTAAATACTTTTTACAAAATGATACAAGCTTAGACAACGAAAGAAAACAAAATATAAAAATAAAACATACTTGATAATATCAATGCTTAATGAAACATTTAAACATTGATATCACCAAATATATTTTATTATTGTTTTCTTGCTTCTTTACAAAGCCCAACGAACTTGAAAAAAAAATATATATAACAAAGGGCTTTGTCATAACCCTAAAATCTTATACTCTTCCGCATTGACTTAGTCTTTCATTTTGCAAAATGAAAAAAATAGCTGGAGAAGCTTTTCGAGGGTTTGAGACATAAGGAGATGCCACCATTGCTATTTGGATTTCTATCACTTTGTGGAGTCTTTTGATGAAGTTCTTCTGTGCTGCTACCGCCATTATGAGTTATTTCTGTAGCTGCCATTATGAAGGTTTTTGAATGAAGAATATGTGTTTGCTACTGGTGCTGCCGCCCAAGATAGATTTGATTGCAGTCTTCGAACAATCCAGGTCGCCACTGTGCATTAAGAGTTAGACTTTTTCCTGAAGGCATGCTGAAGTTTTCTGAATCTTCTCTTAAATACAAGTCCCATTTTCTACAGGTATGAAGCCTTTGTGAAATTTTAATAAACACTTGCTCTCTTGAGTGAAACAGCTTCTTCTTGCTTTATTTTCTGTTAATATGCCATTGTTGGAAGTAGGAAGAGGGTTTTTACTGCGATACATCTGCAAATATTCCTTGACATTTCAAATCTATGTAAAGCCTTTTCAACAAACCCATTTTGTGCATAGCCTACAATCATTGCATTGCATGAGAAGACATCTTTTTTAGGAATATTGTCATACAATTCACGTGCCCTGTCTATGTTTCCACATTTTGCATACATGTTGGGAGTACGCTAGCAAATGTGAAACGATCCGGTTGGAGACCTATTTGTTGCATTTGGTAAAATAATGTGACTGCCTCGTGAGGATACCCATGTCTTCGGTATGCTGTAATAACCGTATTCCATGAGACGCGATTTCATTTTTTTTATCTGATCAAACACTTTACGAGCATCTCCCAAACTTCTACACTTCACATACATGCTAATAAGCTTATTCTGAAAAGTTGTGCATGTAGCAAATGCAAATATCCTGTGAGCGATGAAAGAGTGGATTTTTTCCCTTTTGAAAAGGTGTTCTTGAGAATGCAGGTCTCTAATAATTGAAGATATGTGGAGGAGTCTCCAGGTGAAATATGTGTAGTAAGCAGAATATGTTTATCAGATTCAAAACAAGCGTGAAATGCAATCTTCTCTTATCGCTTTACAAGCTGATGTTATTCAGAAAATGTTCAAAACTGTTCATGATGGTGCCTAATCCACAAGCATAGGTGGTGTAGAGGAGTATTATAGTTCGTGTTCTATGATGTTTCCTCAGCGGTTGGTTTGATAAATAAATACCAGTAACCTCTCAACAACTTCAATAAATTTAGTGTGGTGTGAGCAAAAGGAATCATAAGTGTGGAGGAATGATATCTATATTACATACCGCACTTAAGCAATCCACTGAAAATGCTCCCAGGCTTACCAACATAGATTGAATAACAGTGCACATTTTCCTTGCTCCAATTAGTCATAAAATGCCATTGCTAGCCACCCCTCGTCTCAATCTCACAGCATTGTGTAGAGAGGGCAATTTTATGTTGGAAACTTTGAAATTTTCCCAAACCTGATGTTTCCTTTCGATATAATTTTGATATTGACAAAAGAAACAACTAGCCGCAATTTTTTGGTGGACAAAACTTCTGTTTGAACATGCGTTCTTTATGTCTCCTGACTGTGCATTTTGATCTTATGTAGAAATGAAGTTCGAGCACGGGTTCATGACACTCATTTCATTACCAGTTGATTCTGATTTCATTGAAGTTTGCTATTTGAACATGCTTTAAAATATTTCAGATGCTCTGTTTCTATACCAACCTGTTGCATTGAATCATTTATCTTCACTATGTAGCATTGACTTTTTTTAATACTGTAAGGTTTCACATTGGAATAATATGTCCCTTAAAACAATTTATCCATTAATGCTTTCTTTTTATACATATCATGAATAGTAAAGTAAAAGGTTTCATATTTAAAACAAATATGTCCCTTTGATACTTCAGTTGGTTTCTTCATCATTCCATTTTGATATTCTGAGATTAGTTACTCTAAAGGGTATGTCGGGCTCATACCCGAAGGGAGCCTCGGTCAGGGGCACATGCCAATTAGAGTAACTAATTATCTGCACATGAAACAAACACATTAGCATAAACATTTCTTTCTCCTGAAGCAGTGATTTGTGTCTTTATCTTTCCTGCTCTTTCGAAACAGAAATAAGATAGGATATGATAAATGGTACATTGTAGGATAATCTTTCATTGCTTAGATCTGTTGAATCTGACACCTCTTCTCTTTTGTGCAGGAAAGCAGGGTTTGTTCAGAATTTGAAGACCGAGAAAATAGTCATAAGGGCAACGGGACAGCCAATAACCAGTCAAAGCAACCCAAGGCAATGACTGGTTATCCTTACACTCACTATTTGATTCTATCCTTTTCTGTTTTGGATATGTAGGAAAGATAGAAATGCTAAGCTCACGGCTTGTGTGAGGTTTTAAGGAATTCAGTGCATGTATAAATATGCTTCAAATGCATGAACTCAATTTGTAATCTATCATTGTTCAATACAAATGAAAATACTTTTTTTTAAAACACTGCAATGTACCTTCTGTAAATGCAATCATTTGATAAAAATGCATCCTTTGGCTAAAATTACATGGGTAATGAAATTTTAGGTAACAATTACGTTCATACAATTTTAGGACATATAAAGAGTCACCTTAAAAAAACCACACTAATTGTAAAAGATCAAAAGCTTTCCTAGAACAAAAGTACTATATAACATAAGGATGGCGATAGACTATCAAATTTCTAGAATGATCTCCTTATCCTTAACTACTCCCAAAATATTAATTATCATATAGAAAATATATATTAAAAAACATTTAACATCTAAAATATAATGTTGTTATTCTTTTCCTCTGTCAATTTTGTTCCATCAAATCTTTTATCTAATACTCTTTTAAAAATAGTGAACCTTACCAACATTAGAAATGAGGAAGATGTTGATTTTAAATTTTAAAATAAAAAGTGGTGAGTATGATCAATGATGCTAAGGTTCTATTCATATTGTGTAACAAGGTACAATAGGCTAGGGATAGGAAATATTGACTTGCTACTCTTCAATTTCATATGGTAGTTTAATATATATTGTGGACTTTTTTAGACCATACATCTTAATATATATTGTATTAAATGTCTCTTTGTGGGACTACGTGCCCACCATCCATCCTCTCTTTTATACATGACAATACATTTCTTTTCATTGACCAAAGGTGGACAAAAATATTTCACCGAAAGGATATCTTAACCGATTCTCGTTGAATCAGAAGTGAGAAAAAAAAATGAAAAATTGTTGAAATATAATCTTCACAATTCTGTCATCACAAGTGCAAACAATCCAGTGAGGAGGACAAAGCTGAATAGTGTGATGAGGATCAGATCCATCCAATCTAGGAGGCATAATATGAGACTCTTTTTGAACCAATGCTAAGGGCTATTATGATTTGAAGTTTCTCTTAAATCCTCACATTTTGTTGTCACATAAGAGAAATGTGAAGCAAAACTGGCCAGAGCAAATTCAAAGTCTTAGAATGAGGTCGATATATATATATATGGATGGTAATATTTGAAAGGATATATGAAGGCCATGGTAGAAGAGAATATTTACTTCACACTAAGTGAAGTTATGGAGGTAGTTGCCATGGATGTAAAGTGGGGAGTGTAAAGGAGTCTTTGGATTCATGAAGAACATTAAGGAGAAAAGGTTAGTTGTATCAAGGAAAAATAAAGAAAAAAGGGAAGTGATAAAGAAGGGAGGAAGAAAATAGGGAAGAAATTGAGGAAATAAAGAGGGAGATCTAATTTATTTTGGTATGTAGCCTCTACTACTCTTTTTCTTGTTGAATGATTTTGCAATATTTTGAGAATACTGCAAGGCATGAAGCAATGTTCATAAGGCATGGAGGAGCTATGTAAAGTACAAACCATACATATGAATACATGCAAGGCATTAATCATACATGTAAACCATGAAGTAATACATAAATACACATAAGGTACAAGCATATATGAGAAAGGTTCTCATGGAGTGGACATGTTGAAGACACATCGATCATGAAGCATACAAGAGAGAGGTATTCATGGAATAGACATCTGAAAACATCTCATTCATGTAGTAACAAAATGCTAAAGAAAATATCAAGTAATAAAAAAAACTTACAAGGATGAGGCATATTCATAATTTTTGCACTCCCGCCATGGATATTGACACTAGAAGCAACTCATATTGTTAGTGTACATACAAGACAATATGGGAGTTCATTATACCCAACAACTTGTGGTGTTGTTGTTCGTGTTGGCTCTGTTGGTCCCTTCAATTAAGATTCAATATACATTATTCAATAAGATTGACTATGCAACATAATGAAATATTGAAAAGTGTGTTGTCTTATTGAGCTTCGCTTGGTTTCGAGAATAGTTTAATATTCTCTACTTAACAAGGCCAACCACGTGAAGGTGGAAGCTCATTTGGCCCCTCCCCCCACCCCCCTAACATCACTCTAAATTCCCCATTAACATCTAACATTCATTTATTCATTCTTTCTACCATTAATAAAATATAACATTCATTCATTAATATCACATAACGTTCATTAACACATAACATTGATTAACATTAATTAACATGCAACATTCATCAATATTAATTAACACATAATTACATTCATTGACACATAAAAATCAGTCATTATCAAATAAGGTAGATTACAATCATTTCTTTTTTGTTTTTTCTTTGAAGCTATGAAAAGACTAAGTGGAACATCATTTTCTTCATCGTTTCCCCCCTCTTCAATTGTTCTGCCCTCTGCTCATGATCTCGATGTATGCCTAGTCCTATACTGAGGACGAGGACACTGAAGCAAAGGGGGGTCCTCTACAATAACAAAGAAATGGGTTAAATTCAAAACATTTTTTATTATTGTTACAAGTATTTCATTAATTTAGAGAACATAATTGTTGCGCTCTTTACTTGATGGGGCCACATCATTTTGTCTAGCCTCAACCTCAACATGTTGAACACCCTCTAGATCATCTGGAGTTGAAATACTAAAGGTTACATTTATGTTGAACACCAATTGAAATTATATTTGTTTAAAGGAATAACAGTGGTCCTCTTTACCTGATTGGAGAACATCACGTTCCTGATGTTGTGTACCTGGATCATGCTCCACTTGGTCACCACCGACTACATGCTCTAAAATATAACAAAAAGGGTTACATTAATTACTACTCTAATTACAAATTAAGATGTTTAATTGTATTAATAATTACATAAATAAATTTGAATAGCAAATGAATACCTCCACTACTGGGATGCACATCCAGACCTTCATGTGCAAATGGTGTTTCACGATTAGCAGGTTGCATTCCAATGTCATGCACATTGTTATCATTGATTGCTTATTTAAAACAAATATAATCACTTTATGTTGGAACTCAACATCAATTAGATTATTGGCATAGTATTCAATTTGAAACAATTTTCATTTAGCTTATTTACTTGTATGACGGATGCACCAGAATCTTGTGTTTTCCCACTCAATTCTTGTAGTCGATCAGCCACAGCTGTATAGCCTTGTTGGTAGGCAATTCTCTTGTCATCTGCTATGGGCACTCTATTGAATTAAGAGCCTTGCATTTTTGCTTGGTATCGTGAATTTTGCTTGCATTGTTTGATAAAAAAAAGCGTTTGCAATTTATAAATATTTTGATGAGATATTTCATTTACAGATACTTACAATTCATGCGGTAAGTTTCATATAACCACCAGAGCCAAGTTTGTTTTGCCCGTGCTTTTCTTGTCTTTCCTTGGTTGCCTTTGACGTGTCACTCAGTCTATGAAAAGTTTGAAATATGTTAGATTATATAAATATAAAGAGTAATTAATTAGTACATAATTACATTCTTAATCGTATCTCGTACCTTCTTTTGGCATCTAGTGGTGTATTTCCTTTTTTTCCTTTCAATTCTCTCCTTGGCATCCAAAATCAAGTCCTTCCATTCCCTCTTTGGAATCATGGGGGGACACTCGTACTTTACGTTCTTCTCTAAATGGGTCTTGTATTGGTCCCTCACATACTTTAGATATGTGCTAGCTTTTTCAAGGAGCTTGGTTTTGTCCAAACCACTCAACCATATGGTTTGTCAATCCATCTTTTAACCTTTTTTCTTGGTCACTCCACCTTTTAAAGCAAAAACAAACCTGTTAGATTCAGAAATGAACGAAAGCTACATTTATTATAGTTCAAGAAATGGATCAAAGGAAAATTATTCTAGCAATGATATGAAATCAAAATAGTGGATTAGGGTTAGTTCACATGTGATGTTCCACCTTTTACGTATGGTGGGCCCAAATATCTGCAATGCAATGTTACTAAGATTTTTATAAAAAATATCATTTCCTGCAAAAAATTCATGGGATCATTAGTCCAAAATGAGTGATCAGAAAGTAAATTACAATTAGACTATATATAATAATAATTTTAAAGTACATGGAACCTTCTGTATCTCTAAGGGAATCATTTCTTCGTCGCTCACCACCAATATGGCCTGCAACATTCCCGTACTAGCAATACGAGAAGATCCAGGAAATGATGGTATGTTATCAGCAGTAGTCACCTCTGGCGCATCCTCATGTGCATCTCCTACTGTAGAAAATGAATTCACTATGAAATGCCCCCAAGAAAGAATGCTTGAAGGGAAATAAACACATAATAGAAGATAGAGCAATAGAGGGATCTACCAACAGTGGGCGGGCCAATATGACGTGCAGTAGAGGATGCCTGCATGCTACGTGTTGTCGACATTGCAGTCGGCAATACAGGTGGGGCTAACCTCTGATGAGGTGCCGATGACATTTACACAGGATCATTGACAACACCTAAAGAATAATACATTAAATATGTAAAACATTAAATATATGAAAAGTGCAAGAAATGTAAACAAGGATGAACCTTTATTATGAACATTGACAATATCAAGTATGATGTATTTTTGGTACTCAAAGTGATAAGCCAAGCAAGTGATAAGCCAAGAAAATCATCATCACCTAAACTACCTGCAACACCTTGATCATGGCCACCAGTTTCATGAGGATGCATAAATTGTTGTAAAAATGACACGTACATATTTTAGTTAATGACATAAAAGAGTATAAAATATAAACCATTATTGAAATTTTGTAATAATTAAAGCTTTTATTACTACTTACTTGCAAGTTGTCTGTTGTCCGAATCAATTTTTGCACCCTCTCTCGTATCTCATCAGTCTAAGGCTCCACGGATGCCAAAGCAACAATCTCTCTACTAATTTTTCTAATAGACTTTTTTAACAATTCCATAGGGTTTGTGGAATTTCTAGGGTCATCATCGCTTAATCTTGTTGAGTCCACATCCCTAGAGAGGTGCTCAGGTATTGCAACTCCCTTTCCCTTTCCCCGAACATCTGTCTGTGACAAGATTATCATTAACAATTACAAAATTAGTCTAAAACACTCAAAAAAAGAACATAATAATGTAACAGTTTGCTTTTATATAATTTGTACATTTACAATGAGGTTTACCTGCTTGGTAGAAGTGTCGCGACCTACATCCCTGTCTGTGCTATGTGATGGATCCATGTCGCCCTGTGACAAAGAAAAAATATAAAAACGTTAGTGAAAATAAACCAATAGACTTAGAAAAAAAACTTCATAATAAAATGGTATATTGGAGTCATTAATTGGAGGTTGGTTAATTTAAATGGTATATAGTATGTACCAACCCATGATAGTAACTTTGTTTGTATCTATATGATTCAAATTGTAATCGATTAACAGCTCTTCCCTTGCACTTATTGATTTTATTGCACATACGAATACATGATTTCCCTCGTGCACCTCAAATATGCAATTGGGTTGTTTATTAGTTGACCTAGGTCGCGTACTGTTTATAAAACCTGCAATATTCCCTGTTTCTTTTGGCCTTCCATCAATGTATACAACCACTTGTTTACTTTTATCATTATTTTTCTATTGTATATAATTTGCTCACAATGCATACCTACACATACTTTTTTTATATCGAACAATCTGCATCCAATTATTGTAATTGTAACAAGGTCCGACAAACTCCATCAATTCAGTAATTGTAACAGACCTTTATGTCGTCCATGGAAAATAGGCCCAAACCATCTAACGATGAAGGTGTTATGCGATATATCCTATCGTTAACACAAAAATTGGTGTTTATTGGAGGAAGTTCCTTGGGTACCCATTGTTTTTATAGATGTTTGTACCTCAAGGGCACCTCAATGCCGCCTTTGGTCTCATCATCATAAGAACATGACCCCCCTTGAGCAAGGAAAAATTTCATTTGTTTATTGAATTTTCTTCTAATCTTTTGACCTCTAGTTGATCTCCCTATTGTAGACCTACTACATGTCTCACTTTCGTTTTCTATTCTTGCATTTCCCTCACTCAAGGAAGACACGTCTGACAAATACCTATCTGGTGGTACCTGCACTCCATCAAATGAGAGAGTTAGTTGGTAATGAGAGAGATATTTTGCAAATGAGGGTAATGTTGATGAAGAAGTCGACCCTAAAGTTGATGTTGAGATTAAAATTTGAATAAGTCCAATTGGGGCCTCAAGTGTTGATAACTGTATTAGATTTGTTGCTAATGTCGAGGTTTGAAAAACTAAGGAAGTTTGTTTTCCAAGTAATTTTTTAAAAATAAACTATTTCTATAGGGTGTATTGACTTATACCTGTCGATCCATGAGACTATGCAGGATCCTCGTCAAAGGGGTTCAGGTTCCTACACATGTAATTCAATTATCTTATGTTAGCTAAAAATCACATAGTACACAACATGAACAACATGAACTTTGTAGACAAAAAGAGTATTAAATAAAAAAAAGATGTTATAATCATAATCATTGTAAATTTTTTAATTCCTTACCTTTACTTTATGTAGACTATGCAGGATCCTCAACTAAAGGGTTGACGATGTCTTTAGTCAATGAACTGTTCCCACCAAGGGTGACAACATCACACAGGGACTATACATGAAATCAACACCATCAATTAAGCATCATAAGCATTACATTTGTAAGTTGATAAACAATAAATACATATGTATCATAAGCATCATAAGCATCACATGATGTATCATCATATATGTAATTGAGCATCATAATTAGCATCACATACGTGTCATCATAAACATGTAATTCATCACATATGTATCATAAATCACCATCCATCACATAGGTAATAAACAATCCATATTCTATAAATAAACACAAAGTTCAAAAAATGTCACATGTATCATCATAAACATGTAATCCATCACATATGTATTTTAAATCAACATCCATCACAAAGCTAATAAACAATCCAAATTCCATAAATAAACACAAAGTTTTAAAAATGTCACATAAATAGTTGCTCTCCCTATCTCCATCTCCTCGGGGTGGCATAGTTCTACTATAAGAACCTGTTAGAGGTCATGGAACATGAATTAAAAACATTAAAAGGTGCATCATGAATTAATTATGTAATGGCATTAGAATTCAAAACATGATGAATTAATTATGTAACCATATAAGTCAAAAAAAATTCTATCAAGAAATCAATTTTAAATAGATAATATACTAATCGCATACCTCATACATGTCATTCATCATCATGACCATCATGGTCATGACCTCCACCATCATCATCATCATCATCATCATCATCATCATCATCATCATCATCATCATCATCATCATCATCACCACCACCACCACCACCACCACCACCATCGTCTTCGTCATCATCATCATCATCACCACCACCACCACCACCACCACCACCACCACCACCATCATCGTCTTCGTCACCACACCATCACCATCACCATCACCATCACCATCACCATCACCATCACCATCACCATCATCGTCATCATCATCAACTTCTTCTTCTTCTTCATCATCATCGAGTAACTGTCTATCGTGATCATTGTCTACATCATCTTCTACTTCTTCAGTATCTTCTTCTTCCATCACATTATACTTTATCGGCCTTCCTCTTGGATCATGTCTAACAACAAATGACCAACCTGGTTTATGTGGAACCTCTGAGTAAAATACCTGCTCACATTGGCTTGGAAGAACATAGGGCTCATCCCCAACTGGTTCAAATGACCTTGTATTAACTATTGTAAAACCATTATCATGTTCAATAACAGTTCTATTAGGATTATTTTTATTCAATCGTAGCTTGTACCATTTGACGACGAGCAAAACTATTTTGAAGGAAGTAAAGTCGCACTCAAGTATATCATCCAAAATGCCATAGTATCGATTTTGAGACTCTCAAGGATGTATGTCGTTTCTCGATGAAATATTTGTCACCTCAAAGGCTGTAGTTATCCCAGAATCATAAATTTTCTTCGTGTCATCCAACTTTTTGATGCAAAATTTATGACTATTGCAGCACATAGCATTGTGGTGTTTGACCTGCGATATGTCAAACATGTAAAAATTATTGCATCGTGAGTTGATAAACATATGGGTGATTAATAAATTTATATGTACCCGTTTATCTCTTAAACCATATACTAAATCAATTTCCCTTTGCCTAACATTGGAATCTCCATTATGATGAGCTTCTTTAACCAATGAAGCCACACCTTCCCATGTTAATCTGCGAGCAAAATGTTGACAACATTCAATCCATACCGTCATCCAATCAAGATTGTTTGCAATATACAAATGTAGTGCATCCCATTCTCGGCCAACTATACAAAAAATAAATAGATGTCTTACAACCGATTTATTTTGAAGATTAAGAATTAATTAACTACAATAACATCTTATAATTACCTCTCACTTTCCTCAATCTACCTTTCCCCGTCAAGTATTCCCCTTCGAATTTTTTAATGGGGTTGGGATCCCAAATGTGATCCACGTGGATCTTTGTTGCAAACTTAGGAAGATATTCAGAAATGTACACCATAGTCTGGTATATCATATATCCCTCCACCATAGAACCCTCGGGATGTGCTATTTGTCAAACCAAAGCCTTCAAAAATTTCAAGTGCCTCTCAACCATTCACATTGACCTAGTGTGTACATGTCCACACAATTCAATCTCGTCAACTTGGTGTATGAGGTAGTGTTCTTGTGCATTGAAAAAAGTTGAAGGTAGACACTTTTGCATTTCACACATTAGATGAGGATTTTTTCTCTTCCAATATTTTATATCTTCTTTATGGATTTCTTTACATGACAACCACCTACAAGATATTCAAGATGCAAAAAAATATATTACATAACAAGTAAAACAAATCACAAATATAATATCTATACAACAAACTGAACAAATATCACTACTTACCTCATGTATTTTCCAAGATCATATATTACTTGCTTGACATTATTGTCGAAGTCGTTTGGGAGAGATAGAGGTAGAACGTACTGCAACAATTATAAAATTATCTTTTAATTTTTTTCTAACATAATACAATGAAAATTACATGTGTAGTATACAAATATATAGTAAAACACAAGAACATGAATTACCTTAATGAAGGTATGCCAATCATGCGTTTTCATCCCTGGCCCAAATTCACTTTTCTTTGATATGAGATTGTTTATGTTTGCAGCAAATCCTGTGGGAAATTGAATTTTTCGTATGACTTCTTTTATAGCATTGCTTTGTTGGTCCGTTGATAACCAAGGAAGGTCACTTATATTAATCTGGTCTCCACGGCTATTTTATTGAATGACATTTTTCATTGCATGATTGGAATCCTGAATGTAACTACAAATTTTGACAGTTTTTTCTTTGTCATGCCTTCCATCCAATATTTTCCATGATGTCTCTGTTATATTCTTTCCAATATGCATAGTATCAAACAAATGCACAATTTGTAACTGCTCGTAGTAGGGCATCCTACTAAATTGTCGGGGATAACTTTTTAGTCTTTTAGGAAGGTGGTCATTTATGCCTTGACGACCTTCACGATCATCAATTACATCATCAGTAAACAAAACACAATAGAAAAGATGTTTTATGACATAAACCATTAGATGGAATGGCATTACCTTGATGATTAATTCTATTATATTCCAACTTCCACAAGTGAGGTGTCATTCTTCGTGGCTTTGATGTATTCTCTTCTTTCCCATTGAAAAGATGTTTTTCAGTATTTCGATACTTATGATTTTTGTGGAGAAAGTGCCTATACTCATCAAACACTTGCTTTCCTAAACTTTTTGAATGACGAGATTTCATCTTTGGACCACAAACTGGACATGCAAATTTTCCCTTTGTTTGAAGACCTACAAGATAATGTATAATTGGATTAAATATGTTAATTTTTTTAATTATAATTATCATGCGCAATTTGAACACTATAACATACCACAAAAATGTGTTAGCCCTGGGGCATCGTGTATTGTCCATACAAGTATCGCGTGGAATTGAAATTGTCTTTGTCCTGTTGGTCTAGAGAAATCATACATAGTGACACCATTCTATAACTCCAACAACTCGTCGATGAGAGGCTCGATATATACATTCATATTTTTAACTTGGTACTTACCTAATTGAATGAACAAAAACATTACATAATTATTATGACCATTTTACTGCAATATTTATAATTAAATGTAGATGACTATTAAATGATAAAATACCTGGAACAATCATAGCCAACATTATGTGCTCCCTCTTTATTGACATCCATGGAGGAATGTTATTGTTGATAACAAAAACAAGCCACACTGAGTAAACAGATCTCAGCTCTCCAAATGGATTAACGTTGTCCGCTGCCAATGAAAGCCTGAGATTACGAGGTTCTTCTTTAAAGTGTGGCCACTTTTCCTTTATGTCCATAAATGTTGAACCATCCACAGGCATTTGAATAATGTCATCTTGGCTTCTATTGTGTGCATGGTAATCCATAAATTGTTCCAAGCTAGTGCACTTGAATAATCATTGCATACATGGAATAATGAGAATATAGAGAAGAACCTTGCGAGGAACCCTTTTTGTTATTTGATATGTTCGATATCTACTGATATGACATTCAGGGCATTCAATTCAAAATTCATTTTGTTTGTGATATATAATATGATCATTGAGACAAGCATCTATTGCTTGATACTCCATTCCAATATCTTTCATAATGGCAGATAATTATCGGTATGAGCGAGGTGGAATATTTGATGGTGGTAACAAAACTCACCTATCAATCTACAACAAAAAAATATAATTTGTTAATATAAAGAATGTTAATGGTACAACATGATTCACCATTTATTAACTATAATGCCATTTATGACATACCTTAACATACATGAGATTGTTATGCTGGATAAACCATTCATAACCTTCAAGTTCACCAACAACAATACATCAGAGAGAAGAGTTGTCTGGGAGCCTTCGTAAAGGGCCTCAGATGCCTTCTCAAGTAGAGGGACATCATGAACAACATCAAGGTCATCTTCATCATCATGATCAACTGCACCAGTACTAAATGTGTCATGGATCAATGTATTTGTACCATCATCTTCAATTGTGTTTTGTGGCACATGATCGTCATCTTCGAAGGGATCATTATCTTTAACTTTGATATTCACACCTCCATGTTCCTCCGCTTCAAAAACCATATTCTCTGGGTTGTGTTAATCCATATCATGTGCTCTGGGGTGCTCAACCTACATAAAATTGATAAACATAAATAAACCATGATCATGATCTCATCATCAAGTGATTTCTTATGTATATAAATTGTTAAAACGATATAATGAAAAACTTACCAATGGATGATAATCATGTCCACCTTCAATGTGACCATGTAGCCTACAATGTTTCTTAGTTGTTTTGATTAGAAGTCTTCTAGTCTTTAACCCCTTACAAATTTTGTAGGGACAATAACATTGTCCATCACCTCTTCTTTTCAAGTTAGACCACAATATAGCAATCGTCTCCTTATTTTGTTGTTCGCTGATATTGTCTGACATGGTCTTTCTTCACAGGCAAAAAAATCGGGCTATAGAACTAGTTATATAGAAATTGAAATGTTAGTTATGAAATCACGTTTCAGTATAATATACCAAATTAAATTACTTGAACATATAAATTATGCAAATTGAACCAAAACCATTTAACTCTTCTTTTTCATCTCAAAACATATCTAATGGCTTTGTGGTGATTTAGAGCAGGTGATATGCCCATTGAGAGTCATAGACCCAAGTTAGTCATAGACCCAAGTTATAGAGAGTCATAGGCCCAAGTTAGTCTAAAAGGAAAGTAACTATCTATTCCCATGCTCATGCATACTTACATGACTAATGTTGCCCTTGTGTATCCTAAACATTGGAGAGACCTTATTTGACTTGCCTAATCAATGTGGTTGATGTCCTAATATGAAATACTGAGTTCTACCCTTGCCTTTGCATCAAACTTCTCACATCATGTTTCTTCACCAAAACACACTATTCCCAATCTTCCTCAATACCCTCGATGGAGGGGCATGTGTACTGGTTTCAACATACAAAGTCAATGATCATACACTCCATTCTTCTAGACACCCTTGGATACATTACTTGTCTTCTAGGCTTGGGAAAACTAATATGAATTGAGCTAACACCATGAGGATAGGGTCAGGTTTCATGGCAACTGATCATAATTTGTGAAGACAGGGTTCACACCTAAGTGATGTATTCACACATCGCCCCATTGCAAATGGGGACCCCCACTTTTTCACTTTCTAGGCTAGTTGTCTTAGCTTAGTTGGTTGTTGTCGAGTCTTTGCTATTAACCTTTTGTTTGTAGTTGCGCAGGAGTTGGCCAAGTCTTTCTCTTTGAAATGAAGTGAGGTTTAACATTCCCTTTGCCCAGCCAAGGCATAATCCCTTCCACTTTTGTCGATCCTGTCAGTGGGTGCCCAAACCCAATCACTCCCATTTCCATTTCCTCCCATTTCCACCTCCCCTAAAATTCTTTACTTCCATTTACCATACCTTCTAACCCACCTACTTTCCTATCCTCTATCCTTTATCCACCTTTCATACCTCATGCCTTAACCTCCTTCACATCTTAACTTAAACCTACCCTTCCATCTTACACCCTCACCTCCCTCCACTAACTTCCTTTCCACCTTTCCCCTACCCCTACTCTATCTTAGCATCTCCCTTCCCCTCATACCTTATATCTCACACTCCCCTCCACAATACCTACCCATTTACCCCTTTATTCCCCTAAAATCACCTATTCTAACCCGCATCCCATAAGTCTTACTTCCTTTATTTCCCTAAGCTTACCTCTACCACACACCTATAACCTACCCTTTCCATCTTATCACCTACCCCCATCCTAGCCTACCCATATCCTATCCCTATCCTAACCTACCACCCTACCCCCTTACCCTTTTTCCTTTCCCCTTATAACTCCCATTATAACCTACATCCCCTTTACCCTTTCATTACCCCCTTATACCTCCCACTCCACTTTATTCCCCAACATATCCCAACTCTAACCCCTTCTACTGCCCACATCCTAAACCTCTTCCCCCCCCACGTATCTCCTTCTTCCATCATTTATATCCCTTATGTCCCCATTTCCCCACACATCCCATTCCCTCCTCTTTCTCCACGCAGCAACTACCCTTAACATTTCCTACCACTCCCCCCTCATATTTCTCTCCACTGTATCATATCATCCTTTTGGGCAAGAGCACCTAGCACAAGATGGCCACCATGAAGAAATTTAGTAATAGGTCAAGGTTTTTGAGTTTTGTTATGAATAAGGTCTTAGAAGACCATATTTCATGTAATAAATGTCATTAAGACCATTAGATGGTGTATTGAGTCCTAGTGGGGGTCATGATGATCAATATTGTCAAAATTGTCACTATGTTGCAAATATGTCTCAATGGGTCAAATGTGATGTTTAATGACATGTAAAGGTCGTATAGACATATTTGAACCTATTTCTATCATTTTTGAGTCATAGTGGTCTTGGGTTGAGTCTTGGAACAATTTTTGACAAAGTTGCTAATATTTTCAACATTGTTAAAGCAATGTTTTGTGCATTTTATGAGCAATTAGGTGTTAGTTTGTTGAGACAAGTTTAAAAGGTGGTTCTAACCATTGAGGTAGGATTTTTATTTGTTTAATAAGGTACTCTCAATGACCAAGGGTCGGTTGAGCATTGTAACTAAGCACAATTAATGAATATCTCAGTTTTACCCTGCAATTTCTGAGTTCTTTAACGTTGCAAACTAGTATATTGGAGTTTGGAGTTCCTTATCATGTTATTTTGCTTGAAAAATATCTTGAATGTGTTATAGGGTTCAATAATCTTCAATCTCCCTTTGGTTTCATGTTGTTTCATTCTGTATTGCAAAAGTTATAGCCAAATTGGTGAAAACTGTCAAAAACCTAGTCTAGGGTAACCTGAGGTAAACTAAAATGCATTAGGGGTCATTTCCATGTTGATAAATCCATTTAAAGGCATGGTATGACCCATGAAATAATTTATTTATTTTTCTTAATCATTTAAGGGTCTCATGAGCATTTTGGCATGTGCAAATATGTAGAAGGTGTTGATTTTTGTGTCTTAATCTGAGAACATAGTGTATGCATGGAGTTTGGATGGTGTAATTGACTCACGGATCCTTGAATGGTCTTTTTAAGGGATTGGGGAATTTGTGAGGGAGTTATAAGAATAATCCAAGTGTTTGGTGACCAAAAAAGCCCGTCAATCCATGAGGGTGTATGATTGTCCTAAACCTTGCATTGACTATCACAATTTGACAGTGAGTTGAGTTAGTCCATTAGCGAGTTTGGGAAGGAGTTTGGTATTGAGTTTGGTGTTGGTGGAAGGTTTAAGGAGTTACACTATCATCATAATTAATGTTAGAGAGTTTTGTGAAGAAGAATGGCCATGAAAGGAGTGATTGTCCTAAGTGCTTGAGACTGTCACAAAAAGTGAGTGTTGCAGCAATGAATCTTCCTTTGACATTTGGGTGGTTGGGAGGGTAAAGATCCATGATGGTATATTTTGAGTGGTCCTTGTAAGAGTTTCTGAAAGTACATTGGTTTTTGGATATCTAATACATTTTGTGAGTTGAGTACCAAGGGGGATTAGAAGACCCAGTTGAAGGATGATTTGTGTGAATAAGGGTTGAGGGTGTTGGTGGTGATTGAATGGAGAGTTGGATTGTGACTTAGACATGTTTATTTGTCCTATTTGAGTGTGATTCAATGGTTGGGTTTATTTTTCAATCTACCTAAGCTAAAAGGTTAAAATAAATTGCAAAAGATAGAGCAAGGCTACGAGAAAATGAATCTTCAGTATTACCTAAACCCACATTATCAACAAAATCTAGAAATAACCTTGTATGCAAATAATTTATCATGCCAAAATTGCCAATTCTAACATGAAAATGAGACCAAGGAAATCTCTCGAACAACTACTACTATTCATTCACATGTTCATTATTAACCTCAATCACCACGAAAGATGCACAAATTGATTATAACAAAGAAGATGTTTCATAAATGTAAATATTAATTCAGAGATATGGGTTAGACTAGAGCCATAATGCGGGAAACATATAGCATCCCTTATGCATTCTCTACTTAAACTACATATAAAAATGAAGAGATATGGGTCTATGCACCCCTGAAATCATAATCATCATGTCATGATCATCAAAACACTTAGTCGCCTTATAGATACAATCAACCATAGTCTAATGTGCATCAAGCCAATCCATGAATACTATGTTGCAAGATGCCAAGGGTGTAATTAAAAGATCCACTAATACATGGTGATGCCCTTGAAAGCCAATTGGAAAAACCTAACCACTAAATCTATAACCACCTTGTGATCCCTTGAGAATAAATCAACCTTCCACCTATTATCCTATCTAGATGCCCACTAGATTCCAACACTCCATTATAGATGGGAAAATAAAAGAATAATATGCCCTAAAATCAAATGTTAGACTAACTCATTCACTATTAATCATACCTACAACCTCGATGATCATGGACTAATGGTCAATTTGCTAGTTCTCAATCATTGCAAAAAACTCTATGGGTTTTACACACATATCAACTATCTACTTTGACATCCTAGGATGGTCTCCACCTACTCTAAAACCTTGTGGGCACTCTTTATTTAATACTAACATATACATAACATGTGCCCCTCATATAACCCTATGTTGGCTAGGCCCCAGCATAATTAGAAGATCCTAACTACTAAAAACACTAGATTATCCCCTAAAAGGTTGTTGAGTCATAGAAGGCCTAGCTTGATAGCCCTATAGTCTCTCATACCTAAAACATCCTTGTGTCGATGATGGTCACATGTGACTACCCTATGGCCCCTACTATGCTCTAGATATTTGTCCCTAATATTGATACTATTGGGTTTTTCTTTGAAATCCTATAGTAATTCTAAATTCTCCTTTGAAGGATGGGGAGGCCTATGGACACTTTAGTCCCTTGATCAAGGTTACAAACTTCTCTCATGCCTCTTGTGTCCTCCCAAGTACCCCCTTTTCCATAAGAGACTTTTCCATAGTAACCCTAAAGTCATTTGGATTGGCTATGTGTATGAAAACTGAAATTTTGGGCTTTCCACCCCTAATGAAATAATTGACAAGTAACTTGTCTTGAATGTAATCTACAAACTACAAGAACTCCAAAAACTAACTCTCATGTTGAGCCACTACGAAACCTCATTATGTAAATTGTGAAACTCATCTATGCATCTCTGTCAAAAATATTTTGAAATAGAACACACTTTGAAGCACTCCAAAATGGTATCCCATGAGAGGGTTTCCAATGTAAGTTGGTGCATTTTATCCTCCCAGTACCACAAGGTGGAAGCAAGTCCTCTCAAAAATTGCATTGCAAATTATGCCTATAGGTTGCTCACATATAGATGGAACCCAAAGCATAAGTCCAAGCTAAGTAACCAAGACTTAGCCTCAACCCCATTTGTGGATCTTAAAAATGTAGAGGATTGGAGATGAAGCAACTCTCGAATATGATCCTTTGGCTCATGATGCGTGCTTGCTATAGTCTATACCTCTTGTATTTATGCATGATGAGGCTAGGTAATGTGTATTGATCAATCTTCTATCTCCTCTATGTGTATTTCCCAAATTCAAGGCAAACTCCTAATAAGCTCCCAAGATGCAAGTATATGCCCCTCTACTACAAGTAGATCCTCATGAGGTGCCTCTGTTGTGGGTGAAAACCCATCCTGTATCACACCTATGAAATTCTATATGGCTTGTAAGATTTGAGGTCCATACTCGGGCTACTCATCTTGGTGAAAAATCTCAAAGTGATATGACTCTTGTTGTCCCTCATGTGAATGTACTCCTCTTGAAGCACTAGGGGATGGATGATCCATCCTCATTGTGTGTGGCATCATATAATCCCAAATTAAGTTTAATTAAGTGCATGTTAAATTCAACCCAAATTTTCTAGTGTACGAAACCAATCTTTGATACCAATATCATGCTCTCATTTGGACACAACACAAACCTTAAATTTTTTTTTGGAAAGCATGCTAAATGTCTCTAATGTCTACTCACATATGAACAACATCAAACCCACCATGTGCACCTAAGGGTGGCACATAGGCACCACCACATTAGGCATGTTGCCTAGAAGGTGGCGAGAGGAAAAAAATGAAGTGAATGCAGAGATTATAGTATGCTTACTTTAAGATGATGACTAACCTATTTGGGTATGGTATTTGGCAAACACAAACACCTTAAGAGAATGATTGACTAGTCGATCTTGGATTTTCTCGCATGGAGGATTATGGCTCTAGTCGAGCCCAACTATATGGATTATGGGAGAGTAGTCCAATTAGAGGATGCTCTCACTCAACTGTTTAGAGGAGATTAGGTGGCTGGAGGATGAGATCGAGATTGAGTTCCAACCAATATTGACGGACCCCACCGCCCATATATTCCTTAGGATGGGAACTCCATAATTTGATGGAGGATGGCCCCTACAATTCTATGGGCAACTAGAGGATATCAACTCTATTAAGTTCCAACTCCAATGCAAGGGGACTAATGGAACTATCCATCCATACATCATTATATTGGCCAAATGATGAATCAGAGAACAAATAGTTATACTTGGAGTGCACCCCTGAGGGAGTGGGAGGTGGAACTTGAAGTCCCCTTATTGTAGTGAGCCTTACCTAGTTCCAGGCACAACTTTTTCGAAGCAACCCTCAACTAATCAGGGAGTTATAACCATCGAGAATACAATATTTATTCTGAGAAGGAAGGTCCAGAAGGTCTAATGGGCCCCTTCCATAGATCGTAGTTTCTCTAACCCCTACAATTCTATGGGTGGAATTCCCCTTCAATAGATAGTAGTTGCTTCCACAATTGGTCCATATCCCACAAGAATGCAGTCATAGCTAGCATGTATAAAAGAAAAAGTTGTAGAATCTCTTGAATGGTGTAATTTTTTGTATGATAAAATTAAGGTGAAGAATCTACCTCCTGCGTAGGATTGCAATTCAACACAAGTCGGGGGTTGAAGTCGACGCGGACGCTTGCGTGGGATTGCAATGCACAAATGACTTGACCTCTTTTTTTTCTTTTTTTTTAAGTAATGCTTGTTGTCGTCGGAATTCCGACGAACGCGGACAATTTTTTGAAAAAAAACAAATTTCATTTCTCCGTCGAAACCAAATGTCAAATTACCGTCGGAATTCCGACGAATTCGGGCATTTTTTCAACAAAAAATCAAATTTGGTCACAATATACCTTCTTTGTTAGAAACCTCCATAAAAAATATAGACCAAATGAATTAGTGACGTACTAGTATCAATTCCTCTCCTCATCTTATAGAATTCCAACCTTCACTCGCACCTATGTGTTGAATTAGGATAGAATATTGTGCATACCTGGGGTAGTTTTATTGATGTTTTGTGTTGTTATGGGCAGGGAAGATCACCATTTCAATCTGGGTGCAAACCCCCTTTCCCTTATTTCTTGCATTCCCTCTTTCTCTATTTTCCCTATCAAATCAGTAGATTAAGATTCACCAGTGTTGGATTTGCCCTTTGAATTGGATAGGAAGTCAATCTTCTCCGGAGACTCAACCTCACTTTTGCAAGTTCCACACTTGGGAATTTGTTTCCATGTTGCACAAGGTTGATGAGCATATGTGGTCATCAAGCAGGTTCAACTTTTGTGACAACAGTTTTTGGAACGCCCGGTGGGACTGACTTTTAACTCATTTGCTAAGAATCCAGTGTTTCTCTTAGTGTTCATACCTTTGGAGGCAGTCACCCTCAATCACTTGGCGACTCTACACAAAGATATCTCCTGGTTATAGCAGTCCATAGCTCAAACAAATGAAGATCTGGTATGTTATTCAGTTTCAAGCCTTTGGAGGAAGCTTTTCTTCAAGCACCTAATTTCAAACAAATCCTGGTGATCTTGGTATGCCACCTTTTCTCTCTGGCAGGGCAAATCTTTTGTCATTTTCAGAGCATTTTATGTAACAAAGATAATATTTTTAATGCTTTAATATGTGCTCCTACCATGGGTGTAACTTCCATTCACCCCACTTTTAAAAAAATACCATTTAGCCTCCCCCATTCTATCCAAACTAGGATTGCTCCTAGTTTTAGCCCAAATAATGGCTTTACTCCAGCAACAAGTGGGAATTTCCCTAATGTTCACCCCCTCTTCTCATCCCATTCAGCCTCAAAAGAGTGAGGCAACCCTACTTGTAGAATCTATTATGGCCAAAGTGGCAAATACGATGTAGGATTAGAGAAGGCAGATTGATGAGATCAACCAACAACTTTGGGAGCAACAATAGCAGGAGGCCTTTTACCAACAACAACAACAATAGGAGCAACAACAACAAGAGTTGGAAGCCCAACAAAATCATGAGGCCTTTCTTTCAGAGTGGCTCACTTCTGCAAGGGAGGAAGAGATCAGACAATTGCCGACCTTAGAGGTCAAAATTATGCAGGCAGAGGCCTCTACTCCTATCCCCCCCTAAAAGAAGATTTCCAAGTTTCAGATAGGGGAGCCCTCCTAGATCTTTTGAGGAGCTTGTCCTTAATAAAATTCATCCTTATGAGGAGCCTATCTAGGAGAGCTCTAATCTTAATGTCCCAAGTTTCATGGGAATGCCAGCTATTGATGTGCAGGAGCCTACTTTTTAGGCCCCTCAGTGGTCTTGTCCTAATGAGATCTTCCTTTGCAAGGATGGACCTATTGTCTGGAGGGCAAATGGAGCTCATCCTCCCTATCAATATCCCAATCAACCTGTTGCTAATGCTGATGATGGCATGGAAGAGCCTAAGATGCTACATGAAGAGATCAAAGGTGATCAGTTACAACATCAAATCACCACACAAGAAAAACACATGCAACAAGGAGGAAGATTTGGTCATATCTTTTGATCACCTTCCCTCCTTCATTGAGGATGAAGAGGAGCTCTCTTCACCTAGAATAGTGGTGTACTCTCTATAGGAGGAGCCTGCATTAATGGAGGAAAATCATGAGGAGTGTGGGGCAGTGGGAGATCTCAGTTCTACTCCCATTTCCATTTTTTTAAACCTCCAGGATAGTTGTAGCCATGCCCAAATCAATCCTATTTTACAAAAAAGTGAAGAATAATTGAAGGAAGATTCATTTTGGGATGATTTGGAAGGTTTTTGTTCAGATTTGGACATGTTTCAGCTATGTCAAGTACAAGTCCAGGAGCAGACAAGTGAGGACTCTCAAGTTTTGGAGAGTCAAAAGGATGACTTACAAGAAATTGTTGTTCAAAGTGAACAAGAACACAAATCAGAGATGATTGATGAAGATATAAATTCTTATATCTTTGATTTTCAAAATTATGAGGTTGAGGTAGAACATGTAAAGGTTGATCAGGATTTGAATAATCACATGTTCTCAAATATCATTGATTTGTTTTGTTCCAACCTCAATGATGAATTCATGCCCTTGGGAGGGGAGTTTTTTAATCAGCATGATCAAATTTTGGTAAAGGAGAGGTTTGAACCTGATTAGGCTAGCAAAGAAGGTTCAAATTTTGGCATATCAAGAGGTTGCCTAATCAGGCATTTTCCACAATGGAGGCCAAGCATGTAGTCCTAGTTGCAAAGCCACATACCCAAGCACAAATGTATTTCAGGTCAGCAGTGTGTTTGATCAGGATATGGGGGTATGTAATCTTATTTATAACCTATAGGGTTTTTTGCAACTATTCTTTGTTTTGCCCTTCATCTTCCAACTCTGTATTTTTGTTTTAGATCCATGTAAATCACCCTTCATTATTTAGGGAAGGGAGCTACTTCAACCAATCATTGAATGGTTTTGTTTAAAGGTTTCAGGTTTATTGGTTAGAGTAGGGTAGATTAGGTTTATTTTTTCTCCAAGTGCTTTAGCACATTGTTTTTCATTTTAGTTTTTTCCAGCTTTCCAAGAAGAGCATGTGCACCCTCTGCTCTTTCAACATGACAAAATTTTTTGATGTCTTTTAGGTTGCAGGGGCAGAAGTATCTAATTTTGTTCAGGCCTTGACTCATTACCCAATGGATACACAAGGACATTTAGTCTAGCTCTAAGCGGGCTTAGGGCCCCCTCTGAGTTGCCAAAATGTTGACCTTTTTTCTGTCAACTTTTCTAAAGATCCAATTTGATAAATTCAAGTTTTTGCATAGCCCGTGTTATGCACATTTGGATAACTTGTGTGTTATGTGAATTTTTGTTGGAGTATGCAGATGGATCTTTTTTTCCTTTGCATCCTTTTTTCTGGGATCTTGAATTCTTTTTTTTGAGTTGACTGGTCGGGATGGTCACTTTCACTTAAGGTTATCGACTGGAGGGTTCTAATTCATTCGCGGGTCAGTTCCCCCCCCCTTTTTTTTAATTTCCATCAGCTGACAATAAAGGCTTGTGGCTCCAATGCCCTCACATTCCTCTTTGGCTCCTTTAGTTCCACCTCGCGAGCCGATGGGCTATTGGTTATGCTTCTCTTGCCCCCCGCATGGTCTTTTGGCTGCATAAGAGATCTGTTGCAGGCCCACGGGCAACTTCTTCTCTCCTCCCTCTCCCCCATGCATTCCTTTGGTGAGGCTCTTTTTGTTTCGCAGGCAAGCAAGGGACTTGTTTTTTTCCTCCTGCCTCCTTGCATACTCTTTTGGCGATGCATTTGTGATGACAAGGGCGTGCGGGAGACTTGTTATTCCTCCCCGCTTCCCCACGTAGTCCTTTTGGAGGCTTCTTTTTATGATGCAGGCGTGCGGGAAGCAGGTTTTGCTTTGCCCACTTCCCTGTGTTTCTCTTTGGAATGTAGTTTGTGCACGACGGGCTAGCGAGTGCCACGAACATGATGGCAACTTATGCGGTGGGCCCCTTCCCTTCTTGGCGCGATCTCAACCGTCCATTTTCACTTGGATACCGATCGGACGACTGTGACTTATTCTTCAGTTGGGCTTTTGAGTGCGCTTCATGGCGAGATCTCATGCATCCATCTCCCCATGATATCTCTCCATCGACAACTAGCATTTGACTTCTCCGTGACCGTTAGCATTTAAACCCTGCAGGGAGGTGGTTGTTGACCCAATGGTCGAAATTTATTTTCTGCTCAGTCGACGCCTCAAATCGGATCCTTTCTGCATTCAACCATCGAGGATTTTTCCATTTACTCCAAAAGTGACCTTGAGGTTGATTTCAGATGCCACCCCATGCCTCTTTAATGCATTTTGAAGACTTTTTGGCTCTGCCATGCTACCATGATGCATCTGTTGCAGAGACTCTTCTCTTGCAAATCTTTTTGCCTCTTTCAGAGTGATGACCATTTGCAGAGGGTTATTGCATTCCATCAGATCAGCTTGTCGATCTAATATTATCCTCCCTCTTGCATATGTTTTGTAACCTAACCCTAGGAGGGTTAGGGTTTTCAGCTGCAATTTTCATTTTTGAGTTATGCCTTAGCTATACAGGCAATTTTTGTATATTTCCTCTGGATCTTCTTTCTTTTTCTCTTCCAGAATACATGTTTGTTCCTTTGCAACTGTAAATTATGCTTTGCCTTCACATTAATAAGATTATCTTGTCTCACCTTTATTCAGTTTAAGCAATTCGTGTAAATGTGTCACCTTCTTGCTTGAATGCATTCTGATTTGTTATCCCTTAGTTGTAGGTGATTGTGTTGATCTCTCTATGGATGTCAACTGTGAACTAGTATCAGTTCCTCTCCTCATCTTGTATAATTCCAACCTTCACTCACACCTAGGTGATGAATTAGGATAGAATGTCATGCATACCTGGGGTAGTTTTATTGATGTTTTGTGTTGTTATGGGCAGGGAAGATCACCATTTCAATCTGGGTGCAAACCCCCTTTCCCTTCTTTCTTGCATTCCCTCTTTCTCCCTTTTCCCTAACAAATCAATAGATTAGGATTTACCAGTGTACACTTGCACTTTGGATTGGATAGGAAGTTGGCCTTCTCTGGAGACTCAACCTCACTCTTGCAAGTCCCACACTTGGGAGGTCATTTCCATGTTGCACAGGGTTGATGAGCATAAGTGATCATCAAGCAGGTTCAACATTTGTGACAACAGGTTGCCTTACACAAATAGTTTTTTACTAGTGATATACTCAACACAATTGGCATTTTGAGCTCGTCTTGATGTGTACTCTATAAGAAATATTCTGAGACTACTGATCACCTATTTATGAATTGTGAGTTTGCATCCACATGTTGGGATTGGTTACTAAATGAACTTTCTTAGTATGAACCCAAACAAAATTGCCTTCTGAAATTTCTAATGGGATGGCCACAAACATATAAAAGTTCGCTGTGGGGAATTATCTAGATAATGGCACCTGCACAACTTGTCTGGAATGTTTGGAAAGAAAGAAAAATGTGCATTTAAAAAAACACAGATATGACTATGGATGTGCTCACCAAGAGAATCAAAATATAGATCATCGAAATGGCTAATGCAAATGTTAAATACAAGAGGAAAACAAAATTAATTACGTGGGATTAACAAATATAGAGAAAATGGATCGAGCTTAAACAATCCAATATCCCTACAGAGAAATTCGAATGACACACTGCAAAATGGGAGTGTCCATGTTCAGGGATATGGAAGCTCAATTTCGATGGGGCTGCCAAAGGTAATCCAGGAGCTGCTGGTGCAGACTGCATATTAAGGGATTCTAATTGACTATGAATTGGTGCAGTTTCTAAAAATATTGGGTGCACAACTAATAATGAAGTTGAATTTGAAGCTCTGGTAACTGGATTACAATTATGTAGACACATGGAAATAAAAAAGATTGACATTGAAGGTAATTCACAAATAGTTATTATGGTGGTGATTAGAGGAATACCTTCTAAGTGGAAACTCAGAAGATGGTTGGAGATGGCTAAAGACATGTTAGACAAATTTGAAGATTATACTATAAAGCACATATACTGAGAGGCAAATAGGGTTGTGAATATTTTGGCAAAGTATGGTACATAACAGAACAATGAAACTATCAGCAGTAACAATATTGTGGACTGGCCAACACTGACAGATGTATGCTTGTCTGACAACAACAACATATAATAAAAAACCATAGATACTCATTACGAATGGCTTCAAATCAACTAGGACTTGGCCTTTGATTCATAGGACTTATTTAAGTCGATAAATCATCAGACCGCCACGCGTCTAAATATGGACTCTTTAACATGATCGAGGATTTCATTATGTCCTCTTGCGATCACATGTTTCTCAGGTAGAACATCACATGGATATAATTGTTGACCCTTATCTGACAAAGAAACATGGGATGGAGTGGGCATTTCTATTACCAGAGGCGAAGAGAATAATTGTCCATATCTCATCGAGATTTGGCAAGATTGAAGGATCTCACAATATCTTTCTAATTCTAGAGACTTCTAAAAGGCGAGCTTTATATAGACATTAAAATTTTGCAAATTTATCACTGCAAGACTATATCATGGTGCATAGATTTGGGCTTAGTTGCATGTGTCAAACAGAGATTCTCCATGACCAATGCAGAAGATTATTTGTCACCAATGACCCGAATATGGTTAGTGCATTACAACAAGTGATCGCGGGTCGATTAAGCTTAGGCCGCCATTGGTGTGACAGTTTCATATACAAAACCATAATATGTTGTTTGATTGACATTATCATCTCAAGAGAATGTGAATTCAAGATGGTAAACAACTTTATTGTGGAATAAAACTGAGTCATTGTAGCAAATGCCAAAATAGAGGTTGAACAAGGAAAATGGACGAGCTATCTTCGGTTCTACTTCAAAATGGACAATGACCCAAATGTGGTCGAGGAAGAAGAGAATGATGATGCTTATAGGGAAGGCTCTTTAACTGGTTGCCACCCAAAGAAAGACGATTTGACCCCAAAGGAGAATGCATGGGAGTTGTTCAAAACTGGGATCTTGCGTAACGACATTAACCCATTTCAAGATTTCCTGGCCTTGAAGGACAATTGGATGTCCATTGGCATTGGAGAGTGTTTTCTCACCATTGGATGTGAATTAGCTTTTATATATAATGGCTTGGCCTATTCGGTTGTTATGTTTATGTATGCATGAGAATCTTCTCATCATCTTATGTATTTCCAGATTTTATTAATATAGGGAGCTACCCCATATTGGTAGTATTTATAAAATTAATAATAATAATATAATCATAATATAATAATAATTTAATATTAATTACAATATAATATATTTTTAAGTGGACTAATGAACAAATATGATATCTAGTTTATCAATATTACTCTAAAGATAAGTATGTTTCTTAATATTTTTGTTGTTAAAATAAACTTGATTTTATGTAAAATTGAGATTTATATTTTTAAACTTACATTGTAGAATTTATTTATTATATTATGATTGGCTAAAAAATTTGATTTATAATAGCCGATTTCTAAGAATAATATATTATTTAGGTTTTTTTTTAATTTAAAGAAGAAATGTCTACTTTAAATAGTGGTTTTTAATAATATTGTAAATAAAGTAATTTTTTCATATACATATAGAAATTTTAATAATTTTTTTTTTTAAATATAGGAATAAAATCAATTAGCTATTTTACAGGGATTTGATTTACACTATTTAAATCAAATTAAATAAAAATTAAACCATTTCATAAATAAAAAGAATAAACTTAATTATGGGGTTGACCCCAGAGTGAAACAACAAAGTTGCAAGCAACGTTTATGTTGTTATTTCAGTTCAAATCCCGCCAACGTGCATTTGGAGTTGAAAGGATGCAAGACAAAAATGGAGGCTGGAGGTATGCCATGGTTGATGGAAACAATAGTAGGTGGCAGTGTTCGAATGAGGTAGAAACAATGGAGATAGTTGCCGCTTGTAATGGAGGAGGTAATTGGCATGGTGATCAATGACAAAGGGAGACAGAGGTTGCCGAAAACAAATGATAGTATGAGAACGCCACAAAAGCAAAGGAAGGACAAACGAGGTATTAAGGCCTTAGAAGATGGACGTGGCCAGAGATCAGAGGAATGGCACGTAGAAGGAGGTGTATGAAGAGATAATAATAAGAGTTAGATCGAGTGAAGGAGGAAGGAGGGGAGAAGAGACAGGGAAAGGGGAGATAAGTTTGGAGTGATAAGAAGGGTAAGAGAAATAACGAAAGAAGAGATAAGGAGAGGAGAAATGAGGAGGAAAAGGGAGTGATAAGGAGAGGAGAAACAAGGAGGGGAAAAATGAGAGTATAAAAAAGGAGGAAGAAAGAGATTAGGAGGAAAATTGGTTTGGGGTTAATCCTAGCATCTGAGGATGAGGTCTCTTAAAAATGTGGCTTTACTAGTTCATAGCTCCACTCAAAAGTGTTCATCGATCAAAAAATAATAAATAAACTCTTGATTATTATATGTATTCTTTATAATTATAATTTCATATATTTTAAATAATTCTATTTTTTAATACTTTTTGATAATATAATTTTATTTGTATCATTTTAATATATACAAAATAATTTAATAACTTTTAATCATAAATTTAAATATTTTTCATTTACTCATTAAAAGAATGCCTATTTTCACTCTAATGTTTATATTATATAATTTTATAATTATCAATAGTTATTTTTATTAAGATCAATTACAATTAATATTACATAAATACAATTAAAATAATATAATCTTAAACTAATGGGGATATCCCCACAATGCAACTATAAGTTGCAAGGTGACATTTATGCCACTTCTCGAGTTTGAATACCAACACGTTGATGCATTGGATTGAACATTGGTTCCTTGCCCTGCGAGTAAATGACATCAGTCCCACAAAGGAAGGTAGATAGAGGTAGGTGGTGTAAGGAAGTTAAGTAGTGGAACAACTTCATACACTAACCTTGAGAGGAGGGTAATGCAAAAACTTTTACAAATCGTCACAATAGTTATAGAAAATAAAAATAGATATAATAACATTCAAACCATAACACAGTGATTTATGTGGGGAAAACCCTTTCGGGAGAAGAAAACCCACACTCCAAAAGCCGCCCAATATATTATTTTGCATTAAAAAAACAAATTACAAAATACTTGCAGAGCAAGCTCTTTGCAGGAGTACCACTAATCAGAGATTCAAAGGTAACTCAATAGTTATAAGACTCTTACACACAACCTCTATCCCACACACCTCATAAATAGACCACCTGGTAACTTTGTCTTCAGGTGCCATAACATAGTCTTCTCTGCAGGTAACTTTGCTTCAAAAGATAGGGCACCCTTAGGTACCCAAAAATCATTTCCATCTGCTGAAGGTGAAACCCTCAAATCTTCCACATATTTACTTTTCACGGAAGTGCTATTACACTCAACAGTGTATGCATCTAGTTTATACAAAGTATCAAACCTGACACCTCTAACAATTGCCATAGCACCCTTAATCATCTTACATCCCGCTTCAGAAAAGACTCTCTACACACCAGCATCTATCGGTTTGCTCAAAAATAACAAATTTTATTTTAATCAAGGGATATGCAGCACACCATTAATCATTTTTATTCTACCATCAGAAAAACTGAGTCTAACTTTACCTCGACCAACAATGTCTAAATGTGAATCATCACCCAAGTACACCTTACCTACATTAAAATTTTCATATTAAAAAAACTAATCTCTATTGGTAGTCATATGAAAAGATGCACCCGATTCAATTAACCAGGCATCATTACCTGCACGAGTCACCAAAGCTGCAATAAATGCATCACCATCTCCCTTCTCGGACTCTAAATCAGAATCAATCTTCTTCTTCTATTTCTTCTTCTTTTCTTCTTTGTACTCCTTACAGATGTGACCTAGTTTACCACAATCCCAACAAATGACTTTGGACTTTCTAGGAGATTTCGATCTCCCTCTCGATTTGGACTTATCGCGCTTCTCATTCTTCTTGCCTTTCTTCTTAGGTCTTCCACAAAGAGTTAGAGCTTCCAAAAAACTATGGGATACCTTCCTTCATATCTCTTCACCAAGTAGGGCACCCACCACATCTTCAAACTTCAAAACAACAAAAGTACTACCGATAGCCATAACAAGAGAATCCCACGAATCAGGCAAAGAACAAAGCAAGATCTGGCATTTCTCCTCTTCATTCATCTTAACACCGACAAATACTAATTGAACCACCAACATATTGAATGATTCTAGGTGGTCTGCAACTCATCCACCCTCTTCCATCTTCAAGGAATACAATTTCTTCCTCAAGAAAATCTGATTTAATAAATATTTCACTTGATTCATTTCACCAAGCTTAGTCCATGGCTTCTTTACAGTGTTTTCTTCGTGGACATTGACCAGAACAGAGTCTGCCAGGCATAATCTAATTACACCCTTGACTTTTCGGTCCATAACATCATATTGAGCCACCATAGTAGGATCTGAGGGCATTTGGACATTCGCATCAACAACATCCCATAGATCTCGATCTATTAGCAGATCTTACATCTTCAGCTTCCACATCTCAAAATTTGTTCCATTAAATTTCTCCACCTCTATTTTCCTTGACGAACTTGCCATCTAAAAATTCCTGCAATAAGATCAAAAAGTGTTTTCTGCAAAAGCTCCCACTCAAATATGGATTAGTTCAAAAAACCCAACAATCCACAATTGAAACCAATGGTGATCAAACTCTGATACCACTTGTAAGGAAGTTAAGTATCAGAACAACTTTCTACACTAACCTTGAGAGGAGGGTAATGCAAAAAATTTACAGATTGTCACAACAGTTACAAAAAACAGAAATAGATATAATACCATTCAAACCATAACACAATGATTTACGTGGGGAAGACCCTTTTGGGAGAAAAACCCCACACTCCAAAAGCCGCCCAATATATTATTTCGTAATAAAAAACAGATTACAATACACTTGTAGAGAAAACTCTTCATAGGAGTACCACTAATCAAAGATTCAGAGGTAACTCAATAGTTATTGTAGACACCTAAAATTGTCCAGTCTAATTAAATAAATATTTTATTTATTTAATTATCTAAGCCTAGTTCTTCTATTAATTAAATAAATCTTTATTTATTTAATTAATTCATTTATCCTCTTCTAGCCTTATTTCTCATTTGAATAAATACCTTTATTTATTTAAATTATCCCTTTTCCTAAATTAAAAAAATATCTTATTTATTTAATTGATCCCACTTCTTCTATTAATTAAATAAATCTTTATTTATTTAATTAATTCATTAGCCTTTTCTACCCATGACACATGTCATTCATCTCTTAATTCCTACACTACCTACCCCTCTCATTATTTTCTTATTTTCTCTACCTACCCTCTAATCATAGCCGACCATTTATCTTTTACACTTCTCAATCTTATCCCTCCATTTCATATAGTGTCTTCTATATAAGAGGATACTTCCTTCATTATCAACCCTAATCAATCAATCTACACACATACTATGCATTCAGCCCCGACTACGCTTTCGAACTTGCATATGCAATCAAGCCTACTTGCAACCACATTTCCGTTCTTTGTCGAGCTCTTGTGCACATAAAATTTGAGAGAAAATATATCAAGCAAGATTAATGGAGATAGGAAGAATGGAGATTCAAACCCTATTAGACATGTGATGGTATAATCTTTGTGATTTCATTTGATTTGCATTGTCTTATGTAATCTTCATATGTTATGGTGGATCTTTGTTGTTGTTAGGCTAGGGTTTGGTGGTTGAATTCATTTAGTCTTTCAATATTGTTGTATCCATTTTCACCATAAACAGTTATAAGACTCTTACACACAACCTCTATCTCACGCACCTCATATATAGGAGATACAAAACAAGAAACCGTCAAACGGTATTACAAAACCATGGGCTAAAACTACCCAATAAGGTTTATCCAACCTTATCTCCCTTCTATATGCCCTATGATGTGTCCCTCCCTTTTTACAACTCATTTATGTGTCCGATGTATTTTATATTTCCTATTTCATGAGTACAAACTTTCGAAGGCCATAACTTGAGAATCGTGTGTCCTATTGACGAACCGTTTGAAGCGTCAGAAAGCTCGCGAAGTGCTCTATTGCCTCGTAAACATATACATCATTTACGCCCACTTTTCAAGGCATTTTGGGGCCTCTAAAGTCCTCAAAATCAAATTTAAACCTTTCATTGGACCTCTCCAAAACAAAAATTTAATATCTTTAAAATTAGTTGTGATGTTGCGACGTAACTTTACCGAAATGCTTATCTAGCCAACCAAAAGTTTCAGGGAGAATTTCACAACATTTCGTGCTCAAATAAAAACTTACTATAAATAGTAACCTTATGTAAATGCAAGGTTGAGACACTATTTTCCCAATAGGTGGCTCATGCAACGTTTCAGATTATCGAGAAACAGGCTCCCACATTGGAGATTGTACCCACACACCACATAGGAGATAGAGGAAGGGCCCCCAAATTAGAGATTGTACCCACACACCACAAAGGAGATGGAGGAAGAATATACCAGCAAAGGTGATGGAGGAAGAATGTCTTGAGGAGATATGAGGATGAAAGAGAAATAAGGAGGATGGAGGGATAAGGAGGCTCAGAGAGAGATACGAAGGTAAGGAGTGGTAAGGAGAGGAGGAAGGTGATATTTCAAGGAGAAAAATGAAGATAAATTGAAATGAGGAGAAGATTGAGGCAAAAAATGATACAATAGGTCTGGGGTTATTCTTACCAACTAAGGATGAGGTCCCTAAAAAATGTAGCCTCATTGGTTCATAGCTCCTGTAAAAAACATTAACTGATAAAAAAAAAAATATAATCAAGTAAACTAATAATTAATAATTAAGTTTAAGATTAATCTTATTATTATAACTATAATTATATAGATTTTTTAATTAAATTAAGATTATTATTTTAAGAAAAATGTATATTTTGACTATAATGTTTATATTATATTATATTATTTAATACTTTTCTTATTGGAGTGAGGGTTATAGTTAATATTACATAAATATAATTAAAATAATATAATTTTAAAATAACAATAATTCAAAATTATAATAATTAAGAATCACGACAAATATTTTTATTACAATACTATGAAGGCAAGTACATGCCACTACGTGACACTTGTTCATCTTGATATTGATAGTCTAAATTCTTTAGAATCAACATACATGACGTGTTTAAGTCATGTGATTGTTGGTGATTGGTGGGGTATCAAAAGAGACTAACTATTAAATTTATGTCATTTTTTATCAACTATCATGCACTAGTCATGCAATCCATCAATCCCATAGCATGAACTATAAAATAGATTAGAATTCATGTCATTTTTTTATCAACTATAATGCACTAGTCATGCAATCCATCAATCTCATCAAATGAACCGTAAAAGAGAATAGAATAAAAGACTTTTAACATTCATGAAATTAAATAAAGTCTATAGAACATTAGTCTTTGATATATTTGCATTGTGAAGTGGTGATTTGTTGTTTGGTTTGATAATAAACCTTCTCATTCTCTCTACCCATTCTTTGGTACATACATCTTGAAAAGAGGTTGTCCATAAATCATTTATATAGTTGTCCCTAGTGTCACTATAAGTTTCCATACTCTAAAATAAAGTGCTTTTCAATTTTTCACAATGTCTATTACATGCTTTATTGTTAATATCTTTGGTGGTGGATGTCAAGGTTGCTTCTTGTAGACATTGTCATTAAAATATAGCATCATTCAACAATGCCGACATGAAATTTCCTCTATGATAAAGCTAGCATTCATAGTTTTCACCAATGATTGCCATTGCATATATTTAGGCATTGCCATAGGTAATTTTCCCCATCTTAAGGGTTTTGATCATGGATCCTACCATTGGTAAACACGCGAGAGTTCATGCCATTCCTAAAGCCAACATGGTATCCAATCTTGAAGCTTTCCTTGTCCGTTTGTTTAATGGTAACTGCCCTAATTGTCATGTACGTGAAATGAAGAAGCATATAAAAGCCATATGAATTGTTTAATAAAATGCATTGAAGAAATGTGATCTCAAATAAATGGATTTATTGTAAAGGATTTAGAAGCCTTAAGGAAAATGAAATTAAATTTTGCAAAGATAAATATGAAGTTAAATATTGTGAAGAGGAGCTTTTAGAGTATAGATTTAAAATACTTGATGGAATAATAAAGTATAAATAAATTTATAAATTGTAGAGTAAAAAGGTTAATAGCATCAAACTAGCTATCGTGAATAGAATAATTATGAGGAGAAATAGGTTGTAGGGATGAAATCATCTGAGGAGAAGGGAGAAAGGTATTCTATCATTAAGTACAAAGGATGTTTAATATTTAGATGATGAGGATAGTGAGAATGAATATTATGAATAAAAATCACAATCTTTCAGTGATGATGAAGAAGATTCAATATAAAAGACGATAATATTAATGAACATGAAAAAGTTGTGAGTGTTGAAGTATGGACAATGTGTGTGAAATTTTTGACAAAATAACTTTAATAAATGCGGTTTCATAGAATGTCGTAGTTGTAAGATATGCACAAAATGTTTTTGTTGACTTAACTAGAGATTTTTGTCAACTTGGTCTTTGATGATCTTCATCCCAAGGATATATTTTGTAGCCCCCGAGTCCTTCATATCAAATGCACCAAAAAGTTGAGTCTTGAATTCTCTAATCATCATCTTTCTATTACCAATAATGACATGTCATCAACATACAAGACAATGCTCAGTATCTAATCATCAATAAATATAAACATAATGACCCTCGTCACTCCTAATATAACCAAAATTCAATGCAAAAGTATCAAACTTTTGGTACCACATATTGGGTAATTGTTTCAAACCATACAAATATCTCTTTAAACAAAAAACAAAGTAGTATTTTTCTTTCACCATGAGAACATTTGTTCATCGCATATAAATTTCCTCCTCAAGATTCCCATGCAAGAAAGCAGTTTTAACTTCCATTTGCTCTATCTCAAAATCAACAACAACAACAATAGATAATAGGGATCTTTAAATAAAAGTCAATTTAGCAACAAGGGAGAAAAATTCACCAAAATAAACTCTCTCTCTAAGAGTAGCCCTTGCCACTAGTCTAGCCATGTACTAGTCTAATCGACCATCTACTCCAATTTTATTTTTAAATACCCAATTGTAACTAATGGGCTTCCTTCCTTTGGGAAAATGAACAATATTACATGTGTCACATCTATCCAAGGTTATCATCTCCTCCTACATGGATTGCATCTAAGACTCAGTTTCCTCCAAAAAAGAGCTTCCCTGAAAGATCTAGGTTCATTGGTAGTACTTGATAAAGAAAATCATAACACAAATTTGGTGGGCTATACTTATCAATTGGATTTTGGTATTTTGTGGACATCCTCAAACTATGAGTAATGGGCTCTACCTATTCTTCTTCTCTATGTGCTCATCTTGCACATCCTTTGAACTCTCTGAACCCTCCTCTTCTTCTCCATCCTCACATGCATTTTATTGTTCTTCCACATGTACATCTACTTGCTTCTCAATCCTTGTCTCAAAGTGCATTATTTGTGTCTTATATTTCTCCTTTGGTTGTTCTTCACCCGAGTAAGCTCTAAACTACTTGAAAATTATATATCTAGAATATACAATTTTATGAGATAGAGGATTCCAAAGCTTATATCCTTTTACATTCTCACTATAACCAATGACGATGAATTTATTTACTTTTGGGTCTAGTTTAGATCGCTTCTCTTGAGGCAAATGAACAAAATCCTCACAACCTATAAGGTGGGGAAAATAGGATTCTCAAGTTTATGCATGCAAACAAGGAACCTATTTCCATGTGCTACCTTACCATTAGAAGGAAGATGATACACTAGGCTCAAGAAGACTCAAGCACAAAGTGGATGCAATGATCCTTAATTGTGGGATACTTGAAAGATGACTATGAAATTGTAAATGAATGAAAATAAGCTAAGATGAACAAATTTCAGCATGCACAAGGAGACAGTAAACTGGTAGCCCAATTCTAGAAAAAGGAGACAACAGAGCAGACTTAGACTGACCTGCAGTCAAAATTTGAGGCATAAATGGGAGGACTAGGTCAATCTGATCAATAGAGTCCCAATAGTTTCACCTCTAACAAATTGCAGATTGTAGCTTGTACTTGTTTCCATAGGTTCACCTCCTATTCCTACACACACAAAAGAAAGAAAATGCTGGGTAGAAAGGCGCTTGCCTAGGTCAAACCTCAGCTTTGGAATCAACCTTGAAATTGAATTGAATTGAACATGAAAAATTAGAAGCATGTTGATGTATAGCAGAGGCTTGAATTAAAAATAGAATGCTTATACCTTCACAAAACCTTCCTTGATATTGAAATGCTCATGAAGATATGATGTTGTCTTGAATTTAGTTGAAATTAGGAATAGAAGATCATGGAGGCCATCACAAATGCATGGATCTGCCAAACACTCCTAGTCTTCAACACCTTGGTGCTTGATCTCTTGATCTTTAGTTGAATTGAGTAGCCTTCTGTCGGATTCGTGATTGATTACACAAAATGAGGAGGATACTTGCTTATATACCTCTCTCAAACATTGTTTAGAAATTCTTGTGGCTACTTGCATACTATATATAAACTTGGGATAAATATTTAATATGGGTTTCACATTGGAAAATTATTTAATATTGGGAAAACTTAGAACCAATTGAAAAAAAATCTTATTAAAAAGTGAAACTTAGTACCAAGAACTAAATGAGGGGGACATGGTTTTATAAACTTATAATTTATAGGCAAGGTTGATTAGATAATTTCCTACATAACCCCATGAGAGAAAAAAATGCATGCAAGCTTATAGAATAACCATAATGACTAAATAACTACAACACTTATAAAGTCTCCATAAATACTTGTAAAAATTCATCCTTCTCTAATGCATCCTCTATGGGTCCAAACATGTAACCACACATCCTATGGTATGCTTCACGTATATACTCAACAAGATAGCTCAATACAAGTGTCGTCCCACTCAAACCAACCAACTTATCCAAACAACCAACTATCCAACCTCAACTACTAAACATTTTCTTTCTTTTATAGAACCAAGCTCTAAGAAAAGAACCAAGTGGCTAAGGTAAAATTATGTGCCTCAAAGCCATGACTACACAAAACCATTGACCCCAAAATTACTTTATTGGTACTAAATTTTTCCAAAATTAAATATTTTTCTAGTGCAACTCACACATAAAATATCTAACCAATGTTACAAATTTATAATTGTACTCAAATAAATATTTAGTGTGGCTGAATACATCTCCTAAGACTAACCATAAATAAGTATATATTTTAAAAAGTAAAAATAATTATTTTCTCATATAAGGTGTACAACACCCTTTTCCTTACATGCTCCCACTTGTTATACATTGCATAAGGGTCAATTGGTGGAATACACCATCATAGCAATCCATAAAACCACATGAATCTCCACCATGCTCTCATGTTATACCAAGATACCTACAATAACATCCAACATGATCACCATCTAATAAAATAATTCCTATCATTCTTCAACATGCCACCTATGGAAGAAAAGAAATAATATAAGGTAAAGATGCACCAATCCAAAGAACACAAACATTAAATCCAAGAGATAAAAAGGGTCCAATTTATTTCCAAATGAAGAAAAAACCTACATCAATAGAGATAACAACAAAAATAAATGCCAATCGATCTAATTATCCATAGATCAAAGGTATCCAAACAACAATAAAATTCATTCCAAAGATGTATCCAACCCATAAACTACAATCACAAGATATATGTATAAAATTTATACATGAAGAACATACACATTTTAAATTCTACTACATGGGTAATATCAAATATATAAGTACAAATGACCATAGATAAGGTCAATTGATTGAATATGCATCAAAACTAAAAAGAACTATGGATAAAACTACATAACTCATAGATCCTAAATTAATGCACCGTGCAAACTCACCATTACATCAATAAATTTTAAAACAATATAACCAAGAGGATAACCTATAGATCGTAAGACACAAATACCAAATCACTTGTAAATCTAATTTTACAAACAAATCCATAATCAAATAACCATATTCAAGGAACCAAATAAGAATATAGGAGATAAGAAAAAAATTCCAACACTAAACCATGCCACTACCTATCAATTGCATACATGATAATGTTATGTTAATGCTCAAATTACACAAACACCCATGACACCATAAGCATAACCATTGTTGTACCTATACTCAACTCTCATTAACAAAGAATCCAAGTCTTGCATGTGTATCAACCATGTCCTCAAAATGGAAGATAAATTGTGTACCCATCTCTATCAAATTACACACTCTAAAAATACTTATAAACCTATATCAAGAAGCACCAAATCTAATAACCAAATGTACCATTACACTGGTTTCATAAAAAATATGAAGTCCCATAATTTGTTATCCTCTAATTCATTTGGATGCTCACAACCCCAAATCTCATGCTCTTACTTGTGATCAAACAAGCAACATATTCTCTTAGATCATCTACATGAAAAAATCTGATTTGTTATGTGGTACTTTGTAAATGGTCTCCATTACCTATTCAAAATTGAAAATATGATTTTGCATGCAAAATTTGAATTATGGAGTATGTCAACTTCATGACACCAAATTTTAACAAATATAGAAAAATATGAAAACCAAATTTGTACTATTGTCTAGTGCTTAGAGAGAGTTTTTGACAACTACAATAAGTCAAAATCTAATATTGAGGGTGAAAGTTATTTTTCGTAGAAGAAAACTACTTTGATAGTCCATAAGGGGGCCAATTAACATCTCTACGTAGTTGATGTCAGCATGATGTCACACTAACACATAATCAATGCTTGAGTGGTGCAACAACAATGACAAAAACCTATTGGTGGCATGCATATTGGTTTGGTGCTAGACTCAATATTTTCAAAATGTAAAAAAAATATATATGTAAAATTATTTATAATTAAATTAGGGGATACAACTTGACACTTGTTTAATGAAGGGCTGGATTGGAGACCTTAATCCTTACCAACAACAAACTATTATCAAGGATTGCCCAACTACTATAGGGGAAAACAACCCCAAATTTTTCTGTTGGTCAATATTTAGCTATGAAATTATAATTGTGTAGAGGTACAAAGTTTACAAACCCCCACCTTGCCCCATTTTTTGTTTTGTTTTTGTTATGTGTGACTTGCAACTATATGATTGTAGAACCACAAAAAAGAAGGTATTTTTGTTGGAGTTATTGATTCAACCCCACACGCCTATCAATCAAGTGCAATAAAAACACTTATCGCAATGGAGATCAAGCAAGATAGATTCTCTCAACAAGGTTTGCTCGAATTTGTACAGATGCACAAAATATTTAATAATTACAATGAAACATAAATCCTTATAGAGAGGATAATGCAATCCTAGATCTAAACCATAAAAGAAGATTAAATTAGCTAGTGTCAAGTGTCCACATCATATTCAATGAGTCAACATGAGCTATTATTATCCCTAAACTTCTAAAAGAAAACCAACTCATAAATTTAGCTTCAATGAATAAAGTAATAAGGGACCTAATTAGATAATAAATTGGGTGGATATTCTAATTACTCTAATATTTTTTCCCCAAAGTGAAAGAAAATTATTTTTTCATCTGTAATGTTTGAAAATAGAGCTCACACGTTTATGCATTCAAACTAGGAACTAATCCTGATTCCACAATGATTACATTTTAGGAGGAGAAATGATTCAATTGGCTCAATCACAAATCTGAATGAAAGGGACTGAGCACAAGGTGAATTCAATACTCCTAGATTTGGAGTTTAAAATGAGCTATAGAAATATGTAAATTGAATGCAAGATCTAGGGCTAAAGGTGTAAAATTGATAGTAATCAACATGCATAAGCAGTTTTAGATTTGATATGTAGACATAAGTATATATCTAGAAAGAGAAAGCTAAGAGGAACATGTGCCTAAAATATGGGCTTGAAGTTGTCAAACATAGGTGTGTGGGACAATCTTGTCCTCAGAGTGTCAGATGCAGGTTATAGATATATTTCTGAGATTGGGATGTTGCTCAGAATATTTCCATAAAGTTTTCTCTGAAAATTGTCAAACATAGGTGTATAGGGCGACCTTGTCCTCCACTTTTCGCCTTTGCATAAGTTAGATCTAAGGGTATTTTTCTACTCTATTTGATTTTGTAATTGTATCTTCTAAATCTGCCACTTGCACACATACCAATAGAAATTGTGTCGTTGATAGGGTTTGCCTAGGTCAAACCATGGTTTGGAATTAACCCTATAACTGAATTGAAATAGAAGTGAAAGCATGCCTTAAAAGGTTAGAAGCTAGATTTGAATTGAAATATTAAAATTAGAATGTTATACATTGACGAGTCTTGCTTTGATGTCTTCATGCAAAGTTTGATGTTGTCATGTAGGAGTGTAGAAATATCTTCATAATATATTGATCATAGATGCCATCATGAATGCTTGAAATTTGGATACTTGACCTCTCTTTCACTTCTCTAATGATGTTTGATTGCTTTCTCACTTGAATTGAAAATTTCTCATGTGAAATTGAATTAGAAACTCGTGGAGAGACAATGGACTTGTCTCAAATGAGGGGCAAGGCTTGCTTTTATACCTCACATCATGAAACATGTTTTAATTTTTTAAGCAATCCGACATGGGAAAGGAATTCCCATCCATATTTTTTGACTATTGTAGGGTCTAAAATGGGGCCCCCTTTAGGTGGACAAGGGCTCACGGGGCATCCTTTTATAGCCTATTAGGGCTGAACAATGGACCGTTGAACCAGGTGACAGATGAAGATTAAAATTTGAAGCCGATATTAACAAAATCAAACATGATCAAAGCACAAAAGACTAGAATGTTGAAGTGAGGCCTAAGTGAGAGTGAAATTGTATAGGGGCACATTTTGTGATGCTACACCATAAAATAAGCATTTGAAATGGTAATGGATATAGAAAAAAGGATATTATGCTTCATTGATTAACATGGGAATTAATAAAGACTATTTATATTCTCTTTTGAAATGGGAGGAATAAAATGTATTTATTAAATAATATTAAATCCAAACATTATGAAAGGGTGTGATGGTTTGAAAACCACCCCTTAAAGCTTACATAAAATATTTATGCGAGACTTGCAAAGGGCATGAAGATTACCCAAGAAAGAAGAAGGTGGTTTAGTGGGTCACGATAATAGAAAAAGGGGGCACACGAAGTGTATCCAAATTGGGGTATATAGTACACTTGGGATTGCCTTGGGTAGGGATTTTGTGTGAGTAGGCACATACTGTACTTCTACACAAGTTCTATTGAGTGTGGCATAGCTATGAGGGCCAATACCATTGAAATATTCCCATAGTGAGAGTGATTTTTCTAAGTGTTGTGATTCAAATAGCTATTAAACTTACTATTTTTTTTTTATTGGTAAACGGCCATAGCCAAATCATTTTATTAATTTTGAAGACCTAATACAACTAGCTCACTAGGGGCACTGGTAGGAAAGAGCTGGGTAGAGAAAACCTCCAGTCTAGACCCGAAAATAAAAACTTAGTACATAGCATCCTCTTATCCTTCCATGCGGACAATAGAGGAGCATTCAGGGATATTCTTCTGTACATATTATGCTGAAACCATACATACAATTGCCCTTTTGGGTTGTTGATACATGAAAATATATCTGTAATATAATGGAGCAACTTGTATCAAGATAGGCAGTCTCCCCCGACCCCTCCAACTCTGGAACTACCAAGCTTATAAATCTTTACTACCTGCAACCTGCACACCTCAAAACCGACAACTTCCAATGTTAGTACCTTATTTGAAACTTAGAAAATATAATCAATAAAGTATCTTAAGAGAGATGATTAAATGAAAAACAAACCAAATAGGCTAGTTCCATGGTACAGTCTGGAGCACAGTGGTACTTATTGCGCCTGCATACTAAGAGAAATTATAGCCATGGAGGGCCACATAGAAAGTACCATACCTGATAAGTTATATCTATATGCTAATACATGAATACTACCACTAGAGTATATGCATTGATATAAGATGTGTGAAAGGAGAGGCCCTGATTATGACATAAACTAAAATTGTATATATATTAGTATCATTATCCTTAGTTATCCAAATGAGAACAATATCAATATCATTATAAGTATGTTTATGTGTATTTAGCGGACGAGGAAGTTCTTGAGAGAGAATAACCGAGGACATAACAGGGCATCCCCATTATCAAAATGAAAACATAACCGGGGATTGGCATATAGTTTATAAACTATAGATACTGCCATACCTATATAACATAGCTAACTATACAGGCACATCCCAAAGCCAGAGCCATCTCCGGTTGCAAAAACCTTGATATGAGGATACCCTTATCCCTCATTCTCATCTACGACTTCCGTTCTAGAAGCCTATGCCTCTGCATCACCCATGTCGTTGGGGTTTTCGGCCTGCATCGATACCCAACCCTCATTGATCAAATAATCTACCCACCATTCTCCTTTTGGCTCTTTTACCACACCAAGCCATTGGTTGAGGAATATGATATTCCTTCTTATATCTGGTTTCTGTTGTGGAAAGGATTTCTGATCCTTGATAATGAGAATGGGTCTCTTGAAGTCTATTATGAGTGATTCACCCTTATCGCTAGCCTCAGAGACCCTAACATAGTCTTCCGAGTAGGGGATAAGGGGTTTGTCATCTACACAGTTAATGGCCATCTCAAGATTAACCAAGTATTTGCTGTTAAAGGTTAGCCTGCATAATGAGGCTGCAATTACCTTATCCTCTCCCATTGTGAGTAGAATGGTTGCGAAACCAACAGGGATGTCACTGTTAACGTGTTTCCTATGCTCTGTGTTCAAGAGCTCATTACCCAAAATTCTCTTGGCTGCATGGATGACCAAATCATCCTCCGATCTTAGAATAACTGTCCAACACTTCTTAGAGATCTCTCCAACAAAGGCCATCTCTTGTTTATCCGAACACAAGCAAATACCAAAATCCATTGTTAAAGACAGAGTGCAATGTTGGAGTGGAAGTACTGCCTCTAGATATATAAGGCTTTTAATAATCGACTCTGCCACTCGATTCAGGGATTAAACAATAAAACCACAGCTAGGAGATATGCTATCCTTCCATGAGTGGCTCTTCATCTCATGATAGGTGACTACAATGATTATCAGGCGAGTCTAGCAAGTATCCGTGTTTAGGATGCCATGTTGGATCGTTTCAAGAGATTGTAATTAATTAACTATTAATGATCATCTGTTAACCATTTGCTCTGGCGACTCAAGTGAATGATTGCCTCAAGCAACCGAGCGACACCCGCAGAAAAAAAGGCCTAACACATGATATATGATACTTTGAGTGTATATATTATATATGTGTCTACATATATATGTGTGTGTGTGTGTGTGTGTGTGTCGATTGAGAGCACGAGAATGGAAGTATGAGAGTATAGAGAGTATATGAAAATATGAGAGTATAAGATGTATATGAATAAATTTTAAGATTTGGGTATCCTAAGTATCTATGTTTATCATAGATGTGTATATATATATATAAAATTATATATAATTGTATATATATATATATATCTAAATGTATATATGTACATATACACATGCAAATATATAAGTATAAATATATATGTATATATATATATATATATATATATATATATATATATATATATATATATATATATATATATATATATATATCGATGAGAGAATGAGGATGAAAATATGAGAGTAGGGGATGAGTATAAATGAGTACTAAGATTTGGGTATCTGTGCAAGATGCATCTGGCTGCCCGTGTATTGACTATTTTGAGTGAACAGGGATGAAGGACGTGGTTTTATTAATTCTCTCTGCCCCTATATTGGCTAAATTATCCGCCAATGAGTTAGCCTCTCTGTATATATGGTTTATTGTGTAATCTGAGAGGCTTTCTAGTAATGATAGAGCTCTGTACAAAAGGCTTCTAAGTTCCCATTTTGGCATTATCCTGGTTCTGATTGCATTAATTATAATGGCCGAGTTACCTTCAATTTCTAATTTGGATATTTTCAATTGTTTACATAGGTTTAATCCTTCTATTAGGCCAAACATTTCTACAGTGTTGTTAGTGCATTGTCCTAAGTGTATGGATTTAGAGCCAATGCAACTACCATTGTCCAAATGTATTATACAACCCGCCCCTGCCAACCTTGGGTTACCTTTGGATGCTCCATCGAAGTTGAGTTTATACCACCCATTCCTCGAGGGTTACCATTTGCATGCTTTCCTCAACAATTTTATCTATGCCTTCCTTCCCAACAAAGGGAGGGATCTTGATTCCCTTCCACTGCTTTCTGATAAATTTATCCATCTGTAAATATCTTGTCATGTTGTGGGATAGTCAAATTCTTTCTATTGGTTATTTTAGTGATAGAGGCTTCTATCTTTGCTATGAGATTCTCCACCTGCTCCTTAAATATTCTCCTATTCCTCTCCTTCCAGATCTCCCAGATGACTATAGCTGGACTGGAAATCCATAAGTTGTGGAACACACTATTTCTTTTGATGATCATCCAGCCTTTGAACCACTCCATCAGGGAGGGAATAAGAGCACCTGACCATCTTAGTTGGGCCATCAACCAATACCAACACTTAAGTGAGTAATTGCAGGTTGTAAAGATGTGGTCATTCGTTTCCTCATTCTCCTTGCATAAGAGGCAGATTGATGGCCCTTCGTATCCTCTAAGTTTAAATTGTTTTGCTGTGAGAACCCTTCCTTGAATTGCAACCCGGGCAAAGAAGCCAACTTTTGGGAGACAAAATTTGTCCTAGCATAGTTTAGTCGAGATGCAATCCTTGCAGATCTTTGCCTCATCGTATATGGTTCTGAAGTCGTCTTTATAGTTATACTGCCCATCCTTAGATTTAGACGATATCAGTTCATCTGACCCATGTTTGAAGATTATCACCCTACATCTGAGTATTAGATGAAGTTCTTAAAATTTATTATCCACCATGAAAGGATGCATGTCTTTCCATTTCCATCCAATTGCCGAGTTTGGTACCATTATTATATATCCCCTTATATAATTGCCCCATAGGACTTTCAATTGTTCCTTTATATTAGTAGTATCCATAAGTTTATCTATCAAAGGATGTCCCCCCCATGAGTCTTCCCAGGATCAAGGCAGATTTGCCATCGTGAATGTCCCAGGAGAGGTGGTTGGAGATGAGTATGTGGCAGCTCTTTATGAAATTCCAGATTCTGGATCCTTTGGGCGGGTCCATATCCCTAAATATTGCCTCCCTATGATTATTCATCAGATATTTGTTCCTAAGAATTCTGGTCCATTTGGCTTCTGAGGAGGTGTATAATCTCCAAACTAGTTTTGCCCCTAAGGCCTTATTTTACCATAGAAGTTTCCTAATCCCCGTACCACCATCACATCTGTCTCGACATATTTTATCCCAAGATATTAGTTTGAGTTTGTTCTTGTCCTTTGTGCCTTGCTAGTAGAAGTTTCTCATTGTTTGAGTCAGTTTCTTGTAGGCCCCCATCGAAAGTGGGACACATGATAGGAGGTAGATGGGCATCGCCGCTAGGACCGTATTAATAAGTGTTAATCTTTGTGCCCCTGTCAGCCATAAACCTTTCCAAGATGACAACTTTTTCCTAACCTTCTCATTCAAGGGATCCCAGAGTTTATTGGTTCTAATGCCTTTATCGAAGGGCATTCCTAGATATGTACATGGTAGATGACCAATTCTGTAACCTAATTTTTTTGAAATTCTAGATTCCTTCTGTGCTATCATGTTAAAAAAGAATATTTCAGATTTTCCCCCATTGACCTTTTCCCCGGATGCTAGCCCATAAGAGTGCAAGATCCTCTTGATTTCCTTGGCTTCATTCAACTTCCCTTTTCCTAGAATCATTGTGTCATCTGCGAACTGCTGGTGTGTGCACGGGTCCACACCTCCTATAATTTGGATACTAACTAGCCTTCCATCTCTCCGTGATGCATCAAAGCATCTTCCTAGGGCTTCAAACATAATAATTGTAGACGTATAAAAATGACCATATTCCTAAATGAATATTTTATGTTCATTTCTCTATTTGATTAAATCCAATTTAATTAAATTATCCACATTCTTCTATTTTATTAAATAAATTATTCAATTTATTTAAATAAAATTCACTATATCCATTTAATGAATAAATCATTTTATTCAATTAAATCCCCCTATCCACTTTTAATTAAATTCAAATTTAATTAAATAGTTATCCTAAATTGAATAAATCTAATTTATTTAATTGCAATCAAATTGATTAAAATCATTTAATTCAATTTAAATCCTATTATCCCCCCATCCACTTGCAAAATCCCAAACCCCTTCCTAACCCCTTCTAGAATCTTCAAATCGCTTCTAATTAACCTAACCCTCCCTTAAACTTTGTCACATCCCTAAGCAAAGGGAAGTCACTTCTCAAAAACCTTAAAGTCTTTGATAACCATTGAAGGTTTTCAACCTTCAACCACTAAAACCCTTAAAGTCTTTGAAAACCATTAAAGGCTTCCAATCTTCAACCACTTAATCCCCAAAGTCTCCAATAACCATTAATGGTTAATTCAAACCTTCCCACATGGTTAAAACATTTGTTTTGACTCAACCTCTATCCAACCCAAGGGTCTCATCAGGCCTTTAATGCTTTGACCATGATTATCTCTTAATCATTTGCACAAAGGTTTATCCTTGGATTAACTCTTAATCCAGTGGGTAATCCTAATTTAGACTTGACCCTTAGCCTTTAGATAACCATGAGGTCTTCTTAGGCCTTTAATGCCTCCAACCTCTTCTTTCAACCCAATCCTATGTTGACACTTGTCATCATTTCATTGGTGCAAATTGTGCACATGGATCCCCAACTTTCAAACTTGGCCCTTGATTAAACCTTTCAATCCTGACCATCCATTGCCCTGTTTATGCTATAAATAGAGCTCTCATTCCTCCATTCAAAACAATCATCTTTCAAATTTGAAGCATCACACTTATGCTCAAATTCTTTCAAAGCTTTCATTTCATATATGTTCATCATTTAGCCTCTTTTTAGATCATAAATTAGACTAAATATGCATGCTTAGATTACTTTCTTTATCATTTTAGTTCAATCATAGACTAAATATAATATGCTAGGATAGTATCCATACTAATCTTGTCATCTTATCATTTAGATTATTGCATTTTAGCATCATACATAGCTTACAACACATCTCATACTAAAATCAATTAAAAGCATCTCTCGTTCTCATATTTGCCATCCCTAAACCATTTTGCTCAGTGATCTGAGAGCAAAAACATTGGTTTGAGGGACATTGTGAGATAGAGAACCATGGGACCCTCCTTGGGAAGCTGAGTAACACTATGTTACTCCATAGCTTGCATCAAGAAGTCCTGTGTGTGTGTGTGGACTAGTATACTAACATATTTTCACATATTAAGTTTTATTCGCCCACTTTTCCCGCATACATTTCTGGCGCCCACCGTGGGGCTCTACCCCAAATAACAAATTGGTTTTTCAAATTGATCACTTTTGCAGGTCCGCGGGAAACAGGAATCAGCGCGTCGAAAACATACATTAGCGCATCCGCTTAACAGTCTAGCGCTTCTAGCCTACTGTTTAGCGCGTGGGCTCTTTGTTTTAGCGCGTGAAGACCTTTTCTTAGCGCATGATTTTGTTTAACAATTTTTTCTGTAGGTCTCGACGCGGGCATAACACAGAGTAGCGCATCGACCCAACAGATTAGCGCATCCGATCCCCATTTTAGCGCCTGTAATACATAATCCAGCGCTTAAAACCCAAACATTAGTGCATCAGATTTAAAATTTTCCTGTAGAATTGACCGCGGGAAAAGAAAAACACAGAGTAGCGCTTCCAACACCCAGAGCAGCGCACCTAGGGAACAGAGTAGCGCGTTTATCATAAAGTTTAGCGCATTGAACGTATATTGTAGCGCGTACAGTTTGTTCTGTAGCGCATCAAAAACAAAAAAAAAAAAAAAAAAAAAAATTCTTGTAACCAAATTGAAATTTTAGACTTATAGAAGTCCCCCGAATCACCTGACATTTTATCTTTTTGGTTGCAGGATTCTAACGGTTTCTTGTAGATAGAGCGAGGAATTTTATTGTTACAAAAAAAAAAAACAAAAAAAAAACGATTTCTTTTATTGACCTCCAAAACGAAACATTTGCTTTGTTGACTATTTCCATTTTTCTAGATTAGAAAATCTTTCTTTTAAAGATTAAAAAGAACATCATGTTTTTGTGGAGCAACATCTCTACATAGGTTAGCAAATCACTGAATTGGAGGCTTAAAAAGAATCTTTGTTTGCTTTGTCTCGAAAGTGGAAGGTATATGCTCTCCCCTTAACTGGGTGATCAAAAATCCAGACCACTCTTCCTGCTTTCAGTTATTTCAAAGCATTTACATCCTTTAGCAGGCCTGCCTTCCCGAGGAGTTGCAATCAACTCTTAAAGCCGTTTATGGCCGGTGTGAAAGGAACGACCTAAGTGAGGAACGACTTTGACGCCAAAAATTCCAACCCACTATAATCAAATGTGGAAAGTGACGAAAGTCCTTTTCAACGGATGCGCGCAGTGATTAGCCTTCCCCCAGTATCCTCGAGATACGTAAAGCCTTTGTTCTAAAGGTTGGGAAGCCTCCTGAAGGAGTTTATCACTGACGGCCGAACGGGAAGCCTGATTACGAACCATAGAATTAGAAATTTTGAGCCGAGTCAGTAACCAAACATTTGTAACATCATAGTGCAAGGGTGGGGAAGAATCCGCCCCCAAGATTACTCACCATATATCTCCCAAGATAACTACTCAACTGTGAAGCAATTCACTTTGGGTTAACTTCTGGCAAAAGACAAAAAAATGAGCGCCCTCTAGGGGGTGACATGACTGTTTGAGCTGACGGAGTATCGAGACTAGTGGGCTATGATGTTACTTATGACCCTTGAATTAAGAGTCTTTCTGAAATGTTTTATTTGTATCCAAAACCTGTTAAAACATTGGGGATTTGAACACATCCTCGCAGAACATACACTTTCTGTTAGATTCAGCAAAATGATTGTACTTTGTGTGTCGTGCTTACATTTGTTATTTCAGAAAATCATCCATCACACTTGAATATTTCTCAACAAAATTCAAAATCCACAAAACAATTTCCTAAACGGAAAAATCAGGGCAGTCTAGCGCATAAGAGCAACATCTTAGCGCGTGGAACACTTCTATTAGCGCATCCAAACACCAAATTAGCGCGTGCAGTTAAAATAGTAGCGTTTCAATCCTGAGGTAAAATAGTATATAATACTTTAGCGCATCCGAAACACAGTCCAGCGCGTCGTAGAAATATCTTAGCGCGTAGGTATCCATAATTAGCGCATAAAACAAAACAGTTAGCGCGTGGCAGACCGAGTATAGCGCGTAGATTTTACGAACAAATTCCACAACAATCCTATTTTAGCGTGTGGAAGCAACATCTTAGCGCGTGGCGTAAACAAATTAGCGCATTTGCTCAAATAGTTAGCGCTTGGCAGGCCCAGTATAGCGCGTAGCTTTTCCAAAACAACTTAACAACAATTTTCAACAGCCTGGATTTTAGCGCGTGAAAGAAACAGCTTAACACGTTGAAACAAAAATTTAGCGCATAAGGATGGACAGTTAGCGCTTGTAAGACCCAAGATAGCGCATAAACTTTTCAACTGTTAGACCGTCATTTTCCAAAAAATCAAATTTTAGCGCGTGTCTAGGGGCAGATTAGCGCGTGTGCTGAATATTTTAGCGCATCAAAGAAATTCAGTAGCGCATATAAACTCTGTTTTAGCGCGTGACTAAAGCCGAAAAACAGAGAAGTCCAAAACTGAAATTTTTTGAAAATTTCAAAAACATTTTAAAGACTCTTTTTCATAAAAAAAATCATCTTTTATCAAACCAGAGTGACAAAAACAAACTATTAAAAACTTTTCTCAAGCTAAATTTGTGTTAAACAAAGTTGTCTGAATCCGAAACAAATCGAACAATAGAGGATGTCTCTCCTATCATAATCCGGAAAAATTTTCATTATCAGTATCAATTAAATCCTTTAACATCTTACGGATTTTTATCTCACAAACACTTGTCTAAAATTTTTTCAAATTGTCAAAACTAGTTTCCAGATCGGGAACCTTTTTATCCATATCATTTGGCACGCTTTATCGTGAAGGGGCATCTAAACCTTCATTCTGATAAAGTACGATTTGAAAATTTCAAAACAAGAATCACCTAAATCCAAACCAATCAAAGGAAATCATTGATCACTCTTGCATGACTAATCCCCTTATTCTGAGAAGAAAGAACCTCTATCGTAACATCACGTTGAAGAAACAACAACCTAGCTTTTCCAAATTCATCAAGCGAAATAAGTTTTTATACATCAATCGTCAACTCTTCAAATCTCATCGGGTATTCCTTCATCACGTCAAACGTTATATCCAAAACAAATTTAGCGAATTTGACAAGAAACCCTTGAAGACAAGAGCATACTGTCAAAAGTCTGTTTTTAATCAAACTATAAACCGCGGTGGAAAAATCAATCCAGCATTCTTGCCCGACGAGTGCATCACATATAACACATCTCGACCAGAACCACCAACGCCCATGCAACACATTGAGGAGGCTTTTGTACCTTTCATCACTGAAAGCTTCTATTAAAATGCCTGTTACTCGCTCTCAACGAGACAAACAAAGCGAGGCACACGCTGAATCAAGTATGAATCGCAGATTATCAAATCCTTTTGAAGTTCCACCCGTAGAAGAACCTGAAATTACCGAAACCCTTCTTAGGGAATGTCAAGTAAATCCCGCCTTCCAAAAACTTGTCGAAAAGCTCATGGAAAATGACAAGGAAAAATATCTGTTGATGCTCACAAGCAAGGGCGTTAAACTTCCTGAAGATTTCGACCCAAATCTTTTTCAAACCGAATCCCGACAATATGCATCTCAAGAACAAAACCGAGAAGAAGAAACTCACATACCTGAACAACATAACTTTGAACAACACATTCTAGAACAACGCATACCAGAAATGCGTATACCTGAACTCGAAACATCAGAGCAACATATACCATTTACTACTCCTTTTCAGCTGAGAACCAATACAAGGCAAGAACTTTTTCCTCGGCAAGATAATGCACCCTTGATTGCTCTTACTCAACAAATGCAAATGTTGCAAAGGCAAATACAGGATATGCAACAAGGGACAACAGTGCGGTACTCTTTAAACGAAATCTGTCCTTATCCATTTGACAAAAGCTTGAACATGGTGCCTTTTCCTCCAAACTCCGACGTTCCCAAATTTGATAAATATGATGGGAAAAGTGATCCCAGAGATCATGTTCGAGAATTTTGCACACTGAGCCTGGAATTTGCTCATGATGACACCTATTTGATGAGGTTATTCCCCAGAAGCTTGGGAGGGCAAACTATGGAATGGTTATCCAAAATTTCGCCCCCTGTTAGATCATTTGATGAATTGGTTAACAAATTCATAACCCACTATTTCTACAACATCAAACATGCCATAACCATGATAGATGTTTGCAACACCAAACAAAAGAACAATGAAACATTTATGGCATTTCTGCAACGCTGGAGACACATGGTCTCCAGATATCCTCGAGATATTCCTGAAAAGGAGAAAATGGAAATCTTCATTGATAACTTGAATGGCGAAATGAGTTATAGACTAAAACTTCAATGCATACCATCTTTCGTTAAATTAATTGAAAATAGCATTCAAGTGGAGGAAGCATGTGTCAAAAAGGGAACACTCAAATTCTACAAGGAAGGAACAAATTCATCAAACTACAATAACCAAAACAACACCAACTTTGACAAATCTCGATTTTGGACTCGAAACAAAAACGAAGGCAACAACGAACCACATGATCCTAAATCAAAACAACCAGTGCTTGCATTATTTGGAAATCCTCAGAACACGAAAAATGCTAAAAATGCTATTCCCAGTGCTAACACATATGCGCAAAACACTGATCAAGGACAATTCAACACAAACAACACCAACGATAATCAAGGCAAAAACATGAATCAGGGACCTAACAACAATCCATGCAACAACACGAACAATTTCCAAAAGCGTATCTTCACACCACTGGGACAATCACTAGAATCCGCATTCAGAGAACTTTTGGCAAACAAGGTTCTTTCTTTACCACCACTCAACAATTATGAACCCCCAATCAAACCACCTTGGTGGAATGATTCACACTATTGTGATTTCCATCGCAACAAGGGTCATAGAACAAACGAATGCATGAGATTGAAACATATAATATAGGACATGATTGATCGAGGTGATTTAACGGTCGATGGTCTCAAAACAAATGGTGATCATGGAGCCTTTAAGAATCCTCTCCCAAATTACAACAAAGATGGAGCATCTACTTCAGATGATACACGCGGAGCTCGTATTAATCACATCTACAATAACACTATCAACCATATATCAGCTGAAGATCATCAAGTAAATGTCATCACCATCCGAGATCATCGTGATCACGAATCTGTCAATGTAACAACCCGCACTCAGAAATACGTCTTGAAAGGACATACTGCACCTGCAACTACCACACCTAAAATCCAATATGACTTGGTTAGCCAACTACGCAAGACTCCAGCTCAGATATCCATCCTGGAATTATTGAAACTATCACCCAAGCACAAAGACATATTGGAGCAAGCATTGTTGGAAACAAATGTACCTCAAAATCTGGATACAAACAGATTTCAAGCCATGGTCGCCCATATAACAGGACCTCATAACCTCACCTTTTTCGAGAACGACAATGCTTCCTTAATCCATCCACATAATACTCCTCTCCATATTGAAGTCATTGTTTGTAAACACCGAGTCAAAAGAGTCCTAATAGATGGAAGAGCCGGTCTTAATATATGTACTTTAAATCTTATCCGTGCATTAGGCTTCTCAGAAGAATCTATTGATCCTTGCAAGAAAATTACCATAAAAGCATATGATGATGAAGAGCGGTCGTCTAAAGGCACAGTAATATTACCTATTCAAGTAGGCCCAGTACAAAAGGATACTATTTGTCAAGTCTTAGATATTGATCTAACCTACAATATTTTGTTAGGACGACCCTGGATACATGAAATGCAAGCAGTCCCTTCTACATATCACCAGTGTGTCAAGTTTCCTTATGATGGACAAGAAATCTCCATATCTACTGATCATAATCCATTTCAACATTGCAATGCAATGGGGGCAACCCAGGACAGTTTGGTTCCTCATAATAGAGAAAAGCAGCAATCTTCAACATCAGATCCATACACAGCAAAATCCAACTCCTTATGGGGAGACTTCAAGCAGAAAATGCAAATCAAAGACCAAGGCATGGGAGAATACTCTTTGGAGCCTTTATATTTGGCAAAATTGCCAACCTCACCTAGATCGCATGGTTTGCCTACTACATCAACACAACTGGCTACTCAGCCTATCACTAAATTTGATGGTACCTTCATCCAATTAGGTACTCTAGCACATGAATAAGAAGACAAAGATGTTCTTAGCTGGTTATACAAAGATGAAGAAGAAAATCATAGAGCAGCTGCTCTGGACATTATTCTACCAACACACATGTATGGAAAAGGCTACTCAATCATGAAACAAATGGGATACGACGGTAAAGGACCCATTGGCAAACGCAAAGAAGGAGTCACTGAACCTATAAATCTTCCTTCACAACCTAGCAGAAACAAAGCAGGATTGGGTTCTAAACTCACGTTCCTATTGAAGCGGCCGCCTCACCTATCTATCAAACCTCAATGGAAAGTAAAGACACCGTACAAAGAAGAATCCTGGCAGGAAGCACTTTTTGAATCAGCAGAAACAATCCGCAAGGCACGGGAATGTCAAGATCAGAAGTTACATCAGGAAAAACTTCTAAGTCATAAGAAGGCTCTATCTGCAGCAGTAGCTCATATTCAAACACCAATATCTCAAGAACAAATCAGGTCATCTCCAAATACCGTTATTCCTCCCCGAGGAAGCACAGTCTATGAACAAATCCAGCAAGTAGAAGATGGATCTGATACAGAATCTACAAAAACCATCAAAATGGTATCCATCATCAGAGATTTGTTTTCACCGTACAACACACTTGTTTACAGCACAGATAGAATCTGGGGTGATGCCTATGAGACAGATTCCAATGAATACGAATGGGGTACCTGCTCCAATGCTACTACTGATATCCTGGATGATACTGATTCTATATCCCTTTCTCAGGAAGAACATAACGCAGAGGATAGACCTCTTGGATTTGGACCACAACATATCTATGACGCTCAGGAAAGTGAACAGAAACATTATGAACAAGTCTATGTGGAAGATGATACCATCGAGGACCTCGACGAAATCCGAAATTTCTTTAAACCCAAGATCCATCACGATGAAAACTCTATCCTAACACTTACGGTAGCCGAACTTGATCCACCCAACGATTCCTTACCACTTGTCTTTCCTGACCTCATCGACTGGGACGAACCTGAAACAAATGATATACCTATTTTCCCAGATGATGCATCTATTGTCCATTACCTATGTACCGTAAATCCGGAAACAGGCTCTACCAGTGAACAAAATAATGATATCTGTCAATCAGGGAGTGCCAAGTCTCTTAGTTACAAAAATGAACCAAATAACGAATCTAATGCTGAAAACCAGATAATGGCAGCTCTAGATCATAAAAAAGTAAAAATAAAGGACGCATCGGAGGGTGAAAACCTTTTTAAGGCACCTAACGATGGGAGACTTGACACTCTTCCTGAGCACTTTCATGAGCGATCGCCCATATTGATTGAGCCTACTCAATCAATCAACATTGGTACCACAGAAGCAGCCAGAAATATACATCTTGCAGAATCTCTGACAGAGGAAGAAAGATCGACATTCATCATCTTCTTTAAAGAACAACAAATCAACTTTGCTTGGTCATATGCTGATATGCCTGGAGTAGATCCACACTTAATTATGCATCGCTTGTCCATCTCTACAGGAGTTAAGCCAGTCAAACAAAAGCTACGAAGGATGAATCCACAGGTGGCACTCATGGTCAAAACTGAACTAAAAAAATTATTAGACGTCGGATTCATCCGACCCATTGACTATGCAGAGTGGATATCCAATATCGTTCCAGTATGAAAACCGGATGGTAGTATCAGAATATGCACTGACTTCAGAGACGTCAACAAAGCTTGTCCCAAAGATGACTTTCCTCTGCCAAGTATCGACATAATTGTAGATCTCACAGCAGACCATGCAATGCTCTCACTAATGGATGGTTTCTCAGGCTATAACCAAATCAAGATAGCTCCTGAAGATCAAGATAAAACAACATTCACCTATCCTTGGGGGACGTACTGTTGGAATGTCATGCCTTTTGGCTTAAAAAATGCAAGGGCCACTTATCAAAGAGCAATGACCACAATATTCCATGACATGATGCACACATTTATGGAAGACCATGTAGATGACTTACTAGCTAAGTCCTTCACCAGAGCAGAACATCTTGGCATCCTAACAAAGATTTTTGATCGATTGGAGAAATTCCAAGTCAGGCTTAACCCTAAGAAGTGTGTCTTCGGGGTTACATCAAGCAAGTTACTAGGCTACATAGTCTCAGCTAAGGGTATTGAAGTTGATCCAGCAAAGGTACAAGCCATTATGAAAATGCCACCACCACGAAATATCAGTCAACTCAGATCTCTACAGGGACGACTCCAATCAATCCGGCGATTCATCGCTCAGCTAGCAGATAAAAGTCTACCATTTAACCATTTGCTACACAAAAATGTACCATTCAAATGGGAGGCTAAGTGTGCAGAATCTTTTTATCAAATCAAACAGTACTTGATGAATCCCCTAGTTCTAGTACCACCAGTCGCCGGAAAGCCACTTATTCTATATATCTCAACAACAGATATTTCACTGGGGGCATTATTGACACAAGAAGATCAACAAGGAAAGGAACGCGCCATATACTACATCAGTAGAACATTGAATGGCTATGAGCTCAACTATACATTTATTGAAAAGGCTTGCCTAACAGTGGTCTTTGCATCTCAGAAGTTCCGACATTACATGTTAGTACACACCATTAAGCTAGTTGCAAAAATTGATCCTCTCAAATATCTACTCAGCAAAGCCGCTCTTACAGGCCGATTGGCTAAATGAGTCATGATTCTCAGTGAATTCGACATCCAATACACAGAAAGACGAGCCATCAAAGGACAAGCAATTGCAGATCAGTTGGCCGAAGCACCGCTACTAGGCAAACAAACCATGGAGGTTGAATTTCCAGACAGGGATGTTCTTGCTCTTTCTACTAAACAATGGACCCTATACTTTGACGGATCCTATACTCAACATGGTTCAGGTGCCGGCATTCTGTTCATCACTCCTGAAGGACACACTATGCCAAAATCATACAGACTTATGTTTCCATGCACAAATAATGTGGCTGAATATGAAGCACTGGTCATAGGCATCAAAATGGCCGTACAATGGAAAATCACAGAGTTAAAAGTCTATGGCGATTCACAACTGGTCATTAATCAGATCAATAACAACTATCAGACAAAGGACGACAAGCTACTACCTTACAAACGAATGGTGGATGACTTCAAACAGTATTTTTTGTACATCACCTTTGAACAAATACCAAGGTTGAACAACAAAGCAGCCGATGCAATGGCTACGATCGCTTCATTACTACAAATTCCAGAGCAACAGAGTCGTTATGAGTTCCTGGTAGCGCAACTGTTCTCCCCCGCCTATGACCACTCTGAATCCCATGTTATCTATGCCTTGACTGGTTCAGATTCTCCGCTATATGAACCAATATACGACTACCTCAAGCATAATATCTTACCCGTTGACCAATCCCGTAACCAAAAACGTAACTTTATCCGACAAGCTGCCCGTTACACCCTTACCGTTGATACCTTATATTGTCGAGGTCTAGATGGTACTCTTCTTCGTTGTCTTGATCGTAATGATTCTGATTCAGCTTTACACGAGCTTCATGAAGGTATTTGTGATACACATTCCAGTGGCACTACTCTTGCTTAAAAGCTTCTACGAATGGGATACTACTGGCCTACAATGGAGAAAGACTCATATCATTTCGCCAAGAAATGTCCTAAATGCCAGATCCATAGCAATCTGATACATGCACCAGCACAGGAACTGCAACCGTTTACAACATCCTGGCCCTTTTGTCAGTGGGGACTAGACCTGGTTGGCAAAATTCATCCTTCATCTTCAAATGGACACAAGTTCATTATAACTGCAACAGAATACTTTACCAAATGGATAGAAGCCGTTCCCATGACCACGGTGACCGGGAAACAAATTGCCTCTTTTATCCTCAATTATCTGATCTGCAGATATGGTATTCCAAGTTCAATCATCACAGATAATGGACGACCCTTCAAAAATCAAGATGTCCAAGAACTATGTGAAAAATTCAAAATCCAACATAGGTTCTCTACACCATACTACCCACAGGGAAATGGTCAAGCAGAAGCATCTAACAAGACAATCCTAAAAATCCTCAAGAAAACAGTGAATGATGCAGGCAAAGATTGGCACGTACAACTCAATCCAGCACTTTGGGCATACAGGACCAGCATTCGCACACCTACAGGAGCAACACCATATTCATTGGTATATGGATTAGAGGCTATTTTACCCTTAGAGGTAGAAATTCCATCTCTTAGAGTCTCTTTGAAAGGTTTAATCCTTGATGAAGAGTATCGAGTTAACCGACTGCAAGAACTGGAACTATTAGATGAAAGACGCCAACATGCTTATACTCATCTCAAAGCATATCAGCAACGCATGTGTAGGAGCTACAATCATAAGGTCATTCCTCGCAACTTCAAGGTTGGTGACCTAGTCCTCAAAGAAAATCCAAGAAATCAGCAAGATCGAGAAAAGAAAGGGAAATTTGAACCTAACTGGTTGGGTCCCTATGTCATCATATCAGTCTATGAATCAGGTGCGTATCAGCTAACAAATTCTGAAGGAGAGGTGCTCGATGATCCAACTAATAGCATTCATCTGAAGAAGTACTATACTTAAGATAGCCTAGTGCACAGAAAAAGCCAAAAAAAAAAAAACAAAAAAAAAACAAACAAACAAAAAAAAAAAAATCCAGAAAAAGCAAAAATACAAAGTACAATAAAAACAAATGGTGAAAACCTGGTAAAAAGGCGCCCTTGTGAAAGACCGGTTCCTTTATCTATATCCATGCCATTTTATCCATCAAAACACTATCGGCCATCGCCCGACACTTAGCATATATCCATTCAGGACATACTTAGCGTAGTCACTATCCTAGGTTATCCACCTATATCTATTCTCTTATCGCATTCCACCATGGCTTAGAAATCAATGTACATAATCGTATCCAGAGGTACACTCAGCTAGGGGCATTAAATTGTTCAAACACTTGCAAACATTCAAGACGTTCCAACTATTGCAAAACTCAGACACACGCCATCCAACAAACACAACTACGCTTCATCACAACAACCAAGACAAAAACAATACACAGGAATCTCAAGGATGGATGATTTTCTGAAGTACTAAATGTTGCATTATCACATAAAAGTCTTGATTATTTTGCATTTTGAACTTTTTAATTGTTGGAATCTCCTCCTTATCTCACTAAATGCTTCACAGCTAGAGATCGTGGGGAACTTCCAATATTTTCTTAGTCTTCTGTCTGGGAGGCGATCACTTGTACTGTGTGAATACATGCCTCAAGACGTGATACGTCCAATATCACTGAAGGCTTGATTCCACTTCACGCATACAAATGATCAAATCTTGTTTGTTTACGCAATACGCACTCAGGTCGTCCTGGTTCAATTATACCTTGACGCTTGTGCTATCTTGCAAAATCAAATATCATGTAAATTTTTCTCAGGTCATTATGGTTCAATTATACCATTATGCTTGTATAAATTTTCAACATATCCAAAAATCAATAAATGCTCCATGATGATATTTACAAAGAAAACAAATAAAAGGTTATATCGGATGGCAAATACAGAATGAGAGATGCTCCAAAGACAATTAGTTGCATATCATTTTACAATTAGTTGCATATCATTTTACAATTAGTTGCACATCATTTTACAATTAGTTACATATCATTCTTATATCATTCATTACATATCATTTTGCATCATTATTACATCATTTTTTTTACATCATATCATATTACATTTAGCAGCATAAATAAAACATACATCTCATTTTCAAGATACATCTCACAGCATATAAAAAGCATACATCCTGCATCATAACATTACATCATATGTTTAAACATTGCATTATCACATAAAATAAATGCATCCATATCAACACATCACATGATAAAAAATGGTGCCGTATATATATATATATATATATATATATATATATATATATATATATATATATATCTCAAAACTGATCAAAATGTACAAAATGTGTCCACGCACTGTGTCCAATACAACACATAACCAACTGCTAAAAAATACAACAGAGACCCTGTCTCTCAAGTATGACTATCTCCTGACGGAGATGGTCTCGCTCCAGCTGCACCCGCCCTTGGATCTCTAGGAGGGTCCTGTCTCGCTCCAGATACACTCGCCCCTGGATCTCCAGGAGGGTCCTGTCTCACCGGCCCCGTCACACCTCGACTCTCAGATCGTGTCCCAGCAGTTCGAGATCGACTCGATCTCGACTGTGCAAAGCTCTCCACTCGTTGATCTCGGGGTACTACAGTCTCATAATGCCCCCTATAATACTCAACCTCTTGTACTCTCCGTGTCAGCTCTCTCAGGGTGTCTCTCATCGGACCACCCGCCGCTGCTCTCTGTACACTCGCCAAGGCCTCCTCCGCTCATCCTCACCGCTCTATCTCAGTATCTCTCTCAGTGGTCAACTGAGAAATCTGCCGCTGATAGGTCAAAATCTGCGCCTGCAGCTGCTAAACGGTAATCTGCAGGGTCCGGATCTGTGCATCCTCCACATGACCTGACACTCGAACCCGCAGTGGTTCCTGTGCTGGAGGAACCCCTCCCACTCGCCCTGTCCTCGGTACTGGAGGTGGGAGTATATCTACCCTCCTCCTCTGTGCTGGTCTCACCATCTCCTCCTCACCCCCCACTGCCGCCAAAACCTCCGTCACTCTCCCCTCTCTCTCGGCTCCGATAGCCAATCCTCCTCTCCTCCTCTCAATCCTCCCCTGCCGTACCGCTCTCTCCACACCTCTACCTCCCCGCCTCCCTCTAGCTCCTCTACCTCCTCCATCATCTCCATCATCCCCCCCGTCTCCCTCCTCCCCATCCGAATCAAACACTGGCCTCATCTCCTTTGGATCTGAGATCCTCGCCATTGCCCGCGCAACAAACAAACGGGCGCCGGCGTCCTGAATCTCTGGGGCATAGTCCCAGACCTGCCCAGCTATCCCCACAAACTCCTCCACGACCACCGCACTGTCAATAGTCGGCCCCCAATCAGCCACATCCTGCTGCCTCCGTGCATAAAGGCATGCTCCCTGAGGAATCCCCTGCTGGCGCCCGAACTGCCGCAAAACTCGGGTCACCAAAAACCGTTCAATGACGAACGGGGTCCTCCCAATCAGATATCGGCTCATAAAAACAAAGGGCATCTCCAGCCCATCCTCAGCCCATACCTCACAACCTGTATACGGTCTCCAGGTGACCGTATCTATATCATCAAACACCCTCCTCCAATGCTCTAGTTTGCCCAGCTTACGCTAGACAACTAGGCCTCTATATCCGTAGGCATATGCAGCACCTACGGGCTTGTCTCTATCTGCTAGTGGCCTCGCTACTGGAATATGTTCCCAGCACCATACCTGTAATAAGGTCACACCCGCTGATAAACTAGCATAACCGAGGTATACTACCTCATGAAGGCTCCTGTAAAGATGGGCCAGCATCGCTGACCCCCATGAAAATCTCCGGCCCTGTGTGACCATCTGCTCCAGAACCAGCTCCCATCCCACTGAAAATCCCTTTGACCTGTGATCAGGACAAAAGAATCCCCCAATGAATCCTGCCAATACAGATGACAGTGGTGCATAATCCAAATCTAGAAACTCCTGCCAAGGAATCTCATATCCACAGACAGTCTCATCATGAAATATGCGGCGCAGTGCCTCTGTGCCACCCTCCTCTGACTGCTCGTAGGGTAGCAGTGCCCCTACCACAGGAATGCGCAAAATCCGGTAGCAATCCTCCGGTGTCACTGTCATCTCTCCAGTGGCAAAATGAAAGGTGTTCGTGTCGCTATGCCACCTCTCTGCCAATGCTATCAAAAGTCCCCGGTTCACAGTGAACCGAGGCATATCCAGAAGAGAGGTCAATCCACATATCTCTATAATGTCCAAATCTGCCTGGGACAGACGTGGTATCAGCGTCCATGGTCTCGGGAATCTCTCCCTCGACTGCACAACCCCCAATCGCTCCTGTCAACAAACCAAACATATCCAATATCAGTTTCCACATCAACACAAAGATATCAAAATCAAACTTACATCAACAACATGAAACAATTTGCTCATCTGCAATCAAAGTTCAAAATCCTATCATTTCATATCAACTTGTAACACAACTCAAGTTCTCCAAAAACCATATCAAAACTTGTAAAACAACTCAAGTACCACAATCACATAAACTTGTAAAACACCTCAAGTTTCCCACCCATATCAGCTTGTAAAACAACTCAAGTTTCCAACCCATATCGGCTTGTAAAACAACTCAGGTTTTCCCACACATTGAACTTGAAACAGACAACGCAAATACATCATATTCTGATAAAAACAACAACTTGATATCTATACATAACTTGGAAAATTGCACATCAAAACAAGTTATACAAATACTCATATTGGATAAATTCATCAAAACACGACAGGCAAACAAAAACAAATTTTCAACTCGGCCAAAACTGCAAATTTTTTTCAGATGCGCTACAACAGACTTTCAATGCGCTAAAACACCCTCATGTGTTAGGCTGCCTCTCCTACGCATTATTCTATCCAACCTATGCGCTAGTTCTAGTCTACGCGCTGAACTTTTCACCTTATGCGCTACCTAACCCATCCCCTGCGCTAGACTATGCCTACGCGCTAATCTACCCTCCCTGAGCGCTACCCTTTTAACCCTATGCGCTAGGTTAGTCCTACGCGCTAATCTACCCTCCCTGAGCGCTACCCTTTTAGCTCTATGCGCTAGGTTAGTCCTACGCGCTAAACCCCCTTACCTATGCGAACCCCGGCGACTCTTATGCGCTAGGTCATACCTATGCGCTACCCAAACCTTTGCATGCGCTATTCTACCTGCACGCGCTAACCTAATACTTTTATGCGCTAGCCTATTTTTTTTGGACGCAACCCCTAAAATTGACTTCGATGCGCTACTCTAAACTTCGTATGCGCTAAACTAAGCCTTAGACGCGCTAAAACGAAATACCCGAACTTTGAAATTCAAAAAATGACAAAAAACGACAAAACAAAAAATCAAAAAGGGGTCAAAAACGTTGACTTACTGGTGGTCCACGTGCTACAGGCCTCCAGTACCTCCGAACGCGCTCGAAACGGTGTCTGTGATAGGGAATCAACATTTTCTCTCCAGAGCAAATTCTCTTTCTTCAAAGTCAACAAAGCACAAATGAACCTAAATCAAGCCCTTTTCCCCTTTTATAGGAGGAAAATGAAATTAGGGTTAGCAGACTGGCCCTGTAATATGGTCGCGGTCTCCCCTATACCAAAACAACTATAACTTATCGGGAGATGAATCAATCTGCACACTTTTTATATGCACGAAATCCTACACATCATACAAACTTCATCAAATTAAATAAAAAATTTTCAAAATTGATTCATCTCCCGAAGGGGCATCACACATCGAATCTGGGGCACGACTTGCAAATCAAAAGAGCGACACAACAAAAATTGCATTTGATCATAAAATCACAAAAACACATCATTTTCTTTGAAATAACATGTGCACACACGTCACTTCAAATAGGGGCAAAATGTAGACGTATAAAAATGACCATATTCCTAAATGAATATTTTATGTTCATTTCTCTATTTGATTAAATCCAATTTAATTAAATTATCCACATTCTTCTATTTTATTAAATAAATTACTTAATTTATTTAAATAAAATTCACTATATCCATTTAATGAATAAATCATTTTATTCAGTTAAATCCCCCTATCCACTTTTAATTAAATTCAAATTTAATTAAATAGTTATCCTAAATTGAATAAATCTAATTTATTTAATTGCAATCAAATTGAATAAAATCATTTAATTCAATTTAAATCCTATTATCCCCCCATCCACTTGCAAAATCCCAAACCCCTTCCTAATCCCTTCTAGAATCTTCAAATCACTTCTAATTAACCTAACCCTCCCTTAAACTTTGTCACATCCTTAAGCAAAGGGAAGTCACTTCTCAAAAACCTTAAAGTCTTTGATAACCATTGAAGGTTTTCAACCTTCAACCACTAAAACCCTTAAAGTCTTTGAAAACCATTAAAGGCTTCCAATCTTCAACCACTTAATCCCCAAAGTCTCCAATAACCATTAATGGATAATTCAAACCTTCCCACATGGTTAAAACATTTGTTTTGACTCAACCTCTATCCAACCCAAGGGTCTCATCAGGCCTTTAATGCTTTGACCATGATTATCTCTTAATCATTTGCACAAAGGTTTATCCTTGGATTAACTCTTAATCCAGTGGGTAATCCTAATTTAGACTTGACCCTTAGCCTTTAGATAACCATGAGGTCTTCTCAGGCCTTTAATGCCTCCAACCTCTTCTTTCAACCCAATCCTATGTTGACACTTGTCATCATTTCATTGGTGCAAATTGTGCACATGGATCCCCAACTTTCAAACTTGGCCCTTGATTAAACCTTTCAATCCTGACCATCCATTGCCCTATTTATGCTATAAATAGAGCTCTCATTCCTCCATTCAAAACAATCATCTTTCAAATTTGAAGCATCACACTTATGCTCAAATTCTTTCAAAGCTATCATTTCATATATGTTCATCATTTAGCCTCTTTTTAGATCATAAATTAGACTAAATATGCATGCTTAGATTACTTTCTTTATCATTTTAGTTCAATCATAGACTAAATATAGTATGCTAGGATAGTATCCATACTAATCTTGTCATCTTATCATTTAGATTATTGCATTTTAGCATCATACATAGCTTACAACACATCTCATACTAAAATCAATTAAAAGCATCTCTCGTTCTCATATTTGCCATCCCTAAACCATTTTGCTCAGTGATCTGAGAGCAAAAACATTGGTTTGAGGGACATTGTGAGATAGAGAACCATGGGACCCTCCTTGGGAAGCTGAGTAACACTACGTTACTCCATAGCTTGCATCAAGAAGTCCTGTGTGTGTGTGTGGACTAGTATACTAACATATTTTCACATATTAAGTTTTATTCGCCCACTTTTCCCGCATACAATAATAAATAAAAATGGGGAGAGTGGGTCTCCCTACCTTAGGCCCCTAGTTGCTTCAAAAAACCCTTCCGGCTTCCCATTCAATAGGATTGAGAACCTTGGGTTTGAGATGCAGAAGTGGATCCAATTTACCCATTGTTTGTTAAAGCCAAAAGCTCTCATGTAACTACAGAGGAAATACCAATCCACTTTGTCATATGCCTTCTTAATATCTAGTTTTATCATCATATTTGGCTAGCCTTGGGCTTGAATGGAGTGAATAGCTTCCTGGACTATGACTATCCCATCTAAAATTGATCTATTGGGTACAAAACCAGTTTTCTCTTCTGAGATAATGGATGGCAATAGCTTTTTCAACCTATTGGCCATGACCTTTGATAATAATTTATAAGTCATGTTGCACAAAGAGATGGGCCTTAACTCTTCCCATTTTGAGGGGTTCTTCTTCTTCGGGAGTAAGGATAAGAAAGTGTTATTAATTTCTTTCAAGAATTTCCCTGCATTTCGGGCAGATTCCAAGGCATCGGTGACCTCGTCTCCTAAAATGTGCCAACATTTCTAATAAAAACCAACAGGGAATCCATCCGACCCAGGGGCCTTATCCCCTTGGAATTGAGATAGGACAGTTTTAACTTCTTCATGGGTGATTTTGGAATTCAACATATGATTAGATCATCATTTGTTATTAGTTTAGGTATGTTTTTCAATAAGGCCCTATTGTTGAGGAGATCAAAGAGCTCCCAGTTATTGAGGATATTTTTAAAATATTGGGTTGCATCCTCCGCAATTAGATTTTGTTCCGTAATGGTCTGGCCACTATTGCTAGTGATCTGAGTGATTCTGTTTATTGCCCTTTTCATTTTGACACTGTTGTGGAAAAATTTCGTGTTTCTGTCTCCATCCTCTAGCCAAGTTTCTCCAGATTTTTGTTTCCAGAATATCTCTTCCTTGGCTAAAATATCCTCATACTCACGTAGAAGCATTTTCTCTGCCTCATATGTTGTTTGGGTCATCCCATGTTGCATAACATCGTTATTCACTATTTCCAGTTCTTTTTCAACTCTTATCTTTTCCTCGAAGATGTTTTTTAATTTTTTTTGTTCTAGTCTAGCAGTTTATGTTTAATCTCTTTCAGCTTTGAGACAAGACAATACATTTTAGATCCAACAAAGACTCCTTCATTCCACCATTTCTGGATATTAGGGAGGAACTCCTCATGTTTGAATCACATCAGTTTGAACTTGAATGGACGCTCAATTGTCTTTGCTTCCCCCATTAACTCTAATAGCACCGGGTAGTGGTCAGAGCCTGACCATGGCAATATAGTGGCTTTTAACTCAGATTTAAAGTCAGTCAAGTCTCCTTTGAAGAAAATTCTGTCTAGAGTTTCAACAATGTTGCAAAATCCCTTTCTTCTGTTATTCCATGTGTGGAACCCCATCTCAGTCCTGATTTCCAAGAGGTTGTTGTCACTTATCCAGTTAACAAAGTCTCTTTGTGGTTGTCTAATGGACCTTATCCCACCACTTTTGTCTATTTGATGTAGAATGGTGTTAAAATCACCTCCTATGATGATGTGTTGTGCTTCCTGATTTATTAGGAAGTGCTCTATTTCTTGCCAAATTAGTCTTTTCTTGTCTGTTGGGATTGGACCATAGACATTCAAGATGATAAACTCAAGGTTTAGGCTAAGGGATCTTACTTTGCCAGCCAACCAATTATGCATGTTGGCATTACATGTGAATGTGATTGAATTATTTTTCCACATTATTGCTAGCCCACCCGAAGCCCCTATAGAATCCACCATCTCCACCTGCCACTGGGTGAATTTTCTACTGAAATTGATCATGTTAGCCTTTCCCAATTTTGTTTCTTGCAGCATTACTAGATCCATAACAAATTTCATTATACTGCGCTTGATTAAGCATTGTTTGTTAGGGGGCCCCATTCCATGTCAATATGTTTATTCCTTTACGAGGAGCGAGGGGGACTTTCCCGGACCCAACATAGTTGTGATTTTGGTTTGCCCCTCCGCTTCCCCATCCATTTTCATCTTGTCTAAAAAAGACTTCCGTCCTCTCTTGTTGGCAGTGGATTTGCCACAGTCTGGAGTCGATTTATTGCCTTCCATCTGGAGGATGCCTCTATTATCCAGATTGCTTTGGTTGTTGTTCAATACCATATTATTTTCCCCTTCCTGCATATTGATCAGTTCTTTGATTATGAATTCTCTCTCTTCATCTTCATTCAACCCTTCCACAATAGGAGAAGAATCCTTCATATTGGGAGAGTCTAAGGCGTTCTCCTCAAGTGTAGCCGGGGTTGAGTTATCACCCAATGTCTGGGCTCTGGGGGGAGTCTATTCATAATCTAAATTGAGGTTGGTGATATTGGTTGCAATGTCTGCCAGAGCATTGTTGTAGACATCCTCTACAGATTCTTCTGCTAGTTTTTCCATTAAGTTATAAATGACGTTGCTTAATTCCCTCTGAATTTGATCCTCATGCCTACACTTAAGGGACTCGTTATTATGATCTGTCATGTTTGGATTATTTCCGGCGAGTAGATCCGAGGGGGGAGGGTTGCATGGTTATTTACCTCTTGAGGGTCAGCATTAATGATGAAGCCGCCAATATCGTTGTTAAATTAGATATCAACTCTGTTGAACGACTCTTTATGCCTATCCAGTTTTGGGGCTTGGGGTTTTTGTGTGCTAGGGTTAACCCTTTTACAAAAGGATAAATTCTCAGAGATCGGACCATGATACCATACCAGAGATAAGATATAATTGCCATCTACTGTATCTAGGGATATATTTTTTAAATTCTTCGTGGTATTATTTGCTTCTATTAAAATTTTGATATCGGATTTTTTCGACCAATTTGCTTCTACGATAATGAATTTGCCCAATTTATCCTCGATTTCTATGAGGATTTTGGCATGCATTAACTCAACAGGAACATTGCGAATTTCAATCCATTTAGAGGGTTGATTTGAATTCAAACTTGTTTGCATCGAATTTAGAATGCCAGTCAATGAATTTAAAATTTACTTCATTGTTAAAACCATACTCCTCATACAAAAGCTTAGTTTTCAGCGATTTCTTATAGCATTCGATATACAAAAAATTGTTAGCTAGGGCAGTGATACTTACCTGGCCCTGGAATGTATCTTTCCACCAATTAGCAATCTCTGCAAGGGGTTGGCCATTGCCACACCATTTTGCAAAAAGCCCATGCTCCTCGCAATAATTCCTCAACTCCAGGGTGGCACTAGGAGTAGAGATTTTGATACATTCTAGGTTGGGTGTTACCGACTTTAGGGCACACTGACTACTTCTTGCCTTAGGGGCATAATCGTTCATAGGATTAAGAGAACTCATAACCACCAGAGTAGGCTCGATATTCCTTAATTTATGGCGTCGTTGTGGCAGGGCCGCTCCTCCAACACCGGTAGGTTTTATGAAACCCTTTGCATGATTTAAACGTGGTTGTGAGTTGCGCATGAGCCTTTGAAGGGGTTGACATGGGCCAGAGGCAACAACCCTAGTACCCAAAGGGATGCAATTTGCTTTTGTAGCACAGTTTGAGATTCTTGATGTAATGGAACCATCCAAACATTAGACAAGTCCATCGAAGCCCTAGCCTCCCTTCTTCTTTCGGCTCTAACGACTCGCCTGCTTTTTACCATTTGCCATGGTTGATTCTGCGGAGGGGGAGCCCTACCAGCTGTTGAAGGAAACCCTCCATCGTGCCTATCGAAACCCCTGTCCTGGTGATTGAGTTGTCCAAAGAATTGCAAAGCCATATTCGCCTTGTATGTATCGTACTATTAAACTTACTATTATTTAAAGATATTTATAATTATAAATTAATGAGATTGAGTTGATTTAAGTTATTTATTTAAAGATGTTATTTCTCTTTTTTTTTTATCATATCCTATTGTTGGATGAAAATTTATATATTAATGGTGGTGTTCTTAATATGCCCAAGTTTTCAACTAGTTAATATTGATAAATAAGATTTTTTGTTTATTTGTATATAAATTATGGATTTAATTTAGAATATTTAAAACTCAAATAATAATAATAACAAATCCATCTCTACATAAAAACCCTAGTAGAAACTATGAATAATGGGCTTTGGCCCTAGCTCGCTCGATTGCGGATCCCAATTTAAGGCGTGGGTATGCTCCCCATGGTCTTGAGTTCGAGTCCCCGGTTGCACAATATAATTGTATTTTTTTAGCTCAATATAGCGCAACAGTTCTGCAAAAAGTATGTATTAATAATATAGTTGTATTTTTTTTAAGCTCAGTAAAGCACAACAGTTTTGCAAAAAGTATGTATTAATAACAAAAAGCTTTTACATATAGTGAATGGAAATCCGAACATTGCACAAGGATTGCCATCAAACCATCAAAAAGAAACTAGATTTCCAAACGAGACTAATGACGTGAACAACAAAATCCATTGCACAGGGATGGCAATACTAAATATACAAAATTCTATTACTAACAACAAACCCTGGACAGATGCCTATACATATTATCAAAAGGCGCTAAGATATACAGTATTAGTAATATGCGCTAACTAGAGAAGCGAACATCACAAAAAAAATAGAGTGCTTTGTCCTCAAACAGAAGTCGATGCCTTTCCTTTCCCCACTGCCGAGGTTCCAAAAACACTACCATGATATCGATGTTTCAAACTCAATAGTGGTGATTTGAGAAAATGAATTCTCCACCCAGATTCCACCTAGCAACATGCAGAATCAGACCATGAGGGTAATTCATAACTGCCTCGAATCTTTTCTCCTGAATTTCACCAATAAAAGACAGAACATCTGTCTTTTATCCGAATTCAACCTAATGGAGGAATCCATGATAACAGAACCAGAGAGCTAGGAAGAACCAGAGGAGTGAAATGCCACTGAGGGAAAGTAGAAGATGAAAACTATGGCAGAAGATAGTGTGCGAGAAGTTCTAATTTATAGAAAAATTCCATCCCTATGCTCCCAATATCGAAGAATTGGAAAACAAATGCATCATAATTATTTGTTACGCCGTTGTCCTGTCCAACACCTCCGCATAAAAACTGAAGCTCCTAAGCATGTGAAAATCCAACCTGTATCTACTCCCAATCTGACCTGTCCATCCAATCAAATGAGTTTGTGCCGCCTCCAGCGTGATAGTTAGCACGTTTTCCATATTTGTATTAGCCTTCCCCTGATGTGAAATATCTTGAAGTAATAATGGAGCTCTCACAGCGCCATCCTCCCTCCGAATCGTATCCCTGTTTGCTAGATTGCTTTTTGTGGGAATGACACTCTCAACAATATTCTCCCAACCATTAGTAAAAAACCTTTCTAATTCTCCCCCGTTCCCAATGTTAGCCTCTCTTGATCCAAGTGTGCCCTCAATGGCTAAAGGTCTATAATTCAGGGAGAGTTCCTTAATCTAGTGATTTATGTTTGCTTGAAGGATTAAGGTGTCTCCGAGGAGTGTGAGCAACTCATGTTGTTGTAGTGAGTTGTGCTAACCTTATTTTCTTTCTTTCTCCACTATTTACTTGCCATCCCAATCAATTGCCATCTTTTTGGGCATTGGGTTTCTTCTCCTCCTCTTCTTATTATACCTAGTATATCTTTCTATCTTAAAAATAATGCTATCATGATTGCTTTGAGTCTTAAACCCTTCTTTTAGTTTAAAAATCAAGGATAAGTCTGAAAGCGAATTGGGGGAGGGGGGCATATCATGGGTTCTGTGAACTAGAAGTAGTGGCATGGAAGCCCAACCCTAGAATACATCTTCCTCCTCGAGGGTTTGGATCTATTTCTACCTTCTGAGGCTATAAACCCTTTTCTATGATGATTGCCAGATCATCAAGGGTTTTGGTGTCGCTATCTAATGCCACATATAGTCTGGGATACAACTTTGGTTTTCCAAAAAAGAAATCCTTATCAACACTTTTAATAGACCCAATCTCCTCCCCAATCCAACTATCCATAGCCCAGTATTCTGGGAGTAGATTTCTCAGACACATCCATTTTTGAATTTTAACCATTTTGTGCTTAAGAGGGTTAAAAAATTGGTCTCCCAATATACTAAATAAAAATAGAATCCTTAATTTAATAAAATGATTTGGCTATGGCCGTTTACCAATAAAAAATAAATAAATAGAATCCTTAAAAACAAGTGGTTTTCCGAACAAGATTTCTCTTTTTAATAGTTCATTGATGCATTCAACCACAAAGAAACCATATGCTAGGGGTTTCAAACTTACCTGTCCACCATAGATGTTGATCCACCACTTTGTTATATATTTTGTCGGCCAGTCCGATTCACACCATTTTATGAAGAATGCACAATTGTTAAAACGATCCCGAATTGGCTTCATTGTTTTTGAGGAGAGGATGAAAGCCTTGCATTTTTCACTCAATCCTCCTTCTACCCTACTCCCAAATTCTTTATTTAGTTTCTTGCAGTCATCCTTCGAGGCCATCCTTCTCAATTCTTCTGTCTTTAGCACCATCGTTGATTATGGGAACATAGCCTCTTTGCCTTTCCAAGGCTTTCTTGTTCTTCTAAATCTTTCCTGAAAACTTTATCACTCTGTCAATCCCATGATTTGTCTGTTGTGCTAAATTGTTGCTTCCGACACCTCCCGTGCATGTGGTTTTCCCATTCTTGAAAATTAGGGTTTCTCCTTGTGACACTTGGATGTTTGCCAGTGAATTTTTTTTTTGGCCAGTCCTTTCTTTTCTGTGTCCAAAAGCTTGTCTTGAATTTGTTTGGTTTGTGTTTGCTTGGGATCCTTCGCTAGTGCTATCCATGTTCTTCCCTGATTCTCACAGGGTGGGGAAGCCAACACTTATCCACCCATTTGCCTCTCTCGTAGACCCATGTTGAGGAATGTGATTTTCTCTTGTTGATCCATGCCCTTTCCTGTCAATTTCTCCATCCTCACAATCCACATCATCCCAGACGTGTCCTTCCAGGTCACCCTCTCTTTTTCACTCACCCTCCAGGTTGCCCGCCATCTCTTCTTCCCCTCGCATTGCACTCTTAAAGATAAGTAGTATTATATTTTAACTACTCTAATACTCATATAATTAGGAGAAACCATTTTATAATTATATGTGGAGGATAGTGAAGTGAAAAATCCATGTGTCTATGACAAAGAAATGACCAAAGTAGTAGAGTTAGAAATTGACTATTGGAGTTTTTTAACTTTAATGCTTTATTTGACTAATTTTTTAGTCATTCAAAATTTATATTTATAAGATAATATAAAACCTTTACAAAAACATAAGAGATAAAAATAGAAAGGATTCCATTTCATATGATACAAAGGCTAGATGAATTTTTTTTGGTAGGAATCCACTTGAAAATATAACATTAGATTTAATGATTAGAACTTTGATCTTTTGGCAAAAGTGTATAGCTAGTGGAAAAATGCAGACATAAATCAAAAGTTAACCTACTGCATGACACTAAATAGATTATAAAAGAAAAAATAAAGTCCGTTGAATTTGAAAAATTTCTACCTTCGACAATTTATATTTTTAATGAAAATGATCCAAACACTATTATTATTGAAAAAAATTCCAAAAATATAATACACCAATGACATTGGCTTCCTCCAATGGCTCCATCATAATTGTTCCCTACAAATTTGCATGTCCTTCCTAGCAATCCTACCCATTTGTTGTAATTAAAAGTACCATATACTCATCGCTAAATGCACCCATATAGTTCAACAATGGCTTCTCCACTATTTCTATGGATTTGGGTAATGAGTATTTAAAATGGCTCCCTACAAATCTTTGGACTTTTATGGAGATCACATCTTGTTATGGCTCTTAGTATTCAAACTATGCCCTTTAATGTACCTACAACACCCCATAAAAGGCCTCATGTTATTTACAGAGGGCTCCTTTATTATTTATCTCAAAACCTTGCCTACTCTAGGTCTTCTCGGTGTGTTGTCCATGATACCTTGAATCTCACAAAAGAAGATGGTATTATATATGGTGGAAATGTGCTAAAACATCCTTTCCCACCATTCCCTACAACTCAAAATGATTTCAAAAGGAAGGGATCCTTCAATGAGAGGTTGTCTATTGTTGACAAATGTTTTTCTCTTTAGGCGTTAAATAAACCTAGAGTATTTAATAGTGGAATAGAGGGCTCTTTTAGTTCAAAGGTAGGTGTTCAACCAACCTTGGCATCTAGCCTTCAATCCTTCTTTTGAATCCTTCAATATCATGTCGATCTAGGTTCATTTCCTAAATCTTCCACTATAATTTTGGTTCAATTCCCATTTCAAATAATTAAAAAATTCCTTAGGTGTTTTCTTCGATATTGGTAAAAATACATCTCATTTTATCATACCATTTTTGCTTGAATCTTAGTAGAAATAGGTCTTTTCAAGATTTTTTTTTGCAAATATAACTTTAAATTTTGTTGGTTGGTCTTGGACCCAATTGTTATTTTACAAAGGACTCATCCTTTTCTATATGAGTTGTTATGAAATACGTCATGTTGTTACATCTTGTCACTTAAAAAGTAAATCAATCAAACAAGCCTCATGGTGGAAATATGCCCTTACAGACCACCTCCAAATATTCTACCTCACTACTAGAAACATCATGCTCAATGAATATTGAAAGTGGCTTCTTTCTCTATGGAAAAAAATGTTGCCAAAAATAATTTACTTCCTCAAGGCCAAAAAACACAAAGCTACAAATCCATTGATAACTTCATTAAAAAACTTGTGTTTTTTTAAAGATACGAAGAAGGGAAGACACACAAGGATCAAAATATTTTAGACACCCCTTGTTATTTTGTGGAGGGTTTTGAGGGTGACCATTGGATTGTCATGAATAAGCCTAAAATGAGTGCTTTTAAATTTGATTTAGAACCCTCCTTTACACTCCTTTGTTTGCATTACGAAGGGAACCAAACATGATTATTGCTATTTGATTTTTCCCAACTCTTTCTTTCTATATTTTTTATATTTTAATGAATGTTTTAGGTGGTTTCTCACCTTTTGTCTAATGAAAATCTTATTTTTTTCTTAAGATATTGGAGATCCCCACTTGGCAATTACTTGCCTAGAAAAAATGTAATTTTATTAATCTCCACAAACCCGTTTCTTTAAATTTGTTGATAGTTTATAATTATTCCAAAGAATATAAAATTAAGTAAGAAATGCATAGAGTTTTCTTAAACAATGAAGATGCAAATATCTAGATGGAGGCTAAATGGAAGATGAGAGTCATAATTTATTTTATTTTTACCTTTGACAAATTCGTAGATATGTAGTTAGTATCATCCAAGTGTATGCAATTAAAGAAGGATGATTTATATCTAAATGTTATTCTAATATCTTTCAACATTTCTTAAATACAAGCCCAATAACATAGGGAATCCTATAACAAGAATCAATGCCCATTCGCAACTCTATGTTGATTTGAATATAAATAATTTCTATTACCATGCACTTTAGACATGTATAGAATAAATACAACCAATAGTAACATGCATGATTTTGGTTCATAAACAATGTTTTATACTCTATGTATTTAAGGATTCCTTCAAGGAAACATAATTTTAATCTCCTTAGTTATATATAATGTTGTTACAGTGCTTTTCTACTTGCATTATTCCTTTATCAAACTAAAAAGAATATGTTTCTTTTGTCTCCATTGAAATTGATTTAGCCTTTTATTAAAATAGTTGATTTTGTAAAATATTATTATTAGTTGGTCTAGTATTTTGGGTATTCATATAGCTAGAATTCTCTTAGTAGAATTTTCCTTAACTACTCTCCTAAAAGGAAATTATCTCATCAAACAAGGACAAATTATTAGAAGAAAAAAGGGTTCTCAATTTGAAATGCTGAAAAGATCATCAAAAGGCCTTGGTTATGAACATTCTCTAGAGATCGGTCACTTCCAAGTGTTAGTGTGAAAAACGTCTTTCTGTATCTAGTTCCTACACCTAGTAGTCTTGATCACACTAGCTTAACTTCACTTAGTTGTTTAGTTGTCTCACTTATTAAACACTTGACACATCCCTTGACACTTGTCTCAAGTGTTCTAAACACGTCACACCTCTTGGAGGGTTAGTCAATCTTTATGTTTCACCTTCTTACTTCCTCCTTCATCTATATATGCAATGACAGTTCATTGTATTTTACACATGTTTTATGATAGATTATTGGCTATTGCATTGTGCTTGACTCATTTACAAAAGTTTTAAATTTTGCATTTATTTGTTGTTGCTCCAACATGATATCAACGTGCTGGAATCATAAATTCCTTCTTGGTTTTAGTGAATCAATCTTTTACCTCTATCAACAATGTGTCAAACTTTTTGGTTTCGGGTCCATGTAAAACCCGTTTATCTTTATCAAAAACAATGTGTCAAACTTGATAAAAAAAAATCACACTTTGACATGCATCTATTACATAGTGAAGATTCATTATTGTTGACTAATACCAAAAGTGAGGGCATTTTTTCCTAAATATTTATCAAAAGGATTTTGCACACTCCCATGCCTTGGTTTCGAAGGACCTTAATGGTAATTCTTATACCAATCTCGACATCAATACTCTTTGTTTGGCATATTCACTAAACTGTGATCTAATTAAGGTTTTATTTCTACAAATTGCACTGGGGTATCATCCTTATAGTTTTCTATCTCTTACCTCTTGACCAGTGTGGAGATTATATTTGGAGATTTGCAGGAAGTGTCTTGATATCTTCATAAAAGGATTCTACATTTGCTCTATCCAAGGTGTGAGAGAGAAAGACATGAGAGAACACAAAAAATGTTGTCACTTTTCCAGTGCCTCTAGTGCATATTTGTTTTTTTTAAACACTCTCAACGTCCCTACACCCTCGTCAAACCTTTATTCCAGTGTTGATTTAGCATTCATATATCATGTCCCTCAGCATTAGGTAGCAAAGATATCACTTCAATGCTACTTTTCTATTCCAACACACTTTTGTGGGCTTTGTTGAACAAATCAAATACTTCATTGCACAAATCTTTGCCCTTTTACCAGCAGTTGCATGGAGGATGTAATGCCCCGCCACAAAACCCTGAAGGGATTAAACTAAAACACTTGAAAAGAGTGTAAATATATATTTTTTAAAACTTTAATAAGTTGAATGATGCATTAAGTTAACATTACATTTAAATTACACAACGAAAGACTTAACTCCTAAAGGGTTTCCCAACATGGTTTACATGATTAAAACTAAGCATTAATGCTTAACGTTACTTAATCCAATTAAGATGATTAAATCATAAAGACACAATTACACTAATCAATAATTATGTCATTCAATAGTATGAGATATCATTAACATGTGTAAGTTCCATTCATGATGATTCTTTCCATTACATTTCATCAGATATTCTAATAAAATATATACATTTAACCATATGATTTTTCATCAATACATTTCTTTTGCATCACATGATTGAAATAATATTACATTGCAGTAATCACCAAGTCTCATAAGATCATATAATGTTTACATTAAAAATTACATCTTGCCATGAAGGCATACATAACAAATAATACAACTGACCATATAAGGTCCAAGATATACAAAGAATGATCCAAGATGACAAATAGGATCCAACTGAAAATACAAGAAGCTTGAATCCAAAGAGCAACTGGAACACCTATGAAGCCAACTCCCGCAAAAAGGAACAAACGCACCCGATGGAAAGTGACACTACCACCCGACCATGTGGCTCGAAAAGAACCACCCCATCGTGCTAGGAGATAGAAATAAGAACCACTAGCAACCTACAAGGTATGCACACATGGTCTAAACACAACATCGAGAAACTCACATAAAGCATATACTCACAAAACTTGACTCCACAATATTACTCCAAGTGATACCTACAAGGCTACACACTAGTGACCATAAGGGAAGAGTGTCATCACATAGCTTGGAATGGTTATCCTAGCAGGCCTCCATAGGTCCTGACCCCATCTTGGGTTATCTTGGTAACCTCTCCCGAACCCCCAACCCCATCCAAGTCTCATGCAGACCCAAACAATCCTTTCGTGAAGACAAGGTTATTGGTTTGCCATTCCAGGCCTTCCCACTGCATCCTGAGTCCGTACTAGCACTCAACCATGAGCAAGGTGCAATTATCTTAATTAATATTTTAGCTACCCAAACCCTTAATAAATTATTAGGTTATCACTTACTTATTCAACTTTCGAGGGGTTATCCTGCTAACTTCTTTGGGCACGACCCTCACTCGAAAGCCACTCTTCCTTATGACACTAAACAAAAATTCCCAAAAAGAACTCCAAAGCAAGAGTACTAAACAAAGTTACACAAAGGAGTTAAAAACCACTGAGAAACACTTGGTTGTACAAGCCATTGCATATAGGTTAAATCGACTGACAAAACACAATCAACTCACATGATCGACCAACGAAAAAGACCACACGAAAAAACCTAATTCTATTTGAAACTAAAGACTCTCAATTTGAGTTAAATGTGAAGACAATCAGAAATGAAACAAACACCTTCGCTCAAACAGAATAAACAATTCATTTTTTTTTCCTTCAATACACATTTGACCAAGTTTTCTAAGTTTCTAAGTTTCCAAAATAAATCCTTTTTAAACAATCATTTCACAGATACAGTTAAAAATTCATATCAGTATTTGCCATATCCATTTAAATTTCCAAACCATCATAAACATATTTGAATCATATACACAATTATATATATAATTACACACACACGCACGCACGCACGCACACACACACACACACACACACACACACACACACACACACACACACACAAACAAATATATAAACCAAATCTTAAATGTTGAAAAACTGATATTTTTCCCCAAATTGAAAATACTACTCTCATTATTATTTTATTAAATAATCAACAAACACACACACACACACACATATGTATATGTATGTATGTATGTATAACATATATATGTGTATATATATATATGTACATACATACATATGTATGTATGTATATATGCATACATACATACATGTGTGTGTGTGTGTGTGCATATATACATTTCTATACATATATGTATGCATATATATGTATATATGTATGTATGTGTGTGTGTGTGTGTATGTATGTATATATATGTGTGTTTGTATATATGTATGTAAATATACATACATACATATACACACACACACACACATATATGTATATACACATATATACACATATGTATATGTATATACACATATATACACATATGTATATGTTTACACACGTGTGTGTGTGTGTGTGTGTGTGTGTGTGTGCATATACATACATACATATATGTATGTGTAGTCACACAAATCTGTCCAGCTTAATTAAATAAATATTCGCTATTTATTTGATTAAAAATCTACTAGCCATCAGTTAATTAAATTAATATTTAATTAATTTATCCCCAAACATTCTTCTATTAATTAAATAAATTATTCAATTTATTTTAATTAATTCATTAAACCAAATTCAAATCAATTAAATAAATAAAATCTATTTATTTAATTAAATCCCCCTATTCCTTTTTTAAATAAATTAAATAAAAACATTAATTTAAATCATTATCCCCCCCCACTTGCATTTTCCTACAAATGCAACTTGCACTCATTTATTGAAATAAATGAATTTTTATTTTAATAAAATCCTATTTTCCCCCATGCACCAAATCCACTTGCAAAATCTAATCCCCTTCTAGATTCTTCTAACCCTTTCCTAATTAGCCTAATCCATCCCCTAATTATTGTCACATTCCTAAGCAAAATGGAGTCACTTCTCAAAGACTTCAAAAGTCTTTGAAAAACATTTAATGTTTTGTGTGTTCAACAAATTAACCCCAAAGTCTTCCAAGACCACTAATGGCTCTTACATGACCATTTATAGCTCTTACATAACCATTTATGGTTATTTCAAACTTGTCTCCCCAAACATTTATTGTTTTGACCATATTCATCCTTTTCACATTTGCACAAGAGTTTATCCATTGGATAAAAGCTTTATTCTTTGAATAAAGAGTTTATTCATTCAACTAACCTTGACTTTAACTCCCAAGGTCATATCAAGCATTTAATGCCTATTCCCTCCCCTCTCAACCTATCTTACATTGACACTTGTCATCCTGGGATTGGGTTGAAATCCCTCACATGGATTTGAAATCATTCAATCCTGACCCTTGTTGAGATTACTCAATCTCAACCATCCATTGCTCCATTTTTCCTATAAATAGAGCCCATTTCTTCATAATCTAGATCCTGAAAACTTGTATGCATTTAACCTATAGGCATTTTAGAGAGCATTTAGCATAGCAAACTCATATATTGTCACTTTGGTTAAAATAAATCATTTTAGTATCAATAGCTTAATATTAGCTTCTTTATTTACATTTAGAGCAATACTACAATCTCAATCCTTCATAAGCATCCATAGTGCAAAAAGCTGTTGAGAGCTACACTATTTTGGAACTTGGAGAGGAGAGGAACAAGGGAGAAGGAGCTAAGAGCATGCTAAGAGGCATTTGGAGATGCCTCATTACCTTTGTTTCATTTGTTAGATATATTAGCATGATTTTAGTATCTCTCTTGATATGTCTGTTTAGATTAGTTTTTGATTGACTAACACTAACGATTTTCTTGTGTCTTGTGTTGTTTGTCATTTGCTAACCTTGTCCATTTAGAAGGGCATCAATATGTATATACATGTATATACATATACATACATATATATGTATATGTACACACATATATATACATATACATACATATGTATACATATACATATACATATACATATGTATATGTATATGTATATGTATATGTATGTATGTATGTATATGTATATGTACACACATATACACACACACACATATACATACATATATATATATATATATGTACATATATAACACACATACACAGATATATATATATATATATATGTATATATATATATGTATATATATATACATATACATATATACATATATACATATATATATATGTGTTATATATGTACATATATATGTATGTATGTGTATATACATATACATATACATACATATATGTATGTATATACATGTATATACATATACATACATATATGTATGTATATACATGTATATACATATATACATATATATATGTGTGTTATATATGTACATATATATGTATGTATGTGTATATACATATATATATATATACATACATATATGTATGTATATACATGTATATACATATACATACATACATATATGTATGTATATATGTATGTATGTATGTATGCATATATACATACATATATATATATATATATATATGTATGTATATATACATACATATCTACACACACACACATATATACATATATATGTATGTATGTATATATATTAATTAAATAATATTAAAAAAAATTAAAATTAAAAAAAAACCGTATGCATTTGTGTTGCCACGCAACCCATTTTGAAAGGGAAGGGCATGGGCATGTGGGGCCATGACGTGATCCCCCACAACCCATGGCTATGGGTGGCCATGACGTGGCTCCACAACCATGGCCCCCTCCCCATGGACGTGGGGAAGCCACGACTCCCCACTCCATGGGGTTGTGGTGCCTATGACAACCCCCCCTCCCCCCCCATAATTAATATATATATATTTTTTAATTTTTAATTTTTTTAAAAACCAAACCCATAAATATATATATATTTTTACCAGTAAAATAAAATGAAAACCCAATAGTATTTTAAATAGCTAATTTTCCTTTGACAACATTTTTTTTTAAAACAGGGGTTTGATAAACAATACAGGGTATATACTATTTTTTTCTACCAATTTTCTTTTTCATTCCAGCAATTTCAAAACACAACCAAATTCCTAGGTTTGCCCAAAATAAGAAAATTTTGGCATTTAACAACAATTGAAAAATTTAATTTTTTAAAACAACAGGGAGAGAAATCAAACACAAATTCAATTCCTTTTTCCAAACACAACACATAATCAACTACAAAGGTTTAACCAATTAAGGTTTTACAAAAACTGAAAGATTTAAAACACCAACCTTGTAAGCTTTCCAGGAAGAGAAATTTTGAAAAAGAGCAAGCCTCTAACCATATTCTCCAACCAACAAATTTTTCCACCAGAATCCACACACACACAGTTCCCAAATTTTTTCCCCAAATTGCAAAATGAATGATTTTGGAAAAATTTCCCATTATAAAGATTTTTTCTCACACAAATATCTCCTTTTAGGCAAATTTTAATTTTTTTATATGAAAAATTGAAAAATAACATTTCTTTTCAAAACAATGCATTTTCATTTAAATTTATTCATTTAAAATGAATTCCTTTTTTTTTTTTCAAAAATGAAAATCAATTTAAAACATTTCATAAAGGTAAAATAACTTTATTCTTTTTTTTTTCTTAACAATTGAAAAACATAATATAACATTTCATAAATAAATCAACAATTCGATTTTTAACTAATCGAATAAAATAATTGATAAATCTATTTAACCATAAAATGCTCTAAATCATGTATTTCTAATTTAATTTTATAAACGTAATATTTTATAATTATTATTCATAGGGTATTAATAATTAATTACTCATTAAAAATCATTAGAAAGAATAATTTAAATTCAAAGACGCATAACACGCAACCCAACAAAGCAAAGCAGAAACATGACCCGCATACCAACAAAGGCAAAGTTGACCGATGACTGACAATGCTCACTATCGAGCAAGGCTAAGGGTGAAACTTAGGGCCTTAATGGTATCTCTTCCACTTCCATCAGATTATTTAGGTACACTCAGACCTGTGGAACTAGGTGAAGTCAGTACCTTGTACCTGTAATTCCTACATCACCAAACAACACACACACACACACACACACACACACACACACACACACACACACACACACACACACACACACACACACACACACACACCGACAAAGGAGAATCATGACGTTCCTTGTCTCACCGAAGTGAGTGAAGGAAAATCATTTCCTCGCACCCCATACACTTTCACACATACATGATGACATATACATAACACATCTCACGTATAAAGTAAATGTGCTAGTCCATGTCTAGTAATCCAATAAAATTAACATCTAACCATCAATAAGGAAATAATGCATAAACAACATTCACTGAATCTCAAATCAAAGCATAAAATGACATAGCATAATATCTGAATAAAATATCACCACATAATGTATCCACTAATATCCATTGAAAAAGTCATCCATAGTTAAAATACGTATCTATAAAGTCTGATCGAGGGAGGGGTACTACATGCAAGAGTTGAGAAACACAACACCACAGGAGCCCAAATGATCTCTGCAAGCTGAATAACTTGTTACAAGGAGAAGCAAAGAAACAAATAACAGATAAAACAAATACATAAAAAATATGCTTAAAAAGATGAGAGCTCAATATTCACAAAATGTGTAATGTAATAATCTTTGCAATACAATGAAAAGAATAACCTCTAATAGGTCAAGAAACCCTAAAAAGGAAACCTAGGCTTGCACATAATAATTAATTATTATGCACCTAAAGTTAGCTTAAGTGTAAAAGAGATAAAGGGAACTTAAATAATTAAACAAATATTATTTAATTAATCAAGTAAATACCCGAATACTCTAACACCCCCCCCCCTCAAGCTAGACTTAGGGAGAAGCTAAAACCTAGAACAACTACTGAAAGCAGGAAAGATGGGTCTCGACAACAAGGCCTGATCAGGTACCCAAATACAACTAAATCTCTATGAACCGGAGAAATAGAGAAAACCACGTGGGAAAAAACTCTACTCCAAATAGAGATGGAAAAGCAAGAAGAAGGATTGAAAAAGCTTCCAAACAAGAATGTTCCAAAAGATAGGAACAAGAGAAGATCAGAAGAATCATTGAATCATGAAGAACCTGCAAACACTGTCGAAGAATAACTGCTGATCTGAAGAATCTCCACTGAAATAGAACATGACCAGGTAGAGAAGACTGTAATCTGTATGAATGCCCTCAAATGACACTACTCGAATCAGAAGAAAAACAAAGGCAAACAACTGAACTCGAAGATATAGATGGCATGAGAAACCAAAGCCTGAAGAGCTGATCAATCGAACCACGAAAGCATTAGAATCAATTGGACAAACCTCCCCATAATGCTAAAGAGGGAGAGTGAGAGGTACACTGAAAAGAACGGCCAACAAGAACTGCATGACGAAGAACCAGGAACATCAAAGGCGTAGAGAAAGTACAAAGTGTCGTGGAAGGAATACTCACTTGAAAAAGGTGGATGGCAAACAAGGCCAATATCAACCCCCTCATGGCACTTTATAAGTAGTGCATGTACAATAAGACAAGATGTGCAGGATCCCAAGTAAACAATGCATGATGGCACTTTATCTCAGTGCGTTTGCATAAAAGAAGCTACAATGATAAGAAGACATGAAATAGAAAGGAGAACCAAAATAGACACATCCTACTCAGAGAAGAGATCCCAGGACTTGAAACAACCAAGATATCCACAGAGTGCTGAAAAAGCAAAAAACTGAAGAAAACATTCTTGGACCAGATCTGGAAAGAAAACTGATATGGCTGGAAAGTACACAGGACAAACTTTCCAATGATATAAAGTTTTCAAAAAACGGAGTTCAGATGCTCTTTCTATGGCTCCCAGAGTGCAAAAAAGAGACCCCACTTTGACTGGAAAAAAACACAGTCAAACATAAAAATTGGAAAAAAAATCTAACATCACAAAGTCTGGCTCGGAACCAGCTTTCTGATGCCTATTCGTTTTCAAAAAAATGACTCTGTATTCTCAAGATATGGCAAAAAAATGAACCCCCCCTTAAAAAGACAAGAGGGTGGAGGTTTGGTGGCAGGAGCCTGGCAGAGGTGGCCAGTGGGCAGCGCTTCGGTGGCAGGCGGGTGGCACCCCGGTGGCCAGGCGGGGGCGCAGTGGCGGCCGAGCGGAGGGTGTTCGATGGGCGATGGAGCTGTGGTCGGTAGCGCGGGGCAAGTTCTGGTGACGCGGGGCTGTTTCCAGCGCTATGTAGGGAGGTCGCAGGCGGTGAGGGACTGGCGGGCGGTGGGCTGCGACGGGGGCCGACGGGCGGGGCGCTGCAGCGGCCAGGGGTTGCTGCGGCTGTGGCGGCCGGGAAGGTGGGGCCGGAGGGTGCCAGCGGCGGCCGGAGTGCGGCGGGGGCTTGCAACTTGGTAAGGGGCCCCATGGTACCCTGCGTACCATGGGGAAACCCCCCAAAACAAAAAATTTGTTTAAAAAAACACTTTTTCTTTTCGCCTTTTGCAATATTTTTTGATTTTTGATTTTAAAATTTATTTTTTTCAAAAAATCAAAAAATTGGTCTGCATGCCGTAAAAAGGCAAAAAATATTTATTTTTTGAATTTTTTCTCGAACTGCGTGCCAAGGTCGTACGACCTGGTACTGAAGAAAAATTACCCCTAGATGCTCAGGAGTCAAAACTAGGCAAGTTTTATATGACTATAGGGGTTTTTGGGCCTTCTGAGCACAATGGTGAGGTTCGTTTAGGCCCAAAGTGCTCAGAAAAAAGGCCTATCCCTAAGTACATAAAAAACTTCCTGAAACCCTAGATCTACTTCCAATGCAAAAATTCTCAAAACAAGAACAAATAGCTGTAGATCTGAAGCTCTAATACCATGTGAGAGTTGAGAAACACAACACCACATGAGCCCAAATGATCTCTGCAAGCTGAATAACCTATTACAAGGAGAAGCAAGGAATCAAATACACATAAAATATGCTCAAAAAGATGAGAGCTCAATATTCACAAAATGTGTAATGTAATAATCCTTGCAATACAATGAAAAGTATAACCTCTAATAGGTCAAGAAACCCTTAAAAGGAAAACCTAGGCTTGCACATAATTATTAATAAAAGAATTAATTATTATGCACCTAAAGTTAGCTTAAGTGTAAAAGAGATAAAGGGAACTTAAATAATTAAACAAATATTGTTTAATTAATCAAGTAAATACCTTAATACTCTAACACTACAGAGGATGTTAGAGAAGGCATGGGAGTCTAAAAAGAAGAAAATTGCAAATAAGTTGTTGTGTTTTTGGGAAACTTGTTATTGAAGAGTTCTAATTTGTGTTTGATTTTAAGATTTATGTTTTGCAATGCCAAATCAACATTTTGACTAACATATAAAGTGCCAAATTTCTAGGACGTATACATTCAACTGTAATACAATTTTTTAGGAGTATTCTAAGGCACAATTCCCATTCCTTGTTGTGGTTGCATCGTGGATCCTAAAAATTTGTTAACTCCACATAATTACCATACTTGAAAAGTGAAAGTACAAAAAATTCTTTAGTCTAAGAGATTAAGGAAGATGGTCGAGGGGTAACCACTAAAGTTCAATACAAATTTTGAACAATTTACTTATCAAAACAAGATAGAAAAGGCAATGGATATTATAGGTGTTCTTATTTTCAATAATTTAAAATTTCATATTCTTTTTTCACTAATCCTAAGAAAATGGGGGATACATTTAATACTCTATTTGGTATAGTGGATGAGTTCAAAATTACCGCAATCAGATGCAAAATGGACAATATTGTCTCCTAATTCCTTCCCTTCTATTAAAGGTTTCTTGGTTTAATTTAAATCCTTGCTTTTTAAAATTAAAGATTGTGGTAAAAAAAAAAAGATAGTGTGTGTGTGTTATTGGTATTATCTAATCTCAAAGGTTCTTTTTAGATGTTTGCTTCTTCTTTTTACTCTACTTTGGATTCTCTTGGAATAGTGTATGTCATGCCTACTTTTGAATAGTATTGTGATAGAATCACACAAGATGAATCACACAAGATAACAATCTAAGTGAATCATTATGGATGTTATCACATCTTCCAATAGTTAGACACTTGTTATATAATTATCTAAGGGAAATGGAAAGAAGTCATCAAATAAACCTAAAGAAGAATCAGTTTCAAAAAATGATCAATCATCTAAGCAGAAGACTAATGTTGACACACATGCCGTATCTTCTTCAAACTCAGAAAAGAATACTTCCAAGTATAAAAAGAAAGGAAAGGTTCAATGTACTTATTATGGATTACAAAATCATGATAGCAAAGTTTTTTCCAAGAGGATTGTAACTATGGAAGAAGTTGTGAAGAAACCTATCATTGATCTTACCAAAACTATTAAGGGACATGCCCTTACAACAATAGGTTCATATTCATCCAAGGATAGTTAGATAGTTGACTCAGAGACTGTTGGATATTGTCATGAATTGTTGCTGCTAGAATATGTTGTTGTCATTGATGTCAACATATTCCCATATATTCTTCCGATGATTGTTGATTGGGAAGATTTTCTGATCCAGTTTGTAGTGCTGGTTTGCTGATCACTGTTTTGCAGAGTTCGGTATATCCTCCGGTATACTCCAGTGTGATCAAATCTAGTGATGATATTTTGGGATATTTTTTATGATTGTCTTGTGTATCTTCATTTCAGATTGATTGTGATTTGGTACTCCGCAAGTTATCTTTCTTCGTGACAGCTGGTGATTGGTTGTGTTCTTGAGCTTTCAGACGTTGACCAATGAAGATTTGAAAAGTGGTGTTGGTGTAGCTGTTCCTGGTAATTCTAGCATGCTTGCTGGTGTTTACTAGTTATTTCCTATTTGTTTTGGTATTCCACATTGATTGTTGTGAGAGTTTTTGGTGGTTTCTATCAACCGGTGATGATTTACACGTTATGCGATATTTCTGGTGGTGTAGCGTGTTGCGGTTGATCTTGGCATGATTTTCGATGGTTGTGATCATTTGAGAATTTGATTTAGGACCATACTATGCTATGCAAATCATTATAATGGTTCGATGGTCGATATTTGTATCATGTGATGTAATTTTGTAATTGAGGATTTAGCCGACCTTATTGTCAAGGTTGATGAATTGTATATATAGGTGATATAGTCATGTGGTTTTGGTGTCGATGTTGTGTCTGCATTATCAGAGAGAGGTTTATGTGTGAGCAAGTGATTCAACCTTCGAAATTGTGATTGAATAGAGATTGGTATTGCAGAGCAGACATTTGTGCTTAACCAGAACTGTAATCAGGCATTTGAAGATGATAATCTTTTAGTTGATTTCTTCTGGATTGTAGTCTGAATCTTATTGCAAGTCAGTGAGTCTTCCTTAAGGGTTGTAGCCTTTCGGGCCATTATATTTGAGCAGTGAGCTCTAGGCAGTGTGCCTGAATGCATGTGCATTCTCCATTGTAACATTTTCACATAAAACTGTAGAGTATCATCTTACCATGGGTAGGTTCGCACCGTGGTTTTTCCCTTAACCGGGTTTTCCACGTCAAAATTTTGGTGTTGTGCTGTTAATTTGCTTATCTGTCTTATTACCACAATTTATCAGATCTATGTTTTGTTTATTGTTCTGATAAAGATTGATTCAACCCCCCTTCTCAGTCTTCCTTCTTGATTACTGCTAACAATTGGTATCAGAGCTAGATCCTTCGGTAGAAGCTTAATCGCTTGAGGAGATTCGAGATGGTAGCTCAAGGTGTAATCTTTAATAAGGAAAGTTCAAGATTTTATGGAAGTAACTATGCTATATGGAAGGACCAGATAGAAGTGCACTTGAAATGTCTTGGTGAAGATTATTGGAAGATTACAAAGAATGTCTATGTTGTTCCTCAGAATGGACCATCTACTCCTGATGAGGTTAAGGAAGCAGAACATAATATTAGAGAAAAGAAAGCATTGCTTAGTTCCTTGATTGATTCTAAGATAACAAATGTGATGGGACTTCAGACCGCACATGAGATCTGGGTGAAGCTTGAGGTGTTGTATGAAGGTGATAAACAAGTGAAGGCTGCTAGGTTGCAGAGTTTAAAAGGAAAGTATGAGACATTGAAGATGGGAGATGATGAGAACATACACTCTTTTATGGCTAAGGTGAATGATCTTGTCCTAGGTATTAGATGTGCTAGTGGAACTATTGAGGAAGATGAAATTGTTGCTAAGGTACTGAGATCTTTTCCTCCTACCTATAAGCATAAGGTTGCTGATATTGATGAGATCCGGAGTGTGACTACTGTGACAAGAGATATGTTGGTTGGAAAGTTTGCTGCATTTGAGCTGAGTGAATTTGGAGAATCACATGGTTTGAGACAACATTTAGAGCATTTGCATATATATCCGGAAAGCAAAAATATGATCCTGATGAGCGCATAATATCTAGATATGAAAGAGAGAGAAGAGAGATGGAAGAGCAAGAAAGGGAGCTAGATAAACTTGAAGCTCTGATTGCCCGGAGATTTCCTAAAGGTGCCGATAAGTATGATGGAAAGTTGCCTTTGAAATATTTCTCTTGCAATAAGATAGGACATTTTTCTTTTAGATGCCCGAAGAGAATGGCTAAGTATGAAAGGCATGATAAGTTTGATAAGCATGAAATGAATGATAGATATGACAAGCATTAGAAGTATGACAAGTCTTACAAGCATAACCAAAATTTTAGAAATTAGAAGAACTGTTATTATGATGCTGATGAAGGTATTACAGATGAAGAATATGAAGGAGATGAAGTTGTATTCTTTACCATTAAGGAAGATGAACCTGTACCTGTTGATTCCACTAGCTATACTATTGAGGAAAAAGATTTAGCTGCTAAAGTTGAAGAGAAAGATGAATGGGTAATTGATAGCAGTTGTTCACATCATATGATAGGTGATAAAAGAAAATTCGTAAGTATGGAAAGATATGATGGTGGAATAGTTATATTTGGATGTAATCTGTGGGAGAGGTTCTATTTCTTTTGATGGTAAGCATAACATTGATGATGCCTTATATGTTGAAGGTTTGAAGCATAACCTTCTGAGTGTTGGACAAATGATTGATAAGGGTTATGATCTACAATTCAAGGATGGTAAATGCTGTTGGCCATTTGGAGGAATTGATTATGTGTTGCATTGATGTTTTGTCATTGATGTCAACACTAGCTGTTTTGGTTGCTTTACCGGTATCCTTCTGGTCTCGGTAAGTTGTTTGGTTTATGGTTGGTTTGGATCATCACGATCCGGTATGCTCCGGTATGTTTGGGTTATGGAATTGTCTTATTCATGCTACTCAGATTCATGTTTAATCAGTTGGTTTTTAGCTGGTGATCGGATGCCATCCTATATGCTGGTAAGCTTGGTTTGTTGTTTCGGCGAGGGTTTCACTAATAGAGATTTGTTGAAGATCTTTGATGATATGCATAAGTTGTGTTGGTGTGACTTCTGGTGGAGATTCAGGATGCTGATGGTGATCATGTTCGAGACTTGGTTGATTGGGATCATTGCTTTAGTATGTGCGGACCTAAATTGGGTCCCGATATTATCTAGGTTATGGACCGACTTAATGTAATGTGTGGATTGGAATTTTTCGATTGTTTTCGGGATGTCTTATGGGTTGGATATTATTTGTTTGGTCTCAGGCCGACATGTTTTGTAATTATGTAATTTTTTTATTGTCTGGTGGCTGACCTTATTGTTTGTGGTCGAGGGTTTGTATATATGATGTAAGATCTCATTGCAGATCATATGTGAGGATGTAATGAGCGAATAATGTAATAATCATTCAGGCAGAGGATTTGATCAATCATTGGTGATCGAGTTGGGTTTATGTAAGAGGATTTAGTTTTCCGGTATTGAGCTTAACCAGAACTGTGTTCAAGCATAGGAGATGCTATCTTTGTAGTTCATTCTTTCCTTTGGATTGTAGTCTAGATTTTTATGTAGTCAGTGAGACTCCTTTTGTGATGAGCAGTGTGCTCTAGGTTGTTGGCCTTCCTGCAAGTGCATGCCCCTCAATTGTAATCATATACTTACAACAAAAGTATTATCTGACTGTGCGTAGGCTTCCCACCGTGATTTTTCCCTTTAATGGGTTTTCCACGTACAAATCTTGGTGTCATGTGGATGGTATTTATTCTCTGATTGTTGTTTATGCTTAATTGGTATATCTGCTATTTCGGTAATTGGGTTATGCATTCCGATATTGATCTTTTGGGTTCCGGTATTAAATTTTTAATTGCTTAAGATTCCGATAATCTGGTGATAACTGATTCACCCCCTCTCTCAGTTGTCTTCCGGTTATTTGAATTGTCTAACAAATGCAAGATCTTGAATGTCTCCTATATAGATATTGCATCTAGAACTAAGATTGGAGGTAACATTTTTTATTTGAATGCTGGTGAGAAAAGTTGTTTGATTGCTCAAATTGATGAGAGTTGGTTGTGGCATAGGAGAATGTGTCATGTGAATTTTGATTCAATGATTAAGATCTGTTCTACACATGTTGTTAGAGATCTACATAAGATTGTTAAGCCTGCTAATCCAGTATGTAAGGAATGTCAGTTGGGTAAGAAAACAAGATTTTCTTTCAAAAGCAAATAGTATACATCAGAAGGATTTCTAGATCATGTACATACTCACCTATGTGGACCTAAAAATGTTAGAAGTGTACACGATGATATATATTTTATGCTTCTAGTTGATGATTATTCAAGGATGATGTGGGTTGTATTTCTGAAGGAGAAATCAGAACCATTTGACAAATTCAAGATATTCAAAGCTAAGGTTGAGACTGAGTTTGGATTGAAGGTGAATTGTTTGAGATCTGATAGAGGTGGAGAATTTTGTTCCAGTGAGTTCAATTCATTCTGTGAGAAGCATGGGAATAGAAGACAATTATCTGCTCCTAGAACTCCTTTGCATAATGGAGTCGTTGAGAGAAAGAACATAATTGTTTTGGATGCTGCAAGGATTATGTTGATTGAAGGAAATATTTTGAAGATTTACTAGAGAGAAGCCATTAGAACTGTTGTTTATACATTCAACAAAGTTCACATCAAAGGTGATATCGGTAAGAGCCTTTATGATATTTGGTTTAGTCATGTTCCTACTGTGAGATATTTCAGAGTATTTGGTAGCAAATGTTATATCAAAAGAGATGAGGACATAGGAAAGTGGTATTTTTGTGGTATATTCAACAAAGAGCAAGGCCTACCGGTGCTACAATAAGAGACTGAGAAAAGATTATAGAGAGTGCAAATGTGAATGTGGATGAGAACCTTGAGAAAGAGATCAGAGCATGTGGTTATGATGATGGTCAACATATTGTTTTAATGCCTATTTAGACTGAAGAGCCTAAGCAGAATGATTTGGTAGAGATTGTGAATCCAGATGTTGTTGGTGAAGGAGTGCAGGAACCTGGAAACCAAAACAATCAGAAGACTCCAAGGTATGTAAGATTGAATCATTCTAAAAATCAGATTATTGGTGATAAGAATAAAGGTGTGATGACTAGAAGAAGGTTAGCTACTGAAGAAGTATGTTTGATTTCTAAAGTTGAACCTAAAGATGTTGCTGAAGCTTGTAAAGACGAGGGTTGGATGAGAGTTATGGAAGAAGAACTAGATTAGATTGAAAAGAATAACACTTGGGAACTTGTGCCTAGACCTAAGGATAAGAATGTTATTGGTACTAAATGGGTATTCAGAAACAAACAATGATGTCGGTGAAGTTGTCAGAAATAAAGCTAGATAGGTCTACAAATGATACTCACAACAAGAAGGGATTGATTATGAGGAGAATTTTGCTCCGATTGTCAGACTTGAATCTGTTAGATTGTTTCTTGCTTATGCTTCTTATAAAGATTTAAAGGTATATCAGATGGACATGTCAAATATGCCTTTTTGAATGGTGATCTTGAAGAACAAGTTTACATTGAACAACCTGATGGATTTTCACTGTTGGATGATGGAGATATGGTATGTAATTTGAAGAAAGCTCTTTATGGACTAAAACAAGCCCCTAGAGCCTGGTATGCTAGACTAGATAAATACTTGTTGAAATTGAGATTTATTAAAGGCATTGTTGACATTAATCTGTACTTCAAGATAGAAAATGATAACATCCCGATTGTTGAAGTCTTTGTTGATGATATAATCGTTGGCGGTGATGATAACTTGAGCATGAAGTTTTCCGGTGATATGCAAAAAGAATTTGAGATGCCTATGATTGGTGAGATGAAATTTTTCTTAGATTTGCAGATTGCACAGACTGGAAAATGTATATTCATATCTCAAACTAAGTATGTGAAGGAATTGCCGAAGAAGTTTGGATTAGATGACTCCAAACTAGTTGGAAATCCTATGGTGACTGGTTGTAAATTGTCCAAGAATGATGAATATCCTAAAGCTAATAAGAGTTTGTACATATCTATGGTTGGTGGATTGTTGTATCTTACTCAGACTAGGCCAGGCATTATGCATGCTGTGTGCATGGCTGCTAGATATCAAGCTGATCCAAAAGAGAGTCATGTCACTGCTATGAAGAGGATATTCAGATAATTGAAGGGAACTGTGGACTATGGATTATGGTATCCTAGGAATGATGATTTCATGCTTTGTGCCTATACTGATGTTGATTGGGCTGGTGATGTTGATGACCAAAAGAGCACTGCTAGTGGAGCATTCTTTTTGGGTAAGAAATTGGTTTCACGGGCTAGCAAGAAACAAGATTCAGTGTCTTTATCTACTGCTGAAGCTGAGTACATTGTTACTGCTAGCAATTGCACTTAGGTAGTTTGGATGAAGCAAATATTGAAGGATATCAAAGTTATTTATGATGAGCCTACTATTATATACTGTGATAATTCTAGTGCTATTAACATGTCAAATAATCTGGTGCAACATTCAAAGACTAAACATGTGTCAATAAAAATATCATTACTTGAGAGAGCAAGTCAGTGAAGAGAAGGTGAAGCTAGAGTATGTATCCACAAAGGAACAAATTGCTGATATTTTCACTAAACCTTTTCTTGCAGATACATTTTTATATTTGAGAGATAAGTTAGGGGTATCCACCCCTCCCAATGAGAAGTAGATGCATTGAGTTGCATCAATCCGGTGGATTTTAGAGCTTTATCTCTTTATCTGGATTGGTGAGTTGGTGTTGCTTCTCTGTTGGAGTAGTCTGTGTTTTGGGGAGAGAGATTCATGTTTATGTTTTGTTGTCTATTTTGAGAGCTTTGGCATTGCTTTCAAAGGGGGAGAGAGATCATGTGAAATTTTTTCTAAATCCTGATCTTAGGGGGAGTTTGTTGGAGATATCTTCTTTTCTTTGCATTGATTGTTTGTCACATCCATATGTTGCCATCAATGACAAATAGGGACATTGATAGATATTGTCATGCATTGATGCTTTTAGGATATGTTGTTGTCATTGATGTCAACATATTCATGTGTATTGTTTTGATGATTGCTGATTTGGAATATTTTCTGATCTAGTTTGCAGTGTTGGTTTGTTGATCACTGTTTTGCAGAGTTCGGTATATCCTACGGTATACTCCGGTATGATTAGATCTGGTGCTAAGATTTTGGGATATTGCTTATGATTATATTGTGTATCTTCATTTAAGATGGATCGTGATTTTTTACTCCACAAGTTATCTTTCTTTGTGACAATTGGTGATTGGTTGTGTTCTTGAGCTTTCAGACATTGACCGATGAAGATTTGAAAAGTGGTGTTGGTGCAGCTGTTCCTGGTGATTCTAGCGTGTTTTCTGGTGTTTCCTAGTGATGTCCTATTTGTTTTGGCAATCCGCATTGATCATTGTGCGATTTTTTGGTGGTTTCTATCAACCGGTGATGATTTTCATGTTATGTGGTATTTCTAGTGGTGTAGCATGTTGTGGTTGATCTTGGCATGATTTTCAGTGGATGTGATCATTTGGGAATTTGATTTAGGACCATATTATTATATGTAAATCATTATATTGGTCTAGTGGTCAATATTTGTATCATGTGATATAATTTTGTAATTGAGGGTTGAGGGTTTAGCTGACCTTGTTGTCAAGGTTGATGAACTGTATATATAGGTGATATAATCATGTAGTTTTGGTGTCGATGTTGTGTCTGCATTATCAAAGAGAGGTTTATGTGTGAACAAGTGATTTATCCTTCGATATTGTGATTGAATAGAGATTGGTGTTGCAGAGCAGACATTTGTGCCTAACTGGAACTATAATCAGGCATTTGGAGATGCTCATCTTTCAGTTCATTTCTTTTGGATTGTAGTCCAAATCTTATTGTAAGTCATTGAGACTTCCCTGAGGGTTGTAGCCTTCCGGGCCTTTATATTTGAGCAGTGAGCTCTAGGCAGTGTGTCTGAATGCATGTGCATTCCCCATTGTAATATTTTCACATACTATTGCAGAGTATAATCTTATTGTGGGTAGGTTCCCACCGTGGTTTTTCCCTTAACTGGGTTTTCCATGTCAAAATCTTAGTGTTGTGCGTTGTGCTATTAATTTTCTTGTCTGTCTTATTACTGCAATTTATCAGATCTGTATTTTGTTTATTGTTCCGGTGAAGACTGATTCACCCCCCCTCTCAGTCTTCCTTCTTGATTGCTACTAACAAGAACCTCATATCACATGAGTCACTCACATGATCTTATTGAGTCTATTTCTAACAATACTACTTCTCATATTTTAGTTGGAAACTCATCACATATTCTAGTTTTTGGGACAAGTACTATATAGGTTGACTAAGGGTATCATTAAGAATGTTCTATATGTTCTTGAGCTTTAAACTAATCTTCTTTCAATATACCAATTTTTTCATATTGGTCATGGAAATACAATCGTGTTTTCACCACATGATGTAGTTATTAAAGAAATTCATCATCTAGAGAATGTTGTTGCATTAGGAAGAGTAGATTACGGGTCTAAATTATATATGTTTAATGGTTTTGAGTCACCTTGTGGAGCATCACTTATTGCACATGCTAACTCTTTGAGAAAACTATGGCACAAGAGGTTTGGACACCTCAACTACAAGTATCTTCAACAGTTGAGTACTCGTGATATGGTACTTGGACTCCCTAAGGTTTCATGCAAAAAACATGTTTGCCAAGGTTGTGTACTTGGAAAACATCATCAAGAACACTTTACAAAGGACAAGGCTTTGTTATCCTAAGGTCTATAATGTAGTTGGTTTATAGTGACCTCATGTAATTTCCATGTCCTTCATTTTTAGGAGCAAAGTATGTATTCACCTTCATTGAAGATTTCTCTCATCACACTTGGGTGTACTTTCTTAAGTAAAAAGTCATGGAGAAGCATTTAGGTTCTTCTATTTGGGGTATATGCATAGATAATGGGGGTGAATATGTGAACCAAGAGTTCATTAAAATTTGTGCTGAGCATGGAATTCAACATCACTATTCATTTCCTTACACTACTCAACAAAATGGTGCTTTTGAAACAAAGAACAAATCACTAAAGGAGATGGAAAATTGTATGATTCAATCATAATATGTGGCCCTATCATTTTGGGTTGAATATATCAATTGTGCCAACTATATTTAAAACTAAACACCTCACAAGTTAGTTCAAAATATTGTTCCATGGGAGGCTTGGTCTAGCATCAACCTTGTTATGTCCTTCTTAAGGGTATTTGGTAGTGAGGCTTGGTCATTGAAATTGGATGGTTAGCATATGACAATAGAAAAGAAGAGTCAATAATACATTTTTGTTAGTTATTGTGAGGATGTGAAAGCTTATAGGTTGTTTGATCCTACCACTAGGAATGCCCACTTTCATAGGTGTGTCCAATTTGATGAGTCTTTCACATATATTGATCCTTCCGATATTTCTTACTCACTACCTACTCAACCTTCATTTCATGATGATTCCTTAACACTTGAGGATACCTCATATGATGGTCCTGATCCGTCACCACCTTCACCACTTCCATGTCCTCCTACTTATTTTGTGCCCAAGTGGGCTAGGGGTGTTGTTGAGGAGTATTATTCTTTAGTTGGTGATCCTACATCTCACAAAATTAAAGCATCAATCTTTTGAGTCATGCTTTATCCTCAAAATCTACAATTTTTTTTAGAGGCTTTTGATATTCTAATGTGGGACAATGTTATGGTAGATGAGTATTATTCTTTGGCGACAAATTACACATGGGCCTTAGTTTCTCTTCCTAAAGGAAGAAAAATGGTTCGATGCAAGTAGGTGTGCTACAACAAGTATGCAATTGATGGTTTGATTGAGAGGTACAAGGCATGTCTTATGGCTAAGGGTTTTCATAAGTTGAGGCTATTGGCTATTCTGACACGTTTTTCCCTATAGCCAAGATGGATTCTATTTTCCTTATACTTTTTGATATTTTTGTTGTTAGGTTTGCCTAATGGATTTCTAAGAAAGTATTTAACAAGTTCCATTAAGTTAAATTCTTGGTTTTGAATCCAAATGGGGTATTATGTCAAGTCTAAAAATGCAAATGAATTGAGAAAGGCTTCGGCTCCAAGGAAATGCAGTCGAAAAAGAACATTAATTTTCAACACTAAATATATATGCTAAAGATGATGACAAAGCTAGTTTTTTCTCCCTTTTTAAAGTTTCCAAGATGGATTAGGGCAAGTAGGTGAGCATTTTTGGGTCTTCTATTGGTTTGTAATAAAGGAGGTCACCATTTTGGTTAGATATCGACACCTTGTTGCTCAAGCTTATCCACATTGCTGGTTAGTTGAGGAATATTTCACCATCTTACAAAAGAAAAACAGAGGTATACTATATTTCATATCTCTCGTGGCACATGACATATGGAGAAAAAGGTTCTAGTTGTCAAAGATCTACCATTTTCCCATATCCAAACATTTTATGCAACAAGTCTTTTATATTATGTATAGAAATTGATATGTGGGTTTTTATCTGTTGCATGAAAGAAAGTGAAGAATTATGTTTTAACCTAAGGATTGTTGATGTTAAACCTAGTGATAAAAGTACTATTATGCAGGTTAAATATTAATCAATATATATATATATATATATATATATATATATATAATGGTTGTAGTTAATGATAAAGTAATATGACAATATAAAAAATTATCACTGCATATGGCCTATCAGTTAGTCCTCCTTTGCTCTAGTCTTGTTGAGAATTCCCCTTAGACACAAAGATATGAGAATCCCAAATAGTAGAAACCCTACAATGTTTAGATTAGACATTTCAATGATCACAAAATACAAAATATTAATCGCTGTTATGAAAGAACCTAGTCAAGAAACACACAAGGAATGGAATTTCAGTTTGAGATCTTATTAATCAAGTGCAATATTGAATGGGCATTTGTATAATGATAGGGTAAATGAAGAGGTTCAATTTTAAAGCTCGAAGGTCATGAAGGTGAGTTGGATGATTTGTAATAGAGGTAAAAAAAAACTAGTGCAGGCATGCATAAACACAACAATGATAAACCATTGAAATGCAACAAGTTCTTGAGCAACATGGATGGGGTATTGAAATCTCAAAATAAGAAAGGTATAAGTGTAATGAAATTACAACAAGAATAAGGATTGTCCAAATCTTAATGCACATTCGTCATGTAGACAGACATCCAAGAGGTAGAGTTTAAATGAAAAGAACAACATACAAGCTACCTTGACAAGTATAAAGGAAATGTTTGAATTGGCATAGGTAGATACAAATAGAAGGTCACAAAGCATGTTTCTAAACTAACCAAATATAACCACATATATGGTTAGAAATGAAATTTAATGAATGACACTGAATGGTCGAGGGCAATATGAGTAAGATAGTCTAAAGAAGATAAGTGAAGAGGTTATTTGTCATTAATTTAAAAGAAATAAAATGGTTGTTGTCATGCCCATCTTTAATCAAGTAAAAACACAACTATATATTTTTTTGCCTGTGATTTAATTCATTATGTTACCACATACAACTTGGTAATGAACTACTCCCATTCAAAGGACAAAGCCTGAGTAACATCCAACCATCCATATCAAGTAATAGTCTAATACCAAAGTATTATAACCAAATGTAATATTCAACTATGATAACTTAATAAAATAAGTCTATAGATCTATGAATGATCATGGTGGGCCTCACATCCTACCCTCTAGGCATGAGCTTCCTCTTGGAAGTCATCAAAGAGGTGAGGATATTGAGTCCTCAATTGTGAAGCATCCTCCCAAGTAGTTGTGACTTTGTCATAAATGTCCCATTGGACCCTAGCCCAGTGCATCTCTTGGCTTCGAAGGGCCAACATTTGATGAGCCAAAATGTGAATGGGCTCCAATGTTAGCTACCCATCATCTCCACTTACAAGGCATCCCAATCCAAAGCATGAGACTCATTATAACATATCTCCTCAAATTTATTTTTTTGGTCGATAATATATAGATTTTTTAATATTATGAGAAAAAGATTACAATAGGTAATATGAATCCACCCTGACCATTAAAACAATAAACCATACACCTGATCAAGCTATGGAAATATCACAAAAAACATCCCCCAAAAATTCATCCCCAAAACCATCAAAACTAGCATATTAACTGCTTGAGACCAGTCGAAGTTCAAACATTAAATGATTTACAAATTGAAAACCCTAAACATAGAATACCGACAGGATAGAGAAACACTAAAAGAAACATTGCAATTAAACATTTGGCTCAGAGCCATCCTAGAACCTGGAAAATTCAAATATCTCCTCAAAACTTATACATGAAAGACATTGTGGATATGCGACAAGCTATGTGGCAAGGCTAGACAATAGACTACAGGTGCTATATACTCCAAGATCTCAAGTGGACCTACAAATTGTGGTGCAAACTTAGATCCCTTAATAGACTGAACTCTTATGTGGCTACACTCTCAAGAATACTTGATCACCCACGTCTTAGCTCGTCTCAACCCTCTTAGCATCTGTATACTTTTCCTTGGGAGGAATGTGTATTACAACAAACTAATTCCTATCATTGAGCAAATGGTTGCCCTTAGGATTTTAAGCTCATAACTATACAAATGATTTTTGACCCCATGATGAACTATGAAAGGCAGTCCTTGACCTTGAAGAATTAGATAATAACTTTTCATACAATGCAAGTGATGATTTTGGTTTTGTCATGTAGGAAAAGTGGCCTATAGAGATAGGCAAATAAAAAATATTATAAATTCTTGCAGAAGGCATAAATGATTTACTGTCAAGATCCCATCTCATAGGGAGAATCATGCCATTACAAATGGTGTATTAAGTCAATTAAAAAGGACTATTAGCTAATTTTTAAATTGAAAAGTGCAGAGGATTATTTGGCAACAATCCTATAAGAAGAATAGAGGATAGACTCTTCCCAACATAATATAAATTCATAAATCATTAGTCACAAAAAAATACAGATATTACAGTCAATTGAAGGATAGTGTGATATTGGTAAACTAAAAGAAGAAGAGTGTGCATAACAGACCAAAGAAAAAAAAAATACAATGAGAGACTAAGGGTTATTGGAAAATATATGAAGAGCTGTCATAATAATGGGTACTCCAATCAAAAGTACAAATCAAGAATCCATAACAATGAAAGTTTCTAGCAATCTCAAGAGATAATAAAATGATAGTACTAACAAGTACATGACAATGGACTACCCAAACAGAGGGTTAAGGTGAATCTTGCACACAATAGTTGGTAATACAACCTTTAGATAGGCCTTTCATAATATAAAAAAGGGTAGAATATAGTTAACAAAAGCCACAATCATTATGAGGAGCAACTATATCATCAAATGCATGCAATAGTCCTCATTGAAAAAGCATGAGAAGATACTCTTGAATACCGTCTTATGGAAGTATATGGCTATTAAAAGGTGATAGTCACGGGCATGATACAATGCTAAACATGAGGTATATGGTTAGAGGCAATATTAAAACTGTCCAAGACAACATGAAACAAAATTATGAAGATAATCTTATTTCACAATCAAAGGTCAGTGAAGTTTGTTAGCGAGAAATTTGAGGGATACATATTGGATTTATTTACTTAAAGGATTTATGATGTTGTGCTCTTCTACCCTAGATTCGGTCCTATTGAGGCAATAAGGAAATGCATTCCAAATCTTATCTTAGTTGTAAATTAGAATAAAATATGATATACACATAATAGACTAGAAATTAAAATTATTTATATTCATATATCAACATATATTTGTTACATTCCTTATATCTCCTTTTATATATACATCTCTGTATCTTATCTATCTCTTCTCTATTCTGGTGAATATATATTTCTATCTATTTCTATCTATGATAAGGAACATGGCCCTTAGATTATATCCCTAAATTACCTCCTATCTTCCAAAACTCATATTCCAAACCCTTCTTTTCTTTTTGTTATTACATATCTCTAGACTAGTGTCTATATACTATTTTTCGACCAACATCATCTCCTCTTAAAAATCTTGACTTGTCCTCAAGTCAACCTACTTGTGGAAGTATATCCTTGTATATAGTTTGCAAGGATTTGAAGTTATCATCCCATTGTAACTATATGAGCTATCTCTATGCTTCTAAAAGTGAATTTGGCATCTGTATATTTTTTTAAAAACTTTGGGCATCTTGAATTATGCTAGCGATATGCACAAGCCAAAGGTTGAAAAATTCCCTTAGCTATCATAACTTCCTCTGAGATCCATCCTTTTGCTCCTAAACCTATTGATATTGGTTGTGTTTATCTTCTATTGCTACTCTTTTTGTCCCATACAAATCTTTAAAATCAAACTACTATTGTATTTCCTGAAGGATTCTAACCTCTAATTGGTCCATTTGATTTCTGAGGGGGCCTAATAAGACGAGCCATTGTAAAAAAATGTGGCATAGCTAGTTAATTTCTACCTCTCTATTTTTGGTTGTGGGTAGTTGTGTCTCTATAGTAGTATGGGTTGTGGAGCACTCATGTATTGCTTCATCCTCCTTTTCTTTCTGAAACTTTGTTTGTACCTCCTACTTGATCTTATCCTTCTACATAGTTAGATCTTAGAGTAGTTCATCCATTAATAACCTTAGCTATTAAAGAGTTGATTGAGAGGGGTCCCCTTTCAAGTAAGGGTATTTTCCTTAATGTCCTCTACTACCTTTTTAATAGTTTGTACATGTTGCTTCAAAACATCTTCCTAGGCTAATTGATGAAAGATATCCCCTAGATGAAACTTTTTAAAGGGAGAAATATTCCTTATATCCACCAGAATCTGAAGTAGTTGACTAGATGCTAGTTGTAGTTGTTATCGAGCCAAAAAGTGCTTGATATGCTCCATTGTGGAGATATCAAATGATGACGTTTTAGAGGTTATGGATCCGGTATCTGTCCAGGGAGGTGGAGGAGATACCCCTTCCTTGTGCTTCTCCTTTTCTTGTTCCTCACATAATTGATTGTAGGCCTTAGAAGTGACCTCTATTATCTCCATCTGTACTTGTTGAATTATCTCCAACTTGTCCAACATTAACTTATAAATCTTTTGTTTTGTTTGGAGCTCCTTGGTACATATATCCCTAAATTTTTTCAATCAGGGAGGTATCATATCTAGGGTGATTATTTGTATAACTATCTCATTTATATTCTCCTCTTCTTGTTCTGCATTTGCTCTTTTGTTCCTGAAGGTGGCTACTATGGGGACCGACAAATTCTAGATTGAAGTCTTCCAGAGTGTATTTATTCATCATCATGTACTTGATTAGTGCTTGCTCTGATGTATGTTTGTTTATTATTTTTATATCCTTATACTTCTCCAATGCCTTTGAAAAAACTTGAGGGTCATAGAGGGCACCGTATAGTTGGTCTTCATTTAGGAGGGGGACTTGTTTTGCTGTGATGACCGAACTAATAAGTTCTTTTTGAACTCGAGCTTCCTCCTCACTTTTTGTGTTAGATTCTGGTGGTCTATGTTCTTATTGTTTCTTCCTTGACTTCTTCCCTACCATCATTTAGACTATAGCTTTCGATGCTTCCTATTCTGATAATTCCTCTCTCTGCGATGTAGTGGATAATCTTCTTTTGAATAGCTAGCTCTCTTTGGATTTTGTAGGTAATATAAGTGGTGTTTAGGTGTGTAGTCTTCTAGGCCACCATCAGGGGGTGGGCTCAATTTTTGTTTGTTCTTCTTGTTTATCCAATAGGCTCTTATCTTTTGTTTGTTTGTTTTCCTTTCTTCTTCTCAACCTTTATTGTTTCTTTTTCCTTGGCCAATGAATCAAAGAGCTCCTTAGCAATATGATTTATTTGCAGTTCTAGATCTTTTGGTAACTTTAGTAACCCTTGTGCATAGGACTTGATTTCTGCATCTGATACTTCATATGGTAGTGGTGGTATCCATGAGGTTTGAGGCTCTAAGACATCCATAATAGTGAATTCCTTATTGTTAGTGTAGGTTTTTATTTTCTCTTATGTTAGGGAATATTTATTTTTCCTACAAATTATTAAGCTTGCTTAGGTTATATTAGAATGGTTAGTATGAGGACATGTGGCATAATCCTACAATCTCATGTGTCATTCACACCCACATTTGGGTGGTTGAATTTCATACCCTCTTTTATATTTATTTGCCACCTCCTCATAACCATTTCTTGTCTTTACCTAAGTTGGCATAGCCATGTACTTGGCATTTACCAAGTAGGTAAAACTCCCTCCTATTTTGGGCTACAAGGAGTTATTATTCCTCTTGGTTTTATATGCCCATATTTTTCTATATAAACAAGCCCTCACCTCTCTCTATGCTAAATATTGAGAAGAGAACACTAGCTCAAATTGTGAGTCTAGTTCAGTGCTAGGAGAGTGCTGAGTTTTGTTCAGCTCTTGGATTCTTGTCTTGTTTTCCTTTAGTCACATTGATCTTGGGTGGCTTCATAGGTAAATTTAACATGGTATCAAAGCAAGATGTGAGTTGTGGGTTAGTATATCCTTGAGGAATCTAGATTCATTTTTTTCTTGAAAGCAAGTTATGATCTCATGCATCTGATGATTGCATATAGAATTAGAAATGCTTCAAGGAATTATAGCTTCTGGGGGGGTTCCTGTTTATTGCTTATGAATGTAGGTGTTTTGGAGTTTCTTGGGGCAAATATGATCTCACCATTGAGTTCAGAGCAACTGAGAAAGTCAAACTTGCCTTTCATTTTGCCTAGATCAGACATCGGATTGCAAAATTGGTGAAGGTGTGAACCACAGGATTCCTTAGCTGATCTGGAGGGTAGCTAATTTTTTAGAGCATTTTCAGGTCAAAAGGACCGTGCCATCATGTCCAGAAGGCCCAAAAATGCTAAGATTGACTGCAAATTGATCAATTTTGGACACAGTCAAATTTGAAGCAAAGTTTTTTTTGCGGATGAGCCCCATGGCCCATTAGCCCAATATGGTATGAGTGTAAAAGTATTATTATTTTTTTGCATTAACAAAAAAATTATTATTTCATGAAAAAAAATTGAAAATTTTTAATATCTTTTACAAAAGTTTAGCATTATTGAAAAAATTTATATTTTAAAATTTTTATTATAAACTTTTGAATATAATTTCATAATTTTTTTTTGTAAAAACAAAATCATTGAAAAAAGTTTTTTTGAAAATAAAAAAAAAAAAAAAATTTAAAACAAGGTACCGATAGGCCCTGCAGGACTTGTCGGTCATGTACTTGGGTGATACACGGGTACCATAGCCGCACACCCTCCCTCTACTCCGCCAGACCCGAGTACACAATTGGCCCGCATGCCCCTTGCTACCTCTCAACCCCCGTGCCCACGACTTTGTAGGTCTGCGTGAAGGGGATCCATTAAAGGCTTGCGTGGCTTGTATGTGCTTCATGCCTTTGTACACATAAGCCTCATACGCTTGCTGACCATTGGGACCCACACCCCTTGGATTGTGTGTTGGGTCGTGAACCTAAATCTAGCCCGCACCATTTGACTAGCACCTCTTTGCGTTGGCTTCTCTCACGAAATGCCCTTTCTACGGGGTTTATACACATTGCAGACCCTATGTGGGAAATCTTAATTCCCATCATAGCCATTGAATCTTGCGTGGCTTTGGTCATTGACCCCTATTTTTCATGGGCTATTCTCCACATAATATGGCATGGCCATGGCATGTGGGAGATTACATGGCCATGGCATGTGGGAGATTACATGGCCATGGCATGTGGGAGATTACATGATGTGGCATGGGGGGCCCACGAAGAAGAGGCACGGGGTGTCGACGGCCAAAAAATGACGAACGATGTGGTGACCATGGATACACGAGTTTCTGATAGGGTCATCGAACGACGACGAAAAACAAATTTGAATTTTTTTGTGGAAATAACAGAAAAATTATTGAAATCCACGAACGGGCTAACGAAGAGCCATGACCAAAAGAGTCGGTTTGCATGTATTCCATCTAGTCAGGGATTACTTGCAAAACAAAGCTTTTAGGTCAGAGTTGTTTGTCATTAGAGAGTCTTTAGACAGTCGAAGTTGGCAAATTTCTCTCCAGGTAGTTCGAGATTCTTTTCGAATTTTTGCAGTCTTTAGGCATATTTCGTAGTCTGCAGAAAAACGCAGTAATAATGCAAATTATTGTTTAATCATTTTATTTTTCGTAAATGCGTTGGCTTGGCTAGCTTTATGTAAGTTTGCGATGGTTTTGTGTCATTCGTAGTGTAGGGAAGCAAAGGTGGCGACGACGTTTTGGAGGCGTAGTCGTCGAGGTTTTGAAGTGAGCTTGAGCCCATACAGGTATATACATTTTTCAATATTTGTTTGCCAATTTGTCATGCTGGTAGGAATTGTGGGTGGAAGAGGAATGTTCATCAATGCATTTTAAGCAAACCCTAGTGTTGTAATAAATTTTTATATATGAACTAGGGTTTGCTCATTGTGTGTCTCTATTTTGTGTGCATTTGGACCACCCATCGAGACTGGGATTGCTAAAGAATACAATTTTTTTTTTAGATTGCAGTATTCGGTGTGGGTTGTAAAAAATCATGAGGGTTTCTGTAATAAATTTCCCACCGGACTAGGATTTGTTCATTCTGTATGTCTTTTTTGCGTGGATTTGGACTACTTGTCGGGACTGGGTATGCTAAAGTAGACAAAAGTTTTTCTGAGAGTGCAGTATTTGGTGTGGGTTGTCAAAAAACATGAGGGTTTCTATAATGTTTCGAATTGTTTGTAGTGATCATAATAAATTTGGGGAGTGGACTAAGGCTTTTGGAGAAGATTGTAAAAAAAATGGAAATTTTAAATTTTGCCTAGTTTTTATGTCTGTTTTGTATATACACATTTTTTGATCACCTATCAGGACTGGGAATGTTAAAAAGCATGAAATGATACATGAGGTAAATTCAAAACACAATAAATAAAACTATGGTTTTCCACACACAACTGGGAATGTTAAAAAACACGGAACATTTGCATAGTGTAGTATCCGGTGTGTTGGAAAACACATGACGGTCTTGTACATATTCAGACTAGCTTGGTATGAATCACGAGTGTTTTTCACACATGTGGTCTGATCGTGTGAAAAACACAGTGGCTTTTAACTATTTATATCGACGGAAGGGCGTTGTGGACAACATGAAATATTTTCAGTGTGAAATAGGTGTCATTTTTAAATACACCTGGTTGCCATATCAATTTTAGATAGAAGTATCTTAAAAATTTGCATCTGTAACTAAAGCTGGAAGATAAATATGTTAGTATTTTTACTCACCGTCTTTACCATAAAAAATATTTGCGATCTACCCTGCAATCCAACGTTCCTCTTGCATGTGGTCAGAAAAAACCCTTTCTTTGCCATCACCTCAAACTTCCAACGCAAAAAACCCTCTACGTGTTTGCTCGAAATTAGATATGCAAACTTTGTTCTTAACATAAGCTTCTTTCACAAAACTTTTGTAGAGTCTACTATTAGATGTGAAATAGGTGACATTTTTGAATATTCCTGGTTGCCACATCAATCTTAGAAGTATTTCAAATTTCTCTAATGATGTAATGTATTTCATTAACTACGTATCTGTCGTTAATTCTTGCTGATGTCGTTTGTCAACAACCATATCTTGCTTGTCTTCAACCAACGATTGTTGACAATCCATATTTCTATGTAAAGTTTCTAAATCATACCCAACTCTACTAATTGTTATGTCGAGCTGCAACTTCTTTCTTGATGTTTTTTGTTTTTTTTTAAGAACCATTTCACCATTTAATTTCAAGTGTTTTTTCGAAAATGGTGTGTGTGAAAAATGCTTATTTCTTATTTTGCTGTTACGACTTCTCCAAACCCTATTTTTCTCCCCCAAAATGGTACCAACCAATGTTGAAATCCACAGTGTATTCTACACGCCACTACTATTCCATTGCACTATGATATTGTCACTATTTCAAGTAGGAGATGTCTCCACCTCCATTTCACAAAGTGGATTATCTCACTGGGTTGATCTATTTGCACCCATGGCTGAAAAGTAGGTTATTTGCAATGGTACTTCAAGCGGTTGCAAAAATGAATGCTTATCTAATGTACAAGGTTGAAAAATTGCCTCTTCTGTGCTTCACTAGAGGAGCGCTCCAAATCCAGTGTTTTTTTTTGCCAAAATGGCACACCCCAATTACATTTTTTATTGTTGCAACTGCTCCAAACCCCGACGGTTATTCTAAAATTGCAGTTGCAAAAAGCCCTATTTCCTTTTGACTGTTGAAACCGCTCCAAACCCTCTGTGTTTTTCTCCAAATTGGCACTTGCTTATGTTGAAATCCCCAGGGGATTGTGGAATCCGTGAATGGGCTAACGAAAAGTCACGACCAAAAGAGTCGATTTGCATGTATTCCAGTTGGTTAGGGATTACTTGCATAACAAAGCTTTTAGCTCGGAGTTGTTTGTGGGCGGAGAGTCTTTAGACAGTCGGAGTTGGCAAATTTCTTTGCAGGCAGTTGGAGATTCTTTTTGACTTTTTGCAGTCTTTAGGCATATGAGAATTTCATAATCTTTTGGAGTCTGTAGAAAAGTGCGGTAATAGTGCAAATTATTGTTTAATCATTTTATTTTTCATAAATGCGTTGGATTGGCTAGCTTTATGTAAGTTTGCGATTGTTTTGTGTCATTCGCAGTGCAATGCTCCACATGGGGCCCATACAACTCCATGTATGTATGTCAGATGCCCATACTCGAGTATGACGTGCTATTTTATGTGGATAATAACCGCTTTCATTAACTGCGTATTTGTCATTAAGTATTGCTGATGTCGTTTGTCAACAACCATATCTTGCTCGTCTCCAACCAACGATTGTTGACAATGCATATTTCTGTGTAAAGTTTCTAAATCATACCCAACTCTACTAATTGCTATGTCTCTGCAAGTTCTTTCTTGATGTTTTTTGTTTGTTTGTTTTAAGAACCATTTCATCATTTAATTTCAAGTACTTTTTTGAAAATGGTGTATGTGAAAAACACCTATTTCTTATTTTGTTGTTACAACTTCTTCAAACCCTTATTTGTTTCCCCTAAATGGCACCAACTAGTGTTGAAATCCACAGTGTATTCTACACGCCACTGTTGTTCCATTGCCCTACTCTGATATTATCACAAGAGTTGTCTCCACCTCCATTTCACAAAGTGGATTATCTCACTGGGCTGATCTATTTGCAGCCATGGTAGAAAAGTAGGTTATTTGCAATGGTACTTCAGGCGGTTGCAAAAACAAATGTTTATCTAATGTACAGGGTTGAAAAAATGCCTCTTTTGTGCTTCACCGGGGGAGTGCTCCAAATCCAGTATTTTTTTTTGCCAAAATGGCACACCCCAATTAAATCTTTGACTATTTGCACTTGAAAAAAACCCTATTTCCTTTTGGCTGTTGAAACCGCTCCAAACTGGCACTTGCTTGCATTGAAATCCCAAGCGAATTCCACTAGCCACAAATGTGCCATTGTGCTACTCTGATATTATGATCATTTTGAGTAGGAGATGTGTCTACTTCCATTTCACAAAGTGAATTATCTCACTGGGAAAATATATTTGCATCCATGGCAGAAAAGTATGTTATTTGCAACTCATTTGGAAAACTAAAAATTATTCTCATTATCAGATTGGAATTGAATTTCCCATTCACACCATTGACGTTGGCTTGATTTTTGAACAATAATCCTCTAAATTCATTATTTGTAATTTTCAACTTGTGCAACCATTCCCAAATTCCTTATCATTAGTTGGTCATGTAAGAAAAGTAAGTGGTTGTGTTTTGAATCTGAATGTTTGGCAGGGATCATGCCATTGACATTTAGAAAATTTTGAAAACTTTACAGTGGAGTTATTGTTTGGTAGCTTGACTGTGATTGTTTTGAATGCATGTTGACAATGACAGTAAAATTGATTTGGAATTGCATACAATGGAGCTGTGTGAATCCCAAATAGTGGGCCCATACTACATGTACGATGTGCTATTTTATGTGGACAATAGCCGCTTTCATTTTGTACACAATATTTTGTGTAAACACTATTTTGTACACACTATTTTGTGTATGCAATAGCCCCTACGATTTGGAATTCACAAAGCTCAATTTGATGCAATTCCAGATCAACTTTATTGTCATTGTCAAAATGCATTCAAAACAATAACAATCAGGCTACCAAACAATCAATTCCATATCAATTTTAAGATGCAGGGTTTGTTATTGGATGCTACAAGTCCTAGGGGGAAAATCACCGGGTTTTATCACCGCACGAAACAACATGGTTTATTTTTATGACGCTGCAAGAAAAAGGAGTGGGAAAATGAGTATTTTTGTCACCGCGCGAAAGAGGGAGGTTGAATTTGGTTATGGTTAGTGTAGAATTTGACAAAGAAAAACCAGTAAGGAACCCATCTTTTTTAGTTGCAATTTTAGTTATTTGTGGAACTTTTTTATGTTTTTGGCCTTTGAAAGTGCATTTTTGGGTGAAACAAAGTATGCATATCTAATTTCAACCAAAAATGTAGAGGGTTTTGTGCATTTGAAGTTTTATGAGGTGACTGCATGAAAGGGCAGTTGGAGTTTCTAGCGTGGAGGAGAAAAAACACTAGAGGACCTTTTGATAGCCCCCACTATTTGGGATTCACACAAAAAATTCAAATTTTTTTGTGTACACACTATTTTATATAGAATGAGATATTATCCACATAAAATGGCATGACTGTGGCATGTGGGAGATTAGATTCCATCGCACAGTGCCTCACGTCATTCCTTTCCAGCTGTCGAAAAATGCTGTCGTCGAAAGGTCCTCTAGTACGTTTTCTCCTCCATGTTGGTCTCTCCCTAAAACATGCGGCGTTCAAAAACAAACACCGCGTCTTAATGAACACGCTATGTTTTCAACATAGTTGTCCGCCAAAATTACCTCCCACTGATTGTCCCTGTTATAGTATCCAGGAAGTTACTGTAGCCAGGCTGGACTTTTTGCCGCCAAAATTTCTTGCACATCGTCTTGGTTGTCCTCCCTTTCCAGCCTTCAAAAGGTCCTCTAGTACCAATCTCCCACATGCCATGGTCGTGCCATTTTATGTGGAGAATAGCCCATGCCTTCCACATGTCATGCTCATGCCATTTTATGTGGAGAATAACAATATGACCATGGAAAGCGACTATTCTCCACATAAAATGGCATGTCGTGCTAGAGTATGGGCATCTGCCATACATACATGGAATTGAATGGCCCCCGCATGGACCGCTGCATTTTCTAGCGTGGAGTTGAATAGCTCATGCCGAATGGCAGGACCTTTTGACGATAACGATTTCTGACAACCGGAAAGGAAGTATAGCCAAGACGGTGCACGATAATTTTGGCGGCAAAATGTCTAGCTTGGCTATGGTAACTGCCTAGGCATGGGCTATTCTCCACATAAAATGGCACGAGCATGGCATGTGGGGTTCCGACACGCCCTCAACCGATCTCGATGACCCTTCAGCTATTTATTTACCGCCGTCAACTAGAAGCATATCCAATAGCATAAGTTGATCAGGCAAAACGTGGTCTTCTTCCTGCCCTCCTCCTATTCTGCCGAATAGGAGCAGCAACACAGTGCTCTGTAAAATGTTCAATCAGTGGGTTTTAGGTCCAAATAATGAGTTGGCGTGGTTTGACCCACGGATCTATAAGATGTCTATTTATTGACAGTACTACTTGTGAGCCCGTGGGTAGTAGGTAGTAAGCAGTGGGATTAGTTTCCATCGCACAATGCCTCACGTCATTCCTTTCCAGCTGTCAGAAAATGCTTCTATCGAAAAGTCCTCTAGTACTTTTTCTCCTCCATGCTAGAAACTCCAACACTCCACATGGGGGCCAATACAACTCCAAGTATGTATGCCCATGCCCATGCCCATACAGCTATTGTCAACATAAAAATGGCATGAAATTAATTTCCCACATGTCGTGGCCATGCCATTTAATGTGGAGAATAGCCCATACCCATGGATATACTGATATTCTCCACATAAAATGGAATGAGCATGGCATGTGGGAGATTACATGACGTGGCATGGCAGGCCCATGGAGAAGAGGAATAGAATTGCATGCAATGGATATGTGTGAAGCCCAAATAGTGGGGGATATTGTGTACACAAAATAGTGTGTACACAAAAAGATTTTGAATTTTTTTGTGTGAATCTGAAATAGTGGGGGCTATTGATTTTTTTGACAATGACAGTAAAATTGATTTGGAATTGCATACAATGGAGCTGTGTGAATCCCAAATAGTGGGGACTATCATGTACAAAAAATAGCACTATTGGGCATATATGTATATGTATATATTTGGCAGTCTGTATTTGTCCTTTCCCTTTTGGTCGTGGCTTTTCATTACCTCATTTGCGGATTCCAAATATTCTCTACAAAAAATAGCACTATTGGGCATATATGTACATGCATATATATATGTGTGTATGCATATGTGTTTGTATATATGCATATATGTGTATGTATATATGTATGCATATGTGCATGGGAAACTTCCTGGCAAAGAGTCATGGTTGGCTTCTATAATAGGCATGGATGATGGGAAGCTTCATTTGTTGGCGACAACTGTGTGGAAAACACAACATTTTGTATACGAAGCAAGGTTTATTTTTTGCATGCTGCAAGTTGTAGGAGCAAAAAAACAAGGGTTTTTGCGACCTCGTGAAAGAGGGAGCTTGGATTGGAGGGCAGAGAGAAAATAATTTGACAGTTAAAAAACATCGAGTAAGAAAACCCATCTCATTTATTTTGCAATTTTAGTTGCAAATGGATTTTTTTTTTATGTTTAGGGCCTGTGAAAAGAAGCATTTTTGGCTCATTTTTTATAGTGAATTTTACAGAACTTTTGTGAAAGCAGAATCTGTTAACTACAAAGTCTACATATCTAATTTTGAACAAACTGCAATGGGTTCGATGCGGTTCAATTTTGAGGAGGCATGCTATTTTATGCGGAGAATAACCCATGCCTGGAGCACTTATTCTCCACACAAAATATGACACATGGTATTTTTTTTTGGAATTTTGGGCTGCGAAAGGGGTGGGTTTTGATTTGTTTGAAATGGTTCATTTTAGAAAGTGTTGGGGCTATTTTTTTGGGGTCTAATTGTTTGTTAACATCCTCTTCTCGACAGTTCCAGCAGAATGGCAAATGGACACATAATGTTGGTTGATATATACTACTGTTGTTAGTGATAGGTTGAGTTTGAAGTTAAACTGTCTTAGTATAGTTGAATATGTTAATTCTCTATCCACTTGGGCATGTTTGTTGTGCCATAACATTGTGTTCAATATTTCTGAATATAGATGAAAAGAGATGTTTGTTGTGGCACGTGTGTTTAATTTCAAATTTAATCTATCACTAACAGTTGTTTTTTTCCTAGGTTGCTGGTTCGATTGCAAAATGCTTTCCTGTTCATTGGGGAGTGCCTTTTATTTAGTGTTTGAGCAGTTTGTGGAATTGAGAGGTACAATATACACATTTCTTTATGTTACATTTATGCATGTTGTGTCATGTAATTTAGTTGTCGCAAAGATTCACACGTCTTGTTTTTTCCGACACCAAGTTCTATGGTACAGGAGAAGCTGCCATTCGTATGATGGGTCACACAGGAAGAAGAATCATTGTCTTCTTCCAGCCAATACGAGCTTACTAAGGCTTCTACTAAAGATGAAGATGTGTCTTTTGAGGATGCATCTGATAATAGTGATAAAATAAAAGAGGATGGTCGAGAAGGACAAGTATTGGATGTATTGTAATCATATTCTACATTGATTTCAATGTGATTGCTGTCATATGGAATTTGAGCTTTTATGTGTTCATGAAATGTGACATTTGAAAGTGCAAATGTGGGATAGGGGTCGGTGAAATATAGAACTGGATGCCTGGGTACCAGGATTTTGTATTTTTGTCTGTATGGTAGTTGCGGTGAGGTTGGAGGGGTGAGATTTTGGGATCTCCGAGCTTATAACGTGCATAGAATGTTCAAGCACAATCTTGATTTGATTCAGCCACATATGTGTGGACGTCCTATGACTTCAAAACATCGTAGGTCTCATCTTCCTGAGAAACTTAAATTGCATGCTGAAAGGAGGGTGACCAATGTTGAATACCAGATGAGAATTCAGGTAAGAGCACAACGATGACGTGTAGTTGACTCAGTTTGCTTGGCCTATGGTTTGACCGCGTATGAGGACCTGCCAAAGGTAGGAAGGAAAGAAGTAAGACCAATCACATGTGAGTACAACTATGAAGAAAATAAGGAGGTGAGAAGACAAAAGATATTGAGGTTGTTGTGTTTGAAAAAAATGAAACCTATGGTAAGTTGCAAACACACCGTGGTCTACTTTTGTTATTGTTATTGTTTTTTTTTTTTTTCCTTTTTTTTTTTTTTGGTTATATTTAGTAATTTGATTTGAATACATGAATGATTTTGTACTCTACTTCTGAATGACCTTGATGAATCCAGAGGGGAAGACAATTGTGACCCCGGAAAACCGCATGAGGAGCATGTGGGACGGTCGTGTGATGTGGAGCCCATTTTGGAGCAAAGGAAGAAGAAAAGAGTGAAGGTAAATTGATTTAATTCTTTAACATGGATAGATAACATCTATATGAATTTCACAACTAACTTCTAATTCTCATACTCATATAGGTTGCTTCTGCAACAATCCATAGTTCACACGAGCATGGTAGCGTTGTATCGGGTGGCGATGAGCAACATAGGGAGGAGGGTAGGAAGAAGAAAAAAGAGAAGGTAAATTGTTGCATTACATTCATATCTCGTATGGCTAATCAATCAATAGCTTATATTGTTGCTTATATTTTGATAGGATGCTTGTGAAACATTGCCTGGTTTGAACGAGCATGGTGCTCTTCAATCGGAAGGTCAAAATTGGGATAAGGAGGGAAAAAGGAAGAAAAAACACTCATGGTATATTGTTGCATATCATTCATATTTAACATGAGTAATCAATGGTAGCTTACATTCATGCTCCCTTTTGTTAGGCTTCGTTTGAAGTAGTGTATTTGTTGTATGAGCATGGTGATGTTCATTCAGAAGGTGGCAATCAACATAAGGAGGGAAAAAGGAAGAAGAAAAAGGAGAAGGTATATTGTTGCATTACATCCATATATCATGTGCATAATCAACTGATAGCCTACATTCATCCTCCTATTTTGCAGGCTGCATCTGAAGCGTCTGGATCAGACAAGGGTGGCTCTGTTCAATCGGGAGGTCACAAGTAGCACAAGGAGGAGAAAAAGAAGAAGAAAAAGGAGAAGCTATATTATTTCTTTACGTCCATATCTATTGTGTGTAATCAATTGATAGATGTTACCTTGTCATTCGTCCCTCATAACAAGAGTGAGTCGCATTGCAAAATTTTTAGTTGAGTCCTTGTCCTGTTTAAAATTCATTGGTTCAATCCCTAATCCGCTTGTAAATTGTTTCTAGATCCTTAGCGTTAAGTTTCAATGGTCTGTTGAACCTCATGAACTCCTTGAACCATCTTGAATAGAGTCCGTAGTGTTCATTTAGGTACCACAGGTTCTAAGTTGTGTCTAAGACATTTTCGGGCTAACGTTCACTTAAGTGTTTTGCAATAGCTCTATTTCATGGTCGCAAGTAATATTTCATATACCCTTTCTCCAGATTGTGAACCGTTTGAACTTAGTTCAAACAGTTCAGGGATGTTCAACATGTTCAATGAAGTTCAAAGGTTCAACGCGCAACCAAAATGGAAAGGCAAAGCAATCAGTGGACAAATTTGGTCAACCAACAAAATTTTGGAAGAGGAATATTGATTCACCATTTACTCAGGCAACAATTGATTATTTTTCCTAGAGGATTGTGAAAGAGTTAGCACGAAGAATGTTTATAATTTTCAATGCAGCCTGTAAATACAATTATTCTGAGATAGCAAAATTAGTCTCTGTGCAGGGGGTATATCTCTCACTTCAATCATTGGATCATACTGGATTTCAGATATGTTTTATGAATCCTATTTTTATAAGTTCTCACCAAAGGAATTGTGGAAATTCAATCTGGTCTGCAAGATACACTTAACAAAATACAAGTCTAGAACAAAGAACATTTTCTGATTTTTGTGACAGAAAAACTGTCATGTCTCGGGGGGAATATATTTTTGTTCCACCATTGGATGTTTCTCATTTTTGGATATGGTGTGCACAGGAAAGTTGCGCACGGTTCAACTAGAGTGATTAACCGAATTACATCTCCTTCAAAAGATATGGTTGACTGAGTGCGAGTCTGTCCAAAGTGACCAACAACAATCGAGTTTCTTGTCTTCAAATATTAGCAAGGCACGACTTATATTTGCAATAATGGAGCCCATAATTAATTCATAAAACTTATATATTTTAAGTTATAATGTTTTCAGATTAAAAAATTATGATAAAGATTACATGGAAGCCAAGAAAGTGTTTAAATAATACATATCGAATATGAAAGAGATGAAAGAATGAAGACAGTTAATATATCTAGTTGTCAACATATGATATGCCAAGATTCAGTTTTTGGAACCGAAAGTGTCTCACTGAGAGAAAAAGAAAAGATAAATATGCAAAGAAAGAGGAAAAGAGGGGTTCTTTTTCCGACAGTCTGTGTGCTATAGGAAAGGGCAATAATTTTCTATTTTTTGAATTGTAATAGGGCAAAGGAAGAGAGTATTAATATTTTTAGACATTATTTTGGGTGTATAGGGGTAATAGGGACTTTGATCTGTTTATTTTGTGTTGAAGGAAAAAGAGGGAATATATGTAAAGCTTTGAATTTAAGATATTTTTCCTTCTGATTGAGCCAATATTTGTGTTGTTTCAGTCCTCTTTTTATACAGTCCTATGCAATCTGTTTGTGTGAATGGTGATGATGAAAGCTTTGAATTTCATTCGTGCATCTACCTGAAAAATTATATTTAAAATCTTCCCTTTGTTATCTTTTAGTTGGAAGATCGAATAGATGGGCTTTGCATTGTCTGTTTAATCTTTTCTTTTAAGTTTTAAATCCAAAATTTTCGTTCACACCATGGTGATGGGTGGATGTTAAAGTGCCTTTGTGTCTTCTGGTGAAAGACATAACTCATATTTAATTCCTTGCAAATCAAACGAAGGGAGATGTACCTTCTCATCAAAATTCAGAGAGCACTTGCACATCTCCATTGCAAGTGACTCAACTATTAGTTTCAGTTTGTTTTCCAACTTTTGGGCATCTAGGAGTCATTTGTGAAGGTTTTTTAGGAGGACAAATATGTTCACTAACAGATTTTTGGCGACTCTGTTGGGGATTCAGAATCAAAGACTAGTGCATTTTGTTTCCTCAGATTTTTAGATTTATCTCTGTGCAGGAGATTGACGACTCTGTATATAAACATCATGCTCAAGGCAAGAGCAATGAGAAAAGGGAAAAGACCAGATCCTTCGATCTTGGAAATTATTGCAATAGATGATAAAATACTGCATGACTTCTTGGAGCATTACAAAGAAAGTATTTCTCATGCTGTTAGAAATAATATAAGTGTGGAAGATGATCATGCATCCACTCTTCTATGGAGAAGTCTTTGCATTAGATTTCACAAATTGAAAGAATTGAAAGAAAAGACGAGAGTCTTGCAAGTTTATGCAAAGAAAATATTGCAGCAGAAAGAATAATTAAAATTTCATGATGATGAGGCTCCAGTCATCTCAGTTTCATCTAACCCCTACAATTACCTTGTCATGAATGAGCGAGAAGTTCAGCAAGAAACAGTTTAGTCTCATCCAAGTCAGACAATGGTGGTGCAAGAGCACCTAGTTGGGTAAAAACTCCCATTTTGGGGTATTTCGTGTTTTTATGTTTGTAAAGTCTTGTGTTAGGTTGTTTTTGTTGTTTTAAGTTGTTTTGGATCATTTTTAGTGGTTTTGATCTCATTTTGGGCTCTAGGGATCAAGTTTTGCCTTTTAGGCCTTGAGTTGACAATTTTTGGCAAAATTGTGAAAAATTGCCAAAAAGGTCTCCTAATGGCTTCAAGAGCATTGAAACATGTTTGTTTAGTGTTTCTAAGAATGTCTAAGTTGTTTAGGCAAGTTGATTAGGCTAAGTTGTCAAAAATGCCTTTGTGAGCAAGAAAAGTTGTCATTTGGCTTAAGAAAGTTGTCAAAATTGTCATTTTCTTGAAAAATGTAATTATCGAAGCCTCTTGTCCGTACAAGGGCATGGAAACCAATTGGAGAAACTATATAAGGCCTCCCTTTTCCTTGGAAAGGGTTGGTGATTGTATTTGCAAGAGTAACTTAATAGAAAACACATTTTTTTGGCTTTTATGACTGTTTTTGTTCTTTTTGAAGGGCAGTCTGCACTGTACCTTCTTGGAAGTTGAGATGTTGATGTAATAAGGCTTCTCATGTAATTGTTTCATTGATTTTTCATTTGCAAGGTGCTTATTCAAAAATATTTGTAAATTGTGTATCTGCTGCCCTGCCAGGGGTTTGGAGTTGTAAAATGTGTCAACTTGGTTGATCCAAGTCTGGGATCCCTCCAATGGATTCTTCCAAGTTGATCCTTGTGTATATAATGTACATTCCTCTCTTTTTGTGCTAGAAGAATGGTTTGAAGATGCATTTGAGTGTGAACTAGGCAAGTTGGAGCAACTAGGCTAGTTCATGATTAAAACTCAAGATTGTCATCCAAAAGTAATTTGGAATGGACAAATCAATGAGGCAGAGGTCTAGGAGTGAGGTCAAGAGTGTTGAGCATCACCTTGGCTTGTTGGATTAAATTTGTTGTATCAAACATTCCTATTTTGTAACAAACAATGAGTACACTGTTTTGTATAAGGTATTTGCAAAATGCTCATTGGGGTGCTTCCAAAAGCATCATCCATGCCTTGTAATGGAAAGGGCAATGTAATAGGATTTCCTTTAGTGATTCTCAGACCTCTTTGAGGTATTCTCTCTATACAAATACTTCCTTGTGCAGGTTTAAAGTGATGACATCAGTTGACTGTCAAAAGGCGGTAAAAAGATAGTGATAGAGGCATTGCACTGTTTTCCTTCTTGTCTGCCAAGTGTTTGACATTTTCCTTGCAAGGGAAAAGTAGGGAAAGGTTCCTTGAGATGTGGCAGAGGTCCTTTACCATGGAGGAGGCTTGAAGAGTGGAGTGAGAGAGACTTTCGAACATTGCTTGCTCCAAACCCTACAAAACCCTCCAATTATACCATAAAAAATGGACAGTCTTAAATCTACACTAACAATGGGCTAAACCTCAAAAATCCTTGAGCATACACTCCTAAAACATCATTCCAAACAAGATTTGTGGTGGAAAGTACCATCGTTGACCAGTGGGAGCAAAATAATGCCAATTAGGCCTCCACGGGCTAGTAGCCTTGCTGCATAACACACAACAAAATGACAGTTTTTGTAGAATGCATGAACCCAATGGGAAAATGGAACTTGGAGGCTTATGAAACATAATGAAAACATTTCAAATAGTCCAAAAAGTGTACTTGGGTCCCATAGACAATGTGCATCCTCATTTGGGGGTAGTTGAGCCTTATTAATGAATTTGAGCAAGTTAAGGGTTATAGACCTAAAACAAGATTGTGAGCATTCAAAGGTGAATAATATCTTACTGCCCCTGCATTTCCATGTGGAAGACCGCTAGTACACATTGAAACTGAAGGTTGAAGGCCCCAAGAGCCAAGCATGAGCAAGTGTAGTTGGAAGGGTTAAGTATTTTGAGTAGTTTTGTGCATGGGCAAGAGTCATCACCAAAAAGGGAGTTTGTTAGGCAAGGCAACCATGGAGGACTTGGCATTACAACAATAGGATAGATTGGATAGTCATATACAACAAACTCTACAAGTCCTTAGTCAAAAAATTGATCTTTTTGAGCAACTAGCCTTGTGAGTGCTTACCTACCAGTCTCCCTATCATAGTGATATCAGAGCCAACAAAAGATTCAGAGGAAAGACGCATTAGGAAAACATGGTGACCAATGCAAAATTGGCTAAGAAGGTTGAGGACCAAGAAGAGGAAAATAGGGCACTTAGAGAGAGATTAGACTAACTAGAAATGAAACTAGCTGAAGTAGTAGTCAAAACTAAAGAAGTCCAGGATAAGGTTGGAGATCAGGGTAAAATGATGGCAATAGAGGATGAAGTCCCCATGCCTGACCTTGTCATTGAGAAAGAACCATTCTTGAAAGCCTTGAGAGCTATGAGTGGTAAGACCTTAGAAGGAGTGGCTCTTTTTAGTGGGAAGATGGATCCAGATGCTCTAATAGAATGGATTGAAGGGTTAGAAAACCATTTTGAGTGTGATGGAGTGACTGAAGCACAAAAGGTCAAGGTGGCAAAATCAAGGCTGAGAGGGGCAGCCTTAACTTGGTGGAAGTTCATCCAAGAGGAAAGGGTGAAAGTAGGTAAGCAACCACTAGCCACCAGGAAGGCAATGGTAGCCAAAATCAAAGAGACCTACCTTCCTGAAGACTATGAGATACAACTTCACAAGAAAAGACAAAACTTGAGACAAAAAGACCTAGATGTCAGTAGCTACACTGAAGAGTTTCAAAAACTGTGCATGAGATCCAGAGTAGTAGAGGATGAGAGTATCAAAGTGGCAAGTTACTTGAATGGGTTAAGATGGAACATCCAGGAAGAGATGAGCTTTTTGTGCCCACAAACCATACACAAGTGCTATCAATTGGCACTTAAGGTGGAAGAGAAAGGTAGGAGAAAGCAAGAACAAAACAATAGAGGAAGAGGCAGGGGAAGAGATGGTAGAGGCCATAGAAGCAATTTTGGGGGAAGAAACATAGATCAACAGTCCCAGGGAGAGTCTAAGATTATTGAGAAAAGTGGGGATTCTCAGAGCAAACCCAACTATAGGGGTAGGGGATCAAGCAACCCGAGTAGGGGTAGATCAAATGGACTAGGGAGAGAGTCCTACTTCTCAACCATGAAATGCTATAACTGCCAAAAATTGGGCCACCCCGCCTATAGATGCCCAGAGAAGCCTAGTTCATCCTATGGAGGTGAAAAGAGGGTAAATTATGTTTAGGAAGATGGATGTAGTACCAAAACTTCAGCATTGAACCACCTAGCTTCAGAAGATGGTGAGAGTTTGATATCAAGAGAGTGTTAATGAAGAAGCCACATAGTACAGAGGCCTCACAAAGAAGAGCATTGTTCAGGATTAAGTGTAAAATCATGGGAAAGGTGTGTAAGGTGATCATAGATTCAAGATCCACAGATAACATCATATCAAAAGAAGCAGTAAGCAAATTGAAACTACCTAGGATACAACACAAGGAGCCATATAAAGTCACCTGGTTGAGTAAGGGACAACATGTGTTGGTAAATGAGCAAGCTTGGGTAGATTTCCACATTGGGGGATATGTAGATAGGATCCTATGTGACATCCTTCCTATAGATGCTTGCCACCTGCTATTAGGTAGACCATGGCAGTTTGACCGAAAAGCACAACATGATGGGGAAAGAAACTCCTATTCTTTTTAGAAAGGTGAAGTAAGCTATCAGATTCAATCCCTCACTGAAGAAGGAGAGAGCAGCAATAAGGTGCCTAACATCTTGTTAGTGAATGAGAAAGAGTTCATAAAAACACTAGAAGAAGGTGAAGGAGTAGGATTTGCACTTATAGTGATGCCTAAGGAAGAAAAGGTAGAAAAGAAAGTTGAGATACCATATGAAGTGCAGTGAATCCTTGATGACTTCAAACAAATAACTAGTGATGGTACACCTGCCGCCTTACCACCTCCAAGAGCCATTAGCCATCAAATTGACTTCATTCCTGGAGCCTCTTTGCCCAATAAGGCAGCCTACAAGATGACCCCTGACCAAAACAAAGAGGTAGCAAGACAAATACAAGAACTCTTAGACCAAGGGCTGATTAGGAAAAGCATTAGTCCTTGTGCAGTACCTACAGTGTTGGCACCCAAGAAGGGTGGAACATGGAGACTTTGTACGGATTCCAGAGCCATAAACAAAATCACCATCAGATACAGATTTCCCATACCCAGGATAGAGGATTTGATGGATTGTTTAGGGGTGCACAATATTTCAGTAAGATTGATTTGAAAAGTGGCTACCATTAGATAAGAATCAAAGAGGGGGATGAGTGGAAGACAACTTTCAAAACAAATGAGGGACTCTATGAGTGACTAGTCATGCCTTTTGGACCCTCTAATGCTCCCAACACATTCATGAGGCTCATGAATGAAGTTTTACATGATTTCATTGGCAAATTTGTTGTAGTGTATTTAGATGATATTCTTATTTTCAGCAAGACTAAGGAAGAGCACTTACAACATTTAGCTAATGTTTTGAAATAGTTATCTGATGCACATCACACCATTAATCTTGAGAAATGTGATTTTATGAAGCAAGAGTTGGTCTATCTTGGTTTTGTTGTATCAGGAGGCAATATGAAAATGGATCACTCAAAAGTTGCAGCAATAACCAGTTGGCCAACTCCTAAGACAACTAGTGATGTCAGAAGCTTCCATGGTTTGGCTCAGTTTTACAGGAAATTCATCAGGGGATTTAGTGAGATTTGTGCTCCAATGTTGGACACCATCAAAGTGGGTGTAAAGGTAAAGTTTCAATGGAAAAATGCAGCAAATAAGGGGTTTGAATTACTGAAAACTAAAGTAGCTACTCAACCAGTACTCATTTTGCCTAGTTTTGATAAGCTTTTTACTATTGAATGTGATGCTAGTAATATTGCAGTAGGAGCTATTTTAAGTCAAGAAAATAGACCAGTTGCATTTTTTAGTGAGAAATTGAATGATGCAAAGAAAAAGTACTCATCCTATGATTTAGAACTTTATGCATTAGTACAAGCACTTAGGAAATGGAGACACTATCTTCTTCCTAAAGAGTTTGTTGTATACATAGATAATCAAGCACTCAGTTTCTTGAACTCACAGGATAAGCTGAATCATAGGCATGTTAAATGGGTAGAATACTTGCAAGCTTACACTTTTACTCTTAAGCATAAGAAGGGTCAGTTGAATAAAGTAGCAGATGCTTTGAGTAGAAGATTGTTAACTATTCATGAGATTCAAGTTCAGAGTATTGGTATTGATAGTTTCAAAGACATGTACCCTATTGATAATGATTTTGTTGAAGCTTATAAAGTTTGTAAAGATTTTGAGAATAACTTCCATGGTGCATATGCTGATTTCACTTTGGAGGATGGTTTGTTATTCAGGGGTGGACAGTTATGTGTTCCACAGGGTTCTATGAGAGAGAACCTCATTCAAGAGAAGCACAATGGGTGCTTAAGTGGACATTTCGGTCTCAATAAGACCTTAGAGCTGATTCAAAGGTTCTATTATTGGCCTAAGATGCAGAGAGACATTAGGAGGTATGTTGAGCAGTGCTTGGTATGCCAGAAAGCAAAAGGTAATTCCTCTAATGCTGGTTTATATCAGCCTTTTCCCATTCCACATAGCCCTTGGGATTGCATTAGCATGGATTTTGTAGTAGGATTACCTAGAACTCAAGCAGGATTTGATAGCATCTTTGTAGTAGTTGATAGATTCATCAAGATGGCTCACTTCATTCCTTACAAAACAACACATGATGCAAGTCATATTGCCTATTTTTTTTTTCAAAGAAGTTGTTAGAATTCATGGCTTGCCTACTAGCATTGTTTCAGATAGGGATGTTAAGTTTCTTGGTCATTTCTGAAAACATTGTGGAAGAGATTGGGTACTAATCTCTCTTTTGGTTCAGCTTATCATCCACAAACTGATGGCCAAACCAAAGTTGTGAATAGATCTCTTGGAAACATGCTTAGGTGTTTGACAAAGGAATATGGACAGAGTTGGGATCAACTCATTCATCAAGCAGAATATGCCTACAATGACAGTGTTAACCAGTCTACAGGTAAAAGTCCATTTGAAGTTGTTTATGGTATGCATCCAAGGGGTATAATGGAGTTGAGGGATATCACTAACTTGCAGCATAGGAGTGGGACAGAAGATGACATGGCTCACTCCATGAAGGAGGTTCATGAGCAAGTGAGACAAGCTCTCCAAGACACCTCTCAAAAAGTCAAGGCAAGAGTGGATGCTACAAAGAGAGATGTTCAGTTTGCCATTGGTGATTATGTAATGGTTCATTTGAATAAGGCAAGGCTACAAAAGGGAGTTCCAAGAAAGCTTCAGATGAGGAGGATAGGCCCTTGCAAGATCTTGGCTAAGTATGGGTCTAATGCTTATAAAGTTGATTTGCCTACTAATGTTTCTTTGTCCCCCATTTTTAATGTTGCAGATTTGATTGCTTTCAAAGAGAAACCACTTAAGGAGGTTCAAAGAGTTTCAGATGTTTCCAACTCCCTTTCTGATCTATCTCTCCCTTCTCTTTCTTTTCCCCATGCTGAACAGGTTCTAGACTCCAGAATTCTCAAAAAGACAAGGAATCACACCTACATGGAGCATCTCATCAAGTGGAAGGATCAACCTATCTCAGAGGCCACTTGGATACCTGAAGCTGACTTTTAGAAAGTGGGCATTTCTTCTTCTTTTCTACCTCAAGGATGAAGAAGTTGAGGAAATACAACCTCAGAGATCCCAAGAACACCTGCATGCAAAGACCTGTCACAAGAGAAGAATGGAGGCACATAAAGCAAAAAAGCATAAATGCTCTGAAGAAGAAAATTATCATTCAGAAAGGGAATCAATTTAATGAACAAGTACAATACAATCCTTATAAAAGGATAATAGAAACCCTAAAGATATGCAACCCTAAAGAAACCCTAAAGGGATAATGTGTATTTAATAATTAATACCTACAATATTTATTAAATGCCTAAGTTTAGCTTAATCATAGAGTTTAATAGACTAATAATTAAATAAATAATTATTAGCTAACAAGATAACTCTAACACCCCCCCTTAAGATGAACTTAGGAAGTAGATAAAAAACTAAATGCATGAAGCAAAAAATGCAACTACATGATGAAGGCAAATTTGAGTCCCGACAACAAGGCCTGATGAGGTACCCAATCACTACCAAATCTCTATGAACTGGAGAAATAGAGAAAACCACGTGGGAAAAAAACTCTACTCCAAAAAGAGATGGAAAATCAAGAAGAACACCACTGAAGCAGGAAATAGTTGCAAACACTGCCAAAGAGTAACTATTGCTCTGATACCATATAGGAGTTGAGAAAATACAACACCACAGGAGCCCAAATGATCTTTGCAAGCTGAAAAACCTGTTACAAGGATAAGCAAGGAAGCAAATCACAGAAGGAACAAAAACACGGGAAAAATGTAACCCTCCTCCAAAAAATCTTTTGAAAAATCAGGGACAAGCAGCAACAGATGTAGGCTCTGATACCATGAAGAAGTTGAGGAAATACAACCTCAGAGATCCCAAGAACACCTGCATGCAAATACCTGTCACAAGAGAAGAATGGAGGCACATAAAGCAAAAAAGCATAAATGCTCTGAAGAAGAAAATTATCATTCAGAAAGGGAATCAATTTAATGAACAAGTACAATACAATCCTTATAAAAGGATAATAGAAACCCTAAAGATATGCAACCCTAAAGAAACCCTAAAGGGATAATGTGTATTTAATAATTAGAATAATTATTAAATACCTACAATATTTATTAAATGCCTAAGTTTAGCTTAAGCATAGAGATTAATAGACTAATAATTAAATAAATAATTATTAGCAAATACAAGATAACTCTAACAAAGGAGTCACATGACTTCTTTGTTTTTGGGGGAGTATGGTGCAGGAGCACCTAGTTGGGTAAAAACTCTCATTTTTGGGTATTTTATGTTTTTATGTTTGTAAAGTCTTGTGTTAGGTTTTTTTTGTTGTTTTAGGTTGTTTTGGATCATTTTTAGTGGTTTTGATCTCATTTTGGGCTCTAGGGATTAGGTTTTGCCTTTTAGGACTTGAGTTGACAATTGCCAAAAAGGTCTCCTAATGGCTTCAAGAGAATTGAAACATGTTTGTTTAGTATTTCTAAGCATGTCTAAGTTGTTTAGGCAAGTTGATAAGGCTAGGTTGTCAAAAATGCCTTTGTGAGCAAGAAAAGTTGTCATTTGGCTTAAGAAAGTTGTCAAAATTGTCATTTTCTTGAAAAATGTAATTATTGAAGCCTCTTGTTCATACAAGGGTGTGGAAACCAATTGGAGAAACTATATAAGGCCTCCCTTTTCCTTGGAAAGGGTTGGTGATTGTATTTGCAAGAGTAACTTAATAGAAAACAAGTTTTTTTGGCTTTTATGACTGTTTTTTGTTCCTTTTGAAGGGCAGTTCATACTGTAGCTGTACAAATCTGTATTGTACCTTCTTGGAAGTTGAGATGTTGATGTAATAAGGATTCTCATGTAATTTTTTCATTTATTTTTCATTTTCAAGGTGCTTATTCAAAAATATTTGTAAATTGTGTATCTGCTGCCCTGCCACGGGTTTGGAGTTGTAAAATGTGTCAACTTGGTTGATCCAGGTCTGGGATCCCTCCAATGGATTCTTCCAAGTTGATCCTTGTGTATATAATGTACATTCCTCTCTTTTTGTGCTAGAAGAATGGTTTGAAGATGCATTTGAGTGTGAACTAGGCAAGTTGGAGCAACTAGGCTAGTTCATGATTAAAACTCAAGATTGTCATCCAAAAGTAATTTGGAATGGACAAATCAATGAGGCAGAGGTCTGGGAGTGAGGTAAAGAGTGTTGAGCATCACCTTGGCTTGTTGGATTAAATTCGTTGTATCAAACAGTCCTATTTTGTAACAAACAACGAGTACACTGTTTTGTATAAGGTATTTGCAAAATGCTCATTGGGGTGCTTCCAAAAGCATCATCCATGCCTTGTAATGGAAAGGACAATGTAATATGAGTTCCTTTAATTCTTCTCAGACCTCTTTGAGGTATTCTCTCTATACAAATACTTCCTTGTGCAGGTTTAAAGTGATGACAACAGTTGATTGTCAAAAGGCAGTAAAAAGGCAGTGACAAAGGCATTGCACTGTTTTCCTTCTTGTCTGCCAAGTGTTTGACATTTTCCTTGTAGGGGAAAAGTAGGGAAAGGTTCCTTGAGATGTGGCAGAGTTCCTTTACCATGGAGGAGGATTGAAGAGTGGGGTGAGAGAGACTTTCAACATTGCTTGCTCCAAACCCTACAAAACCCTCCAATTATGCCATAAAAAGTGGGCATTCTTGAATCTACACTAATAGTGGGATAAACCTCAAAAATCCTTGAGCATACACTCCTAAAACATCATTCCAAACAAGATTTGTGGTGGAAAGGACCATCGTTGACCGGTGGGAGCAAAATAAGGCCAATTAGGCCTCCACGGGCTAGTAGCCTTGCTGCATAACACACAACAAAATGACAATTTTTGTAGAATGCACGAACCTGATGGGAAAATGGAACTTGGAGGCTTATGAAACATAATGAAAACATTTCAAATAGTCCAACAAGTTTACTTGGGACCCATAGACAATGTGCATCCTCATTTGGGGGTAGTTGAGCCTTATTAATGAATTTGAGCAAGTTGAGGGTTATAGACCTAAAACAAGATTATGAAAATTCAAAGGTGAATAATACCTTACTGCCCCTGCATTTCCATGTGGAAGACCCCTAGTACACATTGAAACTAAAGGTTGAAGGCCCCAAGAGCCAAGCATGAGCAAGTGTAGTTGGAAGGGTTAAGTATTTTGAGTAGTTTTGTGCATGTTCAAGAGTCATCACCAAAAAGGGAGTTTGTTAGGCAAGGCAACCATGGAGGACTTGGCATTACAACAATAGGACATATTGGATAGTCATATACAATAGAGTCTACAAGTCCTTAATCAAAAAAGTGGTATTTTTGAGCAACTAGCGTTGTGAGTGCTTACCTACCAGTCTCCCTATCAAATGGTAAGTGAGAATAATCAAGACAACATTGGAGAACCTGCGAACTTGAATGAAAAAGGTTTTTTGAGATCTTTCTCTTACCCAAAAATAGAAACTTTCAGTTTTGATAGCATGAAAAGTTATCTTGTTCCAAAAAGTATAAAGGATGAAAATTTTCAGATTTACATGCAATAGAGTATGAAGCTTTCAAACTTATACATGAAGTTGATGAAAATGATTCTTTATGTTTAAAAGCTTGTGATGAGTCCTTTGTAGAATCATTTCATTCTGACAGTAAAGCAATATTATGTCTTCCTAATGAAGAGTTGCAGTCCCAAGAACTGTTGACCGGTGTGGATAGTACTTCTTTTTGTGAAGAAGAGATCATAGAGCAGTTCTTGTCATCCATTGAAGAAGGGGTTTTCAAGGAGAAGGATTCAGGTATTAATCTATTTCATGCATTAAGTTTGGATACGGAATTTGCAGATTTAATTTCAGTAAAAGATGTTGAAGTTGTTTCAACTAAGCTGGATCCCATGCATGATGAAGTGTCTCTCTATTCCGAGATTAATTCAAATGCTAAAAATTATTTTAAGAATGATGGTCGAGAATGATGTAGCCTTTTCCCTAAGAATTTTTTAGAATTACTTTTTTCAGTCAGAAATAGAACATTATTTGAGAATTACTGTGCAAATGTTTCCAGAAAATTCACAAGTTCATGATGAAACATGGTTTTTTGGGCATGAATGTGTCTTCACAAAGTTCTTGCATATTGTTAGTTTGGTGTTCAGCATTGAAGAAGTTACCAGAAGAGCATGGTTTTGGGTTGCTTCATTTGAACACAAGCCATTTTTCTGAAAAGGCTCCCTCTTCTCCCAACCGGTGGATGGTTATGTGTAAGAAGTTCTTGGCCCCATTTCTCACGGTGGGATTTTCCTACCTGTATATGTTTGTAAATAATTTTGTTTTTTTGGTGTGATCTAGGTGTAGCTTGTCTTAGTTTTCAGCCTTGGTTTAGTTTGGGTTTTGGATTGTTAATTTTTCCTTGTTGCCTCTTCCCTTGTCTGCAAAGCTCCCTATGCTTTGCTTTTCTTGACTTGGTTGCCCAATTGCTAGGCACTGATCTCTTCCAAAGATATTCTGGATTCTCCTAGTCCTTTACAGTCCCGGTCCCCAGTCAAAGCCAATGTTACCTTGTCATTCGTCCCTCATAACAAGAGTGAGTCGCATTGCAAAATTTTTAGTTGAGTCCTTGTCTTGTTTAAAATTTGTTGGTTCAATCCCTAATCTGCTTGTAAATCATTTCTAAATACTTAGCGTTCAGTTTCAATGGTCTGTTGAACCTCATGAACCCCTTGAACCATCTTGAACAGAGTTCGTAGTGTTCATTTAGGTACCGCGGGCTCTAAGTTGTGTCTAAGACATTTTCAGGCTAATGTTCAATTAAGTGTTTTGTAGCAGCTCTATTTCATGGTCGCAAGTGATATTTCATATACCCTTTCTCCAGACTGTGAACCGTTTGAACATAGTTCAAATAGTTCAGGGATGTTACACATGTTCAATGAAGTTCAAAGGTTCAACACGCAACCAAAATGGAAAGGCAAAGCAATCAGTGGACAAATTTGGTCAACCAACAAAAGTTTGGAAGAGGAATATTGATTCACCATTTACTCAGGCAGCAATTGATTATTTTTCCTAGAGGATTGTGAAAGAGTTAGCATGAAGAATGTTTATAATTTTCAATGCAGCCTGTAAATACAAATTTTCTGAGATAGCAAAATCAGTCTTCGTGCAGGGGGTATATTTCCCACTTCAGTCATTGGATCATGCTAGATTTCGGATATGTTTAATGAAGCCTATTTTTATAAGTTCTCACCATAGGAACTATGGAAATTCAATCTGGTTTTCAAGATACACTTAACAAAATACAAGTCTAGAACAAAGAACATTTTCTGATTTTTGGGACAGAAAAACCGTCATGTCTCAGGGGGAATATCTTTTTGTTCCACCATTTGATTTTTCCCATTTTTGGATATGTTGTGCAAGGGAAAGTTGCACACGATTCCAATGGAGAGATTAGCCGAATTACATCTCCTTCAAAAGATATGGTCGACTGAGTGCGAGTCTGTCCAAGGTGACCAACAACAATCGAGTTTCTTGTCTTCAAATATTAGCAAGGCACGACTTATATTTGCAATAATGGAGCCCATAATTAATTCATAAAACTTATATATTTTAAGTTATAATGTTTTCAGATTAAAACATTATGATAAAGATTACATTGAAGCCAAGAAAGTGTTTAAATAATACATATCGAATATGAAGGAGATGAAAGAATGAAGACAACTATTGTATCCAGCTGTCAGCATATGATATACCAGGATTCAGTTTTTGGAACCGAAAGTGTCTCACTGAGAGAAAAAGAAAAGATAAATATGCAAAGAAAGAGGAAAAGAGGGGTTCTTTTTACGACAGTCTGTGTGCTACAGGAAAGAGCAATAATTTTCTATTTTCTGAATTGTAACAGGGCAAAGGAAGAGAGTATTAATATTTTCAGACATTATTTTGGGTGTACAGGGGTAATAGGGACTTTGATCTGTTTATTTTGTGTTGAAAGAAAAGGAGGGAATATATGTAAAGTTTTGAATTTAAGATATTTTTCCTTCTGATTGAGCCAATATTTGTGTTGTTTCAGTCCTCTTTTTATACAGTCTTTTGCAATCTGTTTGTGTGAATGGTGATGATGAAAGCTTTGAATTTCATTCGTGCATCTACTTGAAAATTATATTTAAAATCTTCCCTTTGTTATCTTTTAGTTGGAAGATCGAATAGATGGGCTTTGCATTGTCTGTTTAATCTTTTCTTTTAAGTTTTAAATCCAAAATTTTTGTTCACACCATGGTGATGGGTGGATGTTAAAGTGCCTTTGTGTCTTCTGGTGAAAGACATAACTCATATTTAATTCCTTGCAAATCAAACGAAGGGAGTTGTACCTTCTCATCGAAATTCAGAGAGCACTTGCACATCTCCATTGCAAGTGACTCAACTTTTAGTTTCAGTTTGTTTTCCAACTTTTGGGCATCTAGGAGTCATTTGTGAAGGTTTTTTAGGAGGACAAATCTGTTCACTAAAAAAATTTGGTGACTCTGCTGGGGATTCAGAATCAAAGACTAATACATTTTGTTTCCTCAGATTTTTAGATTTATCTCTGTGCGGGAGATTGGCGACTTTGTATATAAACATCATGCTCAAGGCAAGAGCAATGAGAAAAGGGAAAAGACCAGAGCCTTCGATCTTGGAAATTATTGCAATAGATGATAAAATATTGCATGACTTCTCGGAGCATTACAAAGAAAGTATTTCTCATGCTGTTAGAAATAATATAAGTGTGGAAGATGATCACGCATCCACTCTTCTATGGAGAAGTCTTTGCATCAGATTTCACAAATTGAAAGAATTGAAAGAAAAGATGAGAGTCTTGCAAGTTTATGCAAAGAAAATATTGCAGCTGAAAGAAGAATTAAAATTTGATGATGATGAGGCTCCAGTCATCTCAGTTTCATCTCAACCCTACAATTACCTTGTCATGAATGAGACAGAAGTTCAGCAAGAAATAGTTCAGTCTCATGCAAGTCAGATAATGGTAATTGAGAATAATCAAGACAACATTGGAGAACCTACGAGCTTGAATGAAAAAGGTTTTTTGAGAACTTTCTCTTACCCGGAAATAGAAACTTTCAGTTTTGATAGTATGAAAAGTTATCTTGCTCCAAAAAGTATAAAGGATGAAAATTTTCAGATTTACATGCAACCAGACTATGAAGCTTTCAAACTTATACATGAAGTTGATGAAAATGATTCTTTATGTTTAAAAGCTTGTGATGAGTCCTTCGTAGGATCATTTCATTTTGACAGTAAAGCAATATTATGTCTTCCTAATGAAGAGTTGCAGTCCCAAGAACTGTTGACCGGTTTGGACAGTACTTCTTTTTGTGAAGAAGAGATCATAGAGTAGTTCTTGTCATCCATTGAAGAAGGGGATTTCAAGGAGAAGGATTCAGGTATTAATCTATTTCATGCATTAAGTTTGGATAGGGAATTTGCAGATTTAATTTCAGTAAAAGATGTTGAAGTTGTTTCAACTAAGTTGGATCCCATGCTTGATGAAGTGTCTCTCTATTCCGAGATTATTTCAAATGCTAAAAATTATTTTAAGAATGATGGTCGAGAATGATGCATCTTTTTCCCTAGGGATTTTTTAGCATTACTTTTTTCAGCTAGAAATAGAACATTATTTGAGAAGTACTGTGCAGATGTTTCCAGAAAACTCAGAAGTTCATGATGAAACATGGCTTTTTGGGCATGAATGTGTATTCACAAAGTTCCTGCATATTGTTAGTTTGGTGTTCAACATTGAAGAAGTTACCAAAAGAGCATGGTTTTGCGTTGCTTCATTTGAACACAAGCCATTTTTCCGAAAAGGCTCCTTCTTCTCCCAACCGGTGGATGGTTTTGTGTAAGAAGTTCTTGGCCCCAGTTCTCACGGTGGGACTTTCCTACCTGTACATGTTTGCAAATAATTTTGTTTTTTTGGTGTGATCTAGGTGTAGCTTGTCTTAGTTTTCAGCCTTGGTTTAGTTTGGGTTTTGGCTTGTTAATTTTTCCTTGTTGCCTCTTCCCTCGTCTGCAAGAAGCTCCCTGTGCTTTGTTTTTCTTGACTCTGTTGCCCAATGGCTAGGCACTGATCTCTTCCAAAGACATTCTGGATTCTCCTAGTCCTTTACAGTCCCGGTCCCCAGTTAGAGCCAATGTTACCTTGTTATTCATCCCTCATAACAAGAGTAAGTCGCATTGCAAAATTTTTAGTCGAGTCCTTGTCTTGTTTAAAATTTGTTGGTTCAATCCCTAATCCACTGGTAAATCATTTCTAGATCCTTAGCGTTAAGTTTCAACGGTATGTTGAACCTCATGAACCCCTTGAACCATCTTGAACAGAGTTCGTAGTGTTCATTTAGGTACCGCAGGTTCTAAGTTGTGTCTAAGACATTTTTGGGCTAACGTTCACTTAAGTGTTTTGCAACAACTCTATTTCATGGTTGCAAGTGATATTTCATATACCCTTTCTCTAGATTGTGAACCATTTGCACTTAGTTCAAACAGTTCAGGGATGTTCAACATTTTCAATGAAGTTCAAAGGTTCAATGTGCAACCAAAATGGAAAGGCAAAGCAATCAGTGGACAAATTTGATCAACCAACAAAAGTTTTGAAGAGGAATATTGATTCACTGTTTACTCAAGCAACAATTGATTATTTTTCCTAGAGGACTGTGAAAGAGTTAACACGAAGAATGTTTATAATTTTCAATGCAGCCTATAAATGCAAATTTTTTGAGATAGCAAAATTAGTCTCTATGCAAGGGGTATATCTCTCACTTCAATCATTGGATCATGCCAGATTTCGGATATTTTTTATGAATCCTATTTTTATAAGTTCCCACCAAAGGAATTGTGGAAATTCAATCTGGTCTGCAAGATACACTTAGCAAAGTACAAGTCTAGAACAAAGAACATTTTCTGATTTTTGTGACAGAAAAACTGTCATGTCTCGGGGGGAATATATTTTTGTTCCACTGTTGGATTTTTCTCATTTTTGGATATGTTGTGCAAAGGCAAGTTGCGCACGGTTCCACTAGAGAAATTAACCGAATTACATCTCCTTCAAAAGATATGGTTGACTGAGTGCGAGTCTATCCAAGGTGACCAACAACAACCGCGTTTCTTGTCTTCAAATATTAGCAAGGCACGACTTATATTTGCAATAATGGAGCCCATAATTAATTCATAAAACTTATATATTTTAAGTTATAATGTTTTCAGATTAAAACATTATGATAAAGATTACATTGAAGCCAAGAAAGTGTTTAAATAATACATATCGAATATGAAAGAGATGAAATAATGAAGACAATTAATATATCCAGCTGTCAGCATATGATATGCCAGGATTCAGTTTTTGGAACTGAAAGTGTCTCACTGAGAGAAAAAGAAAAGATAAATATGCAAAGAGGAAAAGAGGGGTTCTTTTTCCGACAGTCTGTGTACTACAGGAAAGGGCAATAATTTTCTATTTTTTGAATTGTAACAGGGCAAAGGAAGAGAGTATTAATATTTTCAAAAATTATTTTGGGTGTACAGGGGTAATAGGGACTTTGATCTATTTATTTTGTGTTGAAAGAAAAGGAGGGAATATATGTAAAGCTTTGAATTTATGATATTTTTCCTTTTGATTGAGCCAATATTTGTGTTGTTTCAGTCCTCTTTTTATACAGTCCTGTGCAATCTGTTTGTGTGAATGGTGATGATGAAAGCTTTGAATTTCATTCGTGCAGGTACTTGACACTAGTACATTCAGGTCAAGATTTCGACGGCAAATCGTCAGAATTTCGACCAAATTTTGTCGCACTACCGAAAAAAAAAGCTGTCGAAAACTTTGTGTCGGAAGTTCTGACTATCCTTGTGGTCGTCGCAATCCTGACATCACCTCCAACCTTTCTGATGACCACCATGGATGCTCATTCCCCAAAAGAATACCTTCGCCATCTAGGGCTATCGTCGGAATTCTGACTCCAAAGTATAAAATTCCGACAGAGGAGTGTCGTCGGATGCATAGCATCCTTGTCGAGCGTTTCATTAGTTGTCGTTAGAATTCCGACGGTGAGAGATGATGTGGGTCAAACGGCTTTGCCGTCGGTGAATGAAAGCATTGAACGAGTTCTATTTTTAAAAATTGCATTAAACATTTTAATTTATTTGATTCAGTGTTATTTGCAAAAAATGATTATCAATGATGTTTCCTTTCTCCAAGAATTGTCTAGGATCTTTTTGTCAGATAATATGTAACATCGAATGTCTAAATTTTTTCTTTACAAATGCTTATTTAATTTAATTATTTTTCTAATCGTGAATTAAAATTTATATCTGTACGGAAGCAAAACATACAAGTTGAAGAGTCATGTGCAAGCAAATTTCCTAAAAGAAAGCAAGTAGGCATTATCTTAAATGACATGGAAACAAGCTCATCAACTACTTAGAAGAGAGCAATTGGAGAATGGCAGAGGAAAGTGTTTAAGGGTGATAAATAGATAGATAATATGCAATACAAACAAACAATGTCTGGAGTGTCTGATGTGACGTCTCTAATTTATGTCCGGAGGGACTAACTGGTTTTGGAGTTCCTGCGAAACCTATTGGGCCACGCTTGGAGGAAATCGATGTGTTCATGCAAGGAGCACCTTTTTTTTTTATGAGAATGATACTTTTGCACTGAGGGATATTTGGAAGTCAACTGTGGAATGCAACTGTATCTATTTGGAATGCATTTCCCAAACACCGCAATCGATCACTCGCACACGAAGTTCCACGAGTGTGATCTTTTTCAAATCCTAATATGATTTCTATCTCGTCAACCTTTAGAGGAGCCACCTGACTTGGCCCCACCCAAACCAAGATCCATTCTTCCCACTTTTCAAGATTGTATTTCTCTTCACTATCTTGCAGTTTCCCTCGTGAATTTTCAATTATAGTGTAGAGTTCTTCACGAAGGACACCACCACATCGTCTAGAGTCTACGCTTTAATTTTTTTCTTTGATCCCATGGAGGCCAATAGTCCTCTATTTGAGGAAGTGCTTCCTGAATAGTCATGGGGGGGAGAGGTAATTCTTGAAATCGCTCTTCTATTGGGAGATTGTGTACATAACCTCTTGGTCTTTTGAAAGCTGACAATTATACTTCGAGTCCGCCAACTCTTGTTCCACACTATAGAAATTTTTGGATATTGACTTCCAAATATCCCTCGGTGCAAAAGTATCATTCTCATAATAAAAAAAAGGTGCTCCTTGCATGAACACATCGATTTCCTCCAAGCATGGCCCAATAGGTTTCGCAGGAACTCCAAAACCAGTTAGTCCCTCCGAACATAAATTAGAGACGTCACATCAGACACTCCAGACATTGTTTGTTTGTATTGCATACTATCTATCTATTTATCACCCTTAAACACTTTCCTCTGCCATTCTCCAATTGCTCTCTTCTAAGCAGCTGATGAGCTTGTTTCCATGTCATTCAAGATAATGCCTGCTTGCTTTCTTTTAGGAAATTTGCTTGCACATGACTCTTCAACTTGTATGTTCTGCTTCCGTACAGATATAAATCTTAATTCACACTCAGATAATAATTAAATAAAATAAGCATTTGTAATGAAAAGATTTAGTCATTCGATGTTACATATTATCTGATGGAAAGATCCTAGACAATTCTTGGAGAAAGGAAACATCATTGATAATCATTTTTTGCAAATAACACTGAATCAAATAAATTAAAAATGTTTCATGTAATTTTTAAAAGTAGAACTCATTCAATGCTTTCATGCACCGACGACAAAGTCGTCTGACCCACACCATTATGCATAATAGAACAAATCAATATAATAGGCTATTATAAAGAATATATAAAAAAATATGAAAGAACATTAAATTACCATTACAAACCCATAAACCATTAAATAGTGAAAATAGATATAAATTTGTAAATGTCTCCCTATAAACACCACAACCATAACCAAAACAAAAAAAATTCTTACCCGCAAAAACTTAGTTGGTGAGTTGCAAGTCTACAACATCTCTCAGATGATCAAACCATTTCTTAATTTTGTTCTTTTGGTTAGTCAATGCATTTAGTTGCATGTTCAACTTTTCTATTTCAAGCCTTCTGTTTCCCTATATTTGAGACATAATAAAATTCTTGTGAGTAGGAAATTGATTCAAGAGTTATGTGTGAAGAATTTGACAAAGTAAATGATGACAATCAAACTCAAATTTTATCTGTCTTGATTAAAGACTTTTATCCTGATGGCATTAAATTAAAGTTCTTTCTCTATTTTTTGGTGATCTCTGGAGCAGAGGTTGCTTTGCATCGACTTGGGATACATTTAACTTGTGTTGTATCTGCAGAAATATGTATCCTAGGATGATGCAATGCAACCTCTGCTCCACCAATACCAGATAGAAGAGAAAGTACTTTAATTTAAATCCATCACGATAAAATGCTTTCAAGACATATATTAGGTATAAAAGGAAGCCTACCCTGTCATTTGAAGGGGTTTACCTACAATTCAAGTGATCTCTTAATTATAAAATCAATTCAATTCCAAGTGAACATGCAATCAAGCATTCATCAAGAATTGAAGGAGAAATCAAGTTAATAAAGATATTTAATAAAGATATCATCTTTTAAACTAAGAAATGGGCAGGAGATTAAGAATACAAACCTTCATATTACACACTTCAAGGTATATTAAAATCAGTTTAAAGTGTATTCATTTAGGGACCTTTCATAAAATATTCTCAACTTACATATCATAAAAGGATCTGCTCCACCAGTACCAGATAGAAGAGAAAGTACTTTAATTTAAAGCCATCAGGATAAAATGCTTTCAAGACATATATAAGGTATAAAAGGAAGCCTACCCTGTCATTTGAAGGGGTCTACCTACAATTCAAGTGATCTCTTAGTTATAAAATCAATTCAATTCCAAGTGAACAGGCAATCAAGCATTGAAGGAGAATTCAAGTTGGTGCAGGTGAATTTGGAAGACAAAAGGACTCAATGAAGCCACTAAAGACTTTTGAAGGTCTTAGGAGTGAAGAGCCAATCAATTATGATGTCTTAAGGGGGCAGCCTTAAACAACACACACTAAGCTTTGACTGCTTAGGTGTGTTGTGGGCCCATTCCTTCCCTTGACGTCCCTTCCCATTTGTTTCCGTTAAAAAGACAATCACCGTTAGCATTTGAATTGAAACAGTGTTCTCGCATTTGACTGCATAGAACAAAGTAAATGGCATAAGAAACTCTCATCTACCTCGCAACTGTCATAGAATACCTCCCCGAGGAGATATTCTCATGTCCTTTCCTACTTTATGATGTCGATGAAATACATAAGCGTCCTCACAATGCAGTCAATGCAACAAATAGATTTCCATTTCAATCAGTTTTATTTGCCAATGTACTCTCTACCTGTGCCAAAATGGGAGCTTTGGAACAAATTATGGGCTTCCATCAAAGTAGAAGGTAAGGGCAATTAATATCAGATGCTTACGGTTGGAAATGCTCTATTTGACATGTTTGGAAAATGTGGAAGTATAGACATGAAAGCACATGAAATGTTTAGTGAGATGCATCAAAGAAACACGATCTAATGGAATGCTATGATTGCAGGATATGCACAAGATGTGTTTGAAATGGATTTAGAAACTTCCAACCAAATGTGATTAGTGAGTATAGATGTTGTAGTGCAACTGCCCAGGTACACATGCATGCAAAATATGTAAGCTTAGATAAGGCACATGAACTATTTGACACAATGCCTCAAAGATCACCCAATATCCAATGACGGTTGGGAGAAAGAAAACATCAATTTTTTGATAATCTTAAATATTTCTTTATTCATCACTATAAATCTATTATGAATATAGTCTCAATATTGCAGAAATTTATTCTATTATGAATGCAATATTTAGGGATGTAATCTTTATATATTTTTTTTAATTAGGAAAAGGTCCTAATAGAATCCCCAACTAATTAATCTACAGAAAGATACCACTAAAGAAAGAAATTCAATCCTCACCACTATGGTCTTGAAGGCTTTTAAGACACTTGGATTCCTATTTTGGCCCGCTTTTCCTTGACCCTATGTTAAGATAGTAAACTAGTTTGAGAGAATCTATTGGGTGGGAAATTGTGTATGGTTGCAATTATTTTCATGCATGGAAAGTGATTTAAAGTTTGGACTAATAGAGGATAAGTATTTATTGAACCTTCAAGGACATGTGTAGAGCACCGCATGGATTTTTCTCCATTATTGAACTCTTTGAATATGTAAGTAAATTATTTTTGGTTGATGACACAGTAAGTGTGGTATTTGTCTTTTCGATATGTTGTGGATAATATTAATCAAATATGGAATTTTTTTGATGCTATATACACTATGTTTTGGATTGAATTTAGGTAAGTGAAGAGGTAATGGAAGAATAAAAGAGGTACACAAAGGAAGAAGAGTGAAATAGGTGGTTTGGGATGGAGGTTACAAGTATATATGATAATTCGTATGGATAATTTGTTGTCTATAAAGAGGCAAATAAGCTATCACAACTTCAACATGAATGAATGCCTCATCTACAGAAGCAAAAGGTACCTCTAATGGTTTCAAAATTTGTCAAAATAGTTATGATATACCAAATAATCAAGTGGAATATCCTTTAGGTAACTAATATTATCTTCAAACTATTTATTTTGATTTTCATCATATCCTTTCCATGTGAATTTCCCTTGGTTTTAGTCACATTTTTTCTTTATTTTATTCAAAACAAAATTTATAGATGCTTCTACTTGTCTCACCACTCATTAATTGTTTGGGATTTTCATTCCATTCACCAAGGTTGCCATCTATTCTAAGACTTTGTGTCATGGCCAAGCTAAATGATTTGCCTCTAGTTTCTCTCCAATCTAGTCACCTAGTAGCATGTGAAATATATCTCTTCCTAATTATTATTCTCTCCATCTTGTTAATGACCATTTCATTAATGAATCCTTCCTCATAATTTTGGATAAGTGAGACAATGTTAGCTCAAGGAATCTTTTCAATCCTCTTTCAAGATTCTTTCCCAAGTAATAATCTTGCATATTGGAAAATAAATTACGCTTCTATTTTTCCAAGCTACTCTTCCTTATAATGTTTAGATTTATTCTAAAGTGCTCATTGTGACTCATGTTTACTACTCTTCCTATTAGTCTCATTCCAATATCTCCTACAAAAATATGGAATGATTACATTTATATTTTATTTGTCTCCTAAATATCCACAAAATTTGGAACAATAATACAATTTTTTAATAATATTTAATCGTAAAAGAAAGGATTAAAATGGAACTAAACACTCTAAATAAATTAATTAGGGTTAAAGGGATAAACTAGGACCAATTCATGAAGGCAAGATCTGTTATCTCAAAATTAATAGATTCATGCAAGAAAAGAAATGTTAAATCTAGAGATAAAATTCTTGAAAAATTTAGCTAGCTAAAAGCAAAAGAATGCTGTCAAGCTCTCATTTTTGCATAGACTGGCAAAGGTTGTAGAGGAGAAATCACTATTGAACTTACCCCTGTCTCATATAACCCTATGTTGAGACCTCGCTCAGTAGGATTCCATCTAATCATTCATCCATCTTCTTATAGTCTAGGCCTTAGAATAGATTTTATTAACACTTCACCTTTTGCCCTTTTTTCAATTCAAGTTAGTTTAGGACAAAAAGCATCGCGAGATTGAAATATCAGATGATCAAGTTCTAGCTATTCAAGCATTCAACAATTCAACGTAAGTCCCCTTGTGATACCAGCAATCACATCAACCAACTATGTTTATCCACACGTCGTGACCCGACATACCAGAACCTTGGAGTTGTCTCAAGTGATCCTTAAGCAAATCTCCAACATTTGAGTAACTTTGTTCAAGAGAGGATAAGATACTTTTGGGTATTTTATTCTACGTTCGCATGTGCATAAAAAACACATCAACACCTCCCACTTGTCAATGGATAAGCTAAAGTTGCTCTATAATGAATGGTTTATAAGGCACACCACTTGATGAAGGTTTTGCAAATGGGATGGCAAGTTGAATGGGTTTGATCTTTGGACAATCTACATGGTTAAATGTGCTTGATTTAGAGTAGTATTAGTATGGGTGACCTCCTAGGAATCCCTAATGCTTCACCGCTATGAGCATCACTTTGATGAAATGAGTACTAAGTGATCCATTCTTATGAGGGGTTCATGTAAACTACTCATGAGAATGGGTCAGCTTGACTCTAAAACTATGGAAGTGAATCTTGATGTAAATATCATAGTATGAAAGTCTTGTGAAAACACTCATTCTTCTAGCATTGAAAGTTGTGAGAGAGTTATTAAGGGGATTCTCATGTGTATAGATTCAATGTATAAGTTCAAGACAGATTTTGAGGTGATATTTCTTTCCTTTTGGTACATCTATCTTTAAATTGGATGTTCTTTTGCCTTCATGGTAGGAAGTAAGTAATTTTTATGTGGGTTCATTTTTTCATTCTTGGATTATTAAGGAAAACATAGTTTGTGAAGAGGAGGTTTTGCTTGTTATCTTATAAAAAAATTGGGTATTAGCTATTATAATAAATGATAGACAAAACAATGTCCTCTAAGGCTGTTGAAAAGAAATATCTATATGATGGATTCTCTTCCCAATTTATCTTCAAAGTTATTTAGTAAATATTTGGGAAACCAAAATAGGGTATGTTTATTTGCAAAGGAAGAACTAAATACAAAAATTCCCAAAAGAAGATGTGTTAGCTAATTATTTTTGTTCCTTCGGTATTTTGGAGGTTGAAATGTTCCTTATATCTCTTCAATCTCCCAAGCTTGTTCCAACAACCATAAAATTTTATGATTGGGATGCAAGGGAGATTAGTGGATTTGATGGGTTGGCTTTGGCTAGATTCACCTAAGACAATTGATGATTTATTAGGCATTGTTGTCGTCGATGCATTGTTAAGGTTATTATGGTTGATTATCAAAGCTAGTGGGATTCAAATATAGAGGCGTGTTTAAGATAATTCTTATCATTGGTTGGTTAATAAAAATATGGTTTCAAGATTGATGCACAAACATATTAGAAGGGCACTTTTATGATGTATGTGAAATAATCACATTATTAAGCAAAATAATAGGTAATCTATAGGCAAGAATACTCCATATATAGATATTCTATATGAGGGACATGACTAATTCCACAAACTATAAGATTGACTAGGCTTTTCTCATTAGTGGAATCATATAATAGCTAGTGTGTATTGTTGCCTAGATGCATGAATTTGTAGTTTCCATACAACTAAGAAATGATAATGTTTCTAAGTACAAACCAAGTGGGAACTACGGACCCACTAATCTTATTTGTAACCACTCGCCACAACTATATTATGATAACTCTCTTATTGATAATAGAGAGTATCTAATACATTTATTAAGACCCTGATTATGGTCATGGTAGACCACACAAAGAATGACTTCCATAGGAGGCTAAGAAGGTGATCCATGAACAAGATTTTGTTTCATTCAATCCTTAACATTAACTATCATTAAGGTGGAAGAATTTAGTGAACAACCTCTTATGCTACCTAGGTACCCTAATGTCATATTCTATTAGAATTAAACAAGTAGTTAGAGTTCATTCTATTTTTAAATCCAAGCATAGAGGGGGGACTATAATGATCCATCATCATTGAGTGTTTTTAATTAGATAAGAAGGGATTTTGAAAGGGCCCTGATCCCTTGTGCAAAGAGAAAGATGAAGCATTAATCCCAACAAAACAACAAAACAAAACAGCTCCAAAACAACAAAACAACAAGAGGCGGAATAACTAAAGCAAAAATGAACCATCCTAAAATCAGGGTGGTTTAAAAAATTGATCCAAAGCTCTTTGATTGAGCACAAAGGAAGGACCCTTCTCTCCAAATCCTATTTTCTTGAGACAATGAAGGGACATAATATCATTGGCACATCCATCATTAGAACCCAAAGCATTATATATCCTTGAACAACCCAAAGGGGAACTCCCTTGCTTAGAATCAATATTTTGAATCTCCGGGGAAATAGGGAAAGTTTCATCCTTATTTTTCTCCTTACAAGCATGACAAATAACGGAAGAGTACTCATACTCAAACTTCTGCACCCATTTTCCAAATTTAGAGATAGGTTAATCTGGGTAGGGAGAGCTTGCTCGCCATTGAGTGAGGATGCCAAGAATATCTTTGATATAGATAAAAAAAAATGGGATTAAACCAGGGTTCAAGGACCCATCTACACAATATCAATCATATGACAAGAGTAACCACTGCCACGAGATATGAAACTTAAAACAATGTGACAAAGATATTACTATGTATAACTTGAGAGCATTCATAATTATACCCTTATTTGATCCAAGGGGTTATATGGAGGGGAAGATAGTGAGAAAGTATGTTTATGTGACTAATTTAGAGATTTTTTTGGAAAATTTTGCCAAAAAATCTCAATTTAGAGAAAGTGATTATTGTACTACCTTACTTTGTTTTGTCTTAACTTGAAAAAAAAAGTCTAGTTTAGATTATTTTCCTATAAAGCAAAATGCTCTAACAATATTGTTATCAAATGCAAATATTTAGAAGCTATTCCATATGATATTCTTGATAAAACCATTTCTTTTATAGAATCTAGAAAGGTAAATATTTTAAGATTTGACTATGGAGATAGCCACCCAAGATCTAGAGGTCTAATGGAAAGCACAACAAAATGAGAAGATCAATATGACACGAATAAACTATATTCCTATCAATGAATGCAAGTTTACAATATGAATGAATGAGATTATAAATAGAACCCCTTGATTATATAGGTCAAGATGAGACATGTAGGATATCATAAGATTATGAAAGTATATTAATCTTATGATATGAGACATAAAGTGATAAGTATCCTATGTATACCATAAGTAAACTTAAATGATAAGGCATAAAAATGACCTAATAGTGGAAGTAGATAGGTAATATCCCTATTACACCAACAATTATTGCTACTTGTTCTTTGATTCATCTCATTGATATGGCTCAAATTGAAATAATTCATTTCATCAATCAGAACAAATATATTCAAAATTTTACTAAGCAATAAAACAAGTCTCGTGATCCTTACTTTCCTTAAACTAGCCCCTTTGGTTGCTAGCCCTTTACTCACAAGCATTACTCTCACAAAAAATACAAACTCATTTTTTTGTAAGTGATCCTTTAATCATCATCATTTTCATGCTCCGAACACACTTACCTTTGCAAGTGCAAGTATCCCAAGCCTCGATCCAAAACTATGATCTACTATATTTGCAACAAGCTTTGCCACATCACTTCAAATTGCTCTTGTAAGAACACAATTGCTAAATTAGTCTACATGACTAATGCAATATCATGGAGGGGTGTAGTAGAAGAAGACATATATCTCTATAAACAATATGACTTTTTTGAATCTGTTCTCAAAGATCAATGATGAAAATAATGAAGATGGGGTTTTTAGTATGATATATGAATTAATTGAACTACATACTATAAGAATGAATAGGTCTCAAGAAGATCAAGGAAGTAGAGGACAAAGGATCTCCCTATACTAGTAACACATTTAGAGGAAGGTAAATCACAATCTTTTTTAAAACTTTTATAGTGACTCTACAAGGTACTAGACCTTTCCTTATTTCTTTCAAATTAGTAAACTAATGAAGATATGACTGTTCTTTAGAGAACATCTAAGAACCAATAGGAAACACCAACACATATATATCCATATAAATTGAGAAACAACAGCTCATCTAGGTTTTCGTAGTTATTTCTCAGTTATGGACATCAATAGTATATGTACAGGTTTAAAGTTTAAACCCTTGGCCGTGGAAGTATTTTGATTTAAAGTTTAAGCAGTGAGTTGTCCCATATGCATCCCATAGTTGTGGTCTAAAAGGTTACAGTGGAATGGTAATGGGAGACACTCATGACAGTATGACCCAATTGCCAAATCCGTCCAGCAAAATAAGGCCGTCTATTACTCCACTAGACATGTGATTAAGTTGTAGCATAACAATTATAGGCGACATTCAAGTGTGACTCGATTTATAAATATTCAAGAATGTGATCAAAGCATTGTTTTTACTGCATTAAAGTTGGCCTCACCAAGCAAAACTAAATAAGTGCATACAAAATTATCAGATAAACCGTGCATCACAATGACACACCATCCATGCCATGCCAATATTTTTCAGTTTATGATCACTATTTTCATACAAAACTCAAAAAAGGGGAACAATATGATTCGCGTGAATAAAATAATGGAAGGGATTGAAATGAGGGCAACCTTGTAATTTGATAGGGTGGTAAATCTCCAGAGCTTCCAGCGATCTTAGTTCCAGCTCTACTTGGGGAAGTTCCTTGGGAAGTGCCCAATGATCTTCCCCGCCACAATTAAACCCACAGGTTCGCTACAGAGGCGGGATGAATGAGAGGCGAGATTTTGTAAAGAGGTGGGATTTATGAAATGACTTGGTCTTTTCTTTTTTTTTTAAGTAATACATGCGGTCATCGGAATTTCGACGAACGCTGGCACTTTTTCTAAAAAAACCCTAATGTCATTGCCGATTCCTTCTACGTTGAAACCAAATGTTGAATTATCGTCGGAATTCTGATGAAATCAGGCATTTAAAAAAAAAAAATCAAGTTTGATCACAATATACCTTCTCCGTCGGAAACCTCCATCGGAATTTTAGGCTAAATGTATTAGTGTGAAAATTATATTTAAAATCTTCCCTTTGTTATCTTTTAGTTGGAAGATCGAATAGATGGGCTTTGCATTGTCTGTTTAATCTTTTCTTTTAAGTTTTAAATCCAAAATTTGCATTCACACCATGGTGATGGGTGGATGTTAAAGTTCCTTTGTGTCTTCTAGTGAACGACATAACTCATATTTAATTCCTTGCAAATCAAACGAAGGGAGTTTTACCTTCTCATCGAAATTCAGAGAGCACTTGCACATCTCCATTGCAAGTGACTCAACTATTAGTTTCAATTTGTTTTCCAACTTTTGGGCATCTAGGAGTCATTTGTGAAGGTTTTTCAAGAGGAAAAATCTGCTCACTAAAAAATTTTGGCGACTCTGCTGGGGATTCAAAATCAAAGACTAGTGTGTTTTGTTTCCTCAAATTTTTAGATTTATCTTTGTGCAGGAGATTGGCGACTCTGTATATAAACATCATGCTCAAGGAAAGAGCAATGAGAAAAGGGAAAAGACCAGATCCTTCGATCTTGGAAATTATTGCAATAGATGATAAAATACTGCATGACTTCTTGGAGCATTACAAAGAAAGTATTTCTCGATTTGTTAGAAATAATATAAGTGTGGAAGATGATCATCCATCCACTCTTCTATGGAGAAGTCTTTGCATCAAATTTCACAAATTGAAAGAATTGAAAGAAAAGATGAGAGTCTTGCAAGTTTATGCAAAGAAAATATTGCAGCTGAAAGAAGAATTAAAATTTGATGATGATGAGGCTCCAGTCATCTCAGTTTCATCTCAACCCTACAATTACCTTGTCATGAATGAGACAGAAGTTCAGCAAGAAACAGTTCAGTCTCATGCAAGTCAGACAATGGTAAGTGAGAATAATCAAGACAACATTGGAGAACCTACGAGCTTGAATGAAAAAGGTTTTTTGAGATCTTTCTCTTACCCGGAAATAGAAACTTTCAGTTTTGATAGTATGAAAAGTTATCTTGTTCCAAAAAGTATAAAGGATGAAAATTTTCAGATTTACATGCAACCAGAGTATGAAGCTTTCAAACTTATACATGAAGTTGATGAAAATGATTCTTTATGTTTAAAAGCTTGTGATGAGTCCTTCGTAGGATCATTTCATTTTGATAGTAAAGCAATATTATGTCTTCCTAATGAAGAGTTGCAGTCCCAAGAATTGTTGACCGGTTTGGATAGTACTTCTTTTTGTGAAGAAGAGATCATAGAGCAGTTCTTGTCATCCATTGAAGAAGGGGATTTCAAGGAGAAGGATTCAGGTATTAATCTATTTCATGCATTAAATTTGGATAGGGAATTTGTAGATTTAATTTCAGTAAAAGATGTTGAAGTTGTTTCAGCTAAGTTGGATCCCATGCATAATGAAGTGTCTCTCTATTCTGAGATTAGTTCAAATGCTGAAAATTATTTTAAGAATGATGGTCGAGAATGATGCAGCATTTTCCCTAGGAATTTTTGAGCATTACTTTTTTCAGCCAGAAATAGAACATTATTTGAGAAGTACTGTGCATATGTTTCCAGAAAATTCACAAGTTCATGATGAAACATGGCTTTTTGGGCATGAATGTGTATTCACAAAGTTCCTGCATATTGTTAGTTTGGTCTTCAGCATTGAAGAAGTTACCAGAAGAGCATGGTTTTGGGTTGCTTCATTTGAACACAAGCCATTTTTCCGAAAAGGCTCCTTCTTCTCCTAATTGGTGGATGGTTTTGTGTAAGAAGTTCTTGGCCCTAGTTCTCATAGTGGGATTTTCCTACTTGTATATGTTTGTAAATAATTTTGTTTTTTTGGTGTGATCTAGGTGTAGCTTGTCTTAGTTTTCAGCCTTGGTTTAGTTTGGGTTTTGGCTTGTTAATTTTTCCTTGTTGCTTTGTCCCTCATCTGCAAGAAGCTCCCTGTGCTTTGTTTTTCTTGACTCTGTTGCCCAATGCCTAGGCAGTAATCTCTTCCAAAGACATTTTGGATTCTCCTAGTCCTTTATAGTCCCAATCCCCAGTCAAAGCCAATGTTACCTTGTCATTCGTCCCTCATAACAAGAGTGAGTCGCATTGCAAAATTTTTAGTTGAGTCCTTGTCTTGTTTAAAATTCTTTGGTTCAATCCCTAATCCGCTTGTAAATCATTTCTAGATCCTTAGCGTTAAGTTTCAATGGTCTGTTGAGCCTCATGAACCCCTTGAACCATCTTGAACAGAGTTCGTAGTGTTCATTTAGGTACCGCAGGTTCTAAGTTGTGTCTAAGACATTTTTGGGCTAACGTTCACTTAAGTGTTTTGGAGCAGCTCTATTTCACGGTCACAAGTGATATTTCTTATACTCTTTCTCCATACTGTGAACCGTTTGAACATAGTTCAAATAGTTCAGGGATATTCAACATGTTCAATGAAGTTCAAAGGTTCAACATGCAACCAAAATGGAAAGGCAAAGCAATCAGTGGACAAATTTGGTCAACCAACAATAGTTTGGAAGAGGAATATTGATTCACCATTTACTCAGGCAGCAATTGATTATTTTTCCTAGAGGATTGTGAAAGAGTTAGCATGAAGAATGTTTATAATTTTCAATGCAGCCTGTAAATACAAATTTTCTGAGATAGCAAAATTAGTCTCTGTGCAGGGGGTATATTTCTCACTTAAATCATTGGATCATGCTGGATTTTGGATATGTTTTATGAAGCCTATTTTTATAAGTTCTCACCAAAGGAATTGCGGAAATTCAATCTGGTCTGCAAGATACACTTAACAAAATACAAGTCTAGAACAAAGAACATTTTCTGATTTTTGTGACAGAAAAACCATCATGTCTCGGGGGGGATATCTTTTTGTTCCACCGTTGGATTTTTCCCATTTTTGGATATGTTGTGCAAAGGCAAGTTGATCATGGTTCCACTGGAGCGATTAACCGAATTACGTCTCCTTCAAAAGATATGGTTGACTGAGTGCAAGTTTGTCCAAGGTGACCAACAACAACCGAGTTTCTTGTCTTCAAATATTAGCAAGGCACGACTTATATTTGCAATAATGGAGCCCATAATTAATTCATAAAACTTATATATTTTAAGTTATAATGTTTTCAGATTAAAACATTATGATAAAGATTACATTGAAGCCAAGAAAGTGTTTAAATAATACATATCGAATATGAAAGAGATGAAAGAATGAAGACATTTATTATATCCAGCTGTCAACATATGATATGCCAGGATTTAGTTTTTGGAACCGAAAGTGTCTCACTGAGAGAAAAAGAAAAGATAAATATGCAAAGAAAGAGGAAAAGAGGGGTTCTTTTTCCGGTAGTCTATGTGCTACAGGAAAGGGCAATAATTTTCTTTTTTTTTGAATTATAACAGGGCAAAGGAAGAGAGTATTAATATTTTCAGACATTATTTTGGGTGTACAGGGGTAATAGGGACTTTGATCTGTTTATTTTGTGTTGAAATAAAAGGAGTGAATATATGTAAAGCTTTGAATTTAAGATAGTTTTCCTTCTGATTGAGTCAATCTTTGTGTTGTTTAAGTCCTCTTTTTATACAGTCCTATGCAATCTATTTGTGTGAATGGTGATGATGAAAGCTTTGAATTTCATTCGTGCATCTAGCTGAAAATTATATTTAAAATCTTCCCTTTCTTATCTTTTAGTTGGAAGATCGAATAGATGGGCTTTGCATTGTCTGTTTAATCTTTTCTTCTAAGTTTTAAATCCAAAATTTGCGTTCACACCATGGTGATGGGTGGATGTTAAAGTGCCTTTGTGTCTTCTGGTGAAAGACATAACTCATATTTAATTCCTTGCAAATCAAACGAAGGGAGTTGTACCTTCTCATCAAAATTCAGGGAGCACTTGCACATCTCCATGGCAAGTGACTCAACTGTTAGTTTCAGTTTGTTTTCCAACTTTTGGGCATCTAGGAGTCATTTGTGAAGGTTTTTTAGGAGGACAAATCTATTCACTAACAATAGCCAACATTGATTCTCCCACTTGATAACATGCGTTTGAAGCACCTTGCTTTAATGGGGATGGCGTTGTTCAATTGGGAGGTCATAAGCAACACAAGGAGGAAGAAAGGAAGAAGAAAAATGACAAGGTATATTCTTGCATTACATCCATCTCTCGTGTGCCTAATCAATTGATAACATACATTCACGCTCCCATGTGACAGGCTTCATCTAAAGAAGCACATTTCTTGAACGAGGATGGCACTGATCAGTCGGGAGGTGATAAGAAGCATACAATGGAAGAAAGGAAGAAGAAAAAGGAGAAGGTATAATCTTGGGTTACACCCATATCTCGTGTGTCTAATGAATTGATAGCTTACATTCATGCTCCCATGTGACAGGCTTCATCTGAAGTAGTACATTTCTTGCATGAGGATGGCGCTGATAAGTCAGGAGGTGATAAGCAGCACAAGGTGGAAGAAAGGAAGAAGAAAAGGGAGAAGGTATATTCTTCGGTTACACACATATCTTGTGTTTCTAATCAATTGATAGCTTACATTCACACTCCCATGTGATAGGCTTCATATGAAGCAGAACATTTCTTGCACGAGGATGGTGTTGATCAGTCGGGAGGTGATAAGCAGCACAAGGTGGAAGAAAGGAAGAAGAAAAATGAGAAGGTATATCTTGGGTTACATCCATATCTCATGTGTCTAATCAATTTATATCTTACATTCACGCTCCCATGTGATAGGCTTCATCTGAAGCAGTGCATTTCTTGCATGAGGATGGCGCTGATCAATCAAGAGGTGATAAGCAACACAAGGTGGAAGAAAGGAAGAAGAAAAAAGAGAAGGTATATTATTGGGTTACATCCATATCTCGCGTGCCTAATCAATTGATAGATTACATTGACACTCCCATTTGATAGGCTGCAACCGAAGCACCTCACTCGCATGACGATGGCGTTGTTGAAGGGAGAGGTGAAAAGAAACGTAAGGTAGAAAAAAGGAAGAAGAAAAAGGACAAGGTATATTCTTGCTTTTCATTCTTCAATATTCATATTGTATGATGGATCTTTTTAGTTGTTATTATTGTTAATGAGCTTTGTTGGAACGAGTTAGTTCATAACCAATGTCCATGTCACCTTTGAAAGCCCACATTCTCAACTATTAAGTAATTTTGTTAATTATGAATCAACTGCAGCTTGAATGTTTAGGTGTCATTTGAAATTCATGTGTGCATTTAGTTTTGCGTATGTACGGGCAATATTTTTACGTAGTCACCATCTTATGTTTTGGCCAACTTGCTCTATGCCTTAAGTTTAATGCTTGTATGGGAAATGCTTTTACATATGCACAGCTGGCCTCTGTCTTTGCCCAACTTTCTGTTATTGTCTTTGATGATTGTGGATTTGTCTTTGTTCCATGCATGATTAATTGCTTTGAGCCTTGCATGCAAAAGGCTAACCTCTTCAATTGCCTTTTCTACGTGTAGAACCATTGTTTTACGTAATCAATCTCAACAACCAAATCTTGATTGTCTTCGATCACAATATCCCCAATATTAGGTTATGCACCATTACTAACAACATTCCTAACTTTGTAACAGAGCGCCTCTGAAGCAGTGCATAGTGCGTCTAAGCATTGTGCTCTAGATGAGAATAGTGAACATGATGAAGGTGGCACTTATGCTGCTGGGGATCATGTTGAGATTTGATTGAAGGGAGTGCTGGTTGGAAAAGGCATAGTGGTTGTTGTGGGAAGTAGTGCAATTTGCCACAATACTGCACTCCCACTGGGTATTGTGAAAGTCTATGTTGTTGAGGTGTTGGACGAGATGTAAAGTTGCCTTATGCACATCCATTCTCTGATGTATTGATCGATTCGATAAATTCATTTGAAATATGGAACATCTCAGAGTTGGCCTGACTTGCCTCTTCGACACAAATCAATGATGCCCAAAGTTCCTTTCAAGAGGTTCATGTCACAATTTCCTTCACATCCCTTTTACTGGCATATGATTTGGCGAAGTTCCTATTATGATGCCACAACTCATTTGTACTATTTGTGGTTTGTTGTAGGATGCACACCTCACCATTGATGATGCGATGGATGAACCCCTTCCGTCCCCCACAACAAAGCAATCGGCTGTGGAGCTGCCTATGGTAGGTCTCATACTTTCCTTTATATCCACTGTACCCACATATTTATTATGCAAGAAGTTATTGTAATGGCACAACTCATCTATTTTCTCTATGGTTTCATGTAGGATGAACACCTCGTGAATACCAACATGATGGAATCGTCCGTGGAGCATCTTGTGGTACGTCTCATTCTTTCCTTTATATGTATTGTACCAGCATATTTTTTGTCCAAGTTCTTGTTATGTCGAGAGGCATCTACAATGACATCAAAATGTCCGTAAACAAAAATCCATTTTTGAAACAATTTGACATATTTATTGCACATGTTCCTATTGTATTGGCGCTACTCATCTATACTCTTTGTGGGTTCGTGCATGACGATGACCTCCACTATGTTAAGATGAAGAAAGTGCCAGTGAAGCAACCTGTCATTGTAAGGCAGTCAAGCGTGAGGCTTCGATCCCTTGGGATCATGCCTCCCGAGATACACAATAACCCTAAGAAAAGAAGTAGATTCTATGAAGGCATTTCCTCAGTTGCACAAACTAGACAACGAAGGATATGATGAATATATTATTTTATTGTGTACCCCTCTCTCAATGCTTCATTTGACATTTATGGACACCATCCGCTTACTTATGTTGAATAATTTGTTTTAGTTCGTATGTTTGATAACTTTGGTTTTAAATGTGAACATTGTTTTCACATATTGTTGGTTGGACATTTCTGGACACCATCTGCTTAATTCAGTTGAACATTGTATAAGTTGTTGCATTGCGAGAGATGCTATGCTTTACTTGGCCTAACTTGAGAATAATTAAACACATGGTTCCTCCAACTTGGGAATAATGTCATTTGTATCTCAGTTGCATGCAAGTTGTTTGGTTTGATGAGGTATACATTTGTTGATGGAGATGTAAAAATTTATTTTATACTGATCAAATTGTGCATGTCCATTATATGATTTGCTTCTTTTCATAACTAGTTTTTCAAGTACTATATGTATATTGATACTGCCCTTCCACCCCCCCCCCCCACTACCACCGTGTCGTTGCCCCCTCATTGTCCCCAAACTTAGGCCCCTTGTCCCCCCATCTCTGCATCCCCCTTGTCTTGAACCTTCGTGGGATACTGGAATAACCTCTAATCAAGGGGTTGTTCCTTAAGGCCTACATCTAAAATATTTTGCATTGTTCTTGCACACACAATAATTTGATGAAATTCAAATAAGAATCCTATCAGGTGGATGTTTCTTAAGAACATCTGAGTGATTGATAACAAAAAGAGAAGGGAGTTTTATCATGAGTAGTATATCACTATATTGACTTGCTTCATTAAATTGGTGTAAACATGTAACACAAGCAATTATGCGTAAAATAACACATCTAGCTTAAACGAATTAAAAATTTAATAGATCCAACATAAGTTTAATGCAACTAGGTCTAAGAATGACTAAAGTGTACAGGGAAACCAAGATATTTTCAATTTATCATATGTTGCAAGGATGGACTAGAATATGCCATCATTCATGGACAGTTCTAAGGAATAAATTATTTTATAAGGTTATCAAATGGGCAAACATTCAATTAAAAAAAACGTGTATTGTAGGTGATTCAAAGTTCAAATACAAGATAAAATTTAATATTATAACATATATTTTTTACTAGATTTAATGAATTTATGTACATTTTAGTGGAAAACTTGGTGAACGGTAGTGATGCTATCTAAAATTTACTAGAAGATTTCAGCTCAGTAAGCAACCTATTATATTTATCTGTTTCAATCATTTTATCATCATGTTGGAAATAATGCACATGATGAAGGTGTAAAGGTTTAACAACCTATTACTGTAGAGGAATAAAGGGGTTCACCACAATCATCTAACTAGAGAATATATTTAAATTTAGGGGCTTCTATAACCCTATCGAACCCTACTACTGTGGTTCCCAAACATATGGACAATGGAAGTGATTTTCCTATTCTTCCCTCAACTCAGGAGAATATTATTGATTTCCCAGTTGGCTCAGCCCCTAACTCTATTATTGGTGCAGATAAGATGGTTTCTTGTAATGTCCAAGCTTCTGAAGAAGAGTTGTTCGTAAGAAAAATGGTTCTACATGAAGAAAAATAGTAGGCTACTCCCTGCCTAGTTAAGCATACCCTATCTTCCATTCCTATTGCCCAAGTTATTACTCCCACGGAGGTGTGGGAACAACAGGTCAATGTTTGTTCTCTTTAGGATATGGAGGAAGGAGATTTTTTCCTTTCTCCCAATGTGGAGAAGAAAGTATTTCCTTCGTCTGTTGATAAACACAATGTTTTTTACTTTCCTTTGGTGTGTGCGCCTTTCCTTTCTGTGGTGAGAAACACGATGTTTTCGACTTTCCTTCATTTGGTGATACAAATGGTGAATTTTCTGTAGCGAGAAAAATGACGGCTTTGTGAAAGTCCTTCCTTTGCATCGTCTCTATCTTTAGTGAAGCGATAAAAATGGTGTGTTCAACTTTCCTTCCTGTGGTGATAAACACAATGTTTTCAACTTTCCTTCATTTGGTGATAAAAATGACATATTTGTTGTACCAATAAAAATGGCAACTTTACTGTTGTGATAAACACAGTGTCTGTAACCTAAGCCGAAACACATGCACTTGCTCATAGTGCAAGTATGTGGCACACCAATATGTGGAGATGATGAGGGTAAACCATCATCAATCATTCCACCTAACATATCAAGGCTAGCTGACTGAGAAAATGGAGAGTACTAGGTGAACCAATAGTGAGTCAGAGAGTGTATGGTTGTGATACTTTGTGAAGTTGTTGTTGGTTCCCAAATCAACAGATTGGAAATTTGTCGGTAGGGAATGTGATTTTCTCGTCTTTATTCGATTTAGGTTGAAACGGTCTTATCGATTCACTTGGTGACCTTTCCTTTTGGTATGATTTGCTCATCGAGGAGTCTCTCCGATTTTATCTCTTGGATTTCTTTTCCTTATGGTCATCGCTGAGAGTTACGGTGATTAAATACCATCAGTGGGATAATGACTATCGGTGTCACAAAGGAAACCTCAAGTCGAAGGCTATTGTCTTGCCAATTCAGTTGGCCCTTCTTGTTATTCGCATCGAGGTGACTCAACCAAACATGCCTTCATGTACCTCTATCGGTGTGACTTCTACTATCGAGCTAACTTCTGGGATCTCACTCCGACTTTATAAGTTTTGTTGATGAGTTATCACCAATCTCATCGGCTAGAATCTTCCCGTTGGCCTTCCTCTCGCAGATTTGTATCGACATGACACATAAAATTGGGTTGACTCCTTCAATCTCACTTCGACAAGGGTTATCACGTCGATAAAGTTTTATTTTTTTATCGGTATGTCTATCCCCGATAACCCAGTGTGTTCAAATTTATTGAGGTGATAAATAGGGTGTGTTCACCTTTCCTTTATGTGTTGATAAAGATGGGGTTTTTGGCTTGCCTTCATTTGGTGATAAAAATAATGAATTTACTTCCGAGATAAACACGGTGTTTATAACCTGATCACAATTACAATCTGTATTGTCATTGTATGTTGTCTTTGTGAAAGTTGTGCCTCTACATCATCTCTACCTTTACTAAGGTGATAAAAATGATGTATTCACCTTTCCTTCTTGTGGTGATAAACACAATGTTTTCAACTCTCCCTCCTTTGGTGATAAATACAGTGAATTTACTATCACGATAAACACTATGCCTTTAATATGGCGGTAAACACGGTGTTTGAAACTTGATGACTTGAGAGAAGTTGTAAATGAAAGTAATGTGAGTCTAATTTGTTTTGCTTATGTGGATCTAAGAGCACTTAAAGGGATGGATTACAATCTATATTGTCATTGTATGTTGATGTCTTTGTGAAAGTCCTACCTCAACATCATCTCTATCTTTACTACGGAGATAAACACAGGTGTGTTCACCTTTCCTTCCTGTGGTGATAAAAATGATGTTTTCAACTCTCCCTCTGGTGATAAACACGGTGTCTATAACTTGAGCACGATTACAATTCGTATTGTCATTGTATGTTGATGTCTTTGTGAAAGTCATACCTCTGCATCATCTCTATCTTTACAGGAGAAATAAACATGGTGTGTTCACCTTTCCTTCATGTTGTGATACGATATTTTTTATTGTCCCTCCTTTGGTGATAAAAACAATGAATTTACTGTTGCGATAAACACGACGCCTTTACTGTGGCGCTAAACACGGTGTCTGTAACATGAGCATGATTACAATCTGTATTGTCATTGTATAAATTATAGAGTTTGAGGTCCTTTGCATGGCCAACCAGTGATGTTGAGGTTTGAGACAAAAATTATTTCTCCTTAGAGGAAGATCAGCCCGAGGAAGAGGAGTAGGTGAGATTGTATTTGTTTTTGGTACGAGATCTTTGATCATATCTGCAACCAGTAAAAGTGCAGAAGAGACTGCCTGACAGATTTCATCAAGAATGCGGCTCCAAGCTCTATATGATATCTTTGTAGATAGCAATAATAAATGAGTCTTGAAGATCTACACGTAGGAGATATTTTGAGCTACTTGATAGCATTTTGTAAAAATAGCAAATAGGGTTTTGACATGTGTCACAAGTTGGCCTGAAGCTTGTTTTGCTCCCTTGCTCCCTTGTTTCTACAAATGTCCACTTGAAATGTAAACTAATATTTTAAAAATTAATGAAGATCATATTCCTGGTTGTCTCATATTTTCTATCCACATATTGTATGAACTTTAATGTTAATGATGTATGAGTTTGTCTTCCTCAAGTAGGAATGTGTAATATGAATATGGGTCTCTTTTAATGAAAGAATTAAATTCTATTTTCAGGATTGCTGCAATATGTGTGTTTGATAGAAAATATTAATCATTCAGCCATGGTTTTTTGAGAAGATTATGCAAGTCATAATATGGTCAAATTTTAATTAAATGTGTTTCACTTCAAGTGTTGATAATCTGTAGGTTGGACTCTGTTTACCCTAGGCAGGCACTGATCAATGTTTTAAGTTTTCAGATACATTCTAATTCCACGTTTTATATTCTTATTTCAACTTTTATATTTCTGCAGTAGGAGTAGTTTTAGCTTAGAAAACCCATCTCAATTCATGCACAGAAGGTATAAATTGAGGTTATAGCCAAATTAAAAAGTTTATTCACCTTTCCTTGGTATATTTTCATTGAGATATTTGCTTAATATAGCAATGTCAACTAATGAGTAGGTCTGAAAATAATTAGGCATTGTTAAGGTCTACTCTTTCTTTACCGAGGCGATAAACATGGTGTGTTCACCTTTCCTTCCCGTGGTGATAACCATGATGATTTCGACTCTCCCTCATTTGGTGATAAAAATGGTGATTTTACTGTCACGATAAACACAACACCTTTATTATGGAGATAAACACAATGTTTGTAATCTGAGCACTTCAAGGGATGGATTGCAATCTGTAATGTGAATGCACTTTATTTCCCTTATGTGGATCTAAGAGAACATGAATTAATATGGTGATGGAAGGGTCTCACAAAATTGTGATAATCGGTGTGATGTGTTCAAAACACACTGGGTATTCTTCCTAGTGAGATACTCGTCGTGTTTCATGAGTGAAACATGGGGAGATGAACCACTCGCATTTTAGACATAGAATTTCGTAGTGTTGCATCTATACATATATTTCTTCAGTTGTTCATTGAGAAACTGGGGGTTGGTGGGTTTGAGACAACATCTTCAAGGGTGAGGAAGGGAGTTCAAACACAACATCTTCGAGGGTGACAAAGCAAATTCAAGCAGAAGAGCTAAAAATTCATACAGTATCTTGAAAGGAGAGAATGCACAACTTGTGATAATTAGAGAGGCATGTAAGAAACACACTGTGTATTGTTTCTAGTGAGATACACGTCGTTTGTCTTGTGTGAAACATGGGGAGATGAACCACTCACATTTCAAATTGATGTAGAGGTAAGGTTCAACTGAGTACAATGTAGACTTTTTTCACAACAATGGGATCATATCTCCACGTTCACTCTTATCAAACTCCAAAATACCCCTCAAAAGATCACCATGCTGCAATAGATCATAAACACCAACTTTAGTCTTCACAAGACTGAAGCCCTTACACATGGGTTTGCACTTTCATGAAGTTATTGACCAACAACACTAAATACAAAGTATGAATATTGTTTAGGCCTTGGATCATCAACTAAAACAATATGAAAACACCATAAGAAGACTCAGACATGACCATACACAACTTTCCTTTTGTGATTTCCAAAATCCCACTTTCACTTCTTATACTCGACTCAATACTTGGCAAATAGGACTGCACTCAAGATTGAGTAATGGCCAAATACAAAACTTCCAAGATTGTGAAACTATTGGGGTTTTTTAATGGGACCCTACACAAGGTGGAAAACCTCTTTCTTTTGTTCAACAACAAATGAGAACCTCTACAAGCCATTGTTTACAGTAATAGAGAACTGATTTTTAAGACTGTGACCATGAACATAGTGGGACAGTCACACGCATATGAGGAACTCCCCTTACTTAAGGCTTCCAAAAAATTTTAGAGGTTGTGTAGGGTCTCCCTAATCTCTTCCCAAACACCAACCACAGAGAAATCACTCTCCTAACTTAGGAACCCAAACGCCTTCCAATTCATTGATTATTTTGGAGCAATCAAACACTGTCAAGGGGCAATCATGCTAAGTTGAATGTTTTTGCCTACACAAGAGCCACAATATTTTGGGAGGATCTGCATCAACCCCCTACACCTATCATTTCCTTCCATCTGACCCCAAGGGAGTCTACCTTGCATTTTTACCCCAAATCCACCCTCACTGTTGCTCTAAGTCTGATATTTGATCATTATCAAACCAACAGTCCCACCTACATGTGCCACCAATGATGTTGAATACTTGCAACCAAGGGAGAATGAAAAAAAACACCAAAATACATTTTTCCACCCATTGGGGTGATTTTTCAGCGATGGGAATATGAATTATACATTTATTTTTGTGACTGGATACCCTTATCTAGGGTTTTGACAATTTTAAGAAAAATGATGATATCTTCTTCAAAACACAATGAAAACCTATAAAATTGGTATCAATGTACAGGGAATTCATAGATATTTCCAATGAACCCAGTCTCACATCTTAATTCATCCATACAAGAAAGTTATGAATGCTGCAACGAGACTGTTACAGAGAAATCTAGAAAGTTGCAGTCAATAAAATGATCATAACCACTTCAAATGTGAATGAAATTTAATTTTCCAAAGGCCAAAGTCAAGTTATTTCACTACTCTAACACATACAATTGGTTTCCAATCAAAACACGATGAATTTCATTCTAAAAATTGAAGACAATCAAACTGCTACGCCTAGAAATGCATAAGAAAATTTTAATTTTATTGAGTAAAATCTTCAACTTCAAAGAGATCACCTTGGATGGTGTGAAAAGGGCCTATTTATGCCTTTAAAAGTGGGTTACAACATCAAAACCTTTCAAAACTAACTTTCAACCATATTTCAAAAGTTGCTTTCAAAGTTGGAAAAATTGGCATATGACAATAATGATAACTTTTTGCAACTTTTACATTTTTATAACATATAGACCCCAAACTTTCCAAATTGGGTCTAAATACATCAAAATAGCATCAAATAGCCTTATTTTCAGAAAAGAACACAAAACAAACATGAAATTCAAATTTGGACTTCTTGGACCAAACTAGGTCCCTAGGGTGTTCCTGCACCACAAACATGGACTTACTTGGTGTTGGTGTTACCTATTTTTCCGCTTTCAAGATAAAATAGCCCCACATAAATACTGCCTCATTTTAAAAATAGTCCCTTCTTTATTGATTCACATCATGAAGGAAACATAACATCTCTGTGTTTGAAATTCCATATATTCACTCTCTTTGCTTTTGGACTCACCAACAATTAGTGATTACAAGTAATGCAAGAATTTGTGCATAAAATGATGCCCTCAATGTTTTTATAACTTAATTTCAGCAGTATTCATGTGGTTATTTAAGTGCATCACAGTCAACATATATTGAGTTTGAGAGATAGCCATCACAATCATTCCAAACCCCAAGTCTTCTAGGGTGATGTTCACAATCCACAATATACATCGCAACCATTAGCATGATTGATCATTTGAGTGGGACAGTCAATGAATAAAATAACAATGGATGTTATGATCATGATAGTGTCAATAATAGGAAGAGAACTCTAAGCATCAGTATCATATCTATGAACAACATCATAAAGCATCAGTAGTTAAGGTTATTGCTCCACCAAATGCATAGAGATAGAGAAAGATATTACTAAGTATAGGCTTAAAGACATAGACTAAGATCTACTCCTACAACCATATCATAGTGGTCACCTACTAGGAGCTCAAAAGGAGGAATCATTGTCAAATACACTAAAGAGCAGAGCTCTAAGGCAGTCACTATCTTGTCATAGTGCACCAGAGTTAATGAGAGAATGAGCCATGAAACACCATAAAGAATACATAGAGACAAAGGTATTACGCTCATGATTGGTACATATGGTATCAAATTCCCCATAACAATAGAAGGACACTTGGAGAAGTCTTGAATAACCCTCATCTAGGGTTTTGCAAAAATAAATCATAATACTGTGTTAGTGGTAAAATACAACGCACAAAGAATGCAGGTAATAGCATAAGTTTCAAGCCCAAGAGCAGGGTTATGTATTAGCCCTTTAATGCGTAATGAAAATGAAGATACATGAGTGATATGAGTTAAGACATGTATTCAAAGGACTGTCAAATCACAAGGGCATCCCATTCAAGATAGTCATAATGTCCAAGCAAGCAGCCACAAAATTATAACAGTCATGAAGCTAATCAAAACCAAGGGGGCAGTCACCGAATACATCAAAAGATCACTGTGAACACGTTCTGGAACACAATATAAACATGTAAACTATGAAAAAGAAAACTTATTGCAGCTATGCATTTAAAGTTGAAAAGTTGTTTCATCTAAAGTGCATTGTAAAGATATAATAGAGCTCAAACACGTAGATTTTAAATTGCAGGCATTGAGAAAACAAATCAGATATATGCATCATTATTTAACATCAATGGCAAAAGGAAAAGTATGTAATTTTTTATAATAATTATGAAGTTCTTACTGGCACAACCATCCAGTAATGTATACACATCTTTGCATTTGGGACATTGAATACCATAGCACATCATAAGAGAGAAGAGCATTTAGAGTTTTGTATTACCTTTAAAGATGCATATTCAAATAGTCAAACAATATTTATGTTCAGGGTCTTGAACAGTTCGATTAACATGCAACAGAGTATAGTGAAACGAGTCACCAAATTGCATTTCATCCATAATAGTGTCTTACAAAATAGAACGAACCAAAAAAATGATACATAACAATCAGATTCAAGCAAATCTAGCTTGGATCCTCACAAATATATTACGTCTTCCAATTCTGCAACCCATATGAAACAAGTCGTTGTAGTCGAGGACCAAGACCTAACTTGGAAATTCAGAAGAGACAATGTCTATCCACTCATCCGACAACAACTTGGTCACCCATCATGGCATGTTTCTGTATGTCATCGTGTAGGAAAGAACAACTCTCACAAGTCCCCGCGAAAACAAAATACACAGGTTGGAGTGCCATAGATCCCTCCTCGTCACGTACCACTGACAAGCAACGATGTCGAACTAAAGACGTGGGTGGCCCATGCCTCAATTTTCCATGTTGACCTGCAAAGTGGGAAAGTCATTCGCCAAAAGGGCCCACAACTTTCATAAGAAGACAATGGTGGTGTGAATTCACTATGTTGCGGTAATAAAAAAGCATAACATTTCAGTGTTGTCAACAAAAAATTAATTTCAAAAGAGGCCAATATATATCTAAAAACCTGAAAGAACATGCAAAAGAATGGAAATCCATGTGTGCGATCATCGTCAAAAAGAAAAAATTATGTCGTCAACCTACATGGCAACAAACACAGTGTTATAAAATGCACGACGAATGTGAAAATACATTGTGTACTGATTTGAAAAACAGAATTACAAAACACACCGTGTTCTAAATTACATGACAATTGTACATTTACAGATTTGGATATGTAATAATAATACATGCATAAATGGTTGCGACTACCTGCACACATCTATTATTGTAATCACTAACGATAATGTAAAGCTAAAGAAATAAGGCAAACAAAAAATTGTACGTACTAGTCACTATTCTCCATAATCCATGTGTTGTGAACCCATATTGCTGTCAAAAGATAGACGTCGACGAAGACTTCTTGGGCTAGAAGTTGAGGATGATTTGTAAACATTGGACACAAATGGATGACACATTGAGAAAGTATAAGTTATATTAAAATTATGCACATGAATTTTTAAAAATGGGAGTCCAAAACAAACTCGTGTTCCGTGGAAAAGAGGCAATACCTACGACGTGCGGTCCAGTTGTTTGATGAGATTGGCTATTGCCCTTCCTCCTCATTTTACCATTGTAAGAGAACATGAAAAACTCTGATAGGAATTTTGGGAGCCGAAGTGTGTTGCCTGCCACCATGCCTGTGATGCCTACGAAGCCGAACACGATCCCTGCTTGCACTAAACCATGGACGCATTCGAAAAGTGCTCGTTGTAGCTGGATCCAAATTAGGACTGAAATCAAAAGGTAATGCATTCAATTGTTGCAGATCCATCTTTAACTTTTGGACACAAGAATAGATGGATTGCATTTGTGTTGCTGATTGTGGCCTTGTTTCTAAAAACGCCTGCAAGAAATCAAGTGTTTCACTCCACAACGTCATTGTGTGCATGGGTGACACACCATTAGTGGGAGATGGAGGATACTGTTGAGGAGTAACAACATTACTTCTATTGTCGTCGATCACGTCAGGTGTGGTAGACTGTATTGGATTTGCCATAGATTCAATATCCCTTAGAACATCGTCACCATCATTAATAATTTTAGACGCTCATTTAATAGCTTTCCAAAAATAAAAATAAAAAGGAAAAGGAAAAAAGAATATTACAATTGAGTAATTCTACACATATAAGATTCAATAGCCCGTGAAAAAAAAAATTACAATATACACATACAAGAGCCAACTTCACCACCATCATGTACATCCTTTTGCATGGAAAGAACCTTCAACACGTTCTTGCAAGTGTTTCCTTGCAAACTCCAAGGACAATCAAAAACGTATAGGTCACGACCAAAAATTCTGACAACATATCAATTGCATGAAGACTGCCTTTTCACCCAAAACCATCCAGGTTGACTGTCATTAGCAACAACATCAGTATTGAGGATTTACCTTGCCCTCTCAATACTACTCTACAAATTATGCACCCTATAGTTGTTGATAAATCCATTTTGCTGCAAACTCTTATTATGTCTATAGAATGGCTCCATTTTATGGGCAAGGCTATAATACAGGTGATCTATTCACTTAGTGCATTTTCCTTGATGATCACACACGTGCTACATCTTCAATTTGCAATGATAAGACTCGATGGCAACATTTGTGTCCTGGTTGGCATGTGGGAAATGCTTGAAGTTTTTTGCCCACATTGCTAAAAAGCATAAAGATAACAACTATGAATCCAAATGTATGTCATGCAGCATCAGATGGTCTACAAGAAAACAAAACAAAGCTATAGCTCACCTATACCTCCATTTCCTTGGCACCACCTTCTATAGTAGTCAAGGAAATGAGGTTGGTCACTAAACTCATTAAAGAAATTGTCCAAAAGGCGGATAATGCTCTCTTCACTATCATCCATTTCCATCATGATCGTCCCTAGGCGATGAAATATGTCCATCACCCTATCCTTCAAAGCATACCTATACACGTTCTTCAACCATGCGCAACGCATGTGCCAAATACAAAGCAAAACACGACACCCAAATACAACTCTTGTAAAAAGACAAGAAAAATACATAACCAAGACATCCAAGCACAATGAGAGGTGTCATAAGAATTAAGATGAAAAATGCAACTAATAAAACACGACATACTCTATGACTTGTATCTTTGCAGCGCAATCATTGGTTAAAAAGGTGTTGATCCTCTAATCAGGTCTGGCCTGCTTTCCTTGTCATTGCAACTTCACCAACCAAGCTTGAATGTCCTCGCTCTTGTTCTGTGAGCACAATGCCCATGCAACAGGCACCCCAGATTGCTGCTCATCGAAAACTAGTAGCAAATACAATTGGTACCATTTGGCAATCAACCAAACACAATCATTAGCTCAAATAAGGGCAGTGCGTAGCTAATCTCCACACAAAACAACACTCCATACAACTTCTAAAAATCTTCGAACCACAACGACTTTTTGCAAAATTTTGAGTAGCTAAATCTTCATGATTTGTATCCCTATCACTCTAAAACCACGAAAAATGACTCAAAAAAACACTGTGTTTTGCAAATCTAGGAGTTAAATTTAGTTTTTTGTGCTATTTTGTGTACAGATTAGCCATTGGCATCAAGGCATCCATATTTTAAAAAAAAGATAAATAAGAATGCATAGAAAGGATATAGAGGATGTAACCGCATATTTATTGGTTGCAAAGGTGGAATCCATGGAAATAATCAAGTCATCGGAGTGTTCGACCATCATATTCAACATCCATGGAGTTTGGATCCCTATGATGAAAGGTTGGTCAACGCCTTGAGGTGGTTGGAAATAAAAATATTAGCCGCATCCTCTAATTGCCACAACATTATACTATAGGCATCATTGGCATGCTTCTGTGAGCACTTGGACTTCACCTTTCTTCATGCATTCAAGACGTCCTTACGTGTTAGGAATTCATCGATCCTCCTCGACAAGGTACATAAATGATGATCAAATAGGTATCTATCCATGATAGCATCAACACTAACATCCATTAGCAACAAACTCTCAACATAACTTTTGTATTCAGCTAAAAGGTTTGGAGAAAATTGGGAATGTGGCTTGTTCATTATATCATCAACACCATGAAAAAATTCACCATTTGCATCCACATGAAGCCTTTGATTGAATATCTATATAGCTACATCCAGTCTACCTTTCATCACCTTAACGATAATTTGGCACTGGAAGCCCCATTTCTTTGTAAAGTTCCTTGCACGTTCCTTTGTGGGAGGATCATTCATATGGTCGTCTGGACCATACGCACACCAATAACTAATATGCATATTGTCATGTTGTCAACTACCACTCTGAAGAGAAAGAAAATATTGCATACATATTGGATGAATGATGCAATGTACTCACCACGAATACATCATCATCGAGTGCTCTTTTAAGCTTCCACTATGCTTCTCATTATGATGCGAATGGAAAAATGTGGCTTCCACACTTTCAATTAAGGTTTCCCCTGTAAGAAAATCATCCAATCTATGAAGAGGAATTGCTGCACAATGGTCAATATGACCATCAACTTTAACAACAATTGGACTCTAATGGAGATTGTTGGCTGAAAAGTGACCGACTCCATTGGCAACATCTTGAATTTGTAAGTCAATTAACAAATTCCATTTGCTTTGTCTCACCATCCTAATAGCATACGACACATGACAATCTTCTCATGGATGTTGGACGTTATTGCTTCCCATAGGGGAAAAAACGATATAAAAAAAAAATTATTTAAAAACTAAGTTGATTGATTGACTATAACAATTCATCATTAACACATTCAAATGGTTGTTTAGAGGTATTTCAATAATGTATTATTATGACCGTAAATGTACTCATATCCTCCATCACTAAAGTGATTCACTTGTGCAGTTGACCTTACATAACAATATCAATGTTTATATGTGTTATGAAGATGTTGCATAAGTATGTCGTTCCATTGGTTCTGTGAAAATAACATCAGATAAAAGAGAAATTGTTGCATTCTGTACAAAAAATGTTGACTCAGTATTTGAGAGAAATAAAGCAAGCATGGAAACGAACGACACCCTACCAACTACGGGTGGAAGGTGTGCAGGTTGAAGAGAACTTATTGTTCTACACAGTGCACAATGACATTTGCAGTCTGGGGATATTGGCCACCCCACATTGACGTATTCTAAGGAATACATTATCTCTTGGGTTTGACGACCTTGAATTTGGCAGGGACTAAACACCTTAAATACACATATCCAATGAATGCAACATCCTATCCCTATGACCAATTTCCCCACATGAAAGATGCTGGGAAACTGTGTGAAAGGTTTCCAGTAATGTGAAACAAGTACCATTGTTGCAAACAACCTTAGATATAAAAGAAATCACTGACATCTCTTCAAAAAAAAAAATTAACAATTCACAGAAATAAACAAAGCGTAAAAATGAATGACATCCTACAAGTTGTGGGTAGAATATGGCCAACAACATAAACTAAATGATACATTCTTCTAATGGGGCTGTCAAATAGCGGTTTCCCAACAACTACTAGCATCATGTTTACACATTCCATCAATACAACATTGTAATCATATAGCTAATTACATAGAGGTAATTTTTTTAAGGGGTGTACAAACCTCGTTTACCCGAGGAGAGATTTTCACAAATCAAGTGAATGGTTTCAAGAAATGTGCATTGCAGGCCATCTAGTACACCTCATATCATCCATGAAGTTAACTTAGTCATATTGCAAAAAACAACATGATATACAACCTGCAAGCCTCTATCGTGAATTAGTTTAAGAACCTCCAATATGAATCAACATACCACGTAGATGACTAACAAAATGGAAGAGAATATAACAAGAGAATGTCATTGTGTTTCACATTTAAAATGTTACATGGAAAGGATGAAAGGCATGTACACCAAAACCCATGTGGTAACCTCCAAAACCCACATATGTCCATTGCTGCCACCAACTTCAAACATACAACTCATTGTTTATATCTATAGACATAAAGATCAATCAGTAATAGAAAGAAGTTGGGAAATGTGAAAAATATGATGCATCCTACAAACGGTGACTAGAAGTTGTGCATGTAGTGAAGAGAATTAAACAATCAATCGTCACCTCTCTCATTGGTTATGTATTTTATTTTGTGTAGTGAACAAAAAGATGTGATGATGATATACAAAGAATAGAAGAATCATTTTCAAAACAATGATGCAGTACCGCACTGCACAACTAAAGATTCCAATACCACCAAAAACATATGGTAGTTTAGATAGGAGGTCTAGAAATGAGAATTCAGAGCTTCTCAAGAAATGCAACTGCAGAAAACACATTTTCATTAACTACCAAATATTATTTCTGTGTTTGGCCTAACTTTAATCAAGAATATCTTCAACCCATCTCTCCTACTGGGAACTAAAACTGTGCTTGCACATCATACAAACTAAAAACTTCATTTCTGGGGATTCGAAAACACGATTAGTTATCCTACCTGCAACATTCAAATCATATTCAACTTAAAGAGGAACCCGACTATTGAAAATAAATGCCCATGCTATATGGGAAGTAGACTGGGGTTTTGAAACAAGTGGAAAGAAATTTGGAACTTTTCAAATCTGCTCAGTCTGTATGTCTTTTTTGCGTTTCATTTCAAATTTCGTTGCATTTCTTGTCAAAAACACAAAGGTTGTCCACACTTAAATTAAGTCACTTTACTATACTGATATTGACTCAATTAAATAACTACATAATTTAAAAATAAAGAGAATTGATCCAAATTCAACTATTATAAGAGCCAACATACACACTCTAAATTCAAAGCACAACAATAAAGCTACGATTTTCCACACTTGCAGTAATCATTTCGAGAATACGAGGGTATTCAACACTTATGTAATTTGTAATGTTACTACGATTTGTAATAAACTTGGGGAGACTAGAGGGTTTTGAAAAAGAGTGGACAAAACATGATGGTTTGAAACTAACACGCTAGTTTTCAACAGAAGTCCCGATAGCACATGGTAAATTACACAAACGTTTTGCAAATCCTACAATCTGGTCAGGGTCTATAAATTATTGATGAAGTACGTGTTAGGGTTTTTTATTCCTTTATCAGCTCCACAAATATTATGGCTCTTAATTACAAGGGCAACAATTAGTGCAATCTATCTATCCATTCATTCATCATCCACATACATTCATCATTTTCCTTGCACTATACAAAGTACCTTAGAATTTTTCACATGTACCTATTTTCCATTCTATCAAGGTACCCAACAAAGTGTAAAAAATCCTAATGAGAAGTGCCCACGTGAGCTGTCTCTCAGCTTTTCAAGATTTTTGTTGTGATTGTGCATCTTTTATCCAAGTGGGTTGGTTCTCTTTCATTAAAAGCTACTTGCATTTCTTCCCTTTCTTGGGCGAACATATGGGTAATTTGCAGTAACAGTCATTATTCTTTAAAAAACCAAGGTTAATAATTATCTTTCCTTCACATTGCTGACTGACACACTTTATTGGGTTTCCACTTTCCCCTCAAGAGACAGAGGAGCACAATGTACTTGTTGTTACAACTTGCAAATCTTAAGCGTGACTCGTAAGTAGCAACGGGTAATTATCCTTAAACAAGCCAACATATCACACAAACTTGACTTCAAATTATCTACATCAGACAAGCTAAAATATTACACTCCAAATAGAAATGGCAAATTGTGACTCCTCTATAAAGGGAGTTGTACTCTCAACTTCAAGCTAGCCTTCCATTAAAACCCAATGAATGATTATGGAAGAAAAAAAAATTGAATCTTAGGTTTATGTTAAAAATTATAAAATATTGTATTTAATGAGATTTTTTTATTTTAATTATTATGAAAAGAATTTGTAGGGAAAGAAAAATGCAATTTAAACTAACATAAAAAATATCATTATTTATTAGAAAGATAAAGTCGAGACAATATTTTTATTTATGAATACTATACCATCTAGTTTTGTTTCTTGCCCATGAATACCCATATACCCCTTTTAGAGATATAAGGAAGGTGACGAGCTTACCAAATCTCAAACAACATTGCCACATTATCACTTTTATGTTCAAATATCATGCTAAATATTGGCACTATATATCTATAATGACATAATCTCTAGTTCTAAAGATTGAGAGAAACATTAAAATTGCTTAGAGTCTTTTAATTGTTCAGAATCTATTACTCCATTCATTGCATATTTTTCATCTACATTTATCCCATGAAAATTGTGTCATTTGTGTAATTAATTGGCTTAAAATTTATTATTTGATAATCTTATGTGAAACTCGACCATCCATTTTTTTTTTTATGAAAACCTTCTCAATCAAAGTCCTTTGTTCACTCAAACTCAACAAACCTCCTTAGCATTTTCATAACCAAGTGTTGTATGCACCAAAAAGGGCATAGAACACCAATGACCTGGGCAGTTACAACTAATTTGGGTTATGCAAAAGCAAGCCACTAGGATCACTTGATATTTTATAATGAAGACCCAATTTCAACACCCAAAGGGTATGTAGGAGAAATCCTAGAATTAAAAATTTCACAAGACCTTATATGACCAAGAAAGTTCATCAGCGTTTAAATCTAGTGTACATTTTTGGGCGATGTTTGATTGTTTGTTAAATGTTATGATTCAAGATGTTTGAAAAGTTTAGCATGATATTTTCAATGTACATTGTTGCATGGTAGACTTGTCTTTTGATGGTGTTCTTGAAGTGTTTATAATGCTTAAGCAACATTTTCCAACATACTAAAGGTTATCCTGATATGCTTGTATATGTTGAAATTTTTCATATGGGAAAAACATGCAAGTTAATTTGAAGGCTTGAATTTTAATGAGATTATAAAGATTCAATGTTGGAGAGTGCAACAATGTTAAGCAATACATTTCAAGTGCATAGCGGTTTCCACAATCTTAAGACAATACATAAGAAAAACTTAGAAGGTTGCAAACATATGTTTAAGGTTGACACAATGTGGTAAAGTAAAAAAAATGAATCTTAGAAACTATAAGTGAAATTTTTGATGATGTATAGGTGTAATGAAACCATCCAATGTGACTAATTTTTTATCACACAATGTCTTTGAGGTATTTGAAGGTGAATAATAATGAGGTATTGGATGAAAATATTGGTTCATGTTGAAGTGATTTTCAATAAAGGAGTTCAAATCATGTATTCTAGCCAAGAGGGAATGATCAAGCACCATTCAAATTGGTTTTTATTTAGGTAATGGAAGAGTTGTTTCTATTAGATTATTGTTTGCATAAAATATAATATAATTTATAAGAATACAAATAATATTTACTAACAATAAGAATAACTTATACTAATTACTAACTTATCTACATAATTGAAAATGTACTAAGATAAAATATAACAAAATCCTAACCTTTAACTAAGTGTTTAGAAACAACAAGAACAAGTTAAAGTACAACCAAAGATGCCAACACTATCGAGATGTTGTCCATGGAAGAAGAAATCGCCTCTATATTCTTATTATGAACAACAAATCATGGGGAAATTCCCAAAATAACGAGAGTAAGGATGAAGGCACTCAAAGGGAGTATAATAAGTTAAAGTAGTGATAAATGCCATGATACACAATGTAAAGTCAAAACACAATAAACAAAACTACGGTTTTTCACACATAGTAATCTTTGTAGAGAACACGAGGGTTTCCTAGTCTATTAGGGGAGCATAGTCCGAACGCACGTTTTTGGCCGAAATTAAATATGCATACTTTGTTTCACTGAAAAAATGCAACTTCAGAGGCCAAAAACCTAAACAAATTCCACGAATTCTTCGCTAACCCTCGTCTAATCCAACCTCCTTTCACGTGGTGACAAAAACCCTCGTTTCCTCGAATTTCAAATGCACAAAACCCTCTGCATTTTTTGGCCGAAATTAGATATCCATACTTTGTTTCACCCAAAAAATGCCCTCTCAGATACCTAAAACATAAAAAAACTCCACGAATAATTGAAATTGCAACATTAAAAAGATGGGTTCCTTACGAGTTTTTCTCTGTCGAAATTTTCCTTGACCCTCACTGAATCCAACCTCCTTTCGCGTAGTGACCAAAACCCTCATTTTCCCACTCCTATTTCTTGTAGCGTGATAAAAATCCCCACTCTTTTGCGTGGTGATCGGACCCGCTCTCTCCCTAAAACATGCAACATCCAAAAATGAAGGTAGCCCACGTCTTAATGAACACGTTGTGTTTTCAACATAGTTGTCCGCCAAATGTCTCCTGCCGACTGTCCTTGTTACGGTAGCCACGCAGTTACCATAGCCAGGCTGGACATTTTGCCGCCAAAGTTCCTCGCGGACCGTCTTCGTTGACCTCCCTTTCTAGCTGTCGAAAATGACTGACGTTGAAAGGTCCTAGCGTTCTTTTTGTACTCCACGTGGGGCCCATGCAACTCCATGTATGTAAGACAGATGCCCGTACTCCAGTACGACGTGCTATTTTATGTGGAGAATAGCCACTACCATTTTTCAAAAGTTTTGAAAATTTACATATGTTCTCAAATGCTCATTGCATTGTATCACCATGCCTGGACATTAAGCCTACCTTGGCCTTCGTGCATAGAGTTGACTTTGGTGCCACCATTAACTTCAACAGTCTTTTTGGAGATTCATCAACTTTAGCTGGAAGTGTTACTATATTTGGTGAGAGATCTATTTTTCAATAGACTAAATTTGTTTGAAAGTACTCCAAAATTGGCAGACATTTTACACAACTTGGCTACAGACAAAGTTGGCAGTTTTGATAAGTTTGGCAAGTTTTTCAAATTTAGTGGTGTTTGATAAATTTGATGGAGGTATTTTTTTAAAAAAATTGAAGACCCCTCGCTATTGTAAATTTTCACTTTGCACCTCAGCTTTGAAGCACAATATCTCGAGCATACAGAGGCCTTTTGCAGTGCAACTTTTTTTTGTGGGGGAGGGGGCAAAATTTGGCACTCTTCGGAGTGGAGTCATCATTTTTTTCTCAAGTAATCTTGTTTTTCTAGAAAATCAGTTTTCTCATTAGATCTAAAGGACATTCCTCATTTTTGTAGCTTCAAACATATGTAACTTTCACATACGACCTCGGATCGAGGTGATTCTTTTTTTTAAAGTTGATATTTTTAAGAGCACTACACATTTGTGCTAATTTGAGGTTCTCATATTGAGATTATATTGTACTTTCAGTATTTGAGTCCTTATTTGGACATTGTAAAACTCTGGAAAACAAACTCCAACATTGTAAACGCACTAATTTATAAAGTGTCATAATCATTTTTTGTTGGGGGGATTCTTGATTGAGTGAAAAAGGGGGGGTCTCTCTTGTTGTTTGTGTTTTTGATCTACTTGCTTGTTCTCTTTAATTTTAAAATATGGGTTCTCCTAAATTTCCACTCTTAACTCCATATAATTATGCAACTTGGAAAGTTAATGCATAGAGTAAACTAATGGAAAAAGGTTTTTGTCATTATAATGATGGCACAATTTCATAACCCTCATATTTTAATGATCCTAATCTGAAAATGGAATGGCTCATCAAAAGTTCTATGGCTTTTGGAATGTTGAGAAAGTATATATCTCCTGATCTAATCTTTCACATTCAAAAGTGTAAGACAATCAAGGAAGCTTGGGATAAAGTTGGCAAATTATATGGTCAAGTTGATGAGATTAGAGGTTACACACTTGAAAGTGATCTCCTAAATCTGAATCCTAAGAATTTTGATACAATCCAAGACTATGCCACTAGAGAAAATGAGCTAAGAGAACAATGTAAAGAATGTGTCATTGAGAAGAAGGATGCACAATTGGTTTTCAACTTGTTGGGCAAGCTTCCTTCCTAGTATGCAAAGTTTGTTTCTAGCTTCCAAACCCATCGATTGACAATGGGTAGTGCTTACACTACACCTTCATTTGATTCATTCATGGAAATGTTAATGCTTGGGCAATCTGACAAGAAACAAAAGAACTTCAAGAACAAACCACATAAAGATCAAGCACAAAATAAATCATCTTCAAAAGGTGATTCGTCCAAGAAGGAGAAGTCTACTTGCTCATAATGCAAGAGGACTGGACATGAAGAACATTCTTGTTACAAGAAGGATATTGATGAAATCAAACATCTTCTTAAGAAGAACAACATTGATCTACCTTCTAGAATGTTTGAGTTAGCTTCTTCTTCCAAATCAAAATAGTTAGGATCTACAAAGGTAAAAGGTCATGCAGGATTTTCTTCTGAAGCAACTAAAGGTAAAGGTAAAGCTCTTTGTGCTACTACAAGTTGTGAATCAGGGAGATGGCTCCTAGATTCTGAAGCTTCTCATCATATGGCTTCTACACAATCTATATTCTCTTCTTTTGAGCCTTGTGTTATGCTACCTATTCTAGTGGGAAACAACACTTATATGAGTGTAATTGGAAAAATTTCTATAGATATTGGGGATGGTACCTTCAATTATGTGTTGTGTGTACCTCATTTGTCAAACACTCTTCTTTCCATCTATCAGATCACCCATGGTGGAACAAGGAAGACTGTGAAATTCACACCTAATTCAGTTCTCATTTGAGACTTGGAAAGTAGAGAGATAATTTGCTACTGGGATGGTGGATCATGCATCTTAGTTATATACCTTTTCAAACTTTGCACCTGATGATGGTTATGATCCTTTGGTTGTTGATCACACTCCTAGTGTGAATTTTGATTCTGAGGAGAATTTTGGTTACTTGAACTTGGGTATTCTCACATCATATCTAGTTCTTGAACCTTGCATTCACTCTCTTCCATCTATTTCTTCATTCATGGCTACTTGTGTTTCAGTGCAATAGGATATACATCGTCTTCCAGATCCAGTTTCTTGGGATGACTACTTGACATACATTGTAGGTTTGTTCGGGAGTCTCATCTTTCAAACTTGGGAGACACTATTCATGACATTTATCTTCTCTTTGATGAAGTTGATTCTTCTTCAATTGTTATGGAGGAACCTTTGGATTCTCTTATTCATTCTCCACATGATCATTCATCATAGTTTGACATGTGTGTGGATACTTTTGAGCAGCATTTGGAGGAGGCATGTTTATCTTTAGAGGAGATTCAGGAGTCTTTGTACATTGATCTACATACAACTCTACTAGATTCTGGATTGTCGTCTTCATCAGTGTAGCCTAGAACGCCTGATTTGGATGTGACAACTTTCAACATCAACATGGAGACACCTGAGAAGTATTCAAATACTTCATACATTTTGCGCTTTCTTCCTGCATATTCATTTCAAGAATGGGAAGATAGTCTACATACACCTTTGGTTTTATTTCTTCCTAAGGGGAGGAATGTTGTTCCACGATCATGGTCCATCTTCTACATCCAGTTTCGAGCATCAACCATTGGTACAATTGATTACTTTTGGGAAGACTACATAGTCTTTCTTATCCTTTCTATCTTGGAGGGGAATTCTTCCTTGCATGGGATTCTTTTGTCATGTGTTGGGAAATTTGTTTTCTTTTCTCTCTTTTGGGGAGGAGTTTTGTCCCACTGGGTTTTCTCCTTTTCTCTGTTTGTGAGAGATTGTTTTGTACGTGGGTACCTAACATGATGGCCTTCTAGCTAGGACCCATATTTGTGTCTTTTCACCCACCTAAGCTACGCTTAAGGGGGGGTGTTAGTATAGGTTTTTATTTTCTCTTATGTTAGGGAATATTTATTTTTCCTACACATTATTAAGCTTGCTTGGGTTATATTAGAATAGTTAGTATGAGGACATGTGGAACAATCCTACAATCGTGTGTGTCATTCACACCCACATTTGGGTGGTTGAATGTCACACCCTCTTTTGGATTTATTTGCCACCTCCCCATAACCATTTCTTGTCTTTACTTGAGTTGGCATAACCATGTACTTGGCATTTACCAAGTAGGTAAAACTCCCTCCTATTTTGGGCTACATGGAGTCATTATTCCTCTTGGTTTTATATGCCCATATTTTTCTATATAAACAAGCCCTCAACTCTCTCTATGCAAGGTACTGAGAAGAGAACACGAGCTTTGATTGTGAGTCCAGTTCAGTGCTAGGAGAGTGTTGAGTTTTGTTCAGCTCTTGATTCTTGTCTTTCTTTCCTTCAGTCACATTGATCTTGGGTGGCTTCACAACTAAATTTAGCATTATCTACTTGAAATACTATGGTGTCAAGTTAATTCTACAAAATGTGATGTGACATGTGGTACTGGTCTTGCATCTTTTATAGAAATCCCTTAAAATAATCTCCAAAAACTTGAATATATGCATTAGAGTTTGGAAAAATTCATACATAATCTAAAATCTATGCTACTACCAGTTCCTTTGTATCCCATACTAGTTCAACATATTATGTTAGTTACCTCATGAAATAGAAAGCTAAGAAAATTAGAAGTGTTCCATATTGGAATTGGCAGCCTATCTACTTCATCTGAGATGCATTTTCTAGAAGCTCCATCCTCAAGACCTCACTTAGGCAAAGTCCTTCCCTTTGAATGACATTTGATGTATGATGTGAATAGGTACTATCGTGGAAGAGTCCTCTTAGTTTCTAAAGTAAATCTTATAAGTAATTACTTTTGTTTCCTAAAACACCGCTTTGTTTATTATGTTGTTGATGTTCAGACTTTGACCGTCAAAGGTAGCTCCTGTTAGCTTCTCCACTTTTGTATTTTTTATCCCCTTCTTCAATGGGATGGTTGCTTCTGCCAACAATCTAGTAATGACCTAGATGGCCTCCTAGGTAATCTAGTAGGGTTTGTCTAGGTAAATATGCTCATTGTGCAACCTGCTTAGCACCAACTAGACCTCCTCCTTACTAAAATTTGGGAAATCCTTCTAGACATCCAACTTCTTTTCTCTGATTTGGACATACTCCAAGCGTATTGGTTACTATTTTTTTGCAGCAATGTTTGTCTAAGCTCTTCATAGGTAGTGTGGTCAATCTCCTTGAGTGGTGAGTGTATATACTTCCACACATCCTCTGTGTAAATCACCTTAGTTATGACCCATGAAAATGCACCCTTTGGGTCTATTTACATTGCTTTGTAAGAGAATTTCTTGTACTCTAGTCATGGCTTAGTTACACTGGGGATAAGGTCAAGAGCAACCATGATTGTGAGCTAGAGTGATGGTTAAGGTAAGATGACTTAGGGTTCACAAATGAGAGCACAATTGTGCTAAGTTCATGGGAGTACAATTTTCATTAGAGAACAAGGTAGCTAAAGTAGACAAGTGAATGGATAAATGGAGTGAGGGTCTTCTATTGATTTCCTACATGGGCCTCATTTATTACTATATCCATTGTTAGTCATTTCCTGCCCTTCTCTACCTGTTATATTTCTACGACTAACATTTTTCGACCATTATTACCTTCTTTCCTATTTATTTATTATACACTATATTACACTATGGTACAAATGAACATTTTTATGTTAGCTCATATTTATCATCAATTTTTCCAATGCCAAGTTGAATTCTTCTAGGGTTTCTTTCTTGTTTTAGGGTTTCAAAGCCTAGGTTATTGACTGTATCTAGGGTAATCTCCTTTTACATTTATATACATAAGGTGATTCTTTTCTTGTTATGAGGGCCCTATAATTTGTCTTATAAATTATCCACAATTATCAAGATCCGATATACTTCTGCTTTGTTATTGTACATGTGGGTTTAGTTTGTAAGTTGGGGAATGTAGGCTTCCTATTCTTATTGTACTTTCTAAGGTGTTTAGTTCTGGTTTTTGGTTTAATGTGTAACATAAAAGCTCTTTGGAATTCTTATACTCTTGTGGATGTCAACTTTGCATTCCAGCTCCCCTTCATTGTTTAAATTTTATTCTTCTCCTCCATCCAAAAGTTTAGAGATTGAATATAAATTCTTTACATCTTCTTTGACATTTTCTTGTTCTATTTAGAAAACTCTGTCATCTAGTTCCCCTAAGGGGGCACATACCACTTTGTTAGCATCTGCAAAGGAGATCTCTTTTCAGAAATTAATAATTCCATTAGAGTTTACAAACCATTTTAATCCATGTAGGGCCTTGAAGGTGTTAATTGGTTCTTTCATTTCTACTACTTCAAAGTATACATATTTAATTTCTTGTACATTCACCTCAACATTCTTGCAGGTACCCAATGTCTCCATTCCAGAATCACTAACTAGACTTATGTTCATTGATCTTTTTACAAGTTTTGATCTCACTATTTTATCCCACGTGATGGATGGAATGATATTCAGACTTGCACCCAAGTCCACCATAACATACTTAACTTTATGGATAACAACAACAACAACAATAAACCTTTGACTGCATTGCAAGTGGTGGAGTGCTAAGGGTAGTTTTTGACATACCATTGTAGTTCTTCCTTCCTCGAGGATCCCATAAAGTCCAATCTATCTTTGTCTACAATTTTTCCAATTTTTCCCATATTGACTTTAAAAGAAAGACATGTTCAGCTTCTTTGGTAGTGTCAGTTCCAAATACAAGGATCTTAATTGTTGTCTCAATTGTTTTTGAACTCTGTCTAGGGTTTTGTGCCATCTTAGGTTTAAATATTGATCTTGTTTTATTGGTTTTAGTGTTACTGGCTTAGCTTCCTAATATGAGAGCATCCTAGGAAAATTCTATTTGTATCACCCAAAATTTGTTTTGTGTTCTCAATATTTAAATTGGTGAGTTTAATTTTTATTTTCAGTCTTGCATTGATATTTCTATAGGCAGTGTAAATGGAATATTGTTCCATTTGTTTACAATTTTGATAGGATATATTATATTGGTAACTACCTAAAGTTTCACATTTACAAGGGCATAGTTATTACAACTAAAGTGAATGATAGTACAAAACAAATGAAAGATCAAGACACAAATATTGCAACGTGGAAGACAAAGTAGGCATAGGGGAGAAGTGGAAAGGAAGAGGGAAGATGAGAGGGATGTGTGGAAGAAAATGAGATGAAACACATGCCAAAAGGAAGAAAAACTGAAACATAGGCTTGGGAAATAAAAAGAGGAGAGAGTCCACCGAGAACAAAGGAAGACTGGTTGTTGCGTGGGAGATAAAGAACCTGATAAATAAGAGGATAGGCAACTTTTACTAGAATAAATGGAATTATAGGAAGAGAGAAGGGCGTAAGTGGAAACAAACCAAGTTTTAGTTGTTGCGTGGGAAGGAAGCTAGTGAAAACATGAGGAGTAAGATGCCACAACCAATTGTGGACCATGTTAAAATTTGAAGGAATTAAAAGCTCATTGCAAGAGAATTGCAAGAGAATTGGAAAGTGTAAGAGTTGAGAAAAAATTAGGAAGGCATGAGGAATAGGAAAAAAAATAATGGGGAAATTCCATTGCACTGTTTGCAAAATAAATCAAATTCATGATGGTGTGGAAGGAACATAGTTTTATTAAGTTGTCAGTGTATTACCAAGGTTGATATAACTGGATACCAATAAGCTAAGTGGGGTTCATATAATAAGATGGTATCGACAATTTGAATTTGTTGTATTAATTTTGATTGAATCCTAATAAAATTGATAAACCAATAAATTTGGTTGTGTTTGAGTTTTAGATTTGATTTAAGATTGTTCTAGCTACAATGTTTCTCATTCTGTGAAGACTCTGTATTTTTGAACTAAATTATCTCCCTTTTGGTAAAATTTTGGGGCTTTTTTTCTCTGCCTTGTCTCTTTCAAATTTAATATCAAAATAATCTTCACCTTTATATTTCATTCCAAGGAATTTCCCACGCTTTACTTGCTTCTTTATGCTCTTGCTTCTCTTCCTTCTTCTCTTTTTTTTTTGCTTTGGTGATTTTTCTAACACAACTCTCTTGCTTTTAGACCTTAAGGAGGATGAACCATGGTTTGGATGTTGTGACTCTTCATAACTTATTTTTGTCCTTTTATTGGTAAATGACATTTCACTAGGTAGTGGTTGCACCTCTACGTTTAATTCTTGATTAACTTCTTCTTCCTTACTTTCTTTCTCCTTTAATTTTCTTATACTTTTGTTAACTAAATTTTCCAAATATTCATCACTAATAGATATGACTTTATCCAGAGTTTTTAGGATTAAAGTTATCATCTAGTTTAATTGTGATATTGTTTAAGTCCATTTTAGGTTTAGGATTTCTAGAAGGTTTCGGTAGAGTGGGAGTCTCTATGCTATAACTTTTCTTTGATGATAGGTTTTTAGATTCTTGGTTATGTATATTATCTTAACAAAACTACTTGAAAGCCTTTTCGTTCCTTTAAGCAGTAAACTCATTTTCGTTGGTGTCTTCTCCTTTCTCCTCCTATTATCTTTTGCTTTTATTTTTGTAGCAACCACATCAACGTGCTCTAATCTTGATTTTATTGTCATTTCCATTATTCTTCTATGTCTTTCTTCCCTTTCCAACATTTTTCTTTGTCACCTTTCCTCTTCATCAGGGCTGGCCATTATTTCCTTCTTCTCTAATTCAATTTGCTCCTTAATCTCTCTTGAATTCCTTGTCTCCTTTGGCCATGGGTGTTTAAGATTTGGGACTCCATTACTCCTATATTGTGTCCCATGGTGGTTATATTAATGTTCACATCCTTTCATAGGTCTCTTTGTACCTTTTCCCCTTTTCCATTTCCCATACCCTTGGTGCCTAAGCCCCTCTAATAGGGTAGATGTCAAAAAGATTGAAATTTGATTGATCGTATCTCTCCTATCATTTGTTGTTTACTTCTTGATCTAGTAACAGTTTTAGAATTTGAAAATATCGTGGCAAACCTCAATAAAACACCATAGTTTCTTAGAGACCACTCAAGTCCTAGTTAAAGAAGAAAACTATGTTAAGAGAAAGTTGGAGGAGGTAGTAGAAATTAACACACACTTGCATAACTTCTACCAAGGTGATAGTTGGAGTTTAAGTTTCTTTTGGCAACTAATGTTAAGTATTTTTTAGAAATAAACACAATACTCTCTCTAGATCATCTTCAATTATCTTTTAGCTATTTTATTTCTTACTTTCACATTTTTTCTCTTGCATTCTTTAATTTTTAAAATTAAAGAGCCTCTTGTTTAACTTCTTGACATTTATCCTCTTCCATTCCTAACATCATTATCCCTTTTCTTTCAATATCTTTGCCTATTTAGAGTAAACATTATTTTAGAGGTCATTATTATCTTCATGTTCAACGTTATCATTATTAATAGCATGATTATTATTTTTGTTATATAGCTTCTAGAATGAACTATACTATTTTTTTACATTTGCATTTCAAATCACACACAACAATCAATATCATTTCCGACTTCCATTGCCTTCAACAAATATTATGTTAAAAACATAGATGCAAAAAAAATAATTGTCGATTCCAAGAGTTTTGCAACAAATCATAATGTGATGGTGTGAACTAGGTATATTATCTAGCTTATTTCTATTTAGGACCTGCTCATACCTAGTTGGTAAAGCTTCTTGCGTTTATTTTTTTTTAATCTCTTGGCAAGATTTAAATACTTGTCATAATTTTAGATAGATGTAGGGTTTTATCCTCACTTTTATAGCAAGGTCATTTTATTGTATTGTAAAATATTGTATCCATTTATTTTTTCGGCAATATAGTATTTATTTCCATTGTGTCTCTTCTATTTAAGGCTTTTTCTCTTGCTAATTAGATTGTTGCACTTGTGAGTTCTTTAATAACTCCAACATAATGGATGGGGCACAAATCACGACTACTATCATTAGTGTTATTAACATCCTTATCACCATTACTCTATTGCCTTATCTTTTATTTCAATGTTTATTTTATATATTCACTTAACACTTCATTTTTTTTATATTATTTTCTTTTTGCTCTTCACACCAGTTTTTTAGATTGCAGAAATTGGCTTGGCCCCACTATAAACTACAAGATGTCGAGTGAAATTTTTAAAGAGACTAGCGATGATGGAGCAATAGGTCATCCAGTACCTCACGAATGAGGGGATTGAACCTCATGACCTCTTGCTTGCAACACATGATGCTTTAGCCAATTGAGTGAAGGCCCCTGACAACTCTCCACACCTTCTTAAGTGCACCATGTATTACATATATCTTTCATCTCCCTCATAATTTATTTTATACTATGATGCTACAATACCTTATCACTTTTGCACTTAATCATCTACTTATGTCTTGTAGTCTTTAAAAACTAGCCATTGTTTATTATTAAAAGTAAATAAGTTTTGATGGGCTCCTAAAACCCAATTGCATTAGACTGTTAATCAAATAACTAATAGAAAACAACAAAACATCAAACACCTATACCAAGTTTTGAAAGGGCCTAGAACTTTGTTCATCAACCATCTTACACAATCCCACTTCATTTCCTTGCAATCTACACCCTCTTAACCAGGTGATGGGATTCTAAAATAGATTTACGAAGACCTATTTCCTTCTTCGTACAGCTATCCAAGGCACACTATTTTCAAGTTTCATTGATCGAGGAGAGAGGGAGTCCTCTATTATCACCTCAACTAGAGTCTCCTAGAAAGAGGCAGAAAGTCTACCCAAGGAAGTCATATTTTGAGTATTATCCACAAGCTGGGTAGATGTTACATCCCATTTATGCCCTAGTTGTTTTATGCAATATTTACGCGATATTCATCGTGCCCTAGGTGTTTCATGTTATAATTGAGTGATGGTGCCTTAGATGTTTATGTTATAATTGAGAGATGATGCCCTAGATGGTATTTGTGTTCAGTACAATGAAATAATGACTTACAACTGTTAAATTGATGTTTTAATATTTAACATGAAGATATTTAAGATGTTTACTTATGTTGATAATATTTTTGAAATGTCAGAGTTATGACAAGATTTCAGGCTAATTGTTTGAACTAGCCAAGTGTGTGCAGGAGTTCGTCGTCCTCCAAGAAGGGAGGGGAAGTATCATCAGGTTAGAGGTAAATGAAAGAGAACTCATGCCATCTGGAAACCCTAACTGTAAGTGAATCAAGTCGTCTCATATTGACCATGATTTTCATCAGCCTGTCGTGTCAGGTAACCCTAATTTGGTCTGGATAAGGGTTTTAGGGTTTCATGACTCTAAAGTCATAGATTGGTGCTTCAAGTTAGTTTGTTAATATTATTAATTTATCCATTATTATTATTCTTAATAATTAAATTAAAATGACAATTAACACCTTCTCATAAAGTGTATATAAATATATCCACATATATATTGTATGTGAATACATGTATACGAAAGTGCGTATATGTAATGTAATCAAGATCAAGAAGAATATGTTTGTATACGTGCTCGTATAGATATGTATACATGGAATATATATATTCATATATATGTATACACATATGTGTTTTAATGCTTAGGATAAGCAAAAAAAAAAAAAAAAAATTTGTTTTAATTCATAAGCCGATGATACTTATATAGCTTTGAAATAAAAACTAAGCATGAAAAAGAAGGCTTTTATGTTTGAATTAGTTTGTCCTAAAACATTCTTTAGCCGCTAAAGCATATAGTGGCATTTAGCAAAGGTATCGATTGGGTATAAATCCAATGTGCAAATAACTAACATATGAATCCAATGTCTTTATCGGGCAATTTGAGTGAACCACGATATATATAGATTCATTCTAAGTAGGAATGAATAAAAAAAAACCGAATGAATAGCAAACGAACTTTTATGGAAACTTCGGAAAGAATAGAAGGCCATTTTGCGTGACCTGTTGCTTCCCCGGAAGACAAACAATTATGGCGTGACGCTTAGGACAAAATGCAAATGAAATTGGGGGAAATGAAAGGAAAATCCTCTGAATAGAAAGTATATAGTGATTTTGAACGAGGAAAAACGATCTTTTCCATCGACTTGTTCTTCTTTCTGGTTTGGTGAAGACGGCTATGCAGTAGTTATTGGTTCTCTCATTTGAAAAAATTATGGTGATTATTTGGAAGTGGCGCCTTGTTTAACCTATTTGTAGCATCCATAGAAGAATACGAGGGGGTTGCTCAACTGCAAGGAAAGGCACAACACTCTTAGCATTTTCTGTTAACCAGGTCATGTTATAAACGCCTTACATCGTTATCTCTTTCTTGAGTTCGAATTGTAAAAAAATGAGTAAATAATTATAGAAATCTTCCTTATTTTGCATGACTGAAAGTTAAGCATGCTGAAGATAAATGGAATGAAGGAAAAAACAAAAACATGAGTGGTTTTTTTTTCGAACAGCTGTAGCAGCATTCTTAGTGTCTGATAAAAAGAAAAACAAATATATGTAATATATAAATTTTTCTTTTAGAAGTGTTGGGTTTATGTTTTCTAGAGTTGGGTAAGGAATTTACCACATCATATGGCATATTGTCTAGCTGTAGTATTCTTTTGATAATAAAAGAATATCTACACCAGGAAATATGAGGACTGCTGGCTGTAAAATAAAATGACAGGGCATTAAATTGTACAGTTAGGAGAAAAAACAACTGTGACAATATGTTACTTTGTGTTTTTGGTATACAGATGAGAACACTTTAATTGGCAGTTAATTAAATGTACACTGAGAAGTAACAATATGGCTAGGATGGTTCCTTAAATTGGAATGTGAAACATAGGATTAAATGTTTGTCTATCCGAAACAAGCGCTTGTATAGAGACGTATATATAGATATACATATATATGCATGTGGGTGAGGGTTATAACCCGAAAATTTTGGAGAGCATAACTGGTTAAAGATTTGCAGAATAATACCACTCAGATTAGAGGGTATGCATACCAAATGATTCGTATTATGAAGAATTCACCTTCTTGTTTAAAGCTGTCTCAAAATAACTAAAGATGAAAATATAACAGCAGTGAGGCTAATTGCCCAAACTAAGATTAACCTTCACTAGTATGTGAATGAAAACTAAAACCCTAGATTAGAAAAGAAAATGGGTAAGGGCATAACAACAGTACCCAATATGCATTTAGCATTTCAATTAAAAATATATATACATTGCAATGATAGCAGAGACATGTCATGCATGATGTTCAATCAAAACTTAAAGATTATATGGGTAGCTGGCGGCTCTTATGCCATTTTACCTTTCCTAATCTAGGGGAAGAGTTACATTTTCTAATACCTTATGCAATGATTTATAGAAAAGATAAATAAAAAACCTCTTATGAGAATTTGTGCTGATAACAAAAATCATGTAAAACTATTGTGTGACCAAGAGTCTCTATGTGAGTACAGATATGGTCAGCTATAAGTTAAAACTCACTTGTTTCTAAACCTATGCCCTAGAACCTTAAATTGCAATTGAAAAGGGTGTAACTATGATTTCACATTTAAGTGTGATCGTAGCTATTTGAAAACCTTTGGGCCAAGGAAGCACTCATACTAGAGCATCTGACAAGATGGTTAATTTATCTTTAGTTTGGAAGAAACGATAGGCAAGATAAGTATTCCAGTACTCATTAATGCAATTGGGCATAATAAATACTATAGGTGCACTTAGACATTTAGTAAACTTACCATAGTGCGAAAAGATGTGATGGATAAAGGAGCTTATAGCGCTTCTTAATGGAGATAGTCATGTGTATGGAAATGCATAACTATACTGCTTCCTAATGCAATTTGGCATTCATAAAAAAATATATAGTTTCACTGGATGTTACAGTAGCATACAAACGATCATATTATATACAAAACATAGAAAACTAATGTTGAAGAGGAAGATAATAGCCTGTTATCTATCTCATGTTTTCCACACTAAAGGTAAGTTTACTGGTTTAAACCATGCTACAATAAAACTAGAAGGGAACAATTTACATCTAAAATAAAATAAGGCCTTTAACCTCAAGATGAGGTAGAGTACTGACCGATATAATGAAACATGCTAGACTATAGAGAATTACTGACTGATCGATATTTCATGTATGAAAAAGGATATCACATGTTAATCATTTGCAACTTAATTGCAAATAACAATTACTAAAGACCAAGTATGGGCTACTTCTCTTGTGTAAGTAGCATTGAGACTGTGTGAATTATGAACTATTCAACTGTGGTACTTAAGACTGGTAAATTTGTACAGAACATTGGTTAATTAAAAGGACGGTGAATTTTACATGTTCTTTAAGCTTGAATTCGTCATTTTACTCGTGAGAGAGCAGGTTGCTAGCTTGAGGGCACAAGTATGAACTCCGTATTAAATTAATCTAGGGTTTTGTCAAAGAAAGATTACATTATAAGAGTATAAGTCATCTTGAGTTGTTGACCAACATGGGAAATTTGGATCCAAACATGTATGACAACCAATGAGCCTTATAGAGTCAAAATGCAGTTAGCATAGAGACAAACATAATGACTTGAACACCTTCGAGAATTTAAATTCGACTGAGTAAGGTTTTGAACAATAACTTCTTCAAATAGTGTCAACCAGTTTGTTAATCCAAATACACAACCCAATCAAAGGTCATGCTAGTTAGGAGTAGCCTATGGTGTATGACCGACTAGGGATCTATGTAGGATTATCCACCAGTTCATATGGCATGAGTTACACTTCTGTTACCTCCCTACGAAGGGCTAGACCAATCTAGTCAGATATGGCATGGGGGACTAGTAAGTCCATGGTTGGGCGGAAAAGCGCCTTGATGATACTTTCCCTCCTCATCGGTCTATTGATAAAGTTATGAAATATCAGAATTGTGGCATCTGGAAAAATGTATTTTCTAAACCTCTCTTTTCATTTAAATTGAAATGTTAAAGTTACATTCATATCTACTATTTTCGCTCATAGCATAGATCTATGTTTAATTCAAAATTTCAGTTAAGAACAAGTTTCCTTTCAATTATTTGATTAAAAATAAATAAATAAATGGTAGCTTTTCCCTCCTTTTCTACTACAAAGATGTAAAAGTTGATATTTCAAATTTCATAGGTTGTTGCATGTTACAGTAGAAGCATGAATCCTCACACAATCCACAACCAAGGCAACAATGTTTGATGCATTAGAGGTCAAAAACGTTTTTGAAGGAGAATCTGAAATATGGGATGACAAAGTTTGAACTCTAACTATTGCTAAACATCCTCCTCATTCTTTAATAAATGCTCATTTATAATTGGGTATGTGCGGGATCATGGTGTGCCAAAACAAACCCTTAAGTGGCAATGAAATTTCAAAAAATCAGAGTTATGCAACTTGACATGAAAAATTGAGTAAGTTATGAACATTATTTTTAAAATATGTAAGAAGAGAATCTATAGAAAATTGAATGTAGTTTCTAAGCTACTAGTTTTTTTTTGGAAAAAAAAAATCCTATTTTATGAAAATTTCAAATTTCAATGCAGTGGTACAAAAATTTCAGGAAAAAGATAAGAAGTAGGTGTATGTCTGACCACCCTAATCACAATCAAGTCATAATATTTTTTTATAAGATTTATAATATAAATATTAGACTCATGTCCGGATGTGACACATTTTTTTATAATTTTTTATAAAGTAAATAATTATTTATGATTTTTTTACTACAGTTTTTTAGAAATTCAAAAACTCTTTCGTCTGACCACCTTAACTTGGTCAAAACCTTATGAAATTCAATTTTTTTTAATTTTTCCCTATAGTAGACAAAGCATAGGATGTGACGCATGTTTTAGATTCAAAAAATGTTATGCGGTTTGAAAGTTATGAGTAGTTTTCAATAAGTCTATCAATCAAGACTTTTGTCAGAATTCAATTAGAAAATAAATAATAAATATTTATTAAAGTCGAAATAAGACAAGCCTTATATTGTTGGAAAGCTGAGAACGTCCTTAGAAAACTTTTTTCGTTTTATCAATTTTGGCTATAAAAAAAGTCGTTAGCCACCAGTGTAAAGTCTGGAAAAATCAAGGAATACTGAAAAACATGTTTTTTCAATTGACTTTCCAAGCTTGTCACTTCCAAGCCAAATCCCAAAGCAAACCCGAACTAAAATATGGAGGGAAAAATTTATGTTTTAAAATCGGATATCTGATAAAATCGAATATCCGATTTTGAAAAAATAAAAAAATAAATTTTAGTAATTTGGGCATAACTTTTGCGTTTTATATCGAAATTTTGATTTTTTACAGGCGTTGGAAAGGTAATTAAGAGCTCTATGATATGGAATAGGTATATTTTAAATTATTTGTTTTAAAAAATAATTATAATTCATTTAAATTCATCCTTCATTTTTAAAACATAAAAAAATCATGACTTTCATATGATTTCCCTATTGCATGAATTTTTGTAACAATCATCTCAAAATAAACTAAATAAGTAATTAATTAATAATAGAAAATTTATGAATTTTATTGAGTTCGATAAATTTTGATAAACTATGTTATCTATGTTTGTTCCTTTCTCCACCTCTCTCTCCTAAACCTATCGCTCCACCTATTTGTTTCTTCCTCCCTCTCTTTTGTCCATATTTATACATCTCTCTCTAGACCTATATCTCTAATTGTCAATGAATACCTCATTCAATCTCTCAAGCTCTACAAGGTGCTTATATTTCTACCTCTTCATAATTTCCTCCTCTATGTCACTCTCTCTTCCCTAAGATCTAGACTAGTCTCTCTGCATTTCCTTCTCATCTCTAGCAACAAAATTCAGAGGGGACAAGGAGAGGTGTAGGGAAGTAACAAAAAAAGGAGAGGGGGAGAGAGGTGAGAAGGAGAGATTAATTGGGGGGAAGAGAGAGAGTGTGAGAGAGAGCTATAGGTAATTAGGTGGAAGGTGAAGAGAGAGAGGGAGGGGGTGATTGGGGTGAAGAGAGAATGAGAGGGAGAGTTTGAGATTATTAGGGGGTAGGAGGAGAGGGGGAGAGGGAAAAGTATCAACAAAGAGAGAAGAGAGATGGGGACAAAGGTGAAGAGAGACATAGAGAATAATTAGTGGGTGGGGAGAGGGGGAGAGGGAAGTATCTATAAACCCATAGGAGGAGAGAGGTGATCGAGGGTAATTGAGGGAAAGAAATAATGTGAGAGACAGTTGGGTGTAATTATCAGATAAGAAGAGAGGGAGAAGAGTAAGTATCAACAAAAGGAGAGAGGGAGAGATGTGGAGAGAGGTGAAGAGAGTGATAGAGAGAGTATAATTAGCGGGAGTAGATGGGAAGAGGGAAGTATTAACAAAGAGATGGACTAGAGAGAGGGTAATCAGGGGGCTCTCTCCCCATCTCTCCCCCTCTTTCTTTGTTGATACTCCCTCCCTCTCTCTCCCCCCAGCCCTTCCCCTAATTACCTTCTCTCTAGACCTCTCTCTTTGAACCTCTCTCCTCATCTCTCCCTCTCTCCCTTTGTTGATACTTTCCCATCCCCTCTCTCCTCCCAACACCTAATCACCCCGAACTCTCTCTAATTCTCTCTTCCCCAAATGTCATATCTCTGTCATACCTATCCTTACCTCTAACTTTACCATATGACCCCATAGGTGTCGTTAGGGGTCATATTGTGTCCTAATGAGTCATATGGTGTCCTATGAACCCTTAGGACACCATATGATGTTGTTAGGGGTCATAAGGTGTGCTAAGGGTTCATATTGTGTCTTAAAGGGTCATATGGTGTCTTATGACCTCTTAGGACACCATATGACTCCTTAAAACACTATATGGTGTTGTTATGGGTTGTATGGTGTCCTAAGGGCTCATATGGTATCCTATGACCCCTAAGGACACCATATGGTGTCGTTAGGGTTCGTATGGTGTGCTAAGGGGTCATAAGATATCATATGACCACTGACGACACCATATGATCCCTAAGGTGTCTTTAGGGGTCATATTGTGTCCTAAGTGGTCATGTATGGTGTCCTAAGGGATCATATGGTGTCCTATGACCCCCGAGGACAACATATGATCCTTTAGGTATCGTTTGGGGTCATATTATGTTCTAACGGGTCATGTGGTGTCTTATGACCCCTTAGGACACCATATGGCATCATTAGGGGTTGTATGGTGTGCTAAGGGGTCATATTGTGTCTTAAGGGATCATAGGACGCCATATGACCACTTAGGATACCATATGACCCATTAGGTGTCGTTAGGGGTTATATTGTGTCCTAAGGGTTCATATGGTGTCCTATGACCCCTTAGGTATTGTTAGGGGTCATATTGTGTCCTAACGGGTCATATGGTATCTTATAACACCTTTGGATACCATATGGCATCTTATAACCCCTTAGGATACCATATGGCATCGTTAGGGGTTATATGGTGTGCTAAGGGGTCATATTGTATCTTAAAGGGTCATAGGACATCATATGACTCATTAGGACACCATATGGCCCCTCAGATGTTGTTAGGGGTCATATTGTGTCATAAAGGGTCATATGGTGTCTCATGAATCTTTAAGACACCATATGATGTTGTTATAAGTCTTATGGTGTCCTAAGGGGTCATATGGTGTTCTATGAGCCTTTAGGACACCATATGGTGTCGTTAGGGGTCGTATGGTGTGTTAAGGGGTTATATGGTATCCTATGACCCCTTAGGACACCATATGACCCCTTAGGTATTGTTAGGGGTCATATTGTGTCGGAACGGGTCATATGGTGTCCTATGACCCCTTAGAACACCATATGGTGTTGTTGGGGGTTGTATGGTGTGCTAAGGGGTCATATTATGTCCTAAGGGGTCACAAGACATCGTATGACCCCTTAGACACCATATGATCCATTAGGTTTTGTTAGGGGTCATACTATGTCCTAAGAGGTCATATGGTGTCTCATGACCCTTTAGGACACCATATGACCCCTTAGGACATTATATGTTGTCATTATGGGTTTTATGGTGTCCTAAGGGGTCATATGGTGTTATGTAACCCCTTACGACACCATATGACCCCTTAGGACACTATATGACGTTGTTAGGGGTCATATTGTGTCATAAGGGCTCATATGGTGTCCTATGACCCCTTAGGACACTATATGATGTTGTTAGGGGTCATATTGTGTTCTAAGGGGTCTTATGATCCCTTAGGACACCATATGGTATCATTATGGGTCATATGGTGTCCTAAGGGGTCATATGGTGTTCTATGACCCCTTAGGACACCATATGGTGTTGTTATGGGTCATATGGTGTCCTATGACCCCTTAGGACACCATTTGGTGTTTTTATGTGTCGTATGGTGTCCTAAGGGGTCATATGGTGTTCTAAGACCCCTTAGGACACCATATGGTGTCATTAGGGGTTGTAGGTGTGCTAAGAAGTCATATGGTGTCCTATGGCCCCTTAGGAAACTATATGACCCCTTAGGTGTCGTTAGGGTTTATTTTGTGTCCTAAGGGGTCAAATGGTGTCCTATGACCCCTTAGGACACCATATGACCTCTTAGGACACCATTTGGTATTGCTATGCATTGTATGGTGTCCTAAGGGGTCATATGGTGTTCTATGACCCCTTAGGACACCATATGGTGTTCTATGACCCCTTAGGACACCATATGGTGTCGTTAGGGGTCGTATAGTGTGCTAAGGAGGAATACGGTGTCCTATGACGCCTTAGGAAACTATATTGCCCCTTAGATTTTGTTAGGGTTTATTTTGTGTCCTAAGGGGTCGTATTGTGTCCTAAGGGGTCATATGGTGTCCTATGATCCCTTAGGACACTATATGATGTCGTTAGGGGTCATATTATGTCCTAAGGGGTCATATTGTGTCTTATGACCCCTTAGGACACCACATGGTGTCGTTATGGGTCGTATGGTGTTCTAAGGGGTCATATGGTGTTCTATGACCCCTTAGGACACCATTTTTATGTTGTTATGGGTTGTATGGTCTCCTAAGGGGTCATATGGTGTCCTATGACCCCTTAGAACACCATATGGTGTCATTATGCATCGTATGGTGTCCTAAGGGGTCATATGGTGTTCTATGACCCCTTAGGATACCATATGGTGTCATTAAGGGTTGTATGGTATGCTAAGGGGTCATATGGTGTCCTATGACCCCTTAGGTATCGTTAGGCGTCATTTTGTGTCATTAGGGGTCATATGGTATCCTATGACCCCTTAGGACACAATATGACCCCTTAGGACACCATACAGTGTTGTTAGGCATCATATGGTGTATTATGACCCCTTAGGTGTCGTTAGGGGTCATATTGTGTCCTAACGGGTCATATAGTGTCCTACAACCCCTTAGGACACCATATGGTGTCTTTCGGGGTTGTATGGTGTGCTATGGGGTCATATTGTGTCCTAACGATTCCTAGGACATCATATAACCTCTCAGGACACCATATGACCCCTTAGATGTCATTAGGGGTCATATTGTGTCCTAAGGGGTCATATGGTGTCTTGTGACACCATATGACCCCTTAGGACACCATATCGTGTCGTTATGGGTCTTCTTGTGTTCTAAGGGGTCATATGGTTTTATATGACCCCTTAGGACACCATATGGTGTCGTAAAGGGTCGTATGGTGTTCTAAGGGGTCATATAGTGTTCTATGGGGTCATATGGTTTTGTATGACACCTTAGGACACTATATGACATCGTTAGGGGTCATATTATGTCCTACGGGGTCATATTGTGTCTTATGACCCCTTAGGATACCACATAGTGTCGTTATGGGTTGTATGGTGTTCTATGACCCTCTAGGACACCATATTATGTTGTTATGGGTCGTATGGTCTCCTAAGGGGTCATATGGTGTCCTATGACCCCTTAGGACACCATATGGTGTCATTTATGTGTCGTATGGTGTCCTAAGGGGTCATATGGTGTTATATGACCCCTTAGGACACCATATGATCCCTTAGGATACCATACGGTGTCGTTAGGGGTCGTATTGTGTGCTAAGGGGTCATATGGTGTCATATGACCCCTTAGGACACAATATGACCCCTTAGTACACCATACAGTGTCCTTAGGGGTCATATGGTGTCCTATGACCCCTTAGGTGTTGTTAGGGGTCATATTGTGTCCTAACGGGTTATATGGTGTCCTATGACCCCTTAGGACACCATATGGTGTCGTTAGGGGTTGTATGGTGTGATAAGGGGTCATATTGTGTTCTAAAGGTTCCTAGGACATCATATAACCCCTTAGGACACCATATGACCCCTTAGGTATCGTTAGGGATCATATTGTGTCCTAAGGAGTCATATGGTGCCTCATGACACCATATGACCCCTTAGGAAACCATATAGTGTCGTAAAGGGTGGTATGGTGTCGTAAGGGGTCGTATGGTGTCCTAAGGGGTCATATGGTGTCCTATGACCCCTTAGGACACTATATGATGTTGTTAGGGGTCATATTATGTCCTAAGGGGTAATATTGTGTCTTATGAGCCCTTAAAACACCACATGGTGTCGTTATGGGTCGTATGGTGTTCTATGACCCTCTAAGACACCATATTATGTTTTTATGGGTCGTATGGTTCTCTAAGGGGTCATATGGTGTCCTATGACCCCTTAGGACACCATATAGTGTCATTATGTGTCGTATGGTGTCCTAAGGGGTCATATGGTGTTCTATGACCCCTTAGGACATCATATGACCCCTTAGAACACCATATTGCGTTGTTATGGGTCTTCTTGTGTTATAAGGGGTCATATGGTGTTATATGACCCCTTAGGATACCATATGACCCCTTAGGACACCATATGGTGTCGTAAGGGGTCGTACGGTGTTCTAAGGGGTCATATGGTGTCCTATGACCCCTTATGTGTCGTCATGGGTCGTATTGTGTCCTAATGGGTCATATGGCGTTCTATGACCCATTAGGACACCATATGATCCCTTGGGACACTATATGGTGCTATGGGTTGTATGGTGTCCTAAGGGGTCATATGGTGTCCTATGACCCCTTAAGACACCATATGACCCTTTAGGATGCCACATTGTGTCATTAGGGGTCGTATGGTGTCCTAAGGGGTCACTTGGTGTCTTAGGACCCCTTAGGACACCATATGGTTACCTAAGGGGTCTTATTGTGTCTTAAGGGGTCATATGGTGTTTTATGACCCCTTAAGACACCATATGACCCCTTAGGTAACCATATGGTGTCGTTAGGGGTCATATTGTGTCCTAAGGGCTCATATGATGTTCTATGACCCCTTAGGACACGATATAACCCATTAGGAAACCATATATACTAAGTTTCAAATAAGGAGAGATATAAGGGTGGAGAGAGATGAAGAAACTAAAGAGAGGGAAAAGAACTAAAGGACAAGGACATACATAGAGATATAGCTATTAAGGAGTATGAAGTGAGAGGGAGAAAAACTAAAGGACAAGGATGGATAGAAAGAGGTAGACATATCTAGATATTAAAAAGGAGAGAGGATGATAGAGGTAAAAAAAATGAAGATAAAAGAAGAGGGAGATGAATAGATATAGAGAAAGAGAGAGGTAAAGACAAAGATAAATATATGAAGAGATGGAGAAAAATGGATAGAGAGGGGTAAAGAGAGAGAGAGAGAGAGATAAAAAAGGAAGAGATGGAGAGATATAAAGGAAGAGAAATATCAATAGATAGAGAGATGTAGATAGTGCAAGAGAGTGAGAAAGAGAGATAGAGATTATAGATAGGGATAGATAGAGAGGGAAAGAGAGAAAGAGGAAGATATAGAGATATATAAAGGCACTATAGAGAAGGATGTGGGAAGAGAGCCAGAGATATATAAAGATGGAACAAATAAAGAGATAAAGGTAGAGAAAGGGAAAGATACTTCAAGAGGGTGATAGAGGAAGAGACAGAGAAGTAGATTAATCATGTATAGAGGAAGATATATAAAGATAGAGGAACATGTAAAAATAGAGATTGATAGGGAAAGAGATGGAGATAGAGATAGATATAGATAGAAAGTGATAGAGAGAGTAAGACAAATGGAGGGAGAGATGGAGTGAATAAGTGAGATTTAGAGATAATGAGATATAAATATACATGAAGACGGATCTATAGGGATATAGAGATAGAGGGGGCAAGATAGGGAGAGAAAGGAGGTGATAGGGAAAAGTAATATATAAGTATAGGTAGGATAAGGTAGAGGAGGGAGATAAATAGAGAGAAGAGAGATTATTAGAGAGAAGTATAGAAATAAGGAGTGACAATGATGGAGTGGGAGAGGGAGAGATAGGAATAGAAAGATGGAGATATATGCAGAGATGCATGTAACTTGGGAATTTATTTATCTAGATGGGATGAGAAAATAAGTGAAAGTATAGATAAACAAGTGATAGATAAAGGAGGTGATAGGAAAAAAAAATGAGACTTTGTATGCAAAATTTGTGAGTATTTAAAGTTTTAAAATTGAAGGACTAACTTGAAATGATTATAATTAATTGTTGTTATATAATATCATCAAACTACCTCATGCATTTGATAGGTCTCTGAATTACCTTTCCAATGCTTGTAAAAAATCAAAATTTCGATAAGAAACGCAAACGTTATGCCCATTTTACTAAACTATATTTTTTATGTTGAGAAAAACGGATATCCGATTTGGAAAGTATGACATCACAATAGTGACATCACAAATCGGATATCCGATTTGGTTTGGTATTACCAAACCAAATTCAAATTTTGGCTGACCCAAACAAAAAGTCAAAGCGGATTTTGGCATGTTTGGAAAGGTTTTAAACGTATTTTTTTTCCATTGCCACTTTTTGGCCCCCCATGATCTTGCACATACCCAATTCCTTAAATATTTGTATCAATATTTATTTTATACATTCACTTGTCATTCTTGATTTTTCATCTCATTATTTGTGCTTTTGACACCTTCTCCTTGACCCCACCATGTATTTAGTAAGCTTTGTTGGAAATCCATTCAACTTTTCCCCCTCATCCTAATAAAGGATTGTTGAGTGTGATGTGAAGCATTGATGGAAAAAAGTTCACACGATTATTTCCAAAAGCTACTAACTCAACTGCATTGACTATGGACAAATCATGTCTACAATCTTGTATTTCATTGTAACCAATGTGTCCCCAAGTTTGAAAACGTTAAATCGCCTCTTTAGGTTTAATGCATTTTTACGTCTGTCTGGGGACTTGCTATAAAATTGCAATTTTATGTCTAAGGATTTGTCTATAAGACAACGCTACCTAATAAATGGTGTTGTCTATCTTGATGAAAAACACCAAAACTAAATTAACCTTTAAATTGTAAGTATAGCCTAGAAAGACCCGAGAGGCATAGAAAGAAAGAAACAATATTGAGAGTTCAAAGAAAATTGCAAAAAGTTGTGATAAGGTAAGTAATTTTCTTACTACCAAGAAGTTTCCATGTTACAAGTTTGGATGAATTTATGGACATGCTTTTTTATTAAGGGGTAAAAACAAGTTTTGAAAGGACCTTAAAACCTTTTTACAAAGATGAGATGGCAATTGAAACAAATCCAAACAGCACAATCCCAACCAAGTTGCCCCAAAAAGCAATCAAAGGATTTGTAACCTACACAATGTCTGACCCTTGGATAACAATTTTTAGAGCCATTAAATGGGTATTAGGGATAGAGTAATGTTTAGGAAGATCTCTCTTAATTCCTTGGACAATTGTCCAACACATGTCAATATCCAATTCCTTAGATCAAGGAAAAAGGAGTGGTAAATCCTCTACCATCGCCTCAACTTGATCTACATCATGTAGAGAGGGAGAACGTTTAATTTAAGAAGCCAAATGATGTACAATATCAGAATGAAAATTAGGAACAAGGGTTCCATCATCACACACCCCTATAGTTTTGGGCTCACAAGGAGTAATTGAAACCAAGCCAAAGAAAGACTTTCTAACAAAAAACAAGGAAATCGACAAATCAACATCAACCATTGGGGATTCACCACATGATAGGGACCATTGTAAATTGAGTATCTTATATATCTACTCTAAGATCTAAGATGTTCTACTTTCCCCTACTCACCGATCATTTGTATCATTGCAACTCATTTGTTTAATATTTAATAATATTGTATTTAAATTAATTAATACATTAATGTCCACAAAAGACCAAGAATGTCATGTAGGACTACAAAAAGTAAAACATAAAGAAGAAAAAGGGCATGTGTCCTCAAGAATACACAAAGTAAACTTAAAGAAGGAAAAAGCATTAGAAAACATAAAACCAATAAAAAGGATACCAATGAAGATAAAACATGCAAGGGTCCCACAAAGAAATGGAACCTAATGCTCTAGAGAAATACTTATCATACTCAAAGTTGTACAAGTATGTGATGGATGCATTACCATGCAAATTGTTGGATCTACAACACCTTATGGGAATACTAGATAAGATTGATAACAGGCCATGAGGCCTTTTCTTATTGGTGTTAAGAGACTTACAACTAATAAGTAAATACCCTAGTATAGGCCCCTCTAGGAAACTTCTGAATAGAAGGTTGTCAACAAAGGTAAACTTCTCATGGAAAAAGAGGATTGAGCATCTTTGGCCTATGGAAAATGAGGACTAAGCATCTTTGTTTTTTCATAAGCCATCAATTTCTGCAGGGAGCCAATTGACTTAGAAGAGGCAAAAGAACCATCATCACATCTCATAATATGGAGAGGATAATGTATTCCCTTTCTATAATTTGTTTCATTTGTACAATTTATGAACCTGGGTTGTCCAAAACATTCCAAGACTACAACATTTGATGTTGTTCATAAATAAATATATCAAATGTAGATTGCATTCTAGAACATTCCTAGAACTACACGTTAATTCTAGAGACAAATAATTAGTAGATAGCTAATTTGTTGTCTAGTTTAGATTAGGTTTTACTTCTATTGTTTCATTTATAAATATATATTCATTCCAAGTACGATTGACAAAAAACTTTTTGGTTAAATTCACTTGCTTTGTGAGACCAAGGGATCACTCATCAACCAAAAACCTGGAAACCTTGTATTTGGAACCACTTGATTGTTTGTTTTTTCTTCCTATCAACTTGGTTGATTTCCCTTCATGCAATTATACACTAGTGAAAGTCATTCTCGCTTTCTTTTCCTCCTCTTTCCAAAATTAAAACTTGCTCTTAGTTTTATGAAATTAGATACAACTGATGTTCAAGTATAATAGTATGGGACAATTTTAAAAGTCCTTGCCAACTGACACATTGACCAAACCTTGACAATATTATAAATTTAATAACAACAATGTTAGCATCATGTGTGACGGGGTACTAGTCCACTATTTACGAAAGTTTTGATTTTAATCAATCACGACCACTCCACCTTCAATGATGCATGAAGTAACCTCTATTTAAGCAATCCCGATGGAGATATCTTCTCCAAATAAATCACCATTTTGAAGAGCACTGAATAACAAGAAAAAAAAAATATCATCCACGAGGTTAAACATAGCCTATGGGATAGCCCCCTTGATCAAAACTGATTTTTGCAAATCAATCATTTTCCCATGCAAGGTGATGAGCTCCCCCCAACTCCTCAACAATCCCCTTGTTGAATAAATTATACCAGAAGCCAACTATCAAGATATTTACATACTTGTCCCTTTTGTCCCTGAAGGCATCACACTCCAAAATGAAATGTTTTTCTATTTCCACTTTCTCGAAAGTGCAAAAGGTACTCTTTCTTCCAAAGCTTCTTTTAGACTTTTCCAACATCTGGTTTCACAATGAAGTTGATGACACTGAGTCCTTAACTAAACAATAAGAATTTTTTTTCTCCAAAAAATAGTTGCCCCTATGCATCTTTTTTATGATGATCACAAATGACTTTGAACTCAACAATATTATAATTTTCCGCTCCCTAACACTTTACCCCATATATGTTTGTGGAACTTATCCATAACAAAAGCCTTTCTCTTTACTATTCATGAGGCATGTATTCAAGTAAATAATCCATTTACTCATCCATTTGTTCTATTGTTGCATCCAAGTCTTCTTTCTTTTGCACAATATGTTATTGAAAACAACCTTGGGCCATATATGTTCCCACTTGTGTACAAAGCCTTCTTTATCTCTCATAACACCTTCCATATTTCAACGCATTACTTTAACCACATGTCCAATTCATTTGAGCATTGACCTTCTACATAATGGTACATTCGTTGTAAGAAAGCTGTCATACAAAATTCTAATAATAAAATACAAACTTAACTTGGCCTTCTATCAATATAGCGGAGACTGATCAAATTGACAGGATTTGTGAACCTAAACTTTATGCAGCCTTGGAGGGTGTTGAAACAAATCATAATTTTGATTATTGTTACTGATATAATTTACATCTGTGAGGTTTCTGAAAAACTTAGTGCAATTTTATTAAATAACTTTATGTTTAGAAGGTGATGTCCCCATCCTTAACCTTATAATAAGGAGTAATAAACCACTTATGTGATCAAGTGTAGCGGCCTTGAAACACCTTCAACTAGTTAGTAGTAAGAGAATAACAATTTTTACATAGTATTTAAGAAGTTGAAGTGGTAGCTTTGCATATTATATCAATAAAAACTAAAGCATGAAGACCTTATTGAGGAAAATTATCTTATTCATAAGACTTAACGATTTTCCTATCAAGCATCCAAGTAAAACATAGAGGATAAGATGTAGTAGAGATTTGATGTGCTATCCACCCATTCTCATAATCAAGGAATGAAGACTTTAAGAGCATACAACATATTGAGCCACATAATGTCAAGAATGATGCATACTGAAGCTGTGAATCATAATATTGATGCTAGACAGAAACTGATGATCTTTTATGCATCGATCTTATATAAATCCATGTTGGCATCATCCCTATAACATCTGTCATACGGAGGAAAGACAATGGGGATATTGAGTACCATAGTCCAACCATCATCCATTAATTGTCATCATTGTGTAATGATTCCATCAAAGATAGTCAAGCATCATTAATAGATTCGATATCCAAATAATAGTCAGCAAGCATATCTGATTTTGATCAAGTGCTCAACACTTAATATCGCTGGATAAGGAGGATTTGATAATCCATATCAAAAGAGGGAGTTCGAGTATATGACTGATTGGGCAAACAAATATCGATTAAGGCATTAACAAGCCCGATCAGCAACTAACCATTCCATTGATTAGTTATTCAAACAATGATTATATTAATCATAAAGCAAATCCAACAAGTGATTAATTAATCCTTAAACAATGAACAGCGATTAAGAATTGTGTCAATAACAAATGATCATATAAAGGTGTGATTAGGAGGAGATGTCCATTCCAAGATGAGACATAGCCCTTCATTCCCACAAGATAATTTAATAAGGGATCAATACTCATTCCAATAAAGCATCGGATTTTGTCTTCATTTTATATTTACATCCAGTATTGGCTCTGCTCGATTGAGACAAGTTGCATCTATTCAAAGCGACATTCAGAAACGGCACCAACATTTGCACACTTTCCAAAGGTTAAATCAGAAACAGCAATTGTTCCTTTTATCGCTATAAGCGATAGGAGAACGACTATCAGCACATTATTATTGATATATCAGAAATGGCTTGAAGCAGTTGAGAAATAACTTGTAGCATTATATACATTGATGTATCAGGAAGAGCGGAATAAATCCCACAATTGCAGATCAGCATATAACAGAGATCTACCCTTGCATAATTCTTAATCCACATCAGAGATAGCAAGATTTCTCTACTGCCGATTTGAATATTAAAGTTCATTTCATCCCATCATTCTTGTATTACATATTGCACATTTGATATATTATATGTTTCAAAATTAATATATAGTAGATTATAGATTGTTATCAGCCTTGTAAGATTCACAAGGATTTAGAGTTTGTCAAGAAGAAGTTTCTTGCAATTGATTTATTAGTTAATCGTTCCCTAATTTCCTTAAAATATCCATAAGGGGACATTACATAGAACCTTCTCAATAGACAGGAATAGTTCGTTGCAAATGGCTTGGAAGAACATCTCCAAAATTTGGTGCTTAGATCAGTATTCCAACATAGGTTTATGCAATCAAAGCTTATCCCTCAGTTTGTTCAAATGTTTTTTTTTATCGTTTTCAATCATTATATTAGCATACCGCAAAACCCTTCAAAAACAACTATAAAATAACAGTTTCAGTTTCTCTTTAACGACAATAACTCCAGGCTAACAAAAGTAAAAACACCTATTCACATGTTACAAAGTACTTCAGATAATAGCTTAGTTTAGGCAAAAATTCTTAAGATTACACTCACTGCCCAAAGGGCATTGACCACCGTTAACAAAAAGTACATGTGCAAACATTTTGTGTTGTAAACTACTAGCTACAATCTAACTTTTCTGAACTTTCCAGCTTTCATTCACACCCAATGGACTACATACATGATTCTCTTTCTTACTATTTTATCTTTGCTTCTACAAAAACCACCCTTTTTTTAATCCTATACATTATCTATACACTTACGACAACAAACATTTTGTCAACAAAACCAGAGTGCAACATAGTCATTCTACCCTTTTTTTTCTAACCAGAACCCAATTTAAAAATAAAGTAATTACATATTTACATAATAGCATACTGCACTTAATGAAACTGCTGTAAAATGTCAAATTTGAAGCGCTAGAATGCACACAAGCCAAAATGCTCAAACAACGACGCTGAATCCTTGTAAACTCTTCTGCATATTTAAACACTTGGAAAATCTAATTGGTCACATTAAAAAACAAGTCGTTTATGTTTTTGTATGCTGTGACAGATCAAACAATCATATATATGATATATGCAAGGAGAATACTTCACAGGATAATATTAGGTGGTTCCCCATGGTCATAGACTTTGAAGATGGCACCTGTTAAAAAACCATATTCTCTAATCAGATTTCATTATACCAAAAACTATCATGCTCTTGTGAAAGAGACACTAAATGAGAAACTGCCATTTCATTCTATAAACCACAAGTTCATGTTAATAAGACCACGAAATCAATAGTCCAAGATTTAACATTTGGAATACTACAACTTTAAGACAAATGAATGATTTAGAGTATGATTGACTTTATAAGAACTCTTATGATGCTTTACAAGTAAAGGAAAACCTCCCTCCCTGGTTGTCTCTATGCAACAATGAATGTAATACATAGAAGTATCCTTTTTCCAGAGTAGCGCATCCATAACACCATGTTGATCTATGTTTTTTCATTTCAACTTACCATAAAAGTTTCAAGTAAGAAAAAAACAAACAATCAAGTTTAGACGAACAAATATTAGAATTAACATTTTCGTGCATATCTTCATTCATGGCCACTTTTTTAATTTGTTCAGAGCTCATAGTTACTCCTATGTATGAAGGGTAGCAAATAAAAATTTAACAAGGCAATAGAGACAGTTGCACATTGATACACCCATATTTAGCATGTAGCAGAATTTCACCATGAAGAACACAAAAATGAAAAAGTAAAACACCTATAAATGTAGAAAAATAAATTTTACAGAAATCAGTTTTGCAAGAGGCAAGTTTCTAAGAGTTGTACTTCGAGAAAATCATATCAATTCAAATAAGGTCTGTATATTGCCTCTCAAAAAACAAAATTCAGATGTGTGACAAAAGTCAATATAAATAGCATGTTCTATTGGAGTTTGAGGGCACTGGAAAATTATAACAAAAACTCAGCTCCTTTCAGTCATCTTATCCACTTTGCATCACCTCGCACCAAGATTCAACCTATGATGTTTTGAGACTTTCCTTAACAATCATTTATTTAAAAAGATAACGAAGGTCTGACATCTCATAAAGAGGTCAATCTTCCATTCTAGAGGCCCTTTCCTTTTCTTACACTTCCAAAGAGATATCATTGGCAACAAGGGTTTAATGTTTCTCAAAGAAGTCAGTCTTATATTGTAGCGAGCCTTTCTTCTTCTTAGACTTAAAAAGAAATATCATTACACATCCAAAGCAACTAAAGAATCTAATGTACTAGATTTCCTACATGAATCAAAAATGGAAAAGAGCAAATGCATACCCTCTATTGGTGGATATTTTTATCTTGTCTAAATCATATTAGTTTATGTTTCACCTTTATTTATTTATTACTGCATTTTGGTTTAAGTTCATTAATATTTCATTTTTTTTGTGGGAAAAATCCATCACTCATTAATATTAAAAGGAAGAAACTACATTTTCATGAAACATCAAGATTCACGTTATATGAATCATAGTCAAATCTGTAAATTTAATTATTACAATTCAGCCACTGAAATTGGTAGTTGCGAATGACTATTGCTTGCTTCAAAGAAAATAACATTTTCTCATTATGGAATCACGAGATCCCTATTGAAATCTCCTTTGAGTCGTCTAAAAATAGAACAAGATATATCTCACATCTAGAATCACTCTTATAAACTCTAAGTATCTCGACATGGATAGCTGAAAAATTGTCAATGCCTGACATTTACAAATGCAAATTGTCGAAAGCCGCGAAACAACACAATATTAAAAGCATAATCAACTGTCAGACAACTCAGACTCTGCAATGACTGACATTTCACAAGAACTATGTTGATGCTGAACAAAGTTCTTGACTAAACAATGATTCAAACCACCTAACTCAAGACTCATTGTAATTAAATTATTAATAATAGCCTTTTTATGTGCCAATTTTATAACTAGCCTGAAACTTGGAAAAGAGCTGAATCTGCTTGTTTTGCCAGAGAGTAGAATGAAACATGTGAGTGTTAAGCCACTTGAGACGAGTATTGTGACCATGAGAATAACTGCTGATAATAAAAGCCCCGATCATATCCATTTGGTTACAACATGGTGCAGGACACCCTAGCAATTTTACTCCAATATTGTCAATAGTTGTTCTACGTTGAGTTTTGGCATTTCATGGATGTAATAAAGTCCATTAGGACAATCTATGATGTATTTGTGTCATGTAGGATCCATGTGTTGAGTTTTGTCAATCTTGTCACAATATTGCAAAAGTTGCAATGTTGCATTTTGGTGTAATTTTGGTTTGCTTGGAAGGCCAATGGTCAGTAGTTTAAAAATCAGTTAGGGACCATTGGTTTCCACTTTTTTGTGTTTGTTACACTTATATATTTGCCTCTCAGACACGAGGCAAAGGTTGTTCTTGCAAAATTTCATAAAAGAGCAACAAAAACTACTTGGTTTCCTGCGTTTCACTGGTTTTTCCTCTGTTGCAGCGTTTATTCCGTACTGGTACGGAAGGGTAATGACTTGAGACCAGATGAAATTGAAAGTAGAGTGAATCACCTTTCATTTGGCACCAATTTTGTGAAGTTTCATTGAGTTTTGTGCATTTTATAAGAAAATTACTTAAAACTGCCTTGAAACTGTTGATATATGTAGCTAGGTCGGAGCTCTTCTAGGGCCGACCTAGCACACCTAGCACGTTTGGATGACTAATGGGCCCATGGCCTTAGTCATATCCCATAATCAATATCTTGCTTGAAACGTGTAAGACTATTCAGTTTTTGGCACCAACTTTATGCATTGAGTTGTAAATAAATATATTATTCTTGCAAGCCCACTTGGGAAAGGTAAAGGGCTAAGTCGCCTATAAATACAAGGCATCAATCATTATTCATATATATCATCTCACTCAGCGAACATATCCTATCAGTGAACTACTTCTGTGATCAGCGAAGTCAAACAAGGTCAGCGAACTGTTGCAGAGACAGAAAATCATATCCCTAGGACAGCGAACTGGTTCCAGTGGCACCGAACCTCATTGTAGGTTCTTCAAACATCATCTTGAAGACAGCAAACAGGTGATAAGATCTGCAATTCACCTTGCAGTGACAGCGAGCTCCAGCGAACTCCCCTCTGGCAGCAACCATCTTGTGTTTTGCAGATAAGTTCATCATTTGTGTGTTTGCCATAATTTGCAGACTTAATACTATTGTGCTGATGTTAAATGCTTCATGGGCTGAAGCTAAATTGTACATACTGATTATTGAATAAGATCTTAGAATTGTTGCTGGGTTTTTCACCTCCAAGAGGGAGGTTTTCCCAGGGTATATTGGTGTTCTTTGTGAGCTTAATTTGGTAATCTGTTCTGTTATCTAATTTGCTACAGTCTGATCTAAAACTAACAGAAACCCTTGTTTCGAGGGTTTGAAGTGAAGAAATGTGAATATCTCACCATTCCACCATTGAAATTTTGCCAAAATCAGTGGAATGGAAGGTCTAGGGGTGCTCCAGATGGATTTTGAAGGATTTGTGCAGGAGATGAAGTTTGAGGCCTTTTTGAGCAAGCCCTAGCCTAACATCTTCATGTGTTGGGCTTCGAAGTGTAGGTAGAAGCAAGATTTTGTTGGAAAGCAATTGGTGAGTGAAAGTGGAGGCCAAAATCCACTTATTGGGACCCTATGTGATGTGTTTAAGCCTGAGGAGTGGTGGTTTGAAGTTTGGTAATTGAATTCCTAACACTTGCTTTGGAAAAGTGGCCTAATTAGGCCTAAAAGCCACTTTACCAGTCAAAAACAGAGGTACTTGTTCCAAAAGAACCCCTAGGGCAAATTGGATATGTTGCAAAACAGCCAAAAGGGTATCCATAAATGTTCTTCTTTTATCTTGAAACTGTCCGTACAGAAAGTTATGGTAGGAAAACCCTCTGAGTAGGGCTACAAGGAGTCTAGCCTAGTTGTGCAGCAACTTTTATGATGCCCTTAGTCACTTTAGAAACCTGCCTTTTAAGTATTGAATCATTTTGAGGTCTGTCCTAAAGTTGTGTCAAATTTGCCATTGTGTTGGGTCTAGTGAATGGATAGGTGGGTTGGGAGAAAGATTCGCATATTGAATTTTTGTGAGCCCTCCTAGGTGAATAAATTGTGTTGGTTTTTGACTTGAAGTCCTGCTCTGCATCACACCATTACAGTCCTTGCTAAAAAATCCAGAAACATGATTAATGACCTAGTTTTCTATGCCACCCCTAGATATTTAACTCAAAATATAAGAACCATAGTTGAATAACTTGTCTAAAACTCACAGAACTTGCAAGTACTCGTGAATCAAATGGCATGCAAGTTACTTGAAGTATAACTCCGCAAAAAATACAGGGAAAAACTCAGCCATGCTACAATAAGTCTCTCTGCCAAAACAAAAACCTCATCTTGCATCATTTTTTAATGTCTTTTCAAGCATTTGAGCTGCTTTTTTCCAGCATTTGAGGATGCATCAAGAAGGTTTGTGTGGACTCAAAGGCCTTACTTTGGTTTTGACAGCAAGGGTTTCACCCCTTGATCCCATCTTGTATCACAAACAAGGAAGATGCCAGGGCACCAACTGTAGACACCGTGAGAGGTGCTGCCCCTAAACCCATGTGAAGGGCACTACCTCTCAACCCCGCTAGGGATTGTCGCCCCCAGACCCCCACCATAATTTTAAAAAAGTAAAAAATAAAAAATTGTTTTGGGCCCATTTTTTCTATGAATGAAAATAGTAAAATATTAATATGATACATAATTTATAATCATGTCACTATGGTGTGAATCAAACATGTTTTTCTTAATCTATAAAACAATATAGATCATGATGACTACATTATCATTGATAAATCCCCTGATTCATGGAATGGATTTAGCAATAATTAAAAATCCTGCCAAATCTAAATCTATTGGTGACAAGGAAGAGTTGTAGTTGCTGTGAAAGAAGGTTTTATTTTGCTACGAAATAAGTCTACAGTTGTTGCACAACAGGTATTTTTACTGCCACATGAAAAGGTTTTTGCTGTTGCACAACAATCTTTAGTTGCTACGCAACAGTCCTCAGTTGTTACATAACAAGTTTTCAGTTGCTACACAACAATCTTTAGTTGCTATGCAACAGTCCTCAGTTGTCACGTAACAAGTTTTAAATTGCTGCACAACAAACTTTAGTTGCTACACAACAAGTTTCAGTTGCTATGCAACAAGTCAATCACAAACATGGCTGTAGTTCTTGATGTGTATAAGTTCTTGGGGATTTCAATAATGAAGATTCGGAGCATGAATATTCAATCAAAATTTGGTCGACTTACACAGCCTCATAAGCTTGAAAACACAATCCTGCATGAATAAACATAGTTCTTTCAGCTTAGCTTGAAAAGAGGACTTCACTGCAGGGCCAAACAAGCTATTGGATTGGTTGAAGAGACCGGAATACTGAGAGAGGGGGGGAGGGCAGGGGGGTGAATCAGTATTCTCACTAATTTAAACTTTCTCCAAAATTAGAACCTTCCCAGATGCATCACTAATTAAGCATATCAAACATGAGACAACAAATGTAGAATAAATACAAAACACAGCCACAAATGAAACACCGTATTTTATACGTGAAAAACCCAAATGGGAAAAACCACGGAGAGTGTTAGCTCTCAAGAGAATATAACTAGTTATATGGTGTTTACAAAAGGGTGGCTCACTGTTGGATGGCTCATTGCAATAGGTATAATTGAACTGAAGAAAGTTGCATCTCCAAATGCATGAGATCAGTTCCAAGTTAAGCTCAGACAACAACTCGCTAAACCTATAGAAGATCCGGTGAAAGATCTTTGTACCACTATCCACGGATAACTGCAGTAGATCCGGTTAAGGATTACTGCAACACTATTTGCTCTCTGACTCTGTTCCAACTGCCTTCGCTGTCCGCAACTCGCACTGCACACTCAATTACTTCTCTATCACTCTCTCTTCTCTTCATTTCTTGCCATACTCATATCATAGACTTCTATATATATACCGGAAAGCTTACACACTAAAATAAGATGTCAGCCTAGCTCAACATGTTAACCAATAAAGCCTTAAACATAAACATGATAACCAAGTCGGCCTCCGCAATATCTCTACATGCTTCCTTTTACACAATTCATTCATCGATGCATATACCTTCATTACCAGAATGGGACAAGGGTCAACCGGACGTATAGATACCAACTCATAAGCACAAAATAATTCCAAACTCCAAAAATACAACTTCCACGCATACCACATATACCAAACCACGAGACATGAAAAGATACAACTGACATAACCGAGATAGCTGATACCAAAGACACATAACAGATACTAAGACCACAATAAGCATAACTCAGGATTTCCGATATGAGAACCTTCCGGAAGTGACTCCAGTATGTCATCTACACCTTGCTGCATCATATCCCACAGATACCAAAACTGCATCACCTGCTCATCACACCAACTGCCATCTACCATCCGGACCAAACCGGACGATTGGTTTGATATCAATGAGAACAATGACAATATTCACACGTCTAACACAAGCAAGGACAGATTTTTGTTATGCTCCTTTATAAGGATATATATGAGAAAGGCAAGGGTGTAAAAAGAAAAGCCCAAGCCCAGACACGCCAAGAATGGATAGAAAATACCAAGAATAAGTATCAAACAATGACCACTTTGTTATATAGAAGCATAATTTGAGTCTGAATTATGAAAGCCCTAATCCAAAAGTAAACAAACAATAAAGGAAAAAAAAAACTTTTATTGATTTCAGGGATACAATAATACCATCCCATGCATTGTACCTGGTTTAGATATCTAAAACATCATGTCAAATTTAAAGAGAATACATTCTACTATTACAGTGGAGTTATTCACGGCATGACCAAGACTAGATTTTAAGCAAACATGCAAGGATAACATAGTATCTATTAAACCATCATGAGACAAAAGAAGAAACTTCAGAACAGTTCAAGTGATCTCAATTGACTTGTTAAGCCACTATAATTAGCCCTACGAAACTAGTAGTTCTTGCTCTTAAAAACTTTAATTTCATATGCACATGCCCAGTCAAACAAAATTAGAAGCAAATTATCAACATACCCAAGAAGTCCTCGACCTGACCAAGCACGTGGTGTCACATTTAGATGCACTTTCACTCCTCGTCTCATAACTATTACAGGAATTGCACGGCCTTGGTTGGTTTGACCTTCCCTTGCAAGCCTTGGAACTAAATTGTCACCACCCTCCACCATACCAAATTTCAGAATCTGATCTCCTAGTTGAAGTCCATCTAATGCTGCTGGAGACCCATCAAATAATTCATCAACAACGGCAAATGGAAATTTTGGAATTGCATCTTCATCCATGGATGAAACTTCTGAAGTAGTAGGCAAAGAGATGGAGCTGATGCTGTTCGATCCAGATGAAATTTGGATCCCTAACTCTTCCCCTTCAGCTGTGAATACCAAAAAAAGACAAAAATCTCAATATAATTATCAAACATCAGAACATTCCCTAAAGCAGTGTACCTGTTCCATAATCTCCAAAAAGGCTTCAGACTACCTAGTTCTGAGCCTCAAAATTTATGGACTTTAGAAATAGCCCCGACAAAAAATTAGAATACTAATGAATCAAGTTTGTTTTCCAAATGCAATATAATCGGAATATTTTAAAATGGGCATTATGCTGGTACCTGATCTTTTCTGTGGTAGAGTTTGATGATCCTGAACAAGACCACCTGAAAGAAGGATGTGGAGGTTTTGCTCTATTTTTTCTGTGATATCCTTATGATCATTACGCAGCACTGCATGCATTAAGTGCTAATAAGCTGTCCATTTACAGCATGTCATAAAAGATCCAAAATACGTGCTAACATACAATCAAGTTTATCAAATGTTTCCTAGTGCTCAAGCTGCTCCTACACATACATTTTCCAGTAAAAAATTTAAAGTTACAAGTTCAATTAATACTTGGAGACGTGGATTATCAATATTCTTATTATTACAATGCATGGATGTTATATATCATAATAGAGTAAATTTAAATGAATAACTATTCTATCATTGAAAAAGATAAATGTCCTGATAAAATTCCAACCACAACAGAAAAATAAAAATAAGTGGGCCAAAAAAGAAACAATCTCAAACAAAGATGTGAAGAGAAATTATCTCAACTACAGAGCTTGCTTACCATTCATAAAAGTAACTTTTGTTGTCCTATAAGAATCTAAAAGTGACGATAGCCTCCACTAAAGAGAACCATGTCTTTTTGTAAAATATAGTGCAAATAAATTAGATATAACAAAAGATTCATTAATGAGCTGCATAAGGGTTATATGTTGGCATCCTCAATTGAAATCTGCTGAAATAAGTTTACTACCATGAAGTATGTTTTACATCCTTGCTAATGAACAATCATTAAAAAGGCCAACGACAGCAACTTCAAGTAAGATGAGTAACAAAATCACTGTCAGCCCTAATAATAAAGGTGGTATATCTAACCATTTTAAGAAGAAACATAAAAAAAAATTAATGCTTCTTATTCAATATCTAAAAGATATTCTGGTACTTGTGTCTGGTGAAGATGAAAAGCATAATCGAAAGCTAGTTATCACTTCCAAAATAACTACGAATACAACAGAAGTGGTACTATATATAGTTTTAGCCGTTAGGCACTAGAAGGTACATAACACACAAGGAATTCATAAAAACACATTTTATACAATAAGGGCATAAAATATATCTTACAAATGTGTGTGTGTGTGTGTGTGTGTGTGTGAGAGAGAGAGAGAGAGAGAGAGAGAGTTTGTTCTATTTATTTCATAGTACTTCTTTTCATGTTCTTTTTTAATATTTTCTAAGATCAGCTTTGTGTGTGTGTGTGTGTGTGTGTGTGTGTGTGTGTGTGTGTGAGAGAGAGAGAGAGAGAGAGAGAGAGAGTTTGTTCTATTTATTTCATAGTACTTCTTTTCATGTTCTTTTTTAATATTTTCTAAGATCAGCTTTTTTAATGTTGCATTTTTTATTTTGCAGTTTTTTAATTTCTCCTAAATTACATTGAGCTAGATAAGTCTCCAATTGGCCTTTACCATATCCATACAAATTGGCTAAGATCCAAATACGTGCCCATATTCAAATGCATCCTGAAACAGCACTCAGGCCGTATCCTAGTGTATCTTATCCATATATGATATGCAGATACATATATCTGTGGGAGAAGAATCTAACTACTCTAACTATAATATATTAGGGCTTTGAAGTTCACGAGCATGGTTAAGTAGCATCTCAAGAGCATCATCCAGGAGGCTCTTCAACTCTTCAATTTCATTTCCCTTTAACTGATCCACCATAATAAACAGGCCAGATGCCTAGTGAATCAGCTTAAGAATTATGGTCGAGCTATGGGCTTGGTTGATAGGGATCCCTTGGTTAATCATTTAAAGGCATTTTGAAAGCCCTTGAAGGTTGATTAGTATGGAACATATTGTGTGTAGCCCCTAGCCCCCACAGGAATGAACTTCTATTTATTTATTAATTAACCATCTGCCTTACAGGATGTTCACTTCAAACTTTGGGAGGGGAGCAATGATTTGTGAAGCAATCATGCAGGCAAAGCATTGAAATGATCAAAATGATTTATAATGTCAAGAAGATATATTTTATCTCTTTGAGTTTTCCTCCAGCTCTCAATTGCTTTGTAGATCCTTCCTCATTGGTATGCTGTGAAGATGGTCTAATTGTACCCAAAAAAGTAGTGTCATGTCGGTGCTCAGGGAGGCAGCTTATCTCAGAGAGCGTGACCCAGTCATCAAGAGGTCCCAGAAAACAATCAAAGGTAAGCACCCTGAAAAACATATAAGAGCTATTTTTATTCCCCCACGACTTTTTCTTTAGGTTTCACAAAAGAAATTCTGGGGATGGAAATAGGGGATGAAACAAATAACTATACCAGTCAGTTGATGAGAACTTTAAAAAGTAACCTGACTGCTAGTGTTCAAATATCCTATTGTCACCAACACACCTAAACTCAAATTTCAGGCTGCTGCTTCTTAATTTAGAAAAACATGGGACTGATGATTACATTCTTTTCACATATGATTAGTCCTTGAAGTGATCGGAGTGTTCAATTTGCATAGCTTATTCTTTTCTGTTTGTTTCAAATTCAAAAACATCTGTAAGATGTTCATAGGAAGCTTGTATTTAATTTCAATTGCAAAATAGATGATGCCAAGATAAAACACAGCTTATTCACAAGGGAAGAATGAATCCATATTTTGATCAACTGATTTGCACCTCTTTTGCATAATGAAGTGATGCAGAAGCATCAAAAGCTCTCACAATCCTGAATGCCCAAATATATATTTTTTATTTTGGTAAACCTCAGGGTTTTAGCCTGATCTGAGCCCAAAGAAACCACTTACAGGGCAATTTCTTCCCAATGGCTTTATCTCCGAGACCACTACTAGGGAGCCTTAGTCCCCAAAATGTTATCACCACATTCAAATTCCCAAGCACAATGGCCTAACGTAGGCACTTAGCCTGCAAGCACGACTACCCAGAGAATGCACATGGCCTGCAAGTTCAGCAGCCCAGTGAGAATTTGAACCTTGGTGACCACCACAACAATGTTGTGACTTGACCACTACATTATGCCCTTATCAGCTATATATATATATATATCAAATTTTGGTTTTATTCTACTTTTTGTTTGCAGTTAAATTTTTTCTGTATGATCTTTTATATGGTTTAGTGTGGGTTTACAGATGAGCATGTAGTCTTTGCTGTTGACGTGTTTTAGTGGTGGGAGACTTCATCATGATCGCCGCCCATGATCATCACCCATGCATTTGTCACCACCTTGTCTTATTTATCATTTGGGACGACTTAATTAAGGGATGCATCCCTTCACATTTTATGGTCGCCTCTCTCTATGTCATCCCTCTTGTGAAAAGGGACGACCATTGATAAGAGTCACTACTCGCATATATATATGAAGATCGAAGACTTCATTCAGATCATAATTCACATACACAGTTTGCCTCATTCATTTCATACTTCAGCAGTTAAGATTTTCATATAGCAGTTTGATAATTATATCAAGGAGATCGATTTATATTGGTGCAATTAATTTGGCCTTGTGAGTGGCCTCATAATTGGCTTTGTGTTAGCCATAATGTAATTGATTTATTTCATCATATAAGAGATATTATTGCTGGGTTTTTCTCCCTCAAGTAGGAGGGTTTTCCCAGGGTATATTGTTGTGTTAATTGTTCAAATATTGGTTGATTTCTGCTTAATCTAATTCTGATCATAAAAATAACATGGTATCGGAACGGGTTTAAGAAAGATCGTGATTAGAATTGATTAAGCATCAAATCCTCATTTGTTCTTCTCATTCTTAGTGCGTCTATCCTTGCATCAAAATGGTGAACGGACTCAAGGTCGAAGATAGGCTTGATGGTGCCTCTAACTTCACCTCTTGGAAGTTTAGAGTTCTAACTACATTTGAAGAGAATGATATTCTCTAATTCGTGGAGAAGGAAGTGCCTGAACCTGATGATGAGAATGAGAAAACTCAATGGAGAAAGAATGGCACAAAGGCCAAGAAAATTTTAATTGATTCCGTAAAGGATCACCTTGTGCCTATTATATCGAAGTTGAAGACGGCGAGAGAGATGTTCAAGACTTTGGAAGGATTATATGAGATCAATAATACCAGCAAAGCTCTTTCCTTAAGACAACAGCTACATCAAAACAAAATGGCTAAAGAAGATTCAGTCATCTCCTTCTTCATGAAGGTCACTGAGTTGAAGGACCAACTATGTGCTATTGGAGATATAGTTGAAGATAGAGACTTAGTGATGTTGGCTCTCAATGGTCTTCCTCAATCTTGGGAACCCTTTATCCAAGATATCAGTGGAAGATCTAAGCTTCCAAAGTTTGATTGCCTTAGGGCTGTCTGTATTCAAGAAGAATCCAGATTGGCTGCAAGAGGGATTGGTCAAAGCTCTCTCAATGAAGACACTCATGTTCTCGCTGCTCAAACTTCGAAGACGAGAGGAATAGAAGGGAGAAAAGGAAATTTCAAGAGGAATAGAGACAAGAAATCAGATGTTGCTCTTGATTCAAAGAAGAATAGAAATCTCTCCCAAATTCAATGCTTCAGATGTGACAAGTATGGCCATTATGCTCAAGATTGCCCTACAAGACCAAAGCAACATGCTTCTATGGCGGATGTTGGTGAAGTATCTCCTCAAAGGGAATCTAGAGACAACAAAGAAAGGTTTATATTCATCTATGCCCTATCAAGCAATTTTCCAACTGATAGCAACACATGGTTGATTGATAGTGGCGCTTCTCGACACATTACAGGATATAGAGAGCACCTTTCAGATTTGGTAGAAAGAGAAACCAACCTCCAAGTCGTAATCGGAGATGATGCTTGCTATTCAGTAAAAGGAGCTGGAACCACCTCTCTTCACCTAGATTCTGGCATTCATCTTCACTTGAGTGATGTCTTGTTCATACCAGGCATTAGAGGAACCTTATTTAAATTTCAGCCTTGGAGGACAAAGGATATCAAGTTGCATTCTCATAAGGGAAAGTTCTTGCTTGGCCGAAGAACTCTAGCATGAAAACAGCTAAGGTGATTGGTGTTCGCCAAGAGAGTCTTTATAAACTTTCCACCAGCCCAGTTCAAGCATTACCGCATGATTCTTCCAGTTCGTGTGAGCTATGGCATAGGAGACTTGCTCACCTTCACTTCAAATCTCTTCCATCCATGTGTTGGTATTATGGATGACTTTGTCATGTGTTACATTGGTTTTGTCATTGATGTCAACACTTGTCTTCTTGGAGGTTTACATTATGTTCACCAGTATGGTTAGTGGCTTATGCACAGTCACCGGTATGTGTTCACCAGCAGGTTATATTGTTCACCGGCAGTGATGATAAATTGGAGATCATTTGGTTATGTCGAAGACATGGATTGGAAGTTTGGTTTTGGTGTTTTGCTTATTGGTCTAATCGGGTTGACAGATTTGACTTTACCGGCAGATAAGTCTAGGTTATGGACCAGTACATGTTATCTATTCCAGATTAGCACGACACATCATGGAGATTGTTTATTGATTGTGTATTGTGGTAAATGTATTGAGCCGACATGTTGTATCGCATCAAGACTTATTTGTAATTGATTTAAATGTAATATCTTTAGTGAGCCGACCTATTCATTTGGTCTTAGGTTTTGTATAAATGATTGTAAGATCTTATTGAAGATCGGGATATAGGATATGGTATGAGTGTATTCGAATATTGAAGAGCGAAAATAAGCAAATCCTTGTGCGAATCACGCAGACATTATTCGAAGGTTGAAGGAAGGTTATGAAGGTGTTTTGACACTCATGTTCAGAGCTTAACCGGTACTGAATCCAACATTGGAGATGTTATTTTGAGCAGTACATTATCATTGGATTTAACCATCCAATTGTGTAGTCAGTGTGACTCCTATTTTGTGATTGAGCATTGAGCTCTAGGCAGTTGGCCTTTCTGCATGTGCAGGCCCCATTTGTATACACATACTATCTGCAGTAGTATCATCTGATTGTGGGTAAGGTTTCCCACCGTGGTTTTTCCCTTACCGAGTTTCCACGTCAAAATCTTTGTGTTATGTGTTGTGGATATTGTTTCTCTTTATGCTTCATGCATTAAGTTAAACCGGTACTGCTATATCCGTTAATCTGTTTTACCGGCACTTAAGTTTGGTTTACCGGCATTAAGTTTAAATTGGAATAACTTGCATTTGGAATACAATTTATTGACAACTGGTTCACAACTGATTCACCCCCCCCCCCTCAGTTGTCCTTCCCGAGACCTAACAATTGGTATCAGAGCATAGTCCTCTTTTTGGAGAAGCCTAACAGCTTGAGGAGATCCTATGACAACAAATATTTTCAGGAAGAACAATCCGAAGCTTGATGGAACTAACTATGGCATATGGAAGATTAGAATGGAAACACATCTGAACTGAATTGGAAGAGATATATGGGATGTTACAAAGAATGGCTATGTTGCTCCTGTTCCAAATCAACCTCATCCACCAACATTGGCTAAGGACATGGACAATGATTGCAAAGCAAGAGAAGCACTTCTGAATGCATTATCAGATCGGCAAATCATGGGATTATCAGACCGATCTACTACTAAAGCTATTTGGGATAAGCTGGAGACACTGAATGAAGGAGATACCACTGTCCAGATTGCAAAACTGGAATGTTATCGAGTCAGGTATGAAAATTTGAAAATGGAAGAAGATGAAAAAATTTCTGCATTTATGGAAAGAGTTACTGAAATTGTTTTAGGAATACAATGTTGTGAAGGATCCTTAAGTGAAGATGAAATTGTATCTAAAGTTTTAAGAGCATTGCCACTAGCTTACAAAATGAAAGTGACTGCTATTAATGAAATGAGAACTATGCCTAATACTTCAGTTTCTAGAGATACTTTGGTTGGAAACTTTCAGCATTTGAGCTTGAGGAGTTTGGTCTTGTTGCTACTATAAAGACTGATTTAGCTTTCAAAGCATCATCATCATCAGCTGACAAAACTGATTGGAAAGCACTTTATGCAAAAGAACTTGAAGATATGAGGAGAGAAAATGAAGAACTTGAAGAACTTGAAGCACTATTTGCAAGGAAAATGCCTAAAGGACCAGCAGGAAGTAAGTATGAAGGTAAAGCACCTTTCAAATGTTTTAACTGCAATAAAGTTGGTCATATGGTATCTAGATGTCTTGATAGACATGCAAGACTAAGGGAGGAAGCAAAAAGATCATATAAGCCTAACCCTGAATATCAGAGATATAGATTCAAGAAAAACAGAGATAAGTCATGTTACTATGCAGATGAAGGTAATACAGATGACTCAGATGAAGATCCAGCAGATAAAGGATGGGCTTTTGTTGCAATAAAAGAAGATCAACTGGCACCTATTGTCAAACCGGTAGAGCAGGCACTGGCAGCAAAAATTGAAGAAAAAGATGAATGGATTATAGATCCCTGATGCTCACATCATATGACTGGTGATAAAAGCAAATTCTTATCTTTTCATGAAATTCATGGAGGTCTAGTAAGGTTTGGAGATGATAAAGCTTGTTTAATCAAAGGAAAAAGCACTATATCTTTGGATGGTAAGCACAATACTGACAATGTTTATTATGTAGAAGGTTTAAAGCATAATCTTTTGAGTGTTGGTCAGTTAGTGGAAAAAGGATTTTAGTTATAGTTCAAGAATGGGAAATGCAAAATCATAAACAGAACTGGATTGGAGATTGCAACCAGTAATCAGACTAAAGGTAATATCTTTCACTTGAATATCAGTGATAAAACATGTTTGATTGCACACATTGATAAAAGTTGGTTATGGCATAAAAGACTTAGTCATGTGAATTTTGATTGCATTGTAAAGATCAATTCAACTAAGGCAGTAAGGGATTTACCTAAGATTGTGAAACCTCATAATCCAGTATGTAAGGAATGTCAAATGGGAAAGCAAGTTAGAACAACATTTAAGAGCATTACTGAGAAATCAAATAATATTTTTGATTTAATTCATACTGATTTGTGTGGTCCTGCAAGAACAAGAAGTCTACAAGGAGATAGATACTTTATGCTAATAATTGATGATTATTCTAAAATGTGTTGGGTTACTTTTTTCAAGGAGAAATCAGAAGCTTTTGGAAGATTCAAGATATTCAAGGCAATGGTAGAGAATGAAACCGGCAAGAAAATCAAATGCTTTAGATCAAATCAAGGAAGAGAATTTACATCTAGAGAATTTAATGCATTCTGTGAAGTGAATGGAATCAAAAGACAACTATCAGCACCCCAGACACCCCAGCAGAATGGAGTTGTAGAAAGGAAGAACAAAACTATTCTGGATGCAACAAGAACAATGTTAATGGAAGCAAATCTACCTCATGTGTACTGGAGAGAAGCAGTGAAAACTGTAAATGTTATTCAATTCTCAATTCAAGATTCAAGTTATATTCAAGGTTATCTTTTCCTTTATCTATGTATTATATCTTTAATATGATAAATCTGATTATATTCTTGTATATTGCAGGTGAGAGGAGCATTTATTGATTTCAATGTCCTTCTCACAAATGTCGATTGATATATATATGTAAGCAGGGAGGATCAAGCAATGCCTTGACCGGTCATGTCTATTAGACATGATCGATCAAGACATTACTTGATCGCACCCTTTGACTTATCGTAGCATTTACCAATCGGTGTATACTTAACAAACCACCCGATACTTAATCGGCGTGTCTATCATATGCAAGACAACCGATACTAATCGGTATGTATTAGTTAAACCCGATAACCATCAATGTTCACCTTTAATATATCAACCGATATTAATCGGTATGCATTGGTTAAGCCCGATAATAATCGGTGTTCACAGTTAATATGATAACCAATATTAATCGAAGTGCATACGTTATAATGTAAACCGATACCAATCGGTATTCTGTGCTATGAGATTTACAATCGATGATTATCGATAGTTAAGCATTGATCGAACTTTACAAGTATGATTGAACATATACAAATGATCATCAAATGAAGGAACAATAGCTTGAAGTTTTTCATCATAGTTTATCAATAGTATAGATAATTGAATGAGAGACTTCATTTATCTCTCATTCAATCATTTATCTTACCGAGGCTATCATGCATTAACACTCCCTCTTATCTAGGTAAGATAAATGAAAAACAACATATCAAGTATCACAATTCAAATGATGGTTAGTATTCTTTACACAATCTGACTCTTCAGAAAATCATATCACCTAAACACGTGATACAAATATTCATCACATCAACCTTGTGATGGCAGGATATCACCTAAGCATGTGATATCAGTATTGCCTAAACATGCAATACTTAAGGATAAACATATGAGGATGATTAAATTCTCATCTTATCCAAGTTGTGGTATGTGCACTAACATCTTATACAAATGTTTTACCACAACACAGTCATGGCACATCCATGACATACCAGAGATCCAACATGATAACTGGTTTGAACATCATAAGATCGTCACCTTATAATGTCTACATACAAGTGTTCATCATCTTGAGAGATCGTCACCTCTTAGATATGAACTCAGGGGATAAAATCCAAAATGTCCTATCATGACAAAGATGTTTACACATTAAACATCTTATTGATATGTAAATACAGATTACAAAGCAAATTACCTTTCTATCATACCTAAACCTTTTCTGAAGTGATCAACCTTCACTCTGGAAAGAGGTTTGGTCAGAATATCTGCAGTCTGATCTCCTGTACAAACATATTCTAATTGGATCACATTCATGTCTACCATATCTTGCACATAGTGGTATGGAATCTTAATATGCTTGGATATGTCATGGAACACTGGATTTACTGAAAGTTTTATGCAGCTCTGATTGTCACAATGTATGATAGTAGGTTTCATAGGCTCTCCAAACAATCCCACAAACAACTTCCTAAGCCATACTGCCTCTTGGGCAGCCATGGAAGCTACAATGTATTCAACTTCGGTGGAACTCTGAGCCACAGAAGACTGCTTTCTGCTGATCCAGGATATCATGGCTGAGCCTAAACTGAAGCAACACCCTGGAGTGCTTTTCCTGTCAGTCACACTTCCAGCTCAATCTGAGTCTGTAAATCCGTGTAGGTCTAGATCAACTCTCTCATATTTGAGACCAAGGTTTAGAGTACTTTGTAAGTATTTCATAATGTGTTTTACTGCAATCAAGTGGATCTCCTTAAGCTCACACATAAACTGACTTAAGGCATTAACTGCATAACATATATCTGGTCTTGTATTTACAAGATACATCAGAGACCCAATCATTTGCCTATATAGAGTAGGATCTGATGGTTGTGATTCTGCTGCTGCTTCCTTAAGTTTATGAAGGTTTGTTTCCATTGGAGAGGTCATGGGTCTGCAATTTAGCATTCCAAATCTCTTCAAAATGTCCAAGGTATATTTACCCTGGTTTAGTATAATGCCATCAGTATTTTGCCATACTTCCAAACCTAGGAAGTAATGAAGGAGTCCCAAGTCCTTCATATCAAATTCTTTAGCAAGGTCTTTCTTACACTGATCTATGAGGTGATCTTTTCCTGTGATTAACAAATCATCAACATATAAAATTAATATTAGCATATCACCTTTGTTTTGCTTATAGTAGAGATTAGGATCTGCATCACTCTTGGAGAAGCCTAATTTTGAGAGATGGGTATCAATTCTTTCATACCAGGCCCTGGGAGCCTGTTTAAGCCCATAGAGAGCTTTCTTGAGTCTACACACATGTGACTGCATCATGAATCTCAAACCCTTTAGGTTGCTCTAGGTATCCTTCTTCTAAGATCTCACCATTAAGGAATGTTGTTTTAACATCCATCTGATGAAATTTCCATCCCTTTGATGTTGCAATGGCTAAGACTGCTCTTACTAAAGTGTATCTGGTTACAGGTGCAAATGTTTCCTCATAATCAATTCCTTCCTTTTGAGAAACCCCTCTGGCTACAAATCTAGCCTTATGTTTCTCAATGCTGCCATCTACAGCGTGTTTGATTTTGAAGAGCCATTTGGAGGTGACAACAGATTTCCCAGTCGGCTTAGGAACAATTTCCCAAACATCATTTTTCATAATGGATTGGTATTCTTCAGACATGGCATTCTTCCATACTTGATATTTAAGTGCATCTGATACATTAGTAGGTTCTGCTCTTGAGAGATTATTTAGGAGAGCGACGTAGTTGGTAAGTTTGTTAGGCCTTTTGCTTTCTCTGAAAGTTCCTGAAGGGGCAACATACTTCAGGAGCAGGGTCTTCATCTATGCTAGGGGTAGGGATATAGACTTCAGGTTCTAGTGAGCTTTGGGCTCTTTTGAAGGCTAAGTCTTCTTCAAAGATTACATCCTTACTTAGTTCAATATTCTTTTGACCAGGTATATAGATTTTGTAGGCCTTGGAGGTTTCACTATATCTTACAAGTATTCCCATTTTTCCAGGAGGCTCTAATTTTAATCTTTTCTCCTTAGGTACATGAACATAGACAGGGCACCCAAATATCTTAAGGCGACTGATATTAAGTTTTGATTTAGTAAAGACTTCCTCAGAGGTTTTATCTTCAAGATGGGAGTGAGGACATCTGTTTTGAATATATACAACAGTGCTAGTTGCTTCTGCCCAAAGATTGACATTTAGATTCTGATCAAGAATCGTAGCTTTGGCAGCTTCTACAATTGTCCTATTTTTCCTCTCAGCTATCCCATTTTGTTGAGGATTATAAGGTATTGTTAACTCCCTCTCGATCCCTGAATTTTTACAAAAATCTTTAAATAATTCTGATGTGTATTCCCCCCCATTATCAGTTCTTAGGGTTTTAATTTTATTTCCTGAGTAGTTCTCTGTTAGTGATTTGAATTCTTTAAACCTATTGAGGATCTCTTCTGATTCTTTACACTTCAGAAAGTAGATCCAAGTTTTCCTAGAGTAGTCATCAACAAATATTACATAATACAAAAATCCCCCTAAAGAAGGTACGGACATAGGTCCACATACATCAGAATGAACTAGCTCTAAAATTTTACTTGTTTTCCTAGTACCATTTTGAAAAGCACCCTTAGTATTTTTACCTAGGGCACATCCTTTGCATGCCCCTGAATGATATTGCTTTAACTTAGGTAGGCCTGTGACAAGGTTTCCCATTGATGATAAAGCTCTAAAATTCAGGTGACCTAGTCTTCTATGCTAGACTTCATTAGCATCTGTAGTTTCATGGATTAGGGCTAAGTTGGGCTCTGTGCACAGCTCATACAAGTAGCCTTGTCTTTGACCAATGGTTTTAGCTTTCTTGATGGATGAATTCTTTGGCCAAGCCAACACTCTGTTGTCCATGAAGGTCACTCTGTATCCATTATCCTCTAGTGCTGATATGGAGACTAGGTTTCTCTTGATGCCTGGGACATATAGTACTCCTTTAAGTTGTAATGATACACCTGACTTTAGTTTGATGGTGCAGGTTCCAACTCCTCTGACTGAATGTGTGGAGTCATCTCCGATAGTCACTCTCTCATCATTCTCCTCTATCATGGAGTCTAGCACTTCTCTGAATCATGTAATGTGTCTGGATGAGCCACTGTCGATCACCCATGAGTTAACTTTGTTTGATGTTTGGTTTGTAAGTGCTGAATGGAGTACATACTTCTCGGAGTCATCTTCCCTTTTAGATTTTCTTGTTTTGGCAAATGTGACTTGTTGTTTTGCTCTTTCTGGACATTTGGCAACATAGTGCCCAAATTTGTCACATCTGTAACATTGAATCTGTGAAAGGTCCTTCTTGAAGGTGTTCTTGCCATGATGACCTTTTCTCTTCCTAAATTGCTTTTGCTTGCTTTTCTTGTTTGAGTTTGTATTTAGAACTTGAAGATCTTCATCTATATTCTTTTGCTCGATCCCTTTCTTATTTAACCTTGATTCTTCTTGGAGACAGTCTACCTTTAGCCTATCGAATTTTGGAAATTCATCCCTTGCACTGATGCCTTGGACGAATGTTTCACATATAATAGGCAACCCATCTAGAGCAATGAGTGTTAATTATTTGCTTTGGATCTCATATCCAAGAGTTGCTAGTTCATCCCTTAGGGCTGATATTCGCATGAAGTAGGCATTTACTGATTCTCCTTTGATCATGGCTATGTGATTTATTTCTCTTTTTAAAGTCAAGGTTCTACTAGCATTGGATATCTCAAATGCATCTTCAAGTGCTTTGAACATGTTGTAGGTCGTTTCATGTTTCCTTATGATGGGCATAATATTATTTCTCACCCCATCAACTATGATTTTGATGGCCTTTTCATTTCCCTCTCTCCAAGTTGTTTTGTCAGGTTCAGTCTCAGGTTCTGAAGTTTCAGTTTTTACAAATGATTCGACTTTATTTTCTTTTAGAATCATCTGAATTCTGAACTTCCATGCTGAGAAGTCATCACCTCCTCCGAGTCTATCTTCAAATCTGATAGCGCTAGCCATTAGAGGAAATGCGATGTTGAATATATGCTTGTTTTGAATTTTCCACAAAATTGAACAGCCTCAGGTTCGATTTAACTATAGCTCTGATACCATGTAAATGTTATTCAATTCTCAATTCAAGATGCAAGTTATATTCAAGGTTATCTTTTCCTTTATCTATGTATTATATCTTTAATATGATAAATCTGATTATATTCTTGTATATTGCAAGTGAAAGGAGCATTTATTGATTTCAATGTCCTTCTCACAAATGTCGATTGATATATATATGTAAGCAAGGAGGATCAAGCAATGCCTTGACTGGTCATGTCTATTAGACATAATCGATCAAGACATTACTTGATCGCACCCTTTGACTTATCGTAGCATTTACCAATCGGTGTATACTTAACAAACCACCCAATACTTAATCGACGTGTCTATCATATGCAAGACAACCGATATTAATCAGTATGTATTAGTTAAGCCCGATAACCATCAATGTTCACCGTTTAATATATCAACCGATATTAATCAATATGCATTGGTTAAGCACGATAATAATCGGTGTTCACAGTTAATATGATAACCGATATTAATCGGAGTGCATACGTTATAATGTAAACCGATACCAATCGGTATTCTGTGCTATGAGATTTACAATCGATGATTATCGATAGTTAAGCATTGATTGAACTTTACAAGTATGATTGAACATATACAAATTGAAGAATGATTATCAAATGAAGGAACAATAGCTTGAAGATTTTCATCATAGTTTATCGATAGGATAGATGATTGAATGAGAAACTTCATTTATCTTTCATTCAATCATTTATTTTACCGAGGCTATCATGCATTAACAAATACAACGGTTTATACTTTCAACAGAGTTCACATCAAAAGTGAAACCAGTAAGACCCCTTATGAACTATGGTTTGGTCATATTCCTACTCTTAAGTAATTCAGAATATTTGGAAGCAAATGTTATATTAGAAGAGATGAGTACATTGGCAAGTTTGATCCTAGAAGTGATGAAGGAATATTTCTTGGTTGTTCATCTAAAAGCAAGGCATATAGATGTTATAATAAAAGGTTACAGAAAATCATTGAGAGTACTAATGTGAAGATAGATGAACAGTTTAGAAGAGATTCAAGATCTATAAAACCGGCAGTTGAAATGATTATAAATGAACCAACACAGATTGCACCGGTACAGAATGAAGACCTAGTCACACCGGCATCATCAGAAAACTCAACAGTGACTGAAGAACAGCAGCCTGTGAACGTTAATCAGAACAAACCCAGGTATGTAAGATTGAATCATTCAAAAAATCAGATAATTGGAAACAAGAATCAAGGTGTTATGACTAGAGGAAGACTAGCAAATGAAGAGGTATGTTTAATTTCTCAAATTGAACCAGCATCTGTTATTGAAGCATGTAAGGATGAACATTGGATAAAAGCAATGTAAGATGAATTAGAACAAATCGAAAAGAACAACACTTGGTTCCCCGGCCTAAAGACAAAAATGTAATTGGAACTAAATGAGTATATAGGAATAAACTTAATGAAGATGGAGAAGTAAAAACAAAGCAAGATTAGTTTGTAAAGGTTATTCGTAAAAAGAAGGAATTGATTATAATGAAACTTTTGCACTGGTAGCCAGAATTGAGGCAGTTAGACTATTTCTTGCATTTGCAGCTTATAAGAACTATAAAGTTTATCAAATGGATGTAAAATGTGCATTTTTTAATGGAGATCTTGAGGAGGAAGTTTACATTGAACAGCCTGATGGATTTTCTTTGACAGATAATAAGGATATGGTTTGCAGGTTAAGGAAAGCTTTATATGGATTGAAGCAAGCTCCCAGAGCTTGGTATGCTACATTGAATAAATATCTTTTGAAGCTTGGTTACACAAAAGGTAATGCTGACAGCAATTTGTATTACAAAGTTACCAATGATGATATTTTGGTTATTGAAGTCTTTGTAGATGATATCATTTTTGGAGGTGAAGATGGATTATGTAACGACTTTGCTAATCAGATGCAAAAAGAATTTGAAATGTCTATGATTGGAGAGATAAAATTCTTTCTAGGTTTGCAGATTTCACAAACAGATAAAGGTATATTCATATGTCAAACAAAGTACTTGAAGGAACTTTTGAAGAAATTTGGTAAGGAAAATTCCAAACCAGTAAGTACTCCTACGACTACAACTGATAAATTGACATTGAAGGATGATTCAGCTCCTATTAATCCGACAAGGTACAAATCTATGATTGGAGGTTTACTGTATTTGACACAAACAAGACCTGATATAATGAATGCAATATGTATTGTTTCAAGATTTCAAAGCAATCCTAAAGAAAATCATGAATCAACAGTTAAAAGGATTTTCCGGTACCTACAAGGCACAACAAATCTTGGTTTATGGTATCCTAAAGATGAAAATTTTGATTTATGTGCATACACCGATGCAAATTGGGCAGGTGGTGTAGATGACAGAAAGAGTAGCATTGGCAGTGCATTCTTTCTTGGTAGCAGATTGATTTCATGGATAAGCAAGAAGCGGACTTGTACATAATTATCAACAACAGAATCAGAATATGTTGCAGCAGCAACTAATTGTACTTAGGTATTATGGATTAAGCAAATGTTGAAGGATATAAAGGTAAAATGCAAAGAACCAATAATCATTTATTGTGATAATTCAGCAGCAATTGATATATCAAAGAATCCGGTATTTCACTCTAAGACAAAGCATGTTTCTATTAAGTATAATTTTCTGAAAGAGAATGTTGAAGCAAATGAAGTGAAATTGGTTTATGTGAATACTAAAGAGCAAATTGCAGATATCTTTACAAAACCTTTGCCTAAGGAAACATTTGAATATCTCAGAGAGCAGCTTGGGGTAATTTCCCCATCGGCAGAGACTTAGATGTTGAAGAATTGGCATCAAACCGGCAGGAACTAACTTAAAAATCTTTTTCCGGCTTTGATGGAGGAGAGCTACTTCTCAAGAGGAGTAGTTGGCAAAATGTTAAGTTTTGAATTCTTAACTGCTTTGGCATTTGATGTCAAAGGGGGAGAGATATCTATGGAAAAAAGTTATTCCTTGGGGGAGAGATTACTCATTGAGGGAGAGATATTTTGGTTTTAGTTTTTGTTTCTATTACAGAACTTTGTATTGATCTATCTTTGGGAGATTGATTGGTTTACTGGTTTTGGCATTCTGTTTTTGGCACTTAGATGTTTTTCCATCTAGTGTTGTCATCAATGCCAAAGGGGGAGATTGTTGGTATTATGGATGACTTTGTCATGTGTTGCATTAGTTTTGTCATTGATGTCAACACTTGTCTTCTTGGAGGTTTTTCATTATGTTCACCGGTATGGTTAGTGGCTTATGCACAGTCACCGGTATGTGTTCACCAGCAGGTTATATTGTTCACCGGCAACGATGATAACTTGGAGATCATTTGGTTATGTCGAAGACATGGATTGGAAGTTTGGTTTTGGTGTTTTGCTTATTGGTCTAATCGAGTTGACAGATTTGCCTTTTCTTGGCAGATAAGTCTAGGTTATGGACCAGTACATGTTATCTATTCCAGATCAGCACGACACGTCATGGAGATTGTTTATTGATTGGTGATTGTGGTAAATGTATTGAGCCGACATGTTGTATCGCATCAAGACTTATTTGTAATTGATTTAAATGTAATATCTTTAGTGAGCCGACCTATTCATTTGGTCTTAGGTTTTGTATAAATGATTGTAAGATCTTATTGAAGATCGGGATATAGGATATGGTATGAGTGTATTTGAATATTGAAGAGCGAAAATAAGCAAATCCTTGTGCGAATCACGCAGACATTATTCGAAGGTTGAAGGAAGGTTATGAAGGTGTTTTGACACTCATGTTCAGAGCTTAACCGGTACTGAATCCAGCATTGGAGATGCTATTTTGAGCAGTACATTATCATTGGATTTAACCATCCAATTGTGTAGTCAATGTGACTCATATTTTGTGATTGAGCAGTGAGCTCTAGGCAGTTGGCCTTTCTGAATGTGCATGTGCAGACCCCATTTGTATACACATACTATCTGCATTAGTATCATCTAATTGTGGGTAAGGTTTCCCACCGTGGTTTTTCCCTTATCGGGTTTCCACGTCAAAATCTCTGTGTTATGTGTTGTGGATATTGTTTCTCTTTATGTTTCATGCATTAAGTTAAACCGGTACTGCTATATCTGTTAATCTGTTTTACCAGCACTTAAGTTTGGTTTACCGACACTTAAGTTTGGTTTACTGGCATTAAGTTTAAATTGGAATAACTTGCATTTGGAATACAATTTATTGACAACTAGTTCACAACTGATTCACCCCCCCTCCCTCTCAGTTGTCCTTCCTGGGACCTGTTGACGTGGACGAAATCGCATTGCTGTAAACTCCATACGGCCAACGCAGAATAGAATAGCCGACTGATTATCCTACTCTCTCTTGAGATAAGGAAGTCTCTAATGCTGTTTTCTAAGTTTGATCAAAGGAGACTACCTCAAGGTTTCTTTTGTCAGGCCTTGACTGCGGGATCTCTCAGTGGCTTGATGTGTTTATGCTGGAAACACAAGGGGACTTACGATTTGCAACAAGCTAGTCTGCTGTGATTCTCGAATTATGCAATAAAGAGCAAAAGGAAAGGTTTAGGAGATCTAAAACTAACAACACGGGTATGCGGGTAGACAGATTCAACATAACCAATTCCTGCTTGGCCAGAATGGCTCACAACCTTGCAGGAACGGTGCAATCTTCAAAGGAACTTGGAAGATTTTCAGATTGGAGACGCACAGCTAAGCACCCAATTCTGGCGCAGCTCGGACGGACACCTGCAATTGAACTAAGCACAATCGAAGGCTCAGGTTAACCACACAAAAGGATATACAATCAGCATATCCTCAGTGGTATGAGCCCGAATCTATCAAATACCTGCACACCCAAAACATAAAGATCTATCTAAAATGCTGAAAGAAACCATGCAAACAGGATGAAAACAAGACAATAAACACCAAATCAATGTTTATATATTGATCTCATCTGCCTATTACAACAATTTCTGCAGCATCTCTATGCTACTGCTAAGATCTAACCTATTCCAACTCTAAAATCTAACTATCTAACAATCTCTCAATCTCTAACAATCTAACCCTTTACAGAAGAAAGGCCTCTGCCTTTTATAGATATTACAATCTTGAACCGAAGGCTAGGATGGACTGCATCCAAGGGTCCTGATCTGTCTTCTAGAAGCTGACAGCCTTGACCAATGCCGAATTAATTCTCAGTTATCCAACCAGCAACTATCTCAACTACCTACCACTATTTGGCTTTATTTCGGGTCTATCCAATCTTCTTGGTGGTTGGGAATAGTTATCCACAAAAATATCTTGCACGGGACCCATAGGCAGTTTACAATAAAGCAGTTTCAGCCTTTTAGGAATTGAATTCCTTGAATTAAATCCATCTGTGTCTCTTTTCTCGAGAATGCATAGACTGAGTGTTCTTTTGCCTTTTGCCTCCAATTCTGCCAGTGGACTTCATCTTTGTTCAACGGCACGGTTCTCAATGCTCGGTTGCTCTTGCGCTCCTGCATCTTTTCTTTTTCCATTCTTCAGCGCCTAGCCTTGAATTGCGATCCTTCCTCGGTTTGCGCTTTCAGGTCTTTCTCCTGGTTCTTTGATGACGTCCTGCGATCAACCAATTTCATTTCATTAAATCAATTTGAAAAATTAAATAATTTAATTTTAACAAACATTAAATTTAATTACGACGTCTGGCTTGAGAAGCTCTTTGCGGGATGTATCTTGAAAATGCTTCTCCTTCTCTTCGATTGTGAAATTTGATCCTTGGTTTTGATGGTGTTCGGGCGATTTACTTCTACGTGTTTTACCTTTGGAGTCTTGGACGTTTTAAATGGGTTTATGGCGTGATTCTGGAGGTTTGGAGAACCTCTGCAGATTTTAAAATTCTAACTCTCATGCTTTTCTGGTAAATTTCGGAGAACGGAGGGCACCTTTGAAATTTGCAAAAACTTCGGACCCTTTGGCGTTTTTGCAAATTTGGAGTATTTAAACTTTTTGCGAATTTTCAAAACCTTTCACTTTGGGCTCATGGGTCCGAAGTTTGAGGACTTAAGGCGAATTTCGGACCTATGCCATCCTTTTGCAAATTTCGGAGCTTACATATATTTTGCAAAAATTGCGATTTTCAAACATTTCGCCCCTAGGGTCCGAAAATGGACACTTAAGTGTATTTTCAGAGCTTTTCACGTTTTTGGCGAACTCTCATTTTCGGAGCTAAACCACCTTTTGCAATATAAGTGAACTTCGGACCTAAACATGTTTACAAAATCGGAGTTTGAAGGCGTTTTACAAATTTCTGAGTTTTCGCGATTTTAAAATGAACTTCAGAGTTTCAGACGCTAAACGTCTTTTGGCGAATTTACCCAGATTTCGGACCTAAAAGCGCGTTTGGAAATTTCGCGATTTTAAAATGAACTTCGGAGGTAGGGTCCGAAATTGGGCGTTTAAGTGTTTTTCGGGGCTTGAAGCGCTTTCGTCAGTTTTCGGACCTAGTGCGTCCTTTTATATTTCGCGTTTTAAACCCAGGGGGTCCGAAAATAAGTATTTCGGGCTTTCGGACCTGAAGCGTCCGTTTTAAAACTTCGCACTTTTTTTATTTCCTTCCAAGGGTCCGAAAAGAGGGACTTAAGTGATTTTGGAGCTTGAAACACTTTTGCAAAATCGTCATATTTAGAAATTTCGGCCCCAGGGTCCGAATTTGGAGGTCTAAAGTGAATTTCGGACCTTGAGGGTCGTTTGGGCAACTTTTAACTTTTTCAACTTTTGGCTTCTGGGTCCGAAATTGAGCATATGGAATATAACATTTAAGTATAAGTGACATTTCCATATGTCTTTCTCCTTTCTTATACTTTAAGTTATATTCCATATATACTTTCAGGATGTTTGAGAGTGGTTTCAAACCTCCAAGAGTTATATTGCAAATTCAAGTTTTTGGAGGTTTCCTCAGTTTTCAGAGTTAGCCAAATTTCAGGATCAGGGCATTCCAGACTTAACCAAATTTCAGGACACGACAAAAAGGCACAAACTGGGGGGGTCCCTGTCCAAGACGGGGATGGGTGTGCGATTCGCACAACAGGACCTAACACCATGTAGAAGATGGTTACAAGCCTTCCGAAACTCAATCCGGAGCATGATGCTATTTGTAAAGGATACACATTGGGTAAGAAGTCTAAAGGTCCTTTTCATAGTAGTGAAAGTAGATCAAAATGTATTTTAGATCTTGTTCATTCTGATTTGTGTGGATGAATGTCTATGGCATCCTTGAGTGGTTTTTAATATTATGTAATTTTCATTGATGACTACTCTAGAAAGACTTGGATTTACTTTTTGAAATCTAAAGAATCTGAAGAAGTGCTTGAGAAATTCAAAGAATTAAAGGCACAAGTAGAAAATTTGTAAAAGGATCAAAGTTTTGAGATTTGATAACGGAGGAGAATACACCTCTCGAGGTTTCCGTAACTTTTGTATTGAGGCAAGGATTAAGAGGGAGTTTTGTGTTCCTTACAATCCTCAACAAAACGGAGTTGCAGAAAAAAAGAATAGATCTATAGTTGAGGCAGCCAAAGCCATGATCCATGATCAAGATCTACAAACCTTCCAAAGCCATGATCCATGATCAAGATCTACAAACCTTTCTTTGGGCAGAAGCATCCAGAACTACAGTGTATGTTCAGAATCAAAGCCCTCATCGAATATTAGAAAATATGACTCCTGAAGAAGCATTTACAGGTGTGAAACCTGAGGTTAGTCATTTGAGAATCTTTGGTTGCCCTGTTTATATTCATGCGCCTAAAGATAAAAGAACTAAGTTAGAACCATCTGGCAAGAAAGGAATATTCGTGGGTTATAGTGAATCTTTAAAAGCCTACAGGATTTATATTCCAGGACAGAAACAAATAGAGATCAGCAGGGATGTCTCTTTTGAAGAAAATGTTGCATTCAAAAGCTCCAAAGGTTCACACATGGAGATAGATAATGAAGAAAAGGAGACTTCTCTGGAGATGGGCATTGATCATACTCCTGAGATTCAAAGGGAGTCTACTGAACCAATAGAGGTTATTGATCCAGTTGAGCCCTTGGAACCTACTGATGGTCCGAGAGACATTGTTATAGGTCGGAAGAGACCTCTATGGGCTAGACAGACTATGCAAGAGGCATAAAAGTATGCAACTCCTCGAGGCACCTTTAGAGAAAGCAAGAGACCACAGAGGTTTCCAGGCTATGTGGCATTGATGAGTCACATCATTGATTTTGAGCCTTCCACTGTTGAGGAAGCTTCAAGTCAGCATGTATGGAGAGATGCTATGGATGAAGAATATCAATCTATTATCAAGAATGATGTTTGGGACATTGTTCCGAGACCTGAAGGAAAATCAATTGTATCTTCCAAATGGCTTTTCAAGATCAAGTATGCAGCTGATGGAAGTATTGAGAAGTACAAAGCAAGATTTGTGGGTAGAGGATTCTCTCAAAAGAGGGAATAGATTATGAAGAGACATTTGCTCCAGTTGCTCGTTCTACATCCATCAGAACTATTATTGCCATTGTAGCAGCAAAGAAATAGAAGCTTCATCAGATAGACGTGAAGACAACATTTCTTAATGGTGTGATTGAAGAGGAAGTATACATTGAGCAACCCGATGGCTTTGTGATTCATGGGAAGGAGTCTCATGTTTGCAGACTGAAGAAGGCTTTGTATGGCCTTAAGCAGGCTCCAAATGCTTGGTATGAGAGGATTGATCGATATTTGATGGGCTTGGAGTTCTTCAAGAATGATGCAGATTCAAATCTCTACTTCAAGGTAATTGATGGTGAAGCTCTAATTTTGGTTCTTTATGTTGATGACTTATTTATTACTGGAGAAGATCATCTCATTGACAACTGTAAGGAGGAGTTAGCTTCGAGATTTGAGATGAAGGATTTAAGTCTTGTGCATTACTTTCTAGGATAGGATTGGAGGTATGGCAAAGACCCAATGAAATTATTCTAAGTCAAGGGAGATACACCATTGATATCTTAAAAGGATTTGGGATGATGGACTACAAATCCATGTCCACACCTATGGAAACAAATTTGAAGAAGTTGTGTGAGTCTGCAACTAGTTCAGATTTAGTAGATCCTACCATGTACAAATAGTTGATTGGTTCATTGATGTATCCAGTCAATACTAGACCTGACATTTGTACATTTGTTATGCAGTAAGTGCTCTCAGTTAGTTTATGTGTGAGCCAAGACATTCATCTAGTTGCAGCAAAACATAGCTTGAGGTACTTGCGTGGCACAGTAGGATATGGTTTGAGATATACTTCCAGTGCAGATCTGAAGTTACAAAATACACTGATTCTGATTGGGTCGGGAGTGTAACTAACAGAAAGAGCACATCTGGTTGTTGCTTCAATTTGGGGTCTGCCATGATTTCTTGGTGCAGCAGGAAGGAGACTTCTGTAGCACTTAGTACTGCTGAGGCTGAGTACATTGCAACTTGTGTAGCAGCTCGAGAAGCAGTGTGGCTTCGAAAGCTCCTTGTAGGATTGTTTGGACAATCAGTGGAGTCGACTGTTATTCACTATGACAATAAAAGTTGTGTGAAGCTTGTTGAAATTATAGCTAGCTCGGATTATGTTTCAAATGTAAATATTGCATAAATGCAATTCAAATTTGATGTGTAACTTGTACAATTAAATTACAATTGGGCTGGGCCCAAAACACACCAATGTAACTTGTAATTTACCTAGGCCCCAAGTTGGGCGGTAAACACATCTCAATATATTGTTTTTGGCGCCAAGTAAATATATCTCACAAGTCGGCTGACTTGTGGTGTAAGGATCAAATGGGTTGAGCCTTGCATATATAACAAGGCTCAATCTCTCACCTATCATCAACACATCATGTGAATTACTTTATGTGATCTCTCTTCATGCGAATTCTAAGTGAAGACATTTGATGAGAAATACTCTTATAGATATCATTCAAATTGTATCATGCAAACTACTGCTGCCTTGCGAATTACACCTTCTGTCATGCGAATTTCGCCACCGGATCCTGATCATTGGTTGTGAAGTAAAGGTAGAAAGGTAGAGGGCAGACTCAAGCAAATCTGACATTCTGATCAGCAAACCAATCTGTTTGTGAAGCCTGTCTAGCAGAAGGTTAATCTCAATCTGCACTTCAATCATAACTGTGGACAGTCATTAATCGGATAAGTATATCTAATAACTCACATGTAATCTGCACCTAACATTAAAAGCTTTGATCTGATCATTAATGCTGGGTTTTTCCTCCAAGAGGGAGGTTTTCCCAGGGTAAACTGTGTGTTATCTGTGTTATGTGTTCTTGCATCTCTTTATTTCTGAGTTTTGCTATTTCTGATCACTAAATTAACAAAGCTATCTGTCAATCCAGTGTTTCATGACAGAACAAAACATGTTGAGATCAAATACGATTACATTAGAGATATGGTACAGAGGAAAGCTATCCAGTTGAGATATATTTGCACTGATGAACAGACGGCTAGTATTCTCACCAAGCCTCTCTCCAGAGTGAAGTTTGTGTACTTCCAAGACAAGCTTGGAGTTGTGGAGAATGAAGCCCTTGCTGAAAGGGAGACTCAACATCAGTGATTTTTTTTTGATTTTTTTTTGTGACTTGCCTTAATGCATCTTTCTTTGTGATGGAGAAATTTGAGGTGAAAGCCCTTGTCCATCTCTGAGACAGAGATGTGGTTCTTTCCACCCTTTGGGAGTAGCCATGGTGGATGTCATGTTGAGAGACTCCATGATGACATCACGTTGAGTGACACATGTTTCTTTCCACATGGGAGTAGCCATGATGGACATCACGTTGAGTGACTCCATGATGATATCACGTTGAGAGACTCCGTGATAAACCCTTTCACTAATGGGTGTAGCCATTGTGAGTGTCATGTTGAGAGACTCCATGACATGAGTATCTGAGAAAATATCTCCCTAGCTAAAGAGGGAGTGTTGACGTGTTTAGCGGTGGGAGACTTCATCATGATCGCCACCCATGATCATCACCCATGCATTTGTCGCCACCTTGTCTTATTTATCATTTGGGCCGACTTAATTAAGGGACGCATCCCTTCACATTGTACGGTCGCCTCTCTCTATGTGAAAAGGGACGACCCTTGATAAGAGTCACTACTCGCATATATATATGAAGATCAAAGACTTCATTCAGATCATAATTCACATACACAGTTTGCCTCATTCATTTCATACTTCAGCAGTTAAGATTTTCATATAGCAGTTCGATAATTATATCAAGGAGATCGATTTATATTGGTGCAATTAATTTGGCCTTGTGAGTGGCCTCATTATTTACTTTGTGTTAGCCATATTGTAATTGATTTATTTCATCATATAAGAGATATTATAGCTGGGTTTTTCTCCCTCAAGTAGGAGGGTTTTCCAAGGGTATATTGCTGTGTTAATTGTTCAAATATTGGTTGATTTCTGCTTAATCTAATTCTGATCATAAAAATGACATTTGCTGGGTATGAGGACCAAAAGAACCTAGATTTCATTTAGTCTCCTTATTTGCTGTTCAACTGTCTTGGCTGAAACCCACACCTTTTGTTTTGTATTTTCACTGGGTTTCTATTTGCTTCCTCCTACTGGCACTCCAGCCCTATGCTGAGAACCATGTAGGCAGAAAATTCAAGTTTATGGGATTGCTGGCTGTGCTGGGACTGCAATATCTTCTTGGACATTTTAAACACTGCTGCTAGTAAATTTCTCTGCTGAAACCTGCCAAAATTTGTTGGGTCGTGGGAGGAGCAGTTGTTGGCAGTTACTTCGCCTATTTGCTGGTACTCCAGTCCTATGCTGAGACCCATGTAGGCAGAAAATTCAAGTCTATGGGCAGTTACTTAGCCTATTTGTTGGCAAGATTATTTTGGCTGGTGGCTGAGTCTATTACCTTACTTAGCAGCAGCCAATCATTATTTTTCATGTTGAACACACCACAAGACTGAGAGGGAGGCGGTGAACAGTCCTAAGCAAATCCTTAAACTTTCTTCAATCACAAACACATCAATTATCTTTAGCCAAGCACCAATGAAAGATGAAACAACAAATAACAAACACATGAACACCAAATTTTTATGTGGAAAACTCAATATGGGAAAAACGACGGTGAGAATCAAACTCACTATATGAATTACTGAATACAATGCTTTAGGTACAAGGCCAAGGAAGCTTACTGCTCCTGATTTAGACTTGCAGGCTAAGGCACACAACCTTAGGGCAAGATACAAAGGACTTGCAAGCTGAGATGCACAATCCCAGGGCAAGTTACTAATCTGCACAAGCTGCCAAAGAAACTCACTGTCTTCTGACAGGTGTAGAGGAATGATGAATTGAAATGAATAAGATCTTTTGTGTTGTGATTGTCAAAATTTTATGATTCCGTGTCCTAGATTTGCCTTGAATTTATCCTTGAAAGCTATTAGGGCAAGATAAAATTTTTGCCTAAGTATCGAAGCCCTAAACCCTTTATCCTTTGTAATGTCCCCACTTTGAAATAGAATTTAATAATAAATAGTAATAATAAAATTAAAATTTAATTCAGTTAATGAATGGTCAAAAGACATAAAATGAAAAGTTGTGACTCCCTCAAACATGAGATATAAAAGGGAGAAAAAAACCTCATTTGAGGGGGGGTAATTTGGAAATCAAAAGAGCAGATCTAATTTAAAAAAGAAGTGCAGATCTGATTGTGAAAGGTTGTGTCCCTTTCAACAGGCAGAAATAATGAAGAGTAGCACTCTTTCGAAGGGTGCTAATGGTGAAGGGGTGTGTCTCTTGCCAAAGGACTTACATGATGAAGGGATGTGACCTCTCCTTCACATGGAGAGATATAAAGGGAAAAATCAAAGGCATCCAATATCATCACCATCAATCAGATCAGATCAGAACTGTTATTAGGTTACAGGCAGTAACATCCTCATTCTTGGTGGTATGCATGGGGATGTGTTTAATAAGTATGCTTAATATATGAAGCCCGATAATGTTCTTAAGCAAAATTAATAGTAATATTAATATAGACTGCAATACGTATGACAGTCAATTAATATCATATATAGTGGCAGACTAGATCTGACTCAGATCTGTCTGCCTTTACAGCCACAATTACACTAACTACTAATGTTTTTAGGCAGTGGTGGTATTACTAATTTATACAATAGGTAATTAGCAAATACATTAATAATTGATAATATAATTTAATTCATTCATATATATATATATATATATATATATATATAAAATGTCTTGATCAGAACATAATAATATTAGATTGTAAAATCAGAAAGAACTCTTAAATAAACATTAAAGAGAATATGTATATACTATTCATTCTTGCTGCTATTATCAGTATTTAAGAAGATGGGGATGAGATGTTCCAAAGAGGGGCAGTCTAAATCCAAGCAATAGGTTACGTCCCAAGATAGGGTGGGGATCAGCAACCCATAAGCCTTGAGGGTATAGACCCTTCTCCCTTAACACTAAAGTAGAAGCAGGGTCTGATATGTTAATTTTACGATCAGATTTGATAGACAGTAAATCAAACACAATTGCACAGAGTGTACCCTGGGAAAACCTTCCTCTTGAAAGTGAAAAACCCAGCATAAAGTATATCTGTATTATTTCAAATATGACAAGTAACTTTACAGAGAATTACTTCACACTTCGAAGCAATAGATTCACCCTAGACTACTGTATGCAATCCGAACTGCTGTAGGAATGTGAATTGCTTAATGATGATCTATACTTGTTCAATCTGACTTCTATAGGAATGATTCGCCTTGTAGATGAGAGCACACAACTAAGGAATGAAATCGATCTGCTGACGAAGAACACGAACTGCTGATTATTGAACCGCTGTAGGATAATGTATATTCGATCTGCTCATTGTATGAATGATTTGATCATTTGAGGGAGAGAGACAAACCATATATATACCCGATCATATGAACCCACAACTAGCACGACTTCTCCAAGAGAAGGCCATCATATTAAACATCACGTCTATTCATTAGATCCTTTACATTGAATCAACACGTCTTAAGGTTGGCGGGTTAATACAAAGTCGGCACATTATTAATATACACAAATTGTATTTGCTCATTTGTCAATTAATTTTCTCTATTAAATCAGTATATGTAATTGTCTAATGCCGATAGGCCAATTAGACAATTAAGTTATCTGTGTCGGCCTTGAAGGAGTCCGACCATAGCTACCATACTATCAACGCTCCCTCTTAGCTAGGGAGGAATCCTTCTCGATCTCTAAGTCACATAGTGACATCCACCATGGCTACTCCCAGAGGGTGGGTCCATCACGACTACTCTCATGAATAGAAATGTAAATGAACACAAGTGCTCATCACGGAATCACTGAATGTGATGTCGTCATCTCATCATGACGTTCACCATGGCTACTCCTAGAGGGTGAATAAACACAAGTGTTAAGTCATGGAGTCTCTTACATGACATCCACCATGGCTACTCCCAGAGGGTGGAACAAGGGCTTCCACCTCAAACTTCTCTCTCACAGAAAAGAATGCATTAACAAAGGCTTGCACCTCAAACGTTTCTCACAGAGAAGAATGCATTAACAAGGGCTTGCACCTCAAACTTCTCTCACAGAGAAGAATGCATTAAAATACATCGCAAGAAATCACTGATGCTGAGACTCCCTCTCAACAAGGGCTTCATTTTCCACAACTCCAAGCTTGTCTCGAAAATGCACAAACTTCACTTTGGCAAGAGGCTTGGTGAGAATGTCAGTCGTCTGCTCCTCAGTACAAATGTATCTCAACTAAACAACATTCCTCTGTACCACATCTCTGATGTAGTGGTACTAGATCTCAACATGTTTTGTTCTGTCATGGAACACTGGATTAACCAATAGCTTCACACAGCTTTTGTTATCACAATGAATAATAGTAGGCTCCAATGATTGTCCAGACAATCTTGCAAGGAGCTTCCGAAGCCACACTGTTTTGCGAGTTGCCACACATGCTGCAATGTATTCTGCCTCTGCAGTGATCAGTGCCACTGAAGATTGCTTCCTGCTACACCAGGAAATCATAGCAGATCCCAAATTGAAGCAACAACCAGAGGTGCTCTTCGAATCAGTAACACTCCCTGCCCAATCAAAATCAGAATAGCCTTCTAGATTTAGGTCCACACTGGAAGAATATTTCAAGCCATATCCCTACATATGAACATACACACATACGTACATATGTACATACATAGATATGTACATGTGTACGTACATACATACGTCCATGCATAGATATATACGTATATACATACATACATATTTACGTACATGTGTATGTACATGCATACATATGTATGTACGTACATACATACATACAGATATAATAATTGAATAGATTCTATAATACATCCTATTCAATTACCCATGCTCACAAAGGTTCTATAATGTATATGATGAATGCTTTATTAATGTCATCATATGAATATTTGAAATTTCCTTATATTTTAAAATTTACCATATTTTTCAATAGTTGTCCCTTAACAACCCCTAAAAATGGCCAAAAAACTCAATCTAAAAGCGAGTCCCTCCATCCCCAACCATCCCCATCCTGGGAACTTAGGGGAGCATAGCTTTTTCCACTTGCAAGCATGCACAAATATGCTCAAAGTTTGAAAATGTTGCAATTAACTTGAAACTGTACCATATTCACCTTCACCAATTAAATATGAGTTTAAGGGCTAAGTTCTCAGTTCAGGTTCAGGTTCAAATTCAAGTTCAAGAACCTGATTCGCCAATTAGGCAAAATTTTGAAACAGATTTTGGGTTCATTAACACAAAAACAATGTAAAAATCATACATACATACATACATACCTACATACATATATATATATACGCAACCTAGAAGCATGAATTAAGACTAGAATGTCACATAGCATCATATAAACAACAAAACCACCATAAACTTGCAATCATAGCATCATGATCATAGCATCATAGCATTGTATACTTCAAGTTCAATATCAAAATAATAATATCGAGTTCAAGTATCATTGTTTCAACAATTGAAACTTTAGTTTTGAGTTTTAATCATCAAATGGATTCTCTAAATCATCAACATCATCATCATCATTGACATTAGATAAACCAATGCCAATGACGATACCACTTTCACTTTCACTTGCACTAAAAGTGTTCGTGCTTTTCGAGTCCTCAAATGCAACAAGTTGAGAAGTGGAAGCATCTAAGTCAGCATGCCCTAGCTCTACTTCTACTCCCCTTGCTTGTAGTCATGTTGCTTGTGTGAGAGAAGACGCATGCTTGAATGCACATATAATAAGCTCTCCGCTCTTTTTTATCGCAATCTATTGGGCTTTACCGAGTGGATGAAAGAATATGTGCTCCAATTTCTTTATGATGCAGATGAACTAACAACCTATGAAGACAAAGTAAACAATTAAAGTTATAAATTTATAATTTTATTAATAGAATTTTCAAATTTAGAAAACAAATATATAAATAAAACTATAAATACTAAAAAACTAAATATTCATTAATTGTTAAACTTACTTGTGCTAAAATTTTGATTGTGAGGGGCTGCAAGCTTTGGAAGCATTGGCCATGGAAGTACCGCCAACTATGACCATCCTTCCTATACCTATGACAAAGAGCATCAACACTTTGACCATTTGCATTCAGAAATTATGTGCTCTCATTTGTAATCAAATCTCGCACATCATCTTCAGGGAAGAGTCTAAGAAATGTTGCCTTGTACCCTTCAAACACTTCTAAATCTTTATATGGTGCAAGCCTTCCTGGCATATCAAAATACTGATTGTTGTAGTATTTTGAAGTCAATGTATAGCCTTCCACTCAAATTCTGTCCACAATAATCGTATTTTTCAGATTTGATTTGAAGTTGCAACTATGCTATCTTTTTCAAGCAGTTGTAGAAATTACTCGTGTTAGGTTTTCATAAAGTGGCAAAAAAAATTATTTCATATAATAGGGCAGAAAATACAAGTATCTTTTCAACTTCATGTTGTACAATTCTTATTTTTGTTAGTGTACAGATTTGCCCCTTCAAAAGATATTTCAAAGACTCTCTTGCACCCACTTGCTAGAGACAAATATGCAACTAACAGTAGGAAAGGCAAAAAAAAACAAGTAAGCAAAACAAAGGGAAGAACAAGGGGTGAAAATAGCACAAAGCAGATGACTCAAAGTTCGCCTATCCACCATACACCAAAAACAGTTATGGAGAATTAACAGACATTCTTTCCAAATGATGTAAATGTACCAAGACCCAAAGTTTTGAAACACATACATTCATAATATAATAGGTAGATGAATTCACAGAACTGATTGCAAATCTCAAAATAAATGTTAATCTAAAGAACATGCATGAATACAAAGCTTCAGACAGTTCTCATTCTTAGAATTTCATTCCAAAGCACAAAGTCTCCATTTTCTACATATAAAATTATGTATCCAGAAAGAAAATATACTGCCATTTCTCATAACTAACTTGAAATCACTACCAAAATATTGACTGATTGATTCTCACTCATGCATCAAAGTACAAGGGGGATCAGTCCTTTCTCTTTCCCTCTTCAGCAATGTATATCAAAAAGAAAGTAACCTCCTAAAGATAATGGTTTCTTGAAAAGAATCATTACGACAAAAGAAAACTGAAAGCTACTTTAAAGCACATGTGGCTTACATAAGTTCATGATTCAAAGCCAAAATTTAGAAAACCAACTTAACTATTCTAACCGGCACTTTAAACAGCAGGAGAGGCAGGGTTCCTCCGCATGTCGAGCTCCCTTTGAAGGAAAGCATCAAGCCTTTCGACTTTTTCTTCTTCTTCCTCAAGCACAAAAATCACCTGCATGAATTCATCATAACTCCATTTGCATCGCCAAGCCAAGTCTGTCAATCCAGCAAGTATGTCTTCCTGTGGATTTTTATTTAATTTTGTATCCGGTTGCATTATCGGTGCAAGTCCGTCTCCTCAAAGCACCATCTTTCCACATGCAATCTACTGGACTAATTGCCTAGATTTCTAGCTGCAATAATTTCCTCTTGTAATTGGCAGTCATGATTATCATCTTGCCTTTCTATCTTTCCTAGCAATGTCACTGTCTCCCTATACCCTGCAAAACAAGTCTGTTGCTTCCATGCAAGAGCATACAGTCCAAGGATAATATCTCCTTGTTTGTTTTCTGGCCAATTCAAATCAGGATTGATTACAGGAAACTGATCATTATGGGATAGAACCCTGAAAAGAATACATCATGCTAATAAAATATGGTGATACATTACTTTGGCCAACTTCGAAGGTCATAATGAGCAAGGCAAAATACATTAAATGCCTTCTGCAAGAAATGACATCATTAAATGCTATAACTTGTGCCACCACCTTTGCATGTCTTTCACCGTTTAATTAGACATTACAGAGACGTACATGCAAATCTTCATAGGATTAGGTCTCGGGAAGGGCGTAATACATGGCGATAAGCAAGTTAAAGGTTTTAAAGCACAGTTCCATAAGTTCCCGGATCTTCCGATACCCCGACGCAAGTATGACTGGCTTCCTTACTTGATTTGATCTATAGTCTTCAAAGGAGAATCGACTGTTTGGAAAGGTCTAGCACTCGAACATCATTGGACGTGGTGTTGGACTTCCCATGGTGACCAATCGGCCGATGGGTATTGCTAATCATAGGGATCGTAGGATTGAGATTCTTGAGAATTCGGGAACCTCAAGGATAGTTCCAAGTCACCAAGGTTTGCCAACCAAACACTTGAGTTGGCACAAGGATGAGGAGAATCAAGAGATCGGGCTTCTAGGGAACTTCGGAAATGACGAAGCTTGGTTCCAAAGGGAAGTAAAAGGCTGATAGTGCGACATAAAATGCTCATGAGGTGAATTTTAAGATCGGACATAGCGGATGAAAAATAATTGGCAGGAAGGGGAAGAAACAATTTTAAAAGTCACATTGCTGTTATAAAGTTCAGAATTGTCATTCCATTTAGATCGATGCAGAAAATTAAAGCATTTTTGTCAACTTTTCACAAGCTGCAATTCTGAATTTAATATTTATGTGCTATTAAGGGTTTATAAGTACAATTTATTTTAAATTTGTTCAAATGTTTATGTCTAGATGGTTTGATTTTCATGTCTAAATGCTGTCATAAAAATTTAAAATGGGTTTCCATTCAATGATGCTAAAATTACTTGTGTAAAGTCTGAAGTAAATTCATGTGCGTGAATTCAAATTTCATTAGAGGAGTTTACAGGCTATACATGCTGATTTCACCATGTTAAATCACCTGACCTTGTTTGTGACACATAGTATTCTGCCAATTCTGCCAAAGCCCCTTGAATGGGACTGCCAAAGTGTTCTACTACTTAAGCATTCCAAGCAATTTTGCAATTTGAAACCAGGTTGAGACCCTTGAGGCTAACACCTTCCAAGTAGGGGAACATTTGCCGTTCAAACATATTCGCATGACAAAACACACATCAAAACAGCCCCTACCATTCAATCAAATATATTCTTCCAAATTATAGAATCAAATTTTCAGTAAGAGTTGTTTGTCCATTCAACATTTGCTATTGGTAACATCAGATGACTCACTGTTGCTATCTCTACAAGTATACAAAGATGAGCTTTCTCTCTTTGAAGGAAAAGATTTAAAAATGCTAAGAAAAGAAGCAAACCACATGAAAAATTAAACCGGATGTGCTAGACACAGCTGAAGCATATGAATGATTGCTACTAGAAATCACAATAAAAATACAGGGAACATACTAGCAAGACGATTTCGGTCGGAACGAACAGCTGGAATATCAATATCAGCCTGTGGAAATCCCTGCACAGTATTTTGCGAAAAGAGCAGAATAATAAAAACCATTATAAAGGTGGAAAAAATCAAATACTGTTGAAAATAACTCAAGCAAAATAAGCAATATTTAAAACAGGTTGGCATGGTATGACTGACTAGAAATCCAGGCTGTTCTTGTGTTGGCACAAAGATTATATTACAGGTAAACAAGTATAATCAAAAATCAAATTCAACTTTCCTTCTATATTCCTCACTAAGGCAAGATGGAAACTTCAACTCGTTTCCTTGGCATTTATCAATTCTCATGAAACAAAAGAACAATTCTATCAACAAAATTTAAAATAACAATGACAAAAGAGAGAAGTAGGCGGGCATATGTAAATCATGGTGAATAAATACCATATCAAAAACAACTATCAACTTTTAAAATTTTATACAGTTCAGACAAACTGGCTACTATCATGAAAATAAATATACATGATCAGGTGTCAAAGTATCAAGTAAAGATATTAACACAAAGATGTAGATAAGCGCCAAAGTTTCCAGTAAAATATATTAACCTATGTTCCACAGCATTTCTAGGACATAGAGCAAGGGGCCATGGGATGCGTTTTGAGAATGACAGTCCAGGAGACCATTTTTTGGGATGGCAATGGGCAATGGTGTATATATATATATATTGTGATGTTCCCATCATGACAATCAAAACACGACGATGTCGCTCTAGAATAGAATTTAAAAACTAAATAATAATACAATTAAAAATATGAAATATTTATATATAACCACCAAACAAGACCCAGTTCAGTATTATTAATATTGATGACTAATCATGGTGTAGTTAGGATCAAGGTATTAATAAGTGCATAAGGATGACGCGATGATTCCACCACAAGAGTTCGGGAGGAGCGGACTGTCATGGTCCTGATCTAATATGAGATCGTCTTTCTAAGTAAGACTTCACAATTTCATAAACAAACCAGAATACTTTAATGGCCATCTCATGGATGTGCATCAGTCTGAAAATTGATCATCTTCCGCATAGGAATAAATAGTGACAAGATACGTATATGCAAGAATAACATTATTTATAACGTCATCTTATATATGCATATACTAATGAGTATTAATGTAGTTACTCTGGGTAATGTCAACGCCTTCCTTTAAAGCTAATAATTAAGAATGTTAAATGAAGAGTCGCCACTGGAAGGAGTCATTCAATAAACGGGACATTACAGTAAGAAGGATCGAATATGATCCTAGGCGTGGACAGATATCGATTACGTGTCAACAGAAGTCAGTAGTGAGATAAGACTAAATAATATCAATGATGATTAGATTACTATCCAAACCGATGTAAACAAAATAATTAATGATGTCGATGAGCATGCTGAACCATCAATTATAAACTAATTGATATCGTTATGAAGAGGCACAATAATAATTAGGGTCAGCGATCATAACAAGCAGACGTCGATTATGTATGAAGGCTACCATCAGTAAAATCAAATCAATAATAATAATTATCGTGAAAGGAGGCGATTAGCTTACGGTAGTAAGGGATGATGAATGGTCATGTCCCTTAACTTACCATTCGAACGCACAAGTTATAAGAAGGCATTTCCACTTCTGTCACAGGGGATCATTAGAGATAGTTACATATCGCTGTTAGAAATACATAGACATAGGTATAAGAAACTGATATATCAGAGAGAGTAAACCATTGCCAAAAAGCCATATATATGAATATATCAATTGGGAGGCATATCGTACATCAGACCAGTCTTATTCCTTTATCACAATAAGTAATTAAGTAATCTCATTTATAGTATATCTCATAATTATATATCAGACCCTGCTATCAGTTCTACATCAATTCTGACGTATTTGGGTAAGAGATAACAATTGATAATCTGTGTAATACCCTTCACTTGGTTTAAATCTCAATCATTTGATAGGAATCAACATACTTGTCCCCACTTACCAAGATAGACCATAAGGGGACATTACACACACACACACACACACACACACACACACACATATATATATTCAAGTTTAGATTCAGTGCTCAAGATTTATTGATTCAAGGATCGCAGATATAACAAAACTAAAATTTTATTGTTTTCCTTAAAATGAAAGGCCCCAAGGCTACAAAATTTCCTACAATAGGCATAGCCATAAGATTGAAATTTACAACTGTTAACAACTAAAACTCTTACATCTATGCATTATCTTCTCTCCTTCCTCTTCCTAGCTGCAAGTACAAAATGCAAATTGATTGTGTTGATTGTGAGTTGCAAATGGATGTCAGGTTAGAGAAAAAGAGGGTTTAGAGTTTGATGAGGAGAGTGAGAAACTTTGTGGCCTCACACACCTTTTCTTCCTTTTTAAATTTAATTGTTGTTTAAATGCAGAAAAATGGTGACAGCTGGACATCCCTAGGCATCCCAGGGTTTGTCGGACATCCCCAGGTCATAGGGCCTCAACAGGGAGCATTTTGAGGATGAGTCCCTGAAATAAATGGGGGCAACAAGCAGCCAGGGGATTCCCTGATGTCCCTGTATCCTGTGGACGCCACAGGGGATGGGGATGTGGGGTTTGGGGTCTGACTTGTCCCTGTATAATCATAATATGGACACATAAGACTTTCTTATCCATATGAAGTCCCAAAATTATTGTAAGAGCCCCTTGCAACTAGCAACATTTTAAAGTGCAAGCAAGCTACCAGTACAACCCTTCACTGTTCATTATGACGCATAGCCTCTGTGTTTACTTGATTGATCCCTTCATTGACCAAGTAAACAACCACTTTGTTTTCAACAATAATTGTTCAACTAAAGAAAAAGACTATGCCTTTTCTGTCACCGTCCTCAGATGCCAACATGAGACCAATTTATTCTTCAAAGGTATTATAATAAGGAGGAAATCTCACTCAACCCTAATTCTATATCTTGGTATCATTTATAAGGTTTAAGATTCCTCAAGCATAGAAGGTCATCATTTATGATTTATCCTTTACAATTCCTTAGGATAATTTCAGCTACTGCTATGTCCAGATTACCTTTGGAAGCTGTATTAAAATTCATTTTGATAAGGATTTCAGTTGAATAAATCCACTTTGTCTTAAAGTGTGATAATCATTGGTCCTTCTGGCAGAAACCTTCACAGTGATATGTCACCAGATGCTCTGGAAATTATTCTTGTCCTTTCTACAAGTTAGACTCTAGTGTGCTAAGTGGGCTGGGGAATGTGCAATTTACAATAATAAGGTGCAACTTAATATATTTAACCTTACAACATATAAAGTGGGTAGGTAGCACTAGAAGACATAAGTACTTGCAACGACATGTGTGACTTAAGAATGTGTCAGGCTTGGAGTTGCAATAGCTTTGTAAGGGGAATGTTAGGTTCTAGAGTAGAAATTTGGATGTCAAACAAAGCATTAAAAGCATTAAAGCATTAAAATGTGACCTCTTTGCACTCATTGTACCCTCATATATTCTATGATGTTATTTTAATCCATGTAATGATACACTTTTTTTTTAATTGTTGTGACGATCCACTTATGACTATGATTATATGATTATTGAATTATTACATGATGAGCAATGCTTATCAATATCATCATTATTAATTTTTAAACTGTTATGTTGTATAAAATAAGTGACTTGGATTATGTCGGTAACTAGTTCTTATTATGGATCATTCAGTTTTATGAATTCTATCATGACTAGTATGGTTAATGACATTTATGCATGTTGATTGTGATAGGATGTTAGATGTTTTTATAAGATATATTGTGATTGATTTATTGTATAGATTTGTGAATCCAATTCAAGCTATGATTGTGTGAGTGATTACCAATGTGATGCTTTGAACATGTCGATGTATGTATATGTGAGCTATCTTGTGTATGATTATGCATTTGATGGTTTAATGCTATTTTGCTTCAGCTATGTGACACGATGAGTTTTGACATATGCAATGAGTATGCAAGACTCCAATTGGAGGCATTGGAGAAATTGCTATTGTTTGTCCAACATTTAACTCCACCTCATGGAGAAATGAGATCTTAAGTTTGTCTTCCTAGCAATACCATTTTATCATCTTGGTCACAAGTAACCAAGACTCTACCTGTTTAGCCTTATGCTTACTTCATAGTCCTTTAACCCTAAGTATGTGATGTGGGATGTGCTCTATGTTGCTTGTGATGAGCACACACTTATAAGTGGGGGGTGAATAAGGTAATCTTTTACTTTTGCAAATTAATAATCACAATAATATCAATCACACAACATCAACAATTAACACAATATTGACATGGAAACCCTTTTGGAAGAAAGCCATGGCAAAAGATTGTTTATATAAAATTCTCTTACAAACTTTGTAGGCACCAACCTACTAGAGGCACCAATCCCTGCTAATCTTTGTAGGCACCAATCCACTGAAGACACCAATCCTCGCTACTGAGCACCAAACCAGAAAGAGACATCAATCTCTTCTATTGAGAGGCATCAACCTCTAACACAACAAAGTCTTAGTATTCTTAAGAATAAATCTCCTTCCAAAATCTGCCTTGAAATATCTTCTCCTTAAATCTGCTTTGAATGATCTGTTCATAAATCTGCTTTAAAACTGCTCAAACATCGCCTTTGAATCTGCTCATAAATCTCCTTCACATTTGCTATCTGCTTTAAAACTGCTCAAAAATCTCCTTTGAATCTGTTCATAGGTCTCCTTTACATCTGCTCATGAAGTCTGATTATAATTCCTTTAGATCTTCTCATAAGTCTGCTTGTATATAGAAAGATATTGCATTAAAATCTTGCTTTCATTTACCCCCACAATCTTCTATATATACCACCTCCATGCCCCTTCAAAGGGAAGTGATTCTTCCTCTAATAGGTCGGCCATATGCAAGATAAAATATTTGTTTTAAATCTCCCAAATGAGGGCAACTACTCGTGAGATCAGCCCATATTAAAACAGAAATATTTTAATCTTTCAAAAGCGCCAAGGGGGGCAATCCATAATGCAAGGTTGGCCAAAACAAGGATGGGTGATTTACCCAATAAGAGTGCCAAAAATTAAGCACCAAGATGAGGTTAAATGAGTCGGCCCTTTAAGGTTGATTTTATGACTTTGAATGCAATAAATATTTCCTGTTATTGTTAAAACCTCATTAGCATATAACATCTATAATGATCCTCCTTTGACATCAATGACAACAATTATTCCAACAGCTTGAAAAGTGTTCCAAAGATTTTAGAATTTAAATTTGAAATTTAAAGTTGAAATTCCCATTTATGGAAAAAGTCAACAATAGTGGCTTCTGAAAAGTTAATTTTCTTTATTTTTATGCATATTTGAAACCCTTTGGGTATGTGTTTGGATTTGGAAGCCCTTGGAGGGTTCCAATATGAAAAACTTCAACATTAGTGGCTTCTAAAAAGTCAATTTTCCTTATTTTGATTTTTATTTTGATTTTTTGTCTAGCATTTATAAATACATTTGTTTGGAGGTAGAGCAGATTCCACTCCACCTTTGTTGAAATATGAGAACCCATGTGTGCACACATGGGTGTGTCAGAAGTATTTAATGTGTTTGTAAGTCTATTAAATGCTATGTAAGAGCATTTATTGGTGATGGAAGGTTTTGTTGACCAACTATGTGCTTGCCTTTGAGGAGTTCCATGTGGCTCCTTCCCATTGATGGGAAGAAGGTGACAAGGCCTTCGTTTATGAGCCCTTTTCCATGGTTTCGGAAGGGGTGCTGTGTGTTTTGAATTATTATTCATATTAGGAGTGGAAAATGCAGGAGCAAATGGGGATTGGAGAGGAAGAAACACTTAAGATTTAGGAAAAACTTGGAAATGAGAAAAATAACTCTTTTCATCATTGTTGGGAGCATGGCTTTGGAAGGTAGACTATCATGTTGTTTTAGTTTTATCTTCTTGTTTTTGGGTAATTTTGAGAGTTAAATGGTATTTTAATAGTATTAATTTTTAATAGCTATGTATGTATTTGTATCTATAAATTTACTATATTCTGTTTATGCGGAATTCTGAATTTGTGAAAATCAGGGCAAATTACAAGACAATTCAAAAAGGGGACATTACAAGTGGTATAAGAGCTTTGATCCTGCCATCCTGCAGGGTAAAGATGAATCAATGAATCATTCTAGTCAATGAAAAGAAATCTAACAATTCGTGTATTCGTGTGTATGCTTTGTGTCTACATATATTCATGTGTATGCTTCATGTTTTCATGTGTATGCTCTGTGTTTGATCTGATGTATTTCCAACATGTCTATCATGTTAGCACAACTGGACATAACCAAGATAATGAAAGCATCATCACTTGGTATAGAACCTCCAATTCCTAAATTATCTTAGAGTGTATAGAAGAAGCTAATTACATCACAAGAAAGATTACAAATTCCCAATGGTGGATGACTCAGCTTGAGAAAACTGGCACTGCTTGAGGACAAGCAATCTTAAGTGGGGCAGATTGTAATGTTCCCACTTTGAAATATAATAATAAATAATACTAATTAAATTAAGATACAAAAAAAGAAAAAATTAAAATTAAATTAAAATATAAATGAATATAATTAAATGTAATTAAAATTTGATTAAAGTTAATGAATGGTCAAAAGGCATGACATGATAAGTTGTGACTCCCCCAAATACAAGGTATAAAAGGGAGAAGTGAACTCATTTGAAGGGGGGATAATTTGGGAATCAGAAGTGCAGATCTGATAGGTTATGTCCCTTTGAAAGGGCAGAAAAATGAAGAGTTGCACTCTTTCAAAAGGTGCTAATGGTGAAAGGTCTCTTGCCAAAGGGCACATATGATAACGAGGTGTGACCTCTCCCTTACATTGAGAGATATAAAGGAAAGGAATCAGTTGAAGAGAAATGGACTGCACTCAGAACTTAAAGACACAGACCTTCAGAAAGTCAACACCGAAACTAAAATAATAAGTAGACTTTAGACAAATGATAGATTCTGGTGGTATAACATGTTTGATTCTGGTAATGAATATGTGAAAGGGATGAATATCTATACATTGATAATTGTTGGTGTAAATAATTATTCATCATGGATATTATTACACCTTACTTAAGTTTACTTAGGATAATGCATAGCTTAGTAGTTTGGGTATGAGACACTTGGGTGTTTGTGCCACATTGGGATAGTGTGTAGGAGAATTTCCACCTTTTATGGTGTGATCTTGTTACTACTTTATCATATCCACTTATTGTGGAGTGATAATTCCACCTTCGGTGAGTGATCCACCTCATGTGGAATATTTTATTGTTTCTCCTACCTACCACACCTATTTCCTATCTACCCTTGTTTCTTATTGAGCCACATGTCATGTTTGTGTGCTCACATATCCATATAGCCTTGCCTATATATACAGGCTCATATTCATTGTATTGAACATCTGGTAATGATCCAGTTGATCAATATTTTCTTGATAGAATACAGTTTATTCCCATCATCTATTTTGTTCTCTCTTATTTGTGCTTTCCATTGCCTCTAGATCTTGGCAAAATCTCACAATAATGAATATAACCACAATAATTACTTGCATGAGAACGTACAGAAGAGCAATAAGGGGGAATGATGAGGACTCAATGTGTAAGCCACCCGTGGACAATCAAGGACACATGGGCCAAGATGGACAAAGGATTCCACTCTTGGGCATAGGGTTGAGCGAGGACACCCTATTGCAATATCTTTCCTACACACACATGTGGGTTTAATTATTGGGGGTCAAGGATACTCAAATGTAGAAAGGAGAGATAGCATGATAGAGGGGAACATCGTATAGGGTACAACATCATTCCCTATCTCCATCTTTGCTACTTTTGGGCCCTTGAGATTAGTACATGACATGGAAGTATTAACCAGACTTATATGGCATAAGAGTATTTCTCTAAATCTCTAATATGGATATATTATATGTGTTTGTACATGCATACATATATTGCTATCTAACTTGACCACAGACCCTAAAACACAGGTTTAATTTATCTTGTCTTTAGATAAGAATTGTATCTATAAATCTATTATGTTCTCTTTAGGTGGAATTTGTGAAAATCAGGGAGAATTACAAGACAATTCAAAAAGGGGACATTACAAGTAGTATCAGAGCTTTGATCCTGCCATCCTGTAGGGTAAAGATGAAGCGATGAATCATTCTAGTCAATGAGAAGAAATCTGACAATACGTGTATTCGTATATATGCTCTGTGTCTACATATATTCATGTGCATGCTTCATGTTTTCATGTGTATGCTCCGTGTTTGATCTGATGTATTTCCAACATGTCTATCATGTTAGCACAAATGGACATAACCAAGATAATCAAAGAAAAATCAATTGCTATAGAACCTCCAATTCCTAAATTATCTTAGAGTGTATAGAAGAAGCTAATTACATCACAAGAAAGATTACAAATTCCCAATGGTTAATTTGGGGAATCCTCATCTTGGTGGATGACTCAGCTTGAGAAAATTGGCATTGCTTAAGGACAAGCAATCTTAAGTGGGGCGGACTGTAATATCCCCACTTTGAAATATAATTATAAATAGTAATATTAAAATTAAGATACAAAAAAAGATAAAAATTAAATTAAATTAAAGTGTAAATGAACAAAAATTAATATAATTTAAATTTGATTAAAGTTAATGAATGGTGAAAAGGCATGAAATGATGAGTTGTGACTCCACCAAATATGAGGTATAAAAGAGAGAACTCATTTGAAGGGGGGATAATTTGGGAATCAGAAGTGCAGATCTGATTGTGAAAGGTTATGTCCCTTTGAAAGGGCAGAAATAATGAAGAGTTGCACTCTTTCAAAAGGTGCTAATGGTAAAAGGGTGTGTCTCTCTCTTGTCAAAGGGCACACATGATGAAGAAGTGTGACCTTTGCCTCACATTGAGAGATATAAAGCAAAGGAATCAGTTGGAGAGAAATGGACTACACTCAGAACTACATCAACGTCACAGACGGATCAGACTTAAAGACATAGACCTTCAGATGGACTGCATCTGGGTATGATTACCAATGAATTTCTTATACAGATAGAAAACACATACAAATAGATTAACATGTAGGTTTCATATATATATATATATATATATATACTGAAGAATCATAATGGTACTGAATATAGATACTAAAATGATAAGTAGACTTTAGACAAATGATAGATTCAGGTGGTATAACATGTTTGATTCTGTTATTGTATATGCAAAAGGAATGAATATCTATAAATGGACAATGAATATAACCATAGTAATTACTTGCATGAGAACGTAGAGAAGAGCAATAAGGAGAAATGGTGAGGACTCACTAGGTATGCCACCCATGGATAGTCAAGGACACATAGGCCAAGAGGGACAAGGTATTCCTCTCTTGGGCCTATGGTTCAGTGAGGACACCCTATTGCAATATCTTTCCTACACACTTATGTGGGTTAAAATTTCACAAAATTTTGCACCCTTGCTGAGCAGCCTCGTGAAACATGGAAACAACCCCGAAGTGTGGGACCTTGCGCAATGGGATTGAATCTCCAGAGAAGGCTAGCTTCCTTCTCAATCCAAGTGCAGGTATTGAACCAACTCAACACTCCAAATTCTACTTCTAAACCTATTCTAACAACTTGTCGAGGAAAAGGGAAGAAGGATATACTAAAATGAAAGGAGGTGATGCACCAAGATAAGAGATGTTCCTCTCCGCACCCCGAAATGACACAAAGAACCAATTGAAATACCCTAGAGATGTACAAACTTCAATTGCATGAATGACCCCAAACGCATGTATGGAGGTTAGAATTTGCCGAATGTCAAAGGGGAGAAGGTTTCCCACAAGTCACACTCGGAAACAAGTTAACACAGCATATACATGAGAGAAAGCCACAAAACATACACTTATAATGAAGGTAAGGAAACATACACAACATGCATAAGTTGAAGAGAGGCAAGAATGATGATTTCAAATCATTCTCGAGCCCATGGCCAAACTTACAGTTGCTGAAATGCAAGAAAATATACAAATCTTCAAGGGAAGTGAAAGAGCAAACAGTAGCTCAAGCCAGCAGGGAGAGAACCCTTTACAATGACGTTTAGCAGCCTATATATACTAATCGCAAAGAAGAGACCAATGGTCAAAGAGGGGAAGCCTTGACCCTAGCATACACAAAGGAATGTCAGTTCGGGAAGTGTACGGATCTAACATATTTGTGCATGCAAGAAACCCATCCATACCTTGGCAGGGCAATCCCAAGAAGCATAGTACTTCTGGAAGGTAGATTGCCTGAGATTTCAAAGTCATAGCGTACAGACCTGACATGAAGGCCATCAACTAACCATAAATAAGCGTGGCCTTGGACTCCACTTGATGGCAATTCTGCAAAAATCATTAAATGTGCCCCTATAGCTCCATGAATGAAAGTAAGTCGCAGGAGTTGGTGGAGCATTGAGATCCTTGAGTGTTGATCACGCCCTCTGGAAGTGGTGTAGTCGTCAGAGGACGAATGTCAAGCCTTCAGCAAAACGTTGCAAGGGAAGAAGAGGCGGGAACCCCGAAGTCCGAAGGAATGAGAGGGAGGAGAAGGACGACTCTGGGTTACAAAGTCCGGGGAGATGGCATACCTCTTCCCAAAGAGGGAAAGGGTAGACCGATTACCCGCATTTTGTAATCTGGAAAGAATGGGAAGTCCGGGTTACGAAGTCTGGGGAGACGTATTGTGACCATTTCACACATCGCCCCATTGCAAATGGGGACCCTTGCTTTTTTGCTTTCTAGGGTTTGTTTTTTAGGTCTTTTAGGGTTTTGTCTGTTAGCCTTTGCATTTTGAGTGTCGCCAAGGGGATCACCTGGATAGCAGGTTCTGCTTGAGTTAGGTCAATTTGGCTAAGTCTGAAAGTCCTGATCCTGAAATTTTGGCTAAGTCTGAAAGTCCTGATCCTGAAATTTGGCTAAGTCTAGAATGTCCTGATCCTGAAATTTGACTAAGTCTGGAAACTGAAAATCCTCCAAAAACTAGATTTTGCAATATAACTCCTAGAGGTCTGAAACCACTCTCAAACATCCTGAAAGTATATATGGAATATAACTTAAAGTATAAGTGACATTTCAAATGTCACTTATACTTAAATGTTATATTCCATAAAATTATCCTGACGGAGAGTTCAAAAAGTCAAATTTCGCTCCTGACCCTTCCTGAGGGTCCAAAGCGAATTTCGCTCCTGACCCTCTCAGGAGGTCCAAAGCGAATCTCGCTCCTGACCCTTGCTGAGGGTCCAAAGCGAAATTCATTATAAACTTCATTTGCCACCTTGTTTGAGCTTGAAACCTTGTTCCTGGCCTTGAAAACGATCTTACCTTGCCCTGTGAAGTGGTTTGAAACTAAAAGATTGAGCAGTTTAGCCTAGATTGTAAAAAGTCGCTCCTGACCCTTGCTGAGGGTCCAGAGCAAAAATCTTATTGGGGCTTATTTTTCACTAATTTTGGCTAACTTGTTTTGTGCAGGGTCTCCCAGAAGGAAGATTGGATGTCACTGAGGGCGATTGAAGTTTTGAAAGCAAGAAAAGTGATGATTTTTGGCCTAAGAGGGAAAAATCGCTCCTGACCCTTAGAGATTTTGATTTCCTTCATTTTGAAATGGAAAGAGACCAAGTTTTGATCATGAATGGAAAATAAATGACTTTCCCCAGCTACCTGAACAAGTTTTGACTTGAAATGATGAAGGACCTTGTTGAAAACAGAAAAATCGCTCCAGACCCTCAAAGAGGGCCCATAGCGAAAAAACTTATAGAGGTCATTTCTACCTTTATTTGGTCAATTTGAGATGTCAAAGGCATGGTGGAGGATGAAGTGAGCATGATAAAGTATCCAGACTCGATTAAAGATGATGAGATGAAGGAGTTTTGCCCAGGAAAGGTAAAGTCGCTCCTGACCCTCAGAGAGGGTCCAGAGCGATTTTTCTTTATGTGCACATTTTTAGACCTTTCTTGGACATGAGAGCTTATTCATAGCATGAAGCAAGGCGACATCTTCCTTGGCAAAGAAATTTCGAGATGAAAAGTGAAGCATTTTGGTCCAGGTAGCAAAAATCGCTCCTGACCCTCAAAGAGGGTCCAGAGCGAGATTTTCAAAAGTGCACTCTTCTTGCAAGATCAAAATGATTTTTATGATTCGAAGGGATGAGGGAAAGCATGTTCTACCCGTTGAATATAATTTGGATGATCAACAAAAGAGGAAATCAACCCAAAATCAAAAAATCGCTCCTGACCCTCAGAGAGGGCCCAGAGCGAAAATCGCTCCTGACCCTTAGTGAAGGCCCAGAGCAAAAATCGCTCCTAACCCTCAGTGAAGGCCCAGAGCGAAATTGTTGAAAATCTTCATTTTACCTTGCAACAACAAAGCGAGTTTGGATGAGATGGATAAAGGAAGAACATTAAAAAATGATGAAGAATCAAGCCTAATTTTGCAAAAATCGCTCCTGACCCTCAATGAAGGCCCAGAGCGAAATTGCCTTTAAGGACATTATTTCCTCCAAAATTGTTGATGAGTTAACTTGGTAGTGTAAAGGAATGGATCTTGGAAGTGACATTGTGAGTTCAACAAACAAGTTAAGGTAGATTCCAGCTAGAAAATGAAAAATCGCTCCTGACCCTTGCTAAGGGTCCAGGGTGAGATTTACATTTCCACCTATTCTTCCTCACACAAAATGTCAAATTTGAAGAGCAACGCATTAACTGGATATCAATTCACCCTCCAAGAGATTTTCAAGTCAAGATGCGAAGTATTCAAGGCTAAAATTCAAAAATCGCTCCTGACCCTCAGAGACGGTCCAGGGCGAAATCATCATGGAGTTTAATCAAGCCTTGTTTTAAAAAAAATTAACATTCTCCAATTTGCATTAGATCGCCAAAATTGCTAATTTTGAGGCATTTGGAAAATTAAAATTAAATTAGCATTAAATTAAAGCATTTTGGCATTTAATAAATTAATTTTAAGCCTTGTGAAAATTGAAATTTTGCTTTGGAGGCATTTAAAATTAATTTTTATTGAATTAAAATTAAAAATAAAAGCGCTCAAGGCCTTATTTTGTTTTTATTAGCCAAGTCGGCCCCTTTTTTGAGATTTTACTTATTTTTTACCTCCTTTTTGCCAAGTCGGCCTAGAGGAAGCAAAGGGGTGAGCGCTCTATATATTGGAGGAGTTTGTTTCACATTTCAAATCATTCAATCATTTCCTTAAGTGCGAAATTGGAGAACTAATTGGAGGAGCGAAATCTGGCTTGCTTGGAGCGAATTTCTTTCAAGTGTTGAAGGCTAGAAGGAAGTGGAGTTTATTCTTTTCAAGCTAGAGGAGGCGTAATTCATCCTAGAGATGGCTTTGATCTACACTTTGCCTAGCGAAACCTATTTTTTACATCATTTCTTAGAGTTTAATACTCAAGAGGAGGTATGGCGAAATCATCTTAACACCCTTATTCAAGGTTTGATTTTTAGACTTTTTTTTAGAAAAGTCTAAGTATTGCATGGTTAATTAGGAAATGATAACTCTAGATTTATCATGAAGTTTCCTAATTAAAATCTTAAATCTTCCTTTTAAGTCTAGATTTCTACACTTCAAGATATAATGCTTGAGAACTAATTTTGAAATGTTGTGTAGGTATCAAGATGGCGACTCCTAAGGCTGAAGATCTACAGGTCGGCAAGCTCTCATCAAAGAAGATCCGGTCCAGGACAAAGATGATCTCCTCCAACTCAATATCATCAAAGAAGATCAAGCAAGGATAAGGGCGACCTCCTCCAGTCTAGCATCGATAAGGGCGACCTCCTCTAGTCCAGCATCATCATGACTAACCTCTTCCAATCCAGCATTGCAAGGCGAGGTACATCATCATCCTGCACATCAAAGACAAAAGAAGTTAGAGCAAGGGTTGGTTGAAGGAGCAAATAGTTTCGGAAGAGTTAATTAAAGCTAGCTTCTCAGCAACATCAAATTGGCATCAACCAAGTGTCAAACGAGGTGGCATCCCAGTCATCACTCCTCCAGTCGGATAGGTCCACCTCAGCGTGTCCAGATTCAATGTACCTAACTCATGGGAGGTGGCACAAACTTCGATGTACCTACCCCAACTATCTATTGGTCGAATTTTCCGGAGAAGACATGTGTCCTAAAAATGTAATTTTATCATTGGTCAAGCATTAAATGCTATGTAATGGTTGTAACAAACCCTAATTAGGGTTTTCATTATTGAATCTTAGCCATTGATCTCAAATTGACCTTAGCCATCGAATTGTATTGTGGGCACTATGTAAGCCCCGACTCTTCATTTGTGAAAGAATAATAATAGAAGATAGTTAGAGAGGAGTTAGAAGGTGAATAGTCAATTGATAGAGTAGCAATTAGAGTAGAATAGGAGGACAAGGCAAGAAATTGTTGTCATTGATTGTAAACAAACTCCATTTTCATTGAAGTAATGGTGAAGTGTGTCATTTCTTGCAATATGCATGGTTTCTTGTTGAATCTTCAATTCTAGATGGTAGATGATTAGATCGAATGAAGGAAATTGTTGAATGCACCTGTGTGGGATCCGTCTAATCCAAACCACTAGCCTCTTGTTGATGGTAAGTGCGCCTTGCGTGGTCAACTGGAACAAATGAGCTTAATCATAAGTCGTTACACGTCTATTGTTTCATGCATTTTCTTGAATGGTGATCATTGTCAAATGGTGTACGATTTGAGCATATTGGAAGCATCCCTTAGAAGATCGCACTGAGTTGGTGTCGAATTTTTCAAGCCTGATGGTGAGACCTAGCCCAGTAGGAATCCACCTAGTCATTCATCCATCTTCTCGCATTCTAGGTAGTAGAGTAGACTTCCTGAACCTTGCATCTTTTGCCATTTGTTTGTCTTCCAGTTAGTTAGTAAAATCTTGTGTTCCAGCAATATTCAAAGCAAATCAGACGTTCAGTCGTCAAGTGTAAGTCCCTTTGTGATTCCAGCAAATCACATCATACCACAGAGAGCTTATCCACACGTAGAGATCCTACAGCAAAGAACCTTGAAGTCATCCCGATTGATCCTTTTTGCAACATCTTCAGCATTCGAAGACTTTATTCAAGAGAGGATAAGGTACCCTTTAGGTATTTTATTCTGTGTTTGGTCGTGTACAAAATACACGTCAACAAGACGGCATACCTCTTCCCAAAGAGGGAAGGGGTAGATGGGTTCCCTGCATTCCATAATCCGGAAGGAAAGGGAAGTCCAGGGAGACAATATAACTTTTCCCAAAATGGTAAGGGGTAGACTGGTTCCCCGCATTCCATTATCCGGAAGGAAAGGGACCAAATGACTCCAAGGCACGAAGGCAAGATGCAAGGGGAAAGGGGAAGGCATGAAGCCCACCTCATGATGAAAGAACACTTGAGCATTTTCATGATCCCCTATCGTGGCGCTTGATCAACTAGGGCATAACTAGTCCATAGAACATATCTCTAATCGTTTCTCACTGATGGACCAAGGGTGTCATAAAATGACAACATTTTGGCGAACTCTGCGGGATGCTTGCCTACTAAGCATGGGAGCCGGAAGCCTTAAGCATCCATTGGGCACTGAATCACTGAAACGACCCAAAACATGTGTGTGCCAAAACTTGGAGGAAAGTTGGAAACTAGAGCCCACACCCTCCTAACGAGAATGTAGCAGGTGCAAAAGCACTTATGGAAACAAGGCAACCTCTAATCTAATATTTACAGTGTCATCAGACCCTCTTTAGAAGCAAGGCTTGAGATGAATCTCGTTCACTGGAATTGGAAGAACTTCACCATTAAGCCTAGAGAGATGAAATGCACTGGCATCCTTGCAATAGGTGATGGCATATGGACCACTCCAGATAGCATCAAATTTGGAGTGTCCTTCATCCTTGGCTTTGTCTGCATCCCACTTAAGAACTAGTTTTCCCTCTTTGAAGATCCTATTAGTAGTATTTTTGTCAAAACTTCTTTTGACTTGCTATTGATGAACCTCAAGTGTATGCATAGCCTGGTTTCTAACTTCCTCTAGCTCCATCATCTTAGCTAGCCTCACTGTAATGGCATCATTCTCTGTCAATTCCAATTGATGTGCAAATTCAAGAGAGGGTAACTCCAGGGAAGATGAGAGACATGCTTCCTTCCCATATATCAACATGAAAGGGGAGTTACCAATCACCCTCTTAATTGTGATCTTGTCGGCCCATAAGGTTGTCCTCAACTTAGCATGCCAAGACCTTTTATTGTCTTCAATTGTTCTTTTGATTATCCTGATGAGGTTTTCGTTGGAAGACTCATCTAAGCCATTACCCTGAGGATAGTAATCGGATAATGTCTTTAAGTTATACCATGATTAACTGCCCAAGAACTGATTTGGGCTCCAACAAATGCCTTAGCATTGCCTGATATGATGGTGGAGGGGACACCGAATCTTGTGACAATTCCATCAAGGAATTCCAATGTTGAGACCTCTATGGCATCCTTCAATGCAACCGCCTCTGTCCACCTGGTCAAGTAGTCTATTGCGGCCAAGATCCACTTGTGACCAGCACTAGAAGGTGGATTTATCATGCCAATGAAGTCTAAACCCCATTGTGCGAATGGCTAATCTGCTTAAATAGGGTGGAGAGGAAGGGCAGCTAGCCTTTGCTTTCCAAAAAAGAAAGCACATTTCTTGCAATTCTTCACCCATCTATGTGAGTCACTGAATAAGGTTGGCCAGTAATAACCAGCCCTCATTATTTTGATAGTTGTAGTCCTTGCAGAGAAGTGGCCCCCTGAGGAGCCATCATGAAACTCCTCTAATAATCTGCTGACCTGATTGAGCTCAACACATCTTAGCAAGACTCCATTAGAGTCTCTTCTAAAAAGGGTGCCATCCACTAAGACTTAGGGGATGGACTGCAACCTGAAATGTCTTCTTTTAGTCCTATCTAGACCTTGGGGGTATCTACCTTCCATTAAGAAGGTGGTCATGTCACTCAACCAACTAACTTGAGTGTCGTTGCCAACTAGTTGATCTTCTTGTAACACAAGGATGGCCTTTGAAGGAGTCTCAAAAGGTGAGACAAGTTGTTCACATAGGCCCTTGCCTCTTACAAGCTTGGTGATCTTGATGTTGATATTGTATACCACAACCTTGGTTATCCACCTGACCCTCTTCTCATTGATGTCCTTGTTTAGAAGGAAATCCTTGACACTTGCATGTGGAACTAAGAGTTGGATCCTGTTGTTAGATAGCATGTGTCTAAATTTTTCAATACAACAGTGAAAACCTGCTTCTCTACATAGCTATACCTAAGCTCATAATCCTTTAATCCTTCACTAAAGAAGCCAATGGGTTGCTCCAAATTATCATTGTTCAATTGTGTTAGGACAGCTAAGATGTTGGATTCTCCTCTGAAGGTATAGTAGATAAAATCCTTTTCATAGTTAGGATTGACAAGAGTAGGGTATTGAGCAATTGCTTGCTTGGTTTCCTCAAATCCAGCCTTCCCTTCCTTGGTCCAACTAAAGGCTAAATTTTTTTCAACATGGAGGTGAGGGGTTTTACCATGGTGGCAAGGTTGGGAATGAACCTCCTCGCAAAGTTGATCCTGCCAAGGAAACTCTGTAATCCTTTTTTGTACTAAGGAGTGGAAGGGAAAGTATAGCCTCTACTCACTCTGGATCAATGGCTAAGCCTTCTTTAGATACAATGTGTCCTAACAATCTTCCTGAGCAATGGCGAATACACATTTACTTGGGTTCAAGGACACACCATATTCCCTGCATTTCATGAACACCTTCTCAAGATGATCAAAATGATTAGTTGCATGCTTTGAATATACGGTTATATCATCAAGGTATATAAGCACAAACTTTGCTAATACACCCTTGAAAGCTATGTCCATTGCTCTTTGAAAGAAGGCACTTGCATTGGTTAGCTCAAAAGGCATCTTACAATAAGCATAGGTACCCCACTTAGTAGTAAATGCAATCTTGTATTGGTCTGACTCTTGGACTAAAATCTGGTTGTAGCCTGAATACCCATCCAAGAATGAAAATCTTTCTAAGACAGTGACCTTTTGTAGAGTTTGTTTCATGGAGGGAAGGGGATAATGATCCTTAAGGGAGGCTCTATTGAGATCCCTGAAGTCTACACATAGTCTGATTTCCCCATTCTTTTTTCTTATAGGGAAAAGTTTAGCCACCCAAGAGGAGTGTTTGATTGGGAAGATGATATTGCCTTCTATGAGTTTGGTTAACTCGTTCCTCATTAGTGGCTCAATTTTGGGGTTTATTGGCCTTTGCTTTTGTCTAACTGGTTTTGCATCCTTGTTTAGTTCTATAGTATGTCGGGCTAAGCTAGGGTCAAAGCTCTTCAAATCTTCATAGGTCCAAGCAACTATGCCATCATATCTTTGACAAAGCTTAACAAAGGCTTCTTGCTCAAGAAAGGAACATACCTCTCCCAAATTTAGTGACTTACCCTCAGTAACAACAATTGGTTTATAATCACCCTTCTTTGCAGCCAAGTTCATTTTCTTCTTCAATTGATTATCCGAGTTGAAAATGACCTCCAAGGTAACTAGACCTTTAGGCAGCTTGTTGGAGATGAGCTGCATGATCTGATCTTCATATTGGTCTTGCAACATAGACTGATTTTTAGTAGAAAATTCTACTTCATTTTGCAATAAATTGACAATCTGCTGCTCACTTTCAAACACCTGCCAATTTGCTTGATTGTCTAGGGCGGCAAGCCTCACAACAAGGATGACGTGTTGTTCCTTCTTGTTTGCAGCATGCGCTGGCATGTCGAACTGAGCACCAACCACTGCCAGCCTATCAACGTGCCTATTTTGACTACTAGGAATGCTTTGGATGTTGAAGGCCTCAAATCCTTCAATCAAGTCCGAAACCCAATGTTTGTATGATTTAAGTAAGTTGTTCTTTGTTATACTTTGAGCTTTGATATGATTAACATCCAACTTATTATCCCTAAATACTTGCAAAGATCCGATCTTTCTTTTTTGTGCAAGTTAGAAGCGTTGAACTAGGGCTTCATACTCAACCACATTGTTGGTGCACCCAAAATGAAACCTAAAAGAGAAGTAGTATTTATCCTGCTCAGGATAGACAAGCATTATACCAACACCTACACCATTCTTGTTTCTTGAACCATCAAAAAACATGCTTCATAACCCCTTTGGATTTTCTTGTGTCTTGATGAGGTTAGGAATAGGAGTATCCTCCTCATGAATACAATAAGTGCCAAGTCCGATCTCCTCAATCTCAGTTAATGGATCAAACTGAAAAGCATTGCCCCCCTCATCCAGCAAGCAATCAAGAACCTCTTCTAGAGGAGTGGCAGGTTCACAGATGATACCCTCCTCCCCCTCTTCACACTAAGTGATATTCATGTTTATAGAGCTAGGGATGTAGGGCTCAATGTGGTTTCGTGCAATGGGTTCTGCTTTTATGGTAACCTTGGTACCATATCTTGTTCAAAATAGCATGTGGGACCAATCAAAAGACAAGTATCCACCTATCTTCGCAGTGAAGTCTCCAGACAGACAAATGGCAAAGAAGGTAGGGAGGTCAGTGATTGATATGTCTTGCAAAATAGTGCAACCAGGGCATGCGTGCAAGGTTAACTTCAAATTTTAAACAACCCCTACTATCTTAATAGAAGTGTCATCCAATTGGACAACCCCCTTAGTCATAGGTTCATATTCTATACCAAGAAGGTCAGTTACCTTCTTAGGCATGACTAAGCTACTAGCTCCTGAATCTATCATGCAATTGTGAAGTAAGTTATCTCCTATGATTAAAGAGAGATAGAAGGGGGGAGGCTTACTAATTTTGCCTGAACCTTCTTCCTCCCTAGATTGTACCAAACTAATTGGGATTGTCTTCCTGTTGACTGCTCCCTCATCACTTGATTGGTTGATGTCCTTCAAAGCCTCTTTAAGCAAATCCCTTTGAGATGGGATGGAAAGGGCTTCCCACATAGTGGCATTGAGGTTGGCCTTCTTCATTTGGTTAGCTATGTTGAAAGGAGCGCCAACTGATTTTGAAGGCCCCTTTGGAGCAATAAGGTGTGTCCTTGTTCTTGGGGCGACTTGAGGCTCCTGCATCTTGCTTCCTTGAACGGTATCCTGAATTGTATCCCGGATGGCTACCTAGGACGTTGGAGATGGGGCTGATGTTGAAGGTGTGGTACCTTCTACCGCTCTCTTTTCTGACCTTGTGTATTGTAGCATAGTGTCACCATTTGTTTGATTTAAACCACAAAATTTTGCTTCCTACCAATTGACAAAAGTAGAATCCCCCTGTATGTGAGCTTGATTACCAACACTTGGTTGATTTAGATCATACTGTTGATCGGCAATCGTTGGCTCATTATGCACAACTAGAGCTTGGACAAACTCTCCATTTTGGCATGCACTTTGACTGTATGGCTGATTGCATGGTTGACAGTTGACACCAATCTTGCTCTTGGGCGAGATTGTTTTGCATCGGAACTATTGCCTTTAAGTTACTTGCAACTGTAGGTTTCACACTATTCAAGGGCCTAGCATGACTCCATTGGTTTTGCCCTTGAAAAGGTGGCCTATTCTGCTGGTAATTCTGATTTTGTGCTTGATAAGGCAAACTATGTTGAGCATGTTGCCTCTTAATGTCACCAACTCAATGCCAATTTTTTGCAATAAAGTCTTGACCTCATGGAGCTCATTTGAGGATGAAGTGGATGTGGATGGCTGACTTGTAGATGCAATGGTAATAAGAGCCAAGGTGGGTTGCTAAGTAGGAGCTTTTGGGAATAGAGGCATTAGCGGCCTTGGAGCTATCTTCCCAGCCTGTATCAAACAATTTTCTGCCCTTATGGCTATATCATACGCATCTGGTACAGAAATTTCACCCATTGATTGTATCATGACAGTTACATCACTATTGAGAACTCTTAGATAATACAAGAAGGCATGATTAGGAGATGGCTTTACTAGAGTAGGGATTCTATCCCATGTCTTTTGGAATCTGAAGTTGAAGTCTCCCATGAATTCACGAGGTGCCCTCTTGATTGTAGTTAGTTGTTCAACAAGTGAAAGGTGATCACTTTTGTCTTCAAATTGTTGACACAACTTCTCCCCTAACTCGTCCCAATTGTGAATGGAGTTGGGCAAAAAAACCCTATACCACTGCAAGGCTTTTCCTTTCAAGGATGTGGCCAAGAGCCTAACAACAACATCATCCTCAGTGACATTATGGATGGAGTAGATGTTTGCAATGTCATGAATGTTCTCTATGGGAGTAGTAGTTGTTTCACTAGTGAAATAGGATGTACTCTTTAATGCAGTCACTGGTATATTATTTTTTGGCCTAAAATGAGAGGACTTCCCCCATTGAAGGTAACAAAAACTTCATTTCTGGCCATGTGAAACAATGGTCTATTAATATGAGTGGTGGGAGCCCTAGATTGCAATGGTCTTGTAAATGTTGGGGTAGAACAAGAGCTGGGTGATGGAGTGCTTGCGACCTTAACACCCTTGATTGGTGACAATGAAGGTCTCCCTCTCCATCCTCTAGAACTTGAAAACGAGAGTTCTGAAAATTGCAAATTACCTCTAGAAGACACCCTTGTATGAATTATGGGCATGAAATCAGCAACAGGTCATGAAAAACAGACAGGATATGTGAGCAGAGTCGCCAAGTGCTTGAATGATAGCTGCCTCCAAAGGCTAAGATGCTAAGAGCAGCACTATGTTCTTAGCATGGAAGTTGGAAATTTTGGATGGAACTACATAACCAATAGATTTTCCTTTGAAACGTCTTGAATGCTTGTCCCACCGAGCATGCCAAAAACTATTGTCACAAAAGTTTGCACCCTTGCTGAGCTATCAAATCAACAACCTCGTGAAACATGGAAACAACCCCAAAGTGTGGGACCTTGCGCAATGGGGTTGAATCTTCGAAGAAGGTCAGCTTCCTTCTCAATCCAGATGCAGGTGTTGAACCAACTCAACACTCCAAATTCTATTTCTAAACTTATCCTAACAGCTTGCAGAGGAAAAGGGAAGAAGGAAATACTAGAATGAAAGGAGGTGATCCACCAAGTTAAGAGATGTTCCTCTCCCCACCCCAAAATGACACAAAGAACCAATCAAAATACCCTAGAGACCCCAAACGCATGTATGGAGGTTAGAATTTGTTGAATGTCAAAGGGGAGAAGGTTTCCCACAAGTCACACTCGGAAACAAGTTAACACAGCATATACATGAGAGAAAGCCACAAAAAATACACTTAGAATGAAGGTAAGGAAACATATACAACATGCATAAGTTGAAGAGAGGCAAGAATGATGAATTCAATTCATTCTCAGGCCAATGGCCAAACTTACAATTACTAAATGCAAGAAAATATACAAATCTTCAAGAGAAGTTAAAGAGCAAAGAGTAGCTCAAGCCAATAGGGAGAGAACCCTTTACAATGAGGCTTAACAGCCTATATATTGCAAACTAGTCGCAGAGAAGAAACCAATGGTCAAAGAGGGGAAGCCTTGACCCTGAAGTACGCAAAGGAATGTCAATCTGGGAAGGTAGGGAAGTGCACGGATCTGACATGGTTGTGCGTACAAGAAACCCATCCATACCTTGACAAAGCAATCGTAAGAAGCAAAGTACTTCTAAAAGGTAGATTGCCTGACATTCCAAAGTCAAAACGTACAGACTTGACATGAAGACCATCAACTAACCATAAATAGGCATGGCCTTGGACTCCACTTGATGGCAATCCTGCAAAAATCATTAAATGTGTGCCTATAGCTCAATGAATGAAAGTAGACAAGTCGCAGGAGTTGGTGGAGCATTAAGAGCCCTAAGTGTTGATCATGCCATCTGGAAGTGTTGTAGTCACCGAACGGACATCGAGCCTTCAGCAAAACACTGCAGGGGCAAAGGGGGCGAGAACCCTGGAGTCTAGAGTAGAGGGAGGAGGAGGAGGACTTCGGGTTTCAAAGTCCAAGGAGACGGCATACCTCTTCCCAAAGAGAGAAGGGGTGGACCGGTTCCCCGCATTCTCTAATCCAAAAGGAAAGGGAAGTCCGGGTTGCAAAGTTCAAGGAGAGGCATACCTCTTCCCAAAGAGGGAAGGGGTAGATTGGTTTCCCGCATTTCGTAATCCGAAAGGAAAGGGAAGTCCAGGTTGCGTAGTCCAGGGAGATGACATACCTTTTCCCAAAGAGGGAAGGCGTAGACCGGTTCCCTACATTTCGTAATCCAAAAGGAAAGTTAAGTTCAGGTTACAGAGTCCAAGGAGACGGCATACCTCTTCCAAAGAGGGAAGGGGTAGACCGGTTCCCCACATTTTGTAATCCGAAAAAAAAGGGGAGTCCGGGTTACGGAGTCTAGGGAAACGGCATACCTCTTCTCAAAGTGGGAAGGGGGTAGACCGGCTCCTTGCATTCTGTAATCCAGAAGGAAAGGGGAGTCCGGGTTACAGAGTTCGGGGAGATGGCATACCTCTTCCCAAAGAGGGAAGGGGTAGACTGGTTCCCCGCATTCCGTAATCCGAAAGGAAAGGGAAGTCTGGGTTACAGAGTCTGGGGAAACGACATACCTCTTCCAATAGAGGGAAGGGGTAGATTGGTTCCTCGCATTCCGTAATCCGAAAGGAAAAAGAAATCTGGGTTACAGAGTCCAGGGAGATGGCAGACCTCTTCCCAAAGAGGGAAGGGGTAGACCGGTTCCCCGCATTCCATAATCCAAAAGGAAAGGGAAGTCCGAGTCACAGAGTCTGGGGAGACAGCATACCTCTTCCCAAAGAGGGAAGAGGTAAACCAATTCCCCACATTCCGTAATCCGGAAGGAAAGGGAAGTCCAGGTTACGAAGTCCGGGGAGACAATATACCTCTTCCCAAAAAGGGAAGGGGTAGACTGGTTCCCCGCATTCCATAATCCGGATGGAATGGGGCCAAAGGACTCCAAGGCATGAAAGCAAGATGCAAGGGGAAAGGGGAAGGCCTGAAGCTCACCTCATGATGAAAGAACACTTGAGCATTTTCATGATCCCTTGTCTTGGCACTTGATCAACTAGGGCATAACTGGTCCATGGAACATATCTCTGATTGGTTCTCACTAATGGACCAAGGGTGTCCTCAAGCAATTCTCTACTGCACCACCAGGATCCCAAACTAACCATATGAACAATATTATATCACTTCGCTGCTCCACTCCAATGCCATCAATAGTGCTGAATTCTACAACTTTGTTATCCTAAAGCATTCTTGCTACCAAGCTGATGGACTGATCCCAAATTATCACATTCTCATAGCCATGAAAAGTGGAGGGACAGAAGTCTCTAATCCTACCACCAACACCCAATGTCCATATGAATTTGTATGAGTTCCCAAAGCTGTGAACGACGATCATCCTAAGTGCATAATCAGACATGACAATATATGATATACTGCTGTTGTAAATAAGGACAGCATCTATTCGACTGAGAATCTCACACCAAATAAAGCAACAAGCACCTCCAATGACAATGGATAATGGGAGTGCATCAATAAGCCTACCTCCATTAAAAGAAAAATACATGTACCAAGGCTCAGCTGAAACTTATTCACTACCATTCATTATGAAGAACATTGATTATGTACACTTCATTCCTTGAAAATTAAATGGCTTCATACTCTAATAATGTATCATGAGGTAGAAGTGTAACAATAGCTTCTCCAAGAGTGTCCACATGCTTAAACAAAGTTAAATCTCTAATGCCCCCATCCATCTACACTCCTTCGTAGGCTGGTCCAAAAAATGTAAGCTCTACCATGTGAGTCTCACAAAGAGATAACTCCTCAAATTTTCCACGCATGACCAAAAGCCTAACCAAATTACTTATGCCTCCCTCTATATGTGTAGGTATAACACAAGTGGCTGATCCACCAAGTGTATGCTCAGCTATCCCATCTTCCTCTCTGACTTGAGCCTTCAACGGATTCACAAAAAGAAATAACTCCTGGTCCTCATACTGTATACAAACAGAAATCTCTGAACCATACCTCTTTCCATGTCCACACAATTCTGAATGTTTCTTTTGTAAGCACTGTCTTGCTTAGGCAATCAACCACTTGGCCTCCCTATTTGTTTGTAACGTACCTTGTAACTTCTTTACATCCTTCAAGGTCTGAAGTACAAAATCGGAACCTTTGTGGCTTGAATCTTCAATACATTCCTCACACAAAATTTGATTGCTTATATTAGAAGACTCCTCAATACCATCATCCTTGTGTGAAGTGGCTGCTATCTCATTATCATGCAAAGGTGAGGGACTGTTGTTGCCAAGCAAAAAATCAGAATGGCAATCATACCTTTCTGTAGTGTCCTCAAGAGCCTAAAACAATCCTTCCTTCTTTGTTGAAGGTTCTTCATCAAGTGCTGCTCCACGAGATGACTCTAACTGAAGATCACATGCTTCAAGCTTGATTCAAGCCTCCATCCTCTTGGCTGTCATGTTCATAGGTGTGCCATTGATTTTTGTTGTCCCAAAGTGTGTACCACACCAAAAAGCATTCTCCTCAAGGTTGCCAACTGAAGTACTGCTGTCACCAATCGGAAAATCAGAATTTTCTGAATTTAGGGCAGCATCACATCCAATCAAGAAGTGTAATGTCCCTTATTGAGAAACTTAAATTCTGCTTATAATTAATGGGATTCAGATGACCAGTATGGCAAGACTAGATGTAAACTATACTACCTTTGTCTTATTTTAGAACAGCTTCTATATTAAATTGGTTTTGGTGCTCGATAATTTCGCCTTCGGCCTGCCCACGAACTTCTTCAAATCTGTGTTTAAAGGATAAATACTAATTCCACCATAATTGGAATGAAAGATCTGATTGAATTATGTATCCATTATCCTTGAAGGATCGCATCATGAAAGTCACACCTTATCCCATTCATGCTTCTTCATAAGGGATCGTGACTCCTTATTACAACTCTCGCTGCTGATCCTTATCACTGTTTAATCGTTGCTCCTTTACTTGTATTTTAACCGGGCCTTTTTCATTAGTAAATCAGTTAATGATTAATTAATCAGGTGTTATCTTACGCATTATTCATTAGTCATAATCGCTATTCAGACATTTGTTGTCATTTCAACAAATATCGATGGGTGAATGGCTATGGTGTGCATTAGTTAATGCAATCTAATTATCGGCATCTGCCCAAGCTTGCTTTTTATATTACTGTCGGTCCATTCCTTAATCGTGGATGATCATTTTCGATCATGAAAACACGGTTATCACCAATGGCTAATATTCGTTACCATGATTGGTATATACCCAGTTGATATTCTAGCAGCTATGTTCGATATTTAGTTCTGAAACGTATACACTCTCAGCAATCATTTGCATTGTTGATCTGGTATTAGTATCTTCTATCTCATGATAGTCTTGTATTGAACCCATGTTTCCTTTATAGATATCTTCTCCTTGATTAGAGACTCACGATGTGAAGCATTGATACTCCTATGACTGCTCCTTATGCATCGATTATATGCCTTGATCAATCAATCCAATCAAAGCATAATATCACTGCATTATTTATTTATCTTTTGAGATAGCATAAGTATGTACATGTTGGAGACTTGTTATGACGTTCCGATGGCTGGGATCATCTTCCTTATTCTCTTTTTGACCGGTTTATAATAGACATTGATCTATGGGATCGCTGATTTGGATATGGTTGATATAATGATCGTAAAGATTATTCGGTCTCTTTTTGAATTTTATTTACAAATTCGTCTCCAAGGGAGACTTCTCAAATTTGGATGATCTCAGTGGGTAATGCTTGGGGGGGACTAATCTTAGTTTAGGAATGGGACATTACAAGAAGTCATCCTCTTCAAGATGAGATGTCAAAACACAAGGAGATCTATTCCATTCTGAATCAAGAATATTTTTTTTCACAATTGCACCACTATCACCCATCGATGGCCCACAAGGAGTATAAACAATCTTTCCTCCTTCGATCATAGTTTGAGCCTTCATTGCAACTTCTTCATTAAGATGTTGCTACTCAACAAAGGCTGGTCCAAAAAGTATCCAACTGAAAATGGTTGCAAACTAAATCCTCTTCTCTATGGAGATCCTCCATCCCCTCTACTATTTTATTAGTTTCCTCTGCCTTAGGTGTGGCTGCAAGAAATTGATTCATCTTCTTTTCTTCTTAACGTATTAAAATATATCTCATCAAGCTGGAGGCAATGATCCCTATCCAGAAGTAGGTGTATGTAATTTAATTTCATCACAACCAAAGCTTCTTTGAGTGCCTGTAAAAATGCAAGAGATAGTCCTCCTTCAAGGCCTTTGTGTCCTTTAGTCTTCCAACAATAATCTGCCAGTATCTTAAGAGTATCATCAAAGTTAGCTAGGGCAGCAATAATCATGTCTTTGTTCACCCTCAATTGATCTTCCAAGTGATGTGACTCTTGAAGTCTAACATTTTCAAACAAATGTTGTGATGTTCCTTCATAATCATGCCATTCAAAAACAGCTCCCTTCATAACATGTCTTCCACAAAACTCACGTTTTGAAGCTAGGCCAACATCATATTCAATCAAAGGATTATCAACACAACAAAGAGTAGAATCACTTACCTCATGCTCTTCTTCAACCGCTGATGCAAAATCAGACTGCGAGAAGTCTGAATTTTCATCTTTAACTTCATACTTATCAATCCATTCTTGAACATTCTCAATGCAAGGCTAATGTGATGGCAAAGGACTGCTGGTCACTCTCAGAAAATTAGAATCATGTGCATGCCTCTTCAAAGTGTTTTCACTGTCCTTAATTGCATCTTCTTCCAACATAGGTTGCTTCTTCATAAGCGCTGGTTTATGAGAGATCTCCAACTAAAAGTCACACATTCTCCCAATTGTCTTAGCTGTCATTAAACTGATCCATACCTACACCTCCTTAGCTGTTATGTTTTTTAAGTTCAAGCAACTCCATGTTGAAGTATCCGTGACAAACCAAACATTATCAAACTGAAGGACCTTCTTGTCAGGCAATTTCTTAGTCTCTACAATCAGCTCTCTAAGACAAAATGCTTCATATGATATTAACAAGTATTCCTCCAATATAATCATGTGTACAAAACAAGGGAAATCAATCTACTCTAGGCTGACCATTGGATTGATTCTTGCTGATGAAAATCCTCATATGGCTGAAGTAAACTTGTGAACAAGGCTTCATCCTCCTTGGGGCTTCCATGTGTTTGGTTAGGAATCCAAACTTCTAGACATGCTGGTTATATTTTGTATTTTCCATGATCAATTGTGGGCTGTAAATCACCAACAAGTGATTCTGCTTTCTTCTCCATCCTATCTTCAATAATGGCTTATGAGTTTTCTTCTTCCAAGATTGTTTCTACTGGCTTCAGCTCTTCACTCTTCTTATTCATTTCAATATCACCGTCCAACTTGTCGCTAAGACAATAATTTGGTTCATCATACTTGGAATCTTCGTCTTTGGTAACATCCTCAAACTTTTTAACCATTCTGTCTCCCTCTTGACTAGACACATTTTGACTTTCTTTTGATTCTGATTGAGTTTCTGATTTAGGATTCAATTCTTCTTTCCTTTTTCTTATGTAGTATCTGTCAAAAGATTTCGTGGCCTTAACCTCAGGTTCACTTAAGTATTCATCAAAAATTATGATAACCTCCTCATTCACGGGTATAGCAATACTTGTCAAACTTTGATAGTCCTGAAATGATGGTAGATTCTTCATCCTTTGATATCTGTTAAACCATTCAGCAATTTTAGAAACTGCAATTTTATTTTCCCTCTCTTCCATTTCTATAATCATCCTTAACATCCCACAGGTTAGCAGAATTTTGGCTCTGATACCATTGAAATGATCCTTGCCAATATCACAGTCAAACATTCACAGTTAGGCACATTTAGTTAGTTTTGGGTTTCATTTGCTATTCAAGTATTGTCTCAGATTCATAAGTTTAGACTGTTGTCCATAATTAATACACAGAAAAGTATACCAAAATCTGAAACTGTACACCAATAATAAATTAATAATGATAAGCAATTTGCTGGTAACTGTTGCCCTTTTATATCAGATAGGTGCAATAACATTAGCTCATAATATATCACAACCACCTAATACAAAGGAATTCCTTGAGAGCAGATTGCACCTTGTATACAGAGCTTGGAAATGCAATGTCTTTTCCAGTTTGATATATAGCAGCATAAACCAACAATGGTTTCAACACCAACACCAGATATTAACATTTCTGAAATTACAGACTGAAGCAAAGACAAAATAGGAAGCTGGTAATCAGACCTGTCATGAATTCGATAACTCCAGGTACAGCATTGGAAGTTGCTTCTGGACATACAATAATAGAAACCCTTACAGCAATGTCTCACACTCTGAAAAGAATATAAAGCTCTCGCAGAATAGGAATATCCGAGACTTGAATGAGGTCGTCCTCAATCTCCAGTGTGTAGGAAGAAAAGTGCACAACCAGCAGTTCCAGTACTGCGATAATCTTGTGGTGCCCACACTTAACTATAATTGCCGTCTCAGCTAAAATGTTTACCTCTCACCAAACGTTAAAAGCTCATTCGAGCTAATATTGAGGGTTAGTTCATATAATAGACTCCACAGCAATATGAAATATAATCACCAGCATGCAATATTGTTCTGCCAAATACAATTAAACTCTATTCCAACTCACGGCACTTACAACAAACCTTATTCTCCAAAGAGCCGATACAAATGCAATTCCTTCCTTTACCAAAATCTCTAACCCACGACTTTGACAATATAAATCACTCCCTTATTGTTCCACAAATGAGATATAAATATTCAACGGCAGATATAAAGTATTAAACCCCATGCACTTGGCATCCAATTCAATTTAAATAAAATATTTCTTTGAATCAACTCCTTAATAAAGAAAGGTTCACGCCAAATAATAAATCTTCCACAGAACCATGTCTTCGGACATGTAGTGCTGCAGTTAAAACACTTTGTTGGTGAAGTGGCCACCAAGGTTCAAATTTTTGCTGGGCCTTGTGCCTTCGCTGGGCCGTTGTGCTCGCGGATTTGAGCAAGTGAAGTGTGGGGATGAGGTCCCCCGTTTGTGGCCTCACTGGTTCATAGCTCCAGGTCAAAAGCATTTACCCCTTACATAAAAAAATTAAAAAAATAAAAAAATAAAAAAATCTTCCACAGAACCTATTTATTCTGAATAAAATATTCCAAATAGATACAAAATACATTAGATCTGCAAATATCTTATTCCTGCAAATTTGTCTCCAAAGGGGACTTCACAATTTTGGCTTAGTTGTGAACTCCGTCATGAATCCACCTTTTAGGAAGAGCTAGGTTTTCATCCAGCCCTTTTGTCAAACTCCTGAAGGTTTTCGTCCCCAGAAATTATAAATCTTTTATCAAATCTCAAGCATACCCTTGCCACAACCCCAGGACCTCCTTATAAAGCCCTCCAAGAAGTATCTAGAAGATAGGCCGACCCGGAGAAATATATTTAATAAAATTGACATAATATTTTATTATTATTAAACTAATGAAAATTAAGTCGTCATTTGAATATTTTATTTAGTTTTGACAACTTAATAGAAAAACAATTTAATTAATTGTCACTTTAAAAATCGGGAACATTATAAACTTGCAGCTGTGTTACAAGTCTGAATGTTCGTCTTCCACCAGTGCATGAAAAGTACTCTGAGTTCTTTCTAGGTTCCTCCAACTTCAGCATGTACATGAGATTACAACTGAGAAAGCATTAGGATTCATTATTGTGGAAGATGGAAACAAAGAAAATTTAAGTTATGTGTGAAATAAAACTTGGAGTAATTCCCCATCTCATGAATGAGGCCATCACCATTTTTCTCTACCAATCCTTGTTCCTAAAGGATCTACTGTGCTCTATTTGGCTATTTAATCCAGAAGGCAATATCAACAAGCTATAAAAGGTTTCAAAAGAAGATCTACTTCCAATGCTCCTATTACTTTGAGGCAAATCAACTCAAGGAGGGATGAATGTTATGGAGCTTTATTGTAACTATTGTGATATTTGACATGGTGCATTTGAGTCAGTCGGATCCATTATAAAGTTTTAATAAATTTCTTATGTGGATACATTAAGCTCAATTTTGTAAGCCCACTTTTTACCAATCTTGCAGATCAATTTAATATGAATTATGTGGGTCCATTGAAATTACAATGCACACAAGAAGCAAAAGAGCTAAAGCGGAAATAATGTTATAAAGAGACTCTTAAGGAGTGGCAAAGAAAGGGAAATGTTCTCTGGAGAGCAGTTCTTCTACACAAGTCTGAAGACTATGCTTGGCATGTTGATTTTAAGGTAGTGCTCGTTAACCACAGGCAAACATCAGATCTGTTGCCTTCCCAACCATAGACGATAAGCTCTTATCGTCACCCCCGAGCACGCTACATAAATTTCTCACCATCAATTGATCTGCTTGTACATGAATTCGATCTGCCTGATTATGATCGAACTTGTTGTCTTATCTCTGTTCCAAAGAGGGAAGACCACGTCCATATATATCCATCGAAAGGAGATATCCAAGAGTCGGCTCTCATCAAGGAGGCACGACCTTCATGAAGCATCGCATGCCTTCAAATGAGGGGTGGCGGACTTTAACCAAAAGTCAACCCCTTTGAAACAAATCCGATAAGTCAAACTCGATAATGTATGTTTAATCATTAAACCTGATAATGCATATGTGACTCAATAAAGATATTAAAGGATTAATATGAGTTATAGATTCATCAAATGTGTAAGGCCAATAGGCCATTCACACATTTGATCTTGCTGAGTCGGCCTGTAGGATTTCTACTGATGCTATATCATCAACACTCCCTCTTAGCTAGGAAGGAATCCTTATAATCTCTACAAGTCACATCACCTCATCATGGTGACTAACATAATGACTACACTCGTGTGAATGAAAGAAGCTTATCACCTCATTGTGATAGCATATCACCTAATCGTGATGTTTGACCACACGCTACTCTCAGAGGGTGAATACACACAAATGCTAAGTCATGGAGTCTCTCACATGACATCCACCATACCTGCTCGCAGAGGGTGGATCCACCATACCCTACTCGCAGAGGGTGGAACAAGGGCTGGAACCTCAAACTTCTCTCACAGAGAAGAATGCGTAACAAGGGTTGAAACCTCAAACTTCTCTCACAGAGAAGAATGCACAACAAGGGCTGATACCTCAAACTTCTCTCACAAAGAAGAATGCATAACAAGGGCTGAAACCTCAAACTTCTCTCACAGAGAAGAATGCACAACAAGGGTTGATACCTCAAACTTCTCTCACAGAGAAGAATGCATAACAAGGGCTGATACCTCAAACTTCTCTCACAGAGAAGAATGCATAACAAGGGCTGAAACCTCAAACTTCTCTCACAAAGAAGAATGCATCTCCACCATGCCTACTCGCAGAGGGTGGATCCACCATACCTACTCGCAGAGGGTGGATCGAGACCTTTCACCTCAAACTTCTCCCATAGAAGAATGCATTAACAAGGGATTGCACCTCGAACTTCTCCTCACAGAGAAGAACTCATTAACAAGGGATTGCACCTCGAACTTCTCTCTCATAGAGAAGAACTCATTAACAAGGGATTGTACCTCAAACTTCTCTCTCTCAAAGAAGAACTCATTAACAAGGGCTTTCACCTCAAATTTCTCCATCACAGAGAAAAATGCATCAACCAAATCTTCATGATGACGTGGCTCCCTCTGAAGCTGAAATGTCAAGCTCCCTCTGAAGCTAAAATATTAGGCTCCCTTTAAAGCTGAAAAACAAGCTCCCTCTGAAGCAAATATCAACCTTTTGACCTCTTCGTCCAAGGTTACTTCTGACAATATGTCAGACTCCCTCTGAATGCTGATTCTTCCTCTGTGAAGAAATGCAAGCAATCTTCCTTCCTTGAATAGAGATTCGTCAGTGCCTGAACCTTGGGTAGAGTGACTGCCAATGAAAAGCATAATTCTGGCAGCAATGCCAGGCACACAAGCCCCAACCAGCCCCATGGCCACGCTAAGAGCAGTGCCAATGCAACATTCAACTCTTGCATCTGTCTGCGCCGCCCACGGATCCTTCTACAACTCTTCCAAAACCAAATTCAAAGTGAATTCACACTGGGAAGCTGGCAACAAGAATCGGGCGATGCTCTGAGCAAAGAGGCCATCCTTGACGTTGACTACATCGTTAGCAAATTCGCAGATAGCGTCAAGCATTCTATCAATCTATTGCCGCAAATTAGGATTGGGAGCAATACTAGACATAATGAGCCAATAATGCCCGACCATGCAGCCCTTGTTCAGATTGGCAATCGAACCAGCCTCAAGCTCTTCCAAGGCCTTAAAAGCGCTTTGAAACTTGGGTTCCATCACCTCCACGAATTCATCCGTAAACCCCATTCGATTGACATCGATATACAATCTGAGCTCCTTGTGTTGATAAAGCCAATCCGAGTATCGATTCCACAGGGTTGCGGGCTCCGTCTCTAGTCCTTTCTTCTTCTACAAAGAATTTGTATCGAGCACAAAAACCTCTCCAGCCACAACAGCCCAAGTTCAAGTCAAACTCGATAATGTATGTTTAATCATTAAACCTGATAATGCATATGTGACTTAATAAAGATATTAAAGGATTAATATAAGTTATAGATTCATCAAATGTATAAGGCCAATAGGCCATTCACACATTTGATCTTGCTGAGTCGGCCTGTAGGATTTCTACCGATGCGATATCATCAACATGGCCAAGGTAGCGTCCACACTTATTACTGTCCCATATTTAGTCCAAGTCAGATTCAATACCCTCTCATAAAGTTCTCTTCTCTCCTATGTACTCTCTTCTATTTTCCACTATATTACAGCTATAAACAAACAGTTATGTTTTCTTTCCAGTCTGTAATGTCCCCTGATAGGATATTCCTATATTTTTGCCCAAGCACCTTGTAAATGCACAGGCCTTCTGTTTATATCAATCTGATCTGCTGCCTATACTCAGAGATATCAGTGTAGGAGAATCCTTTCTATTCCATCAGGTTTGGTTCTCTGGTTATTGATTTAATGTTTCCTCTTATTTTCCTTCGATGCCTGCTTGATTATTGATAGCAGATTTGTATTCATGTTCTGATCTCCTTGATAATGTCCGTATCATTCTTCCATTTTTTTTATAATTCTGATTTAAGTCTGCTCCTAAATCTGCTTTTAATGCTTCAGATATTTTTTTTTATTCCATGGATCCTTCCTTCTCAAATGAAAACTTCTTCCCTTTATATCCTCCAATGTGAGTGAGAGTCACACCTCTTCATATTGGTCACAACATTTCACAATTAGCACCCTTCAAAAGGGTCACAACCTTTCATCATTTCTGCCCCTTTGAAAGAGTGACTTCCTTATCTTCTTCCCATTAATACTTCCTTAATTCCTTTGCTCCCTTCTTTCTTCCTTATCCCTTTTCTCCCCAAATGAAGTTCTCTTCTCTCCCTTTTATATCTCGTGTTTGAGGGAGACACAACTTTTCATTTCATGCCTTTTGACCATTCATTAAACTTAACTAAATTTTCATTATATTAAATTTTATTTTATTCTTTTATATTTTAATTTATTATTATTATTTATTAATAAATTATTAAATCCTATTTCAACAAAGGGATATTACACAGTCTTAACAAACAGTTGTTATTTTTTTCTGTTTCAACAAACAACCATGTTATCTTCCCTGTTTGAGCAAACAACCATGTTATCTTCACCATTTCAGAAAATCTAAGTGTAATTTTAACATAAGGTAGATCAGATTTCAGATACTACAGAACTCGGGTGGACTGCCCTGCCATTCCAGAATTCCAATTTTCTATATTAGTTCCTCTGGCTGAATTACACACAATTTGCCACAATTCATACATCAGCTCTTATTTTCACCTTTTTAGCATATTTCAAAAAATTTCAGCACTTTCTGTTCCACATTTCCAATAGTTAAGGCATCTACTAGTTTCATGTTTTCAGAATTTCAGCTCATAGCATCATCGGTGTACTTTTAGTAGTGATCAGTATAGAATCATTACAGAAAACAGCTTGAAATTGTCATGAATCATTTCAAGAAGTTTCTCTTGTTTGCAGAAAAATTTCACAAACCAGGAAATAGTTTCCCAAATTCAGAGGTAATTCTGCAATAGAACTGTGAATATCATAATATTGGAAATTGTTAAAAGGCCATTACATAAACAATGCCCATGTAGATAAGGCATCACACCTTCTTCCAATTACATATTTAGCTTTTACTATTTTCCAAATGGAGTGATGTTTTGCTGAGGCTAAAACTTACAAACCATATCAAATTCGCATGTTAGAACTTGTAATCTGGGATGTCAAAATCATGTTGTAGTAGAAACTACAAAGTGTGAAAAAGAGATTTATGAAAAGTGACCGTTTTTCCTCCACATCAAAAACTCATCCCCAATCTAATGAATTGTCCAAGAATTACACACAGCAATGTTAAAGATGATAGAAAGGGCAGATAGAAGAACTGATCAGTGTTCGAGTTGGTGTAGTGTCTCCAAAACCATTTCCATTAGCTATTATGGCTTTTGCATTGTTAGTGCAGTTTGTGATTTTGTATCTTCTGAATATTAATAATGAATGGCCCATTCTGTAGGCCCATAGGGGCTCTCCGCTTTCATAAGATAGTCAATAAATGGCCTGTAAACATGTAAATATCTTTGTGTATACATAAATCTTTTACCTTATTTGAAAAAATATTTAAAGATAACACAATAAAGGACAATTCTTCGTAGCTATAGAGAATTTTTCTGCACCTTTCATTTAAATATATATAATCTCAAATATTGGAAAGACATTTACACAATGTCCAAGAAGTTGTAGTGCCATGGTAACAGGGTTAATCATTAGGCCCTTAGGGTATAATCCAGTTTAGATCCTCCTCACACCCAAAATGCGGTCCATAATTCTGATGGACATGTGGCAAGTTTCTGGTGTAGTGAAGATAAGGGGCAATCCATCTTACGCATGTTTACAAATATTAAGAAAGTGGTTTAATCTTAGCCCACAAGTGCTAAAGGTCGCCAATTACCTCACATTAAACAGAAAATTAATTTAAAAAGATTTGTGTTAAGTAAATGGTTCAACAGCAAAAAGTCCAGTTTCAACCGCACCAGTGAGAACTTTTAAGCTCTCTATGCAGGACCAAACCCTTCCAAGTACATAAGGACCACAACATGGCTCAGTCAGTCATATGGAAGAAGCAAGCCACATAGGTTAAGCAAAAATGAGCTTAATTTAGAAAAGGCGCACATTATTTTGTCTTTATAACAATTAATTAAAATCAATGGAGAAAAATTGTGGATGGGATGAGTTCAAGTGGTAAGAATATTGGAGTTTAGAAAGCAGGAGCTGGCTTCAAAAAAAACATAAAAATATTTAGAAATTGGATCAATGCCTCATCAGCTAGCTAGATGTAGCACACCTCAAGAGATGAATTTGACAGACGAGATAACCCTAATCATGGCATTTGTGGCGTCTAGACCAAAGTTAGCCTACAAAGGAAGGTTGCCAAATAAGATACAATTAAAACAGGGAAAAGAGAAGAAAAAAAGAAAACTCTGCGCTGTAAATTATTTATACATTCCATGGTAAAGAAAAACGATGAAACAGAATAAGAAGAGAAAATGGAATTGAAGGGCATACATGAGAGTCGACGAGGTTTCCAGTGAGACCAGGTCCATTGGGCCCCGCGCACAACCGAGCAATAATTACATTCATCTCTTGTTCAATGCCACTCCTCCTGTCAATAAGGTCTTTCGTCTCTGCCTTTACATTTGCTCCCACCATTCTCGCCTCTTGTTAAAACACAACCAAAAAAAATTCCTTTTTTAATACCAGGAAGCCTCACCGGGTTTCATATTTCTTTGCTAATAAATAGTAGAGAATAATTTACATGGTATACCTTCAAGAGTCCACAGACAGCGTGAAGCAATGCTCCAATGGGTATTATAATGGCGGTCTAAGCTCAATTTTACTGGACAATTAAGGAGGCCTCAACTTATCCGCGTTAAAACTAATTCGCCGTGAGCCAGAGTTTTCTGTTTTTCTTCAAGGTTAGTATTGCATCCCTTGGTTGCTATTTTCTGTTTTTCTTCAATCAATCATCTCCTAGAATTTAACACGTCAAACAATTGTCTTGTAATTAATTATATTTTTTATTTTTGTTATTATTTGAAAAACGTCGATGTTGTGCACAATTAGTATAAAAACAAGTGTAAGTGCCAAGTAGCGGTCAGTAATTACAGTTTTAATAGAGTAATAAATGTAATAAGATGTTCCAGTTTTATTCCAAACTGAAATTCGTGAAATCTCAAATTATGGCTTGGAATAAATTGGTCTTTAAGAATATTTTTCATGAAAAAGAGGCAGTTGCCAATGATTTGAAGGTTGTTAATGAGGAGATTATTAGACATGGCACTAATTCCTCCACTAATAATGCTCAAAAGAAATTGCAAGCTTACTGGGAGATCCTTTGCTCCTGGGTTGAAATCTATTGGCAACAAAAATCTCGTGAGGTTTGGCTTAAAGAAGGTGACAGGAATACTGCCTTCTTTCAAGCTGAAGCCAAGCTTAAAAGAGCCGCTTCTACAATTTTTAGTATTAAGGATTCTAAGTCTGGTTATATCCTTAATTCAGATCAGCAAATTAGAGAGGAGGGGGTGTCCTTTTTTAAGGAATTGTTATCTCCTTCTTTTTCTTCTTCCTCCATGGATCATCATGTGGATTTGCTTTTAGATTCTATCCCCTCCCTTGTTTCCCATGAGGATAATGACTTTCTTATGAGGCCTTTTTCTTTAGATGAGCTTCATTCTGTTGTTTTTTCCATGGCCCTTGACAAAGCTCCAGGTCCTGATGGGTTTACTATCTTGTTCTTTCAGAAATGTTGGGATTTTATTGGTTTTGACTTAGTAATGGCTTTGGAAGAGTCTAGGAGGGGTGGGTATATCCTAAAAAATTTTAACATCACTTATATTGCCCTTATCCCGAAATCTAAGAATCCCCAAACTTTTGTTGAATTTAGACCCATTTCTTTGTGCAACTCTATTTACAAAATCTTCACCAAGGCTATTTATTTAAGACTTAAAATTCTCCTTCCTCATATCATCTCTCCTCAACAAGGAGGTTTTGTTCCGGGTCGGGAAACTCATGAGGGAGCAATTGTTGCTCATGAAACTTTACATTCCATAAATATGTCCAATATCCCAGCTTTTGTGGTCAAACTTGATATGATGAAGGCTTATGATAAAGTTTGTTGGGCTTTTTTGCTCAAAGTTTTGAGAAAATTTGGTTTCTCTGAAAGCTGGTGTAAATGGATCAAGAGTTGTATTTCTACTGCTTCATTTTCTGTTATCATTAATGGAGCTCCCTCTGGATACTTTTCTTCAACCCAGTGTGTTAGACAAGGAGACCCTTTATCTCCTTTCTTATTTATCATTATGGCAGAATCTTTTAGTCGATTGGTTATTAAGCAAAGGGATCTGGGCTTTTGGAAAGGGGTATTAATTCCTAACTCTGATATGTCAATCGCTCATAACCTTTTTGTTGATGATACACTTTTATTTGGGTCTTCTTCTATCCAAGAGGCTACTCATATTAAATTTATTTTGGATACTTATACTGCTGGATCTGGCCAACAAATTAGCCCCCATAAATCCAAGATCTTCATTTTTAATACTCCTCAGTTGGTGGCTGATAGACTTGTGAATATCTTAGGTTTCCCAGTAGACTCTCTTCCTTCTACCTATTTGGGGATTCCTTTCTTTATGGGATCTGCTAAGTCTTCTATTTGGAATTCGGTTATTGAGAGACTTAAATCTCGTATTTCTGCTTGGAAGGCTAGGTGGTTGTCTCTTTCAGGTAGGATACTTCTCATTAAAACAGTCCTATCTGTCATTCCCAATTACTATATCTCAGTTCTTCAAGCTCCTAGATCAGTCATTTCCCAAATTGAAAAGATTATTCGATCTTTTCTTTAGAAAAACAACATGACAGAAGATAAAAAAATTCCACTGATTTCTTTGACCAAGATGTCTCTTTCCAAGCAAGTTGGTGGTGTTGGGATTCATGACTTATCTAAAAGAAATAGGGCTTTTGGGGGCAAACTAGTTTGGTTTATGTATGCTAAGCCCCAATCTTTGTGGTGCCAAATTATGCAGGCTAAGTATTTGGATTCCCAAAACCCTGCTAGGATCTTCACAATTTATAATCCTCCACAGGGGTCTGCTATTTGGAACTTTATGATCTCATGTAGGGAAGTGGTCTCTAATTTTCTCTCCTGGCATGTCCATTCGGGGGAGAATATTCTTTTTTGGAAAGACTCCTGGAATGGCTTTCCCCCTCTTTTGCAGCATGATTCTCTTGCTTCTGTTTCAGTTGTTCTTTCTCAATCATGGGGAGTTAGATTGGTTGATTATGTAGATAGTGTTGATCTGTTTTCTCACAAGGTCTCATGGAATGTAATGTCCCCATTTTGCGAGCATTAGAGTTTGTAAGAATTAGCCTATCATTTGACCCTCGTAGGCTAACAATTATTGATAGAGGGCCTCGTGTGGCAGTTACTTGGTGATTAGAGACATTACTATTTAATATCTATTGATGAATATGTAGTATCCCTTGGCTAATCTGACCCTGTTTTGCTTATATGAACACCAAGGAATATTGTCAAACATTTGGCATACAACGTTTGAAGCCGCTATAGTGAATTCTTAATTTGTCTTCTTTGGGTTTGTAGGCTGCAAATGAAGTTGTGGAAAGCTTCTAACAATGCAAAGTTGTTATAGAAATGATATACTAGCTGTTTTAGACCTTTCCACACATATGTAATGACTGAAATTAACTAGTACAGCTAGTTGACATTAAGACAAACACTTGTCATGCATCCGAAAGTACACCTACAACCATTAGGCATTTAAGCAAACAATTGGCATGAAAGCTAAATGGCTGATCAATGTTGAATGTGGAATATGCAAATTATATCTCCATTAAACATATGCAACCTCCAAATATTTCATGATATAATCATAATAGAAAATGATGCAATGAAGTAATGATTTTCTAATACAATGACCATAGATAGAAAACCTGGTATTTCAATGGCTGCCTTGATATATTGGTTTGATTCTTCTCATATGCAAATCCCTTGTCACATATATATAGCTGTTCAACCTCTCTAAATCCCCTTCTATAGAACTCCAACTACTGTAGCGCACTGTTCATGCGCACTGTTCACGGCACTGTAGTGCACTATTCACGGCACTGTTCATGCGCACTGTTCACGGCACTGTAGCGCACTGTTCACGGCACTGTTCATGCGCACTGTTCACGCGCACTGTTCATGCACACTGTAGCAGCAAGAACAAACTTGCAATCTGCTCTTAAAACCTTGAATAATTTGTTGCCAAATAAGGATGATTCACAACCAACTATAAATGTTCTTCAACAATAAACTTCAAACCCTTGTAGAAAACTTCACCAATTTGCACAAATGAAAGAACTGAAGTATTCTTTCCCACAACTGCAATAATTCAGGTGTTATTTCACTCCTTCAAAATTGCTATCAATAGGAAGTTTTCGTTTCCTATGATCAAAGAAGAAAATTGCGAAAGCCCTAGGCTTCACAACAAAAATCAATCAAAATACTATTCATCAACTGGATGCCGAGAATGAACTCTTGCCTTTCCTTTTATTCTTTCCTTAAGAGAGCTCAAACACCTTCCTGGCCAATGTGGGATAAAAGATTTATTCCCACATTAAATTATTCACTTAACGCACTTTATTATATTAAAGTGACTTTATTATTATAAAGTTACTTTAGAACTTTATAATAATATTAAAATATTAAATAAATCACTTAAGTCACTTAAACTTTAATATCTCTTGATGTACTTGTCTGATTGCTAAGCCGTCTGAGCCAGGAGTCGACTCTCCCTGTTCTCCATGTGATTGGATGCCTGTCTAAAAATAGAAACCCTGAATAGTGACTTACTATAAATAGTAAGTATGTGGAACTGAGTCTAGAAATAGCTGCAAAGGCCCAATCAAGGTTGACACTGCCAATAAGCTCTGCTCAGGTGTCTTACTATTAATAGGAACCCTTACTCTCCCAAAATAGTAACTTACTATAAATAGTAAGTGTGCCAATCTGAGTCAAAAAACCTGTGCAAAGGCCAAAACCTAAATCCAGCTGAAGAGTAATGTCTCTAATCACCAAGTAACTGCCACACGAGGCCCTCTATCAATAATTGTTAGCCTACGAGGGTCAAATGATAGGCTAATTCTTACAAACTCTAATGCTCGCAAAATGGGGACATTACAGTCCGCCCTCCCTGAAATTGCTTGTCCCCAAGCAATCTCCACTGCAAAGAAACTCCAATCCTCGGGAGGCCCAAAAGGAGAATTGTGAAATGTCCCACACATCCTTAACTGACTCCTGTAGCACCAACATAAACATAGTTGCGCACAATATCCCTGGATCCCAAACCCGGAATGGAAGTCGGCCAAGCCTAATACCCTCTGACTTCCTCTGCGCTACTCTGATCTCAACTTCACCATGCCATAAGTGGTGAAGCAAACCAATGGGACCCATCCAATACACTGTGCCAAATTTGTCGCCTCCTGAATCCCAAAACAACTGAACCCCACATCCATTCGCCATATAGAGATAAAAATATCTGGAAGCGTCTATAACACAATATCTCTCTACAGCTCTCGATAAACTCCCATGGATGTGATAACTAACCAAACCATCATGCCCACTGACACCATAGCCATCCTGTAACCATGTACCCATAAGAAAACTTTGTGACATAGAAGTAGCAAACCCTGTTGGATACATATCAGCATGATGTATAACTGACAGCTGTCCCTGCAAGTAATCCCCCATAAACTACTGAGTCGGGCGCTCGCAACTGCTAATCCCATCTTCTGAAGATGATGAATACCCATCCCACAAAGGATGGCATCTCGGAGCCAATCCACACGGATGCATCATCAAGTCCTCTGTGTGTGGATCAAAAGAAAAATGATGAGCACTCCTCACTGTGTAGTCGCGGTAAAATTCTTCAACCTCTGTCAATGGCTCATCACTAACAACACTTGAATCGAGCAGCTGATCCCTTTGATTCTGAAAAACAACAAGCTGGCATCCAAAATCAGCTGCATGGGATGAAGTGACAGATTTGCTTCCAGGAGATGGGAACAAATCAACATGGGAGCCATACTCCCAACTAGATGACACTCTGCAAATGCCCTGTGAGGACGGAGTAGCGTTGTGTACTACCACACAACTCTCAAGAGAATCCACCATTGTGACACAAGAGCTACCAGTAAACTGTCCTGCATCAACTGTCACAGTACTGACCTCAGGAGAACTTGATGCAACTAGTGGTTCTCGACTGCTCTCAACCAAGGTACTCATCCCAGCTGAAACTTTCGTACCTATATCTGTGATAGATGTAACCACATCCTCACTACAACCAGTGGATATAAAATCCTCATCAACTGCCTCTGTATATAACTGTACTATATTTGCAGTTGGTGGAGACTGTGCCAAACTCAACTCCTCGGTAAGCTTCTCAATCTGCAACTGTGACTCTTGAAGAGCCAACTCGACACTCTGCAATGAGTCCATAGTCACCTCAAGCTCATGAGTGAGCTCATCGACCTGCTCCTCCTTTCCCTTCAATGCATCATAACAAATGCAATCCCACTCGAGAAGAAAATCCCTGTCCGCAAGTAGTTTTAGGTAATTTTGTTTCATCATTCCAATTGCTTCTCGAAGTGCATGTATCTCTGCAAGGGAAAAACCACTATCATCATGCTCATCTGTCAAAGGAGTACTCCAACCATAGGTAGCCAACATCTGACGAGCAACATCAAAATGCTCAATGGTTGTGGCAATCATATTGTCATTCACTTTTAGTTGCCCAACCAAATGATGAGGATTTTGTAGCTTATGACCCCCATACAAGTTTTCTGGTTCACAATATGCACTATGATATGAGGCTGATTCGTCATCACTCACTACATGATAAGCAGCATCATGTGTGCTTTCATCCATGCACACCTCAACATCTAAGGTACTGCTGCTTTGTACCTCAAAGGATGGCTCAACTGATAAGGTAGAAGTTGCTGGTATGACAGTATCTTCACACACCTCCACTCTCAAAGTAACTGCATGCCCATCCAAAGCACGATCTTGGGATTCCGTATCAACATATGAATCTTCTAGCTTGTTTTCAAAGGTCTGATCTGGAAAATCAGACTCACCATGACATGAATCCTCCACATACAATGCATCATTAGTACCCAATTTCTGAGTACTTTCATGTGACAATTCAATAGGATCATTTTGCACATGTGAAAAAACTGTTGTCTCATGCTCATGCAAAGTTTCATCATCGCTGTCATGCAAAACAGAAGTAGCCTCTATATTAGAAACTTCTTGAGTCACCTCTTGCAAGGATGATGTAGATAAATCATTACCCAAAGCTGTGCTAGTGTCTTCTTGAATCAAATCAGCATGTCTATCAAATTCATCATATAAATTTCTGCATACTTCATAGGAATTTGAAGATACCAAATCATTTTGATGAAGAGTTGTATCATCCTTATGTGTAGATTCTCTATCCATTTCATGTGTAAACAATTCATGAGCTATAGTGTGATATTTCTTCCTTGCAAACTCTGTCTTATGGCAAGGACTCGGGTGCAAATCCATGTAACTCATGAAAGGAAGTTCCTTCTTAATTTTTTGAGGAAGAGTGCTATACTCCTTAAACATGCTAATCACTTCTTCTTCTTTGTTTTGTGGTGTTCGACCTTTGCTGGTAGGAAGTGAATTGAATCTTTTAGGCAACCCAAACTTTGAAAGCGTTTGCTCTAAACGCAACAACTCTTGGCTGAGCTTGTATTGTGATTGTTCAAGTTCTTTCAGTGCCTGTTTATCGCTGAACAATGTTGTCATGTAGCCCATTTTCACTACCCAACTGAAAACCAAATCAAAACTGATTTGTACACGGATGATTTTCCCACCAATTGAATGCAACCATCACCCAACAAGTTGGCAGGAAACCGCTCTGATACCACTGTAGTATCCCTTGGCTAATCTGACCCTGTTTTGCTTATATGAACACCAAGGAATATTGTCAAACATTTGGCATACAACGTTTGAAGCCGCTGTAGTGAATTCTTAATTTGTCTTCTTTGGGTTTGTAGGCTGCAAATGAAGTTATGGAAAGCTTCTAACAATGCAAAGTTGTTATAGAAATGATATACTAGCTGTTTTAGACCTTTCCACACATATGTAATGACTGAAATTAACTAGTACAGCTAGTTGACATTAAGACAAACACTTGTCATGCATCCGAAAGTACACCTACAACCATTAGGCATTTAAGCAAACAATTGGCATGAAAGCTAAATGGCTGATCAATGTTGAATGTGGAATATGCAAATTATATCTCCATTAAACATATGCAACCTCCAAATATTTCATGATATAATCATAATAGAAAATGATGCAATGAAGTAATGATTTTCTAATACAATGACCATAGATAGAAAACCTGGTATTTCAATGGCTACCTTGATATATTGGTTTGATTCTTCTCATATGCAAATCCCTTGTCACATATATATAGCTGTTCAACCTCTCTAAATCCCCTTCTATAGAACTCCAACTACTGTAGCGCACTGTTCATGCGCACTGTTCACGACACTGTAGCGCACTATTCACGACACTGTTCATGCACACTGTTCATGGCACTGTAGTGCACTGTTCACGGCACTGTTCATGCGCACTGTTCACGCGCACTGTTCATGCGCACTGTAGCAGCAAGAACAAACTTGCAATCTGCTCTTAAAACCTTGAATAATTTGTTGCCAAATAAGGATGATTCACAACCAACTATAAATGTTCTTCAACAATAAACTTCAAACCCTTGTAGAAAACTTCACCAATTTGCACAAATGAAAGAACTGAAGTATTCTTTCCCACAACTGCAATAATTCAGGTGTTATTTCACTCCTTCAAAATTGCTATCAATAGGAAGTTTTCGTTTCCTATGATCAAAGAAGAAAATTGCGAAAGCCCTAGGCTTCACAATAAAAATCAATCAAAATACTATTCATCAACTGGATGCCGAGAATGAACTCTTGCCTTTCCTTTTATTCTTTCCTTAAGAGAGCTCAAACACCTTCCTGGCCAATGTGGGATAAAAGATTTATTCCCACATTAAATTATTCACTTAACGCACTTTATTATATTAAAGTGACTTTATTATTATAAAGTTACTTTAGAACTTTATAATAATATTAAAATATTAAATAAATCACTTAAGTCACTTAAACTTTAATATCTCTTGATGTACTTGTCTGATTGCTAAGCCGTCTGAGCCAGGAGTCGACTCTCCCTGTTCTCCATGTGATTGGATGCCTGTCTAAAAATAGAAACCCTGAATAGTGACTTACTATAAATAGTAAGTATGTGGAACTGAGTCTAGAAATAGCTGCAAAGGCCCAATCAAGGTCGACACTGCCAATAAGCTCTGCTTAGGTGTCTTACTATTAATAGGAACCCTGACTCTCCCAAAATAGTAACTTACTATAAATAGTAAGTGTGCCAATCTGAGTCAAAAAACCTGTGCAAAGGCCAAAACCTGAATCCAGCTGAAGAGTAATGTCTCTAATCACCAAGTAACTGCCACACGAGGCCCTCTATCAATAATTGTTAGCCTACGAGGGTCAAATGATAGGCTAATTCTTACAAACTCTAATGCTCGCAAAATGGGGACATTACATGGAAGGATCCCTCTACTCTGCCATTGTCCTTGCAGGAAATTCAAAATTTTAAATATGTTTTGCAAGACCTAATGGCTTTCCTTTCTAACATCAAAGATCAACTTATTTGGTGCCCTTCTAAATCGGGAAACTACTCTGTTAAAGAAGGATATTTTGCTGTTCAACAAATGGCCAATCAAAATGCTCCTCATCATGCCTTTTTGTTCTATTGGAATAACTCAATATTACCTAAAGCTGGTGTTTTTTCCTAGCTCGCACTGCAAAATAGAATTTTGACTAGTGATTGTTTTGTCAAATTTAATATTGTAGCCTCCTTTTCTTGTGTCTTGTGTGGTAAAGCTCTTGAAGATGTCAATCATCTTTTTCTTCATTGTGAGTTTGCGAGTAGTTGTTGGCATTTTGTCCTACAAAAGTTATCTCTTTCATTCCCTTTACCTTTATCTTTATGGGACATGTTTCAGTCTTGGCCAGTTTTGTATTCATCTTCTCTATTTGCTTGTTTGTGGTTTATAATTCCCTCTTCAGTCATATGGGTCATTTGGTGGGAAAGAAACAAATGCATTTTTAGATGTGACTCATCGGATTTATCGGTTGTTCTTGGGATTTTGGAAAGAAGTATTATTGAGCAAGTTAATGCTCATGTCCAGAAATATTTTAACATGAATTCAGAGTTCTCTTCTTGGGACAATTTTATGATCTCTTCTTGGAAAAGTATCATTATTCCTGTATCACCCGCCTTTCCAAGGATTCGGAAAACACCTGTAGATAGAAATTCCATAAAATGGCATCCTCCTAATGCCCCTTTTTGTAAATTGAATTTTGATGGATCCTCCCGTGGAAACCCTGGTGATTCAGGAATAGGGATAGTTTTTCGTGATCATTTGGGTTCTTTATTAGCATTAAAGCTATGCCAATTTCTCCTGGCACAAATAATATGGTTGAGGCTTGTGCTCTTTTAGAAGGTCTTGCTATGGCTAAGGATTTGAATTTCAAATACCTTCATATTGAAGGTGATTCAACTATTGTCATTAATGCTTGCAAGGCAAGAAAAGTTGATAATTGGCATTTCTGGTATATTCTTGAACAAATATGGACTCTTCTTGATAAGTTTGAGCACCTCATCATCTCGCATGTTTATTGTGAAGGTAATGCATTGGCTGATTGCCTCGCTAATATGGGTTGTGACAAAATTGTTATTGATTCCTCTCGATTGGGGGGTGATTTGATGAGCTTCCCAAACCTATTAATTATAGCCCGTAGAGAGTTGAGGATTTAATCTTTCTTATTATATGATTGCTTGTTTATACGAGCTGATATTCTCTTCTCTTGGTGAGGTATTTCTTTTCATAATTCCATTTGGTTTTGATTTGAGGTACTTTGCTTTACTTGATCATCACTTGGCATTCATTAATGATGAGTTGGTTGTTATTGATGTTGTTCGTGTGTTTGGTACTCTCTTCTGGTGCGAAATATGGAGATATTTATTTTCACATTGGGAATTCGTCCTTCATATGTCATTTAAAGTTTGACGTAGCGTTGTTTTCATGATTATCTCTGTACGCCGTTTCTTTTGGTTTGTCAGTTTTGTATGATATATCTCCTCTTTCTTTTCATTTATGACATAAAAATTTTGGGCTTCATTTCTCTCTAGCATTTCTGCATTCACCTCTTCTCCTTTTGCATTTGTCTATAATGGCGTACCACAAATCTCATGTCGTTGGTGTCAGTCATGTTTTGGAACCTTGCGTTTCTTGTAAATTATTTGCGTTCTGTAGTATATATATTTTTTGGTGCAGGGGCATGTCAATTTTGATTGCAGGAGTTCTTTGTTGCAGGGCATTCAAGATATCCCAGGAACTTATTTTGTAAATAAACTTGCATGCTCCTATTCTGTAAAATGAGCTTGCATGCTCCTATGTGTAAAAGAGCCTACATGCTCCTTTGTTGATCTCTATTTTGTAACTAGCTTCGGCTAGAGGATTGTTCACTACTTCTCTTCTATAATCATGTTGATGAGCAATGACCAGAGTTTTTCTTGCTGGTTCTTTTCTCTGAGAGCTCAGTTTGAACCAGTTTTTAAATATATTGTAAAAATTATTTATTATTAATAAAATATATCAAGTGGCATTGCCACCTTGCAAAAAATAAATAAATAAATGTAATAAGATAAGTATATAAGATTTTAAAAATAGAAATAGTCATTAAATTAAATGAAACTTAGAAATATATGAATTGTAAGTTGAAGTTATATTTATTGTAATTTGATTTTAATTTTGATTTTGATTTTGAGATATGAGATTGTATTAGAAATAATAAGATATAGTATAATATTATTTAGTTTTATTCCATTTATAAGTGATATAATATTAAATTACAATAAATAATATATTGTTATTCTAGATATTATATTATTTTTATTATTTAAAAATAATTTTATTTTAATACAAAAAATTTCTTTAATAAATAAACATTAAGAGTCTTATATTAATTAAGAGTCTTATATTATTGTATTTTAATTATTATATTATTAGCATGTGTTAAACATATACTAATAAATACATGATATATTAAATACAATTAAAAATTAAGTTTGGATTGTGGTTAAATTAGTGTTATGTTTAAAGTTGGTGTTAAGTTAGGCTTAGGTTAAATATGTTTTTGATTAATAAAGCAGTGAGAACAAGGGCATTGACCCTTTACATAGCAAAACTATTAAAAATCATAGTGCAGAAACAACACTATAACAACAATTAACAGCAATTATCAGCAAAAAGGAACCAAGTCTTTAGAAATCAGAAACAACAGCAGAAAACAAAAAACAAACTACAGGGGTGCCTTGCGCACCCCAGTGGCATCCATAGCATTGTTCCATTCATTGGACATGAACTTGTAGAGGTCCCTAACCTCCTTCTTGTCCTCCTCCGTGTCCGTAGAACGTTCCCTCAACAAAGAGAGGGTGAGCGTGGAGCTGTGTAAAACCTGCACATGGAATTTGTTAAGGCCCGCCATTTGAGCTTCCCAAGCCTCCATCTTGTTCTTGAGTTGGTTGACATCCTCCTTGATAGTCTGCAAATCAAGCACAGGGCCGAGGTTTCCAATTCTCCATGTGATGTCTAGCACATCCATGCTCAGCTTTTCCATTTGTTGGAGAGTAGGGACATCTTGGGGGTTCTCAGTAGCCATGTCATCCATAGTCTCTTCGGTCTCTTTGGGCACACCACTAGCAAGGGAGTTATCACTATCATTAACCAGGCCCATCAGAGGGATAGATTGCATCACCTGTTCAGCCATTTTTAATTCCGAGTCCAAATTACCAGAGTCCAGGGCTTTTCTATCAGAGATTTCCACACTCATAAGTCCCTCATTGCCCATGTCCATAGGGGTCGTATCCTTAACATCAATGGGGTCTTGGGTTTGCATTTCAGAGATACTCATGTCAGCTGCACCAATAGTGGTCAGAACCATGGGGTCCCCAGTCACATTCACATCCACAGCATCCCCATCAGGGGCCCCCATAATGGTGTTAGGGTCCTCTTCCTCCTTGTCCCCAATGGGGTCCTCCTCAAAGTCCAGGTTCTCAATCACTGGGGTCTTCTTTTTGTGGCTTTTGGAAGCAAGTCTAGAGGATCTCCTTTTAACCTCAAAATCAGGGGAAGGATTGTTGTTCTCAGCATCCTCAAAGGAAGAATTGTCATCAAAGATTAAGTTAAATATGTTAAGGCTCATTTAGAGATATTATTAGATTTAAGATTAAGTTAGTATTAGAGTCATGTAGACAAACATTAGGATTCTTATAATATAGTATTTTAATTATTATATTATTAATATATTATAATTATATTATAATATTATTGTATAAATTTTTATATGTTTATTATTATATACAGCAATACTATATTATTACTTTATTACATATGAGGATAACTAAAATAATATTATTAATTTATGTTTTGTTTATATTATATGTATGTTTATTTATTTATATAAAGCTTTGAAAGATTTAGATACAGAGTCAAAATTAATTGATAAATATTTGTTTGGTGGATGTGCAAAATAAATTTCATAAAAAAATTTAAACATACCACATACCTAAAAAAATTTGTTTAAATAGTGGATCCATGAAATCCGGGAATAAGATGTAATTTTTTCAAGCCAATTAGATTGGAGAAAAATAATTTCTATCATTTAGAAACTTAAAAATCATTCATCTTAACTTTATAAAAATTTAAAAAAATATATCAAAACAAAATTTTTGTAGGTGTAATTGGTGGAGAATCAATTGAATAATAACAAGTTAACAAAAATGGAGAGCAACCAATTGCAATAGTACTAGCCTAATCGCAAGTACTAATAAAAAATAAATAATATTAGAAACCAAAATTAATCAAAATATTATAATAGTGTCAATAGGCCTTTGGTATGGTGAAGTTGAAAGGTTCTTATTGAACTCAGGGATTAAGTCTTATTGAGTGCAAGGCCCCAACACCATAAGGGATGAGGCCAAGATCGTGCCTCGAACAAATTTTGGCAAAATGGATACCTCTCAGACCTTGGATCTTAGCTAAAGGGGCCCCCCTTTGGGGTATCTCCAACCAAGAATAAAATTAAAATTTAGTATAGTTAAAATATAATTATTTTTTTTAGTAATAAATAATTAGAGAATTCAAAAGATATATTAGTATGAATATGTATAAAACATTTGAAAAAAATAATGATGTCAAAGTTTCACTTAAATACAACACCAAAAGATATGGGAGGAAAAGGAAGAAAAGGAGGAAATTAATCAAGCCAAAGAGTAAGTGAAATACAATTATCTTATTTCCACATGATACAAATTATGATTGAACATAAATCATTTTCTCTCTACAAAAATTTAGAGATCGAGTTTGCAGAGAGTATTTCAAATTGCAAAGGAGTGGCAAAGAGACTTTGTAAGTACGAATGTGTTTTCCTAGATTTTGTGAAGCATTTTGGGTGAATAGGTCCAAATTTACGCTTTGTGTGCAAGCTTTGTTGTTTTTTAGGGCATGAAGCTTATCAAGCATGTTATCTATTGTGTGCAATTATGAATAACTATATAGCTAAAGGAAAGAGTCAAAAACACATTTTGCCCATTTATTGTAGTTATGAAATGTTGTAAAGCTAAAATCTAAAACATTTACGAGTATCTTTTGTTTGGATAAAAAAGGAGTATTGGAATAAATCCATAAAAATAAACTTATGTCTAAATTTTTTTCCAAACCTAAATACTTATGGTTGTTACTCCTAGCAACTATGAATGAATGCACAACTATGGTTACAAAAGGTGGCATCATAAACAATGCACAAGTTTCTCTCTATGGAGTGTCAAATAAGCACTACAAAACCACAATAAGTAATTTAATAAATTAAATTGCATGATGTCATGCGGCAAGAGAAATTTTGTGACACTGGTTGATTTATAGGTCTAAACAAAATCTTATTAAGTGGATAGATGACAAAAATAGAGTTAGTCATTTTAAAGTCAAAATCTTAAGTGTATGGATATTAGATTCATGATCAATAATTGACAAAAATTTCCTTGGTCTAAGATTGAGATTAACTGTAACATAATGTGAGGGACTTTTTGTCAACTACCAATGATGACTTTGGTACTAACATAGTCAATAATTTGTGTTTACGATGAAAATGACACAACAATATTGAAAGACTAAATGAATTCAACCATAAAACCTTAGCCTAACAACAACAAAGATCCACCATAACATATGAAGATTACCTAAGACAATGCCAACAAAACCACAAAGATGATACCATCACATGTCCAATAGGGTTTGAATCTCCATTCTTCCTATCTCCATTGATGTTGCTTGATATATTTTCTCTCAGATTTTATGTGTGCACAAGAGTTCAACAAAGAACGGAAATGTGGTTGCAAGTAGGCTTGATCGCATATGAAAGTTTGAATGCGTAGTTCAGGATTGATAATGAAGGAAGCATCTCCTTATATATAATACACTTTAGAAAATGAAGGGATAAGATTAAGAGGTGTAAAAGATAGATGGTCGAATAGGATTAGAGGGTAGATAGAAGAAATAAGAAAATAATAAGAGGGTAGGTAGTGTAGGAATTAAGAGATGAATGCCATGTGTCATAGGTAGAAAAGGCTAATGAATTAATTAAATAAATAAATATTTATTTAATTAATAGAGGAAATGGGATCAATTAAATAAATAAAATATTTATTTAATTTAGGAAAAAGGACAATTTAAATAAATACATGTATTTATTTAAATGAGGAAAAATACTAGAAGAGGATAAATGAATAAATAAATAAATATTTATTTAATTAATAGAATAATTAGGCTTAAAATAATTAAAAATATTTATTTAATTATATAGGACAATTTTAAGTGTCTACATTTTGCCCATCTTTGAGACAATGCAGCTTGTTGTGTTGTTTCAAAGAAGATAAGATGAACTGATACAAAGTTGTCCCAAGACGGGAATGATATGCCCCCTCGAGAGATTGGATGAATTTTGTTTGAAAATATCGCAGACAATCTCTCGATAAGAAAGAAAGGCTAGAAAGGACTAACAAGATAGGATAGAGTGACAAAGTCACGAGATAAAGAAGACTGACTCGGGAGACTAGGGCTAGGATAGTCTATAAGATAGACTATGAGGGAAAACATCCTCATTGTCATCCACACACCTAAGAGATCAGAGTGCAGAGAGAGCAGAGAGCAGTCAACAGTGATGGAATTGGTGCACAGATTCGACCATGTTCGCTGATATCAAAGGCCAGCAGATGCAGGAGAGTCGGTAAGTACCACAAAACCTCCTTGTACCTTGTTGCATTAATTGTTGTCATAAATGCATGTTAGGTAGGGCAATAAATGCATATTAGGTATGTTACAAAAATGTCAAGCAGGTCAAAAGATGAGAAGGCACGTCTGCATTGGTGCCAAGCGCGTCTAGGTAGGTGAGGTGCGTTTGCGTTGGTGCTAAACACGTATGTGGTTGTAAAAGCGTCTATGTCAAATGCGAGCACGTTTGTGAAATACAGGCGCATCTATGCAGGGCAGGCACATCTGTGTGTTTTAGGTGCGTCTGTGAAATGGAGAAACGTCTATGAAGTATGTAAGCATGTTTATGTCTTCAAGGTTGAATCAACAGTTCTGTGATAAACATACGTTGTCGATTGGATAATTTGCTGAGAGGATACACTCAAGCAGGTCCTCTAGGGAAGACTAGGATAACAAATAGGGCTAGGATTGACAATTATGTGATAAAACATGCATTGCCAATCAGGAAACTACTCAAGAGAATACCCTCAAGCAGAGGCCCTAGGATAGGATAGAGCAAGGCACTTTGTGATGAACATGGAGTACCAAAGAAAATGACAATTATGTGATAGAACATACGTTGCCAATTGGATTAGGCTGAAATTGGCAATTCTGTGATAGAACATATGTTGTCAATTGGATAAGCTACTCAAGTAAGTGCCCTAAAAGAAAAAAGCAACACTTTGTGATGAATAGAGAATGCTACTAGGATAGAGTGTCATATGATAAATATAAGCACTGGGATAAAAAAGCAGCACTTTGTGATGAACAGGAGTACCACTAGGATAGAATGTCATATGATAGATATAATCACTAGAATAAAATAGCAACACTTTGTGATGAACAAGGAGTACTACTAGGATTGACACATTTGATTTGCTTGGCTGCAGGAGGACCTACCTATGATGGAGTCACGAGAGAGATTCCCTTCGACTCAGGGGTTACGAGCAGAGCTGACATTTGAGAATAGAGCAGTCGTTGAGGCCATAGGCTTGTGATACATTATGTATATGCCTGATTTTCAGGCAAACATGGGGTTGTTGACTACATTAGCTGAGAGATGGCACTCAGAGACATGCACGTTTCATTTGCTGATGGGTGAGATGACAGTCACCTTAGAGGATGTGTACAGGATACTGCGGATACCGATCAATGGGGAGTTGGTTCCTTATGATCGAGATGCACTGAGATGAGTGTTTCAGGATCCAGGGTTGGAGATGAGGGCAGGACATGTGACATGGGACACTATGACAATGACAGGATTGGCGCTACCAGCAGTGCTTGCAGGAGTTATCAGTGGGTTCCTCTATCCAGACAGGGTGACACGAGGGTTGGTTGTGGGATGGGGGAGGACACTGGAGACATTGGTGACTGAGCATACCAGGTTTTCATGGGGTTCGTGTCTATTGGCACACTTGTATTTTGAGTTGCATCAGTTTTTATATCATGGATCAACAAGATTGGGGTGTGGAGTGACATTACTACAGGTATGGGCATATGAGCATCTTCCGGTGACACAATCGATACACTTTAGAGGCAGGGGACATGGGTGCATTTATGTGCACTTTATGATATGATTACTTCCCAACCACGGATTGGGAGGCTAGAGTATTGGCGTCGAGTGATCGATGAGGTAGACAGTGTGGTATGGAGGCCTTATCGAGACTATGAGGAGTGGGAGGATGACGTCGTGGAGCTGGCATACATGTGTTCAGGAGTAGGTATCTGATCAGGTGGACACCATATGTCATTGAGTGACAATTGATTGACAGATTGTGTAGGCAGTTCGACAGGATATAGCGAATGCCATGGGGTTCAGGGACGTATGCGCGGACAGTGAGAGATCAGGCTCATTTAGGTCCATTATTATTTTATGATTAGGTTGTGATACAGATGTTGGAGAAGGTTCCCATGTCGTGGGATATTTGGGCAAATGTGGAGGATGCAGGGATGGATGTGGAGTACAGTTCATATTGGGAAGAGCATTTGTTTCCACGGTTGATGGATCCAGGGAGCGGATAGAGGGGGGTGGTGGGGATGGTGATGATGATAGTGGGGATAGTGGAAGCAGAGGTCGATGACGGAGGCGAGGGGTAGTGGTGGAGAGGAGGGTAGCTCAGAGGAGAGAGGCCGAAGAGGAGAGACAGGCGCATGTAGTCAGGGGTAGAGGTGGATTGCCTTTACAGGTGCCAGTAGCACAAGTTCCCAGATAGGTACAGGGATAGGGACAACCACAGGAGCAGCTACAGGGATAGGGTAAGGGGGGAGAAGAGGAGGAGGATGAGATACTATCCTTGCGAGAGATCTGTCAGGGGCAGGCAGATGAGATCTAGGATCTAGAATGAGATGGGGCTAGGCTCAGGAGACAGTTGAGGGACACTGAGCGGGAGACTAATCAGGTTATTCAGCGCTACATGAAGGCTGAGACAACACTGAGGGCAGGCAGGCAGGCAACAGAGGACACAAGGGCCGAATACGCCTATGTTTTGCAGGCAGGGGAGGAGATAACCTACTGGAGAGACCTATATTATGGATTTGTGCCACCATATCAGTGGGATAGGAGCTTCCAGAGACCATCACAGACTATGATGACCACTGGAGGGAGAGACGGGAGGCAGGCGTCTAGTGGTGGGGTCATGGGTCCTCCACCACCACCACCAGATAGAGGGGGCAGGAGGGATGGTTCTGGGGCGGGGACTTCCAGGGCTCAGACTCCGTTGAGGCTAGATGGATCCAAGGGAGGGAGTTCATCATAGACTCAAAGGGCTCCCTATGTATTAGTTTTTGTACCATGTTTGTATGATGATGTAGACACCTTCGGGTGATTGTGTAGCCATATGTATTTTAACATCATTGTATCATGACACTTATGATTTTTTGATATATATATATATATATGAGATGATTCATCCTTGCGGTAGCTATATGCATGTGTATCTATGTGATGTTGCTTCTATGTGATGCATGTTCCTATATGATGCTTATGACATGGATGCAAATATGTACATGATAAAAATGCAATATATTTTTGTTCTTTTATGTTTTTATATGTCATGCATGATGCAAATGTGAATGTATGAAATGCAGATGAATATGATAATGCAAATAACTATTTACATGATAAGAATGTAAAATGTGTGAACATGTGCTGTGTTGTAGGATATGGTGCAATTGTGATATCTATATGTATGTATGAAATGCTAACATGTGATAATGTAGGTGCAAACTACATAAAATGCAAATATTTTTGGCGTGTCATTATACTTAGTCATGTGATAGCGAGCTACACGGACTCAAGGACGATGGAGATCAATCAAGAAAGGAGAATGAAAGATAGAAGATATGGAAGTGAAAGAGCTTCTTGTGCTTTATCATGATTGAGCTTTATTATGGTAAATAGGTTATGACAATCCAGATATATGCTCGACCCAGAAAGTTATTGTACCCATTTGCATGGAGATCAGACAGTCGCAAACAAGGAATGCCCCAGTTCACACTAGACTCACAATGTCCTCATATCCTTGGACAAGTCATAGCATTACTAAGAGACAATCCACATAAAACAAAGAAAAATAGGTGACGATACCCCATCCTTGCCTTTCTAGTCAAAGACATCCTGGAGATAAAATCTCTAGTCAGAGACATCCCATAAAAGCTAAAAGACATGTCACCAAAAGATGAAATCAAAAGAAAACCAAGACTGGACACTAACATCCACTGTAGTCCTCAAGTTTAGTATCTCTTGTCACTTGTATAAGTCTATTTGATTTTGGTCACAATGTTTACGCTCACAAAAGGATAAATAACACCGAACCATAATGTTGTCTGAGTCTGTTGAAAGAGTTGATTTGTTGAAGCCCATTGATGCTTGTGTCTCACTGGAAACTAACCGAATCCATGAAACTGATACTTTATTGCAGAGAAGATGAAACTTTATTATGGATCTGTGATGCAAGTGTTGCTTTATTGTGGACTGTGTGTGGATAGACTGAAGAAAACTGGAAGAAACTGTACTCCTCGGAACATGTGATGCTCTTAGTGCCACACCCATCACTAGACATGGGATTTGCCTTAGCCATAGATAGGAGCTAATTTATTATGGATGGAAAGGGGTGAAAAGAAGGGATTATTATGAATGGCTAACCAATCTTAGGTAGATCAATAACAAGCCATGATGGGAATGGGTAAGGTTATTATGGATGGATAGGTTGTGAGTGTGTGCAAAGTGAAAGGATGAGATTGAATCCTGAAGGAGGGAGGAGCAATGTCTCTACACATGGCATTGGTGACCCGATTTTCACCATGGTACTTGCCCAGGGCACCAGTGAAGTGGTTTTCACCATTGGACGAATTTATTTCTCCTTACTTTTTTTCAATTTTTTTAATTTTTTTGTGTTACAAGGTGCCTATTTGCCAGGTTTTCACCAAGTAACAATTTTTTATTTATTATGACTTTTTTGTATTTTTAATTTTTTTAATTTTTTATATTAGGATATTCTGAAGAGCTACGTGTAAAACCTGCAAAGGTGCATGTTGTTGATTGGATCTTCCAAAGGTTCTCCATTAGGTGTTGAAAGCTGATATGCACCAGATCCATAGACTGTTGTGATGATGTAAGGACCAAGCCAATTCGGTTCGAACTTGCTCTTCTTCTCTCTATCTTGTTGTTTTTTTGGATTTTCCTTGAGAACTAAGTCACCTACCTCAAATAGACGAGGCTTAACCTTATGATTGTAACTGCGACTCATTCTTTGTTTATAAGCCTTGAGGTGATTAAAAGCAGTTTGTCTTTGTCCATCCAATAGTTCTAGTTCTTGTAAGTGAGAGACCTTGTAGTCTTCATCACTGATAATATTATGCAAAGAGACTCGCAAAGATGGTAACTCGACCTCAATGGGAAAGATAGCTTTGGTGCCATAGACAAGTGAATAAGGTGTGGCTCCTATAGGTGTGTGAACACTTGTGCAATAAGCCCAAAGTGCGGGATTAAGTTGGATGTGACAATTTTGGCCAGTGTCATCGACTGTCTTTTTGAGGATTTTAAGAATGGTTTTATTAGACGCCTCAGCTTGACCATTACCTTGGGGGTAGTATGGAGTGGAGAAATGATGGGTAATATGGAAGCGATCACAAAGTTCACGAACATCTTGGTTCTTGAAGGGACGTCCGTTATCGGTGATGATAGAAAGAGGAATACCGTACCAACAAATGATATAGTTAAGAATGAATATAGCAATCTGTTTTCTAGTGACTTGTGTAAGAGGCATGACTTCAATCCATTTTGTGAAATACTATGTGGTAGTGATAATGAATTTGTGGCAATTGGAAGAAGGAGGGTGAATCTTACCTATGAGATCGAGTCCCCACTGACAAAAGGGCCAAGGAGTCACAATCGGTTGAAGTTCTTGTGTTGGTGCATGAATAAGGTCTCCATGAATTTGACATTTCTTACATTTCTTAACAAACTGATATGAATCTTTTTCCATACTGGGTCAGTAATATCCAGTCCCGATGAGTTTCTTGGCTAAGGTAGGACCACTAGAATGTGGACCACCTATACTTTCATGAACTTCGCATAACGCAATCTGAGCTTCGTCCCCTTCTAAACATCTAATAAGAATGCCATCTAGACCTCGACAGTGTAGGATATCAGCTAGAATGACATATCGGGAAGATTGGCGAATGAAAGTACAACATTGGTTGTTTGATAAGTTTGGAGGAAGGATATTGTTATGAAGGTATGTGAAAATGGAACCATATAAATGGAAATCAAGACCAACGACACATATCATCTCAGTAGGAGTGATCTCATACGAGGGAACCAAAAGGTTATCCACCAAGAACTCATAGCAGGTTTCATTTTGCTGTAAATCAATCAGCGAGGCAATAGTAGCCATGGCATTTGCAGCTCGATTTTGTTCTCTTGGTATCTGCTCAAACGTTATCTTTATGAAATTTGCTATATTATTAGTGCAAGGAAATGACAATCGGTATGATTTGGGAATGGAATCCCCTTGAGGTGTGATAAAGAGGATGCCATCTCCTGCACCATGTTGCGTGTATGAGTCGTCAAAGTACAATTGCCAAGGCATTGTGTGTGATACCGCCAGGATGGATTCATCTGGAAACTTTGAAGTTAGAGGAGCATCATCTATCATGGGTGCATCTGCTAACTGATTTGTGATAGCTTGTCCCTTTATTGCTTTTATGTCCACATATTCAATGTTGAATTCGCTCAAGATCATCACCCATTTGGCTAGTCTGTTAGGAAGCGTCGCCTTATTGAGAAGTGTAATGCCCCGCCAGGAAACCCCTGAGGGTTTAAGTTAAAAACACTCAAATAGAGTGTAATTTTTTTTGTATTTTTTAAAAAAATAATAATTAAGAGTATTACTGATTAGATACAACGTTAAGACATTTTGAAGTTATCTAAAACTTAGATAACACAGCGGAAGGCTAACGGACCTAAGGAGTTTCCCGATGCGATTACGTAATCTTACACCTAACTCAACTCGCGTCAATTGATCCAACAAGCCAGATATCTTAATTATGAGATAATGCATAAGACATAATTATATATATGTTCAATGATTTGACATCTTAGAATTTTAGGAAGCGTTCATTTATTTTGGGTGGATAGGAGGCCATTGCGAGGTTATTTACTCATTGCACTTTAAATCATAATTACATTAAGAAGCGTTTAATATAACGAAGTTCATTCATTTGGGTTTTAAGATAACCTCCCACATTTGATATCTTCTTAAATATTAAAAGTATGGCTAATAAGATGAGATTCGTTCATTAAGGATTAAACTTCCATTAATAGAGTGAGGTTCCATCATTTGAATTCAAGCATAACCAACTAATGAGTCGTAGTTCTTTATGGAGGATAGAATGCAAGAAGCCATAGAGTTCATTCATTGAAGTTTTAATAATGCAAATAAATGGACTAATTTCATTAAGGTGAAAAGGTATTAGGAACACATGAGTTCATCCTTTAAATTAAAATATAGTTAGCAAGATGATATTCATCATTACAGGATTAAAATATAAGTTCATAGTGACGTTCTCCCATTAGGATTTGAATATAACTAACTTATTGCATGTCACTCTTTTTAGTTAAATGAAGTTAATATGAAAAGATACATTTACTAAGATTAAGATATAAACAACTAATTGAAACCTTCCCCTTTTAGTTCAATTTTAGCTAATCATTAAGAAATTCATTTAATAGGGTTATAACATGGATAACTAGTTGAGTTCACCCAATTATCAAGTTAATTTGGTAGGGATTATTTGTTAAGATTAAAACATAAATAACTAAACAAATTCATCCAATATAGTGAAGTATGATTAACATGGCGATACTCATTTAAGAAGATAAAAAGTAAATACCTATATGATGTTCATCCTTTAGATTTTCAACTTTGAAATTACAACATTAATTCTAACTTTGTTACCCATTCACATTCGTTCGATTTACCAACTTATATCAAGCTAAAACAATAATGGTAACCTAGCAATATTCATTCCCCTATTACTTCTTTATTTAACATAAACCAAATACTTTTCCATAATCATAATTTACAATGTTTTATGAACCTGATTACTACATTTATCAAGATGAATAATTTTATGCACTTGATTTAGCTTCATTAAATTCCCATTATACACTTATGAAAACAACCATACATGATAACTTAAAGTATGAAATAAAAGAGACAAGGCATCGCATAACACGGATATGATCTCGGAGTTCACCCCTAAAGGGCTACATCTCCGGGTCTGCTCAACTGCAAGACCCCTCTGACATTCAATATAGTTAGGAATTTACATAATCACATGTCTTTTACATCTTTTCCACTTAGGCGAACACAACCAATATACAATAGACACCTCGATCGGAATTTACATAATGATCCCTTTTGAAGCGGATCCAACTGAACACTTCAAGCAATTACAGGTTCAAATGACGGACGCTACTCTATCTAGGGACGTAACCGACCATGACCAACACAAGTAAACAGATGACAAAGTCCAAAACAAACCTAGCAAAGCCTTGCCAATACTTAACACAAGCGAAAAACATAAAATAAACTTGCCATCTTTTCCATTATCTATTTCACATCATTGGGGAAGAAATAACTAAACTATTTATTTTACTAAAAGAAGGTATCATTTTCTTCCAAACTTCCAATCGACACATTATTAAGTTTCTGATGATCTTGTTAGCATATCAGTTGAGTTTTCAAAATTTCCATGACGAACTTTAAATACTTTAACATTTTCGATTCCTATTTCTAAGTTCTCAGAATGCTCAGATAGAATCACTATGTGTTTTCTGAATACTGTATTAATTAAAGATCACCAGTTATTAATTACTATTCGATATATTATATAAATTTCCTTAAAAATATATATATATAAAAATATCGTTTAATAACGTACGAATTTCATATTAATTATTTATTAATATATATATATATATATATTAATCCTCACCTAAAATATATATATTAATAAAAAAATAATTATCAACAAAGAAAAATATATCTAAAAGGGTTGTCATTAAAATTAATTAATTTAATTTATTATATTATTTTTTTAAATAATAAAAAAAACTAAAAATAATAAAAAAAACTAAAATAAAAGTGGGGGCACTGCGGGGCCCACCTTCCAACCCGGAAGGTGCGGAAACCCCACAACTCCCTCGCTACCTTGCTACAGGCACAGGGACTCCCCCTGCGGGTCGCCATGGACGCAGGGTTTCCCTGCGGACACTGTGGTCGCAGGTTTTACCCTGCGGCCACAGTGGATGCAGGGATTCCCTGCGAAGCCACGGGGGTAGGGAGGAAATGGGGGAGGGGGCGGCGGCGCGAGCCGAGCTTCGGCTCCTCCGCCCGCCAAACCCTAACCCAAAATATGTAATTTTTTTTTTGTTTCTTTTTTTATATATATTTTTTTTTGTGTTTCTTCTTTATTTTTTTGGAAGATTCATAGTGTATAGCTAAGTCCAATTTTTTTTATTTTTTTAAAAATATGGATACAAAAAAAAAAAAAAAACACAGTCACAACCATAGTCATTTGTTTTATACATTTTTTTTTTTGTTTCCCTTTTTTTTTCAGAATGTTTAAGCAATAAAATGGGGAAGATTTTCTCCTTTCAATATGTTCAAGAAATCCATAACAAATCTTGAATCCAAGAACAACCCAAAATTCAAAACTGGAACTAAATCTTAGAAACATTCATGGGTATTTTTATTTCTTTTTCTTTTCCAGCATTTCATGGAGAACATTCAAACATCATTTTTTTTTTTGATTCAATAATAACTAAAAGGGTAAACGAAATCCTACCTCATATCGCATTCTGGGCAAGCCTTTGAAGGAGAGCTCCACCTGCAACTCAAAACAAAACTCCATCTTTTCCAGAATTTCCCCATCTCCATTTTTTTTTTTCCAAACCAATCCCAAAAGAGAACCCCCAAAAATATTCCCAAAAACTAGGATAAATGAGAAACCCCCTTTTTTGACCTAATTTTCAATTTCGAATTTAGGCATTTATTTTTAAAATAAAAGAAAATGAAAATGGAAATCATTCCTTTCCATTATTCAATACATCTTATTCGCTTTTCTTATTAAAATTTAAAATGCTTCTATTTCTTATTTAATTCTAATTTTAATTTCTCCATATTACTTTAGCCAACATTTATATTTTGAACTATTAACAAGGGTAAGGTATTTAAATTAATTTAAATTTCAAAAATCAATCCTTTATACTATATCAACTTTACAAGTAAAAGGAATAATTTCCTTTAAATAATAAAATTTACCCTTTCTCTTCCAAAATGCGAAAATGATTAATTTATTTCTATTTCCCAATGACTTTAAGTCTTTCCTTTCTAAAACGCATAACTCATTGAATTTCGTTATTATTAAAATTAACTATTAAACTAACTCGCTATAACATAATAAAGCGACCTTTTTAATAAATGACTAATCTCATGAAAGAGATCTATTTATTCTAATTTTCTCAACTACAAATGCGTAAATGAGCACAATAATCCAAGTTAAATACTTTAAGCTTGCTACAATTCTAATTAAAGCAATCTCTTTTTAAATTAATGATTATTCATATAAAAGAAACTACCTATTTTAAATTTTCTACATTACTAATGCGTACATCCACACATTAAATTGAATTGAATACTTAGGATAACAAATTCCACTTACCCCACATAAGGCACACAAACCGAGGAAGTCCACCAAATCACACGACACGCAACCCAACGAAAAGAAGGCCCCACGAACCACACACAACGCTCACCTGACCATGGCTAAGGCAAGACGAGAGTTTTATGACCACCAAATCCGAATTCTAAGGATGAAGGAGGTATACTCAACCTTGCAAATCCCAAAGGAGATGAACCTCACCCTAGGCGGTGTTGTACCTGCAATCTCCTGCACCCATGAATTCATGCAAGCATACATATACATATACATATACATATTCAATGAGGGTGTTAGCTCAAGATTTATCACAAGAGTTAGGAAACAATTACATTTACACAAGAATCGACGCAAGAGCACAATAATAAGTATGCACAATTATTTATATTATCTAACTACACATTGCATCATGGTTAACCTACCATTCAAGAATGCCACATAGGAAGTCAATCAAGGTCAAACGGGTTTTACAAGTCCGACTAGGGTAGGGGCATTACAAGAAGATACTTCAATGGATCGATCCTTGCGACAAGCTTAGTTTTATGCATTAGCATGTAATGTCATAATTTCTATGAACCAAAAACCATAGCAAGACACATACACTCAATTGGTGTGTAGTTAATCTCATAACCAACCAAAGTAAAACTGATGTAATATACTACCTTTTCTTTGCCTTCAACATCTTATTGCGCTAAGAGTGCCCCCAGTGCTGTTTGTGTAGCTAATATGTAGAGTAACAGGGGTTGTTCTGGAATAGATGGCATCAGGACTGGTGGATTCAGAAGATAATCTTTGAGCATCTGAAAAGCATGTTGACAGTTATCATTCCATTTGAATTTGATGTTTTTGTGTAGCAAGTGCTGAAAAGGATGACATTTATCTGCAAGTTGTGTTATGAATCTTCATATGGACTAGAGTCTTCTTTGGAAAGATCGAAATTGACTGATATTCCTTGGAGGTGGCATTTCTAATATAGCTTTGACTTTTGCTGGATCGACTTCAATTCCTCTTTTTGAAACAATATATCCAAGGAGCTTCCCAGAGGTTACTCCAAAGACACACTTCTTGGGATTGAGTCTCACTTTGTACTTTTCCAACCGATAAAAAATGACTAAAAGGATGTGTAGATGTGTGTCTCTATCTAATGATTTTCCCAAGAGGTCATCAACATAATCTTCTATAGTTACATGCATAAGATCATGAAAAATAGTAGTCATGGCTCGTTGGTATGTAGTGTCTGCATTCTTTAGCCCGAAGGGAATGACATTCCAGCAGAAAGTACCCCAGGGACAAGTAAACGTTGTTTTGTGTTGGTCCTCAAGTGCAATTTTTATTTGGTTATAGCCATAAAATCTGTCCATCAAAGATAGCATCGCATGACCTATTGTGAGATCTACTATCAGGTCTATATCTGGCAATGGAAAGTCATCCTTAGGACAAGATTTGTTGATGTCTCTGAAATCTGTACATATTCTGATGTTGGGATCTAGCTTACTGACTGGTACTAAGTTGGAGATCCATTTGGGATAATCAATTGGTCATATGAATCCGACATCCAATAATTTTTCAAGCTCCACCTTTACTAATAATGCCACTTGTGGATGCATCTTTCTTAATTTTTGTTTCACTGGCTTTGCTCCTAGTTTAACTGTCAAATGATGCATTACTAAATCCGGATCCAGTCCAGGCATATCAGCATATGACCATGCAAAATTGATTTGTCACTCTGTGAAGAAACTTATGAACTTCGGTCTTTCTCTCTCTATCAGAGATTGTGCTAGGAATATGTTGTGGAATCTCTTCTGTACCGATGTTTGTTTTGATAGTCTCCTCTACCAACATGGATGATTTTTCTTCGTATGATGCTGGGAGGATGTTGAGCCTTCCATCTTCGAGCGCCTCAGAGAGGTTTTCACCCTCAGATATGTCCTTTCTTTTTGCTTTTTTGGGGTGAGACAGTGCCACAATGTGGTTTTCACCGTAAAACCCATAATTTGTTTTTATTTTTACATTTTTGTGACTGGAAGGCCCAACACCCTCACCAAAATATGCCACGTTGTTGAGTTCTATAGTGTATCCCGCCTTATGGTCCCCAAGTGAAAGATCATCTCGTATGCCTAAATAGTCGATGAATGCCTCATCATTTTGGAATGTGTCGAATTGTAGAGGTCCTTCATGGTCCCAATCAATAAGTTGGTGGTGAACAAGGGGAAGGCGTTCAATGTTCTCAAATTCAATGAGAGTAAGGGTGAAGATACAGTTATATTCAGGTATATCAAGGTAGTTGTTGAGGTCATCACTGACACTCTCCTCATCTATCTTGATCGTGAATGAATCCAATTGTCATCACTAAAAGTGCATTCATGAATGGGTGTCCTCATTCTTCATGATTTCGACCTAGAACCTAAAAACAAAGACTGTGTGGGATCCTCAGGGGTTGTTTCTTGACCAACTCTGAATTTTCTATAAAATTCCTCTTCTTTTGTGGGTCCACCTGGTTCTCTGAATATATCGGTGAGTTCATAATCACTGGATGATTTTTCCGAACCCCATTCCCATTCATTAGAGTAAGTGAAATAGCGGCTCTCTTGTTGATCTTTGGAAATCTTGATTTGCAATGCTTCTTCTAATTTTTGAGTGTTTACCCTAGAGGATATGAAACCAAGCCCTTTCGAGCGTTGATTTTTAAATGTCAATTCTGGTTGCAAAGGTTGAGTGGTACATTCTTTTCTTAAGCCAAGAGGACTTTTACCATCGTACCCAAACTATTGTAGGATATTGAATCCTTTGCCATATTTTTCACATGGTATCTTGATATGATCTTGTGTATAATCTTCAGGGTCTCTGTAAAGCATTTTGTATAAGTCTTCTTCTTCCATTTCACCCCACTTTTGGAATATAGTAGGATCCCATTTTAGTGTAATGATAGATACCCATTTAGAAGGATGTGGTCATCCATATTATTTTGGTGAATTCATAACTTTCCGCAAGCACATAGTTTGATTTAGAGTGTATTCACCCATGCCTTTATCTTGATATTTCCCTTTAAGCTCATCTTGCTTTGATGTTGAAGGTTTTAATGACTCAGGGTCAATATATGTCAATGATGGGATAACCTCTGCATTAATTGAAATTATTGTCTCGGCTTTTGGCCTCAAATTATTGCAGTATATAAATGGATTAGGATCACCATTAACTATTACTTCAACTCCATTATGAGGAAACTTAATGCATTGATGGTGCGTAGATGGGACTACTCTCATCTCATGAATCCATGGATGTCCTAGCAATACTTTGTATGTGAGATCAAGGTCTAGGACTTGACAAACCATATCCTTTGTAACCGGCCCTACTCTGAGAGGTAAGGTGGTTGTGCCTTTGGATGAATGCTCATCATCATCATATGCCTTGATGGTAATTTTGTTTGTAGCATTTACAGCTTTATCTGAATATCCTTATTGTATTATTGTGTTCAAAGTACATATATTGAGACCATCTCCTCCATCTATCAGGACTCGTTTTATTCGATGTTTATGTAGGAAGGCTTAAATGTGTAAAGGTGCATTATGCGGTTGGCTTACGGATGCGTCGTCAGCTTTAGTGAGTGTAAGAGAATGTGGAACGAAAAGATATCCCACCATGGCTTGAAACTGGTCCACGTTCAGATCAGTGGGGATAGAGGTTTCTCTCAAAGTTTTATCAAGGATGGCTTTATGTGCAGGGGATATACATAAAAGCTCAAGGATGGAGATAAGTGTGGACATCTTCCCTAACTGTTCTACTAGGTCGTACCCAGGTTTGGTTGCTGAGGAAGCGGTGGTTTTAGCTGGAGCACCTTGCAGGGTTACCTTACCTTGACAAGTTGTGACATTACATTCGAAGGTAGATTTAGAAGGAGGTCCATTGCCTTTCAAGACAACTTTGGGTCTTTGGGTAGAACTTTTAAGTGTTTTGTCCTTTGTGATAATAGTAGAAACATAGTTTTCCATCAAAATATGATTAACGGTTGAATCATAGTTATAGAACACTTTGGTATAGTTAGCTTGCTCATCTGTGGCTTTGGATTTTCCCTTGTCATGTTTAGGGAATGGTTCCTTAAACATCTCATGTTCTTGATTGGATGTATGTCCCTCGATCTCAATGTCACCTCTATCAATAAGATCTTGTATAATGTTCTTCAAGTGATGGCAATTTCCTATTTTATGTCCCTTGCTCTTGTGATATTCACAATACTCATCATCATTCCACCAATTTGGTTTGACTTTTGGCTCATATGGAGGATTGTCTGAAATTGTTATTATCTTGTTTACCACTAGCTTCCTAAAAGATGACTCAAGTGGTTCTCCCAATGGGGTGTATTTCCTTTGTGGTTTTGAAGTTGCTTGAGTATTTACTTGATTGTTTGTAGAAGAACTTGATCCTAAAAGAATAATTTTTGATCTCACTGTGTTAGCATCAACAACATCATCATTTACTGTGTTCTTGTTCTTGTTCTTGTTCCAAAATCGTGACTTTTCCTTTCCTTTAAAATCCTCTTTATTTTCTTTGAATATCTTGATGATTCATTGCTCAATTAAGACCTTCTATGTTGCTAAGCCTTTCTCAATGACGTCCTTGAAAGTGGACAAACAAGATTTCCTCAAATCATAACCAATTTCTCTATTGACATCCTGTGTGAACATCTCTACCATTTGTTTTTGTGGAATTTCGCAAGAGCATCTGCTGGCTAAATTCTTGCATCTTTGTAAGAATGATAAAAATGACTCCCCATCTTTTTGTTTGGTGTTGCACAAAGTGGTAACTGATATATCCGTCTCTATGTTATATGAGAAATGTTGGATAAATGCCTCTGCTAAGTCACCCCATGACTTAATTCCAGGTGGAAGTTGGGAGAACCATTCCATAGCTTGTTCACTTAAGCTTTGTGGAAACAATCTCATCAAGTATGTTTCTTTCGCTTCTACCTCAATGAAAGCTATGAAACTATCTTATATGTGCCTTAGGATCCCCTTTGCCTCTATACTTATCAAACTTTGGTGTTACAAAATATGTAGGAAATGAAGGATTGGAATGCTTTTATCAAATGGATAGGGACATATATCTCTCATTGTGTAAGTTGGTTTTGGTGTATTGATGTCATCCATGTTCTTTTGTAAGTCCTTTATTTGATGTTCCAAATTATTTTTGGGTGGAGACCAACTTCTTGGACCATATCCCATGCCTAAGCCACCAGGTGGAGGAGGAGGATACTGCATATATGAATTGTATTGATCATAAACATGTTCATAAGGAGGAGGTCTATAAGGATAATGCATGTAGGGACCACTTGATATAGGGTCACAAAGCATATCATGAGTTTGTTCATGTGTGTTGCCCCCAAATTTGACATGGGGTTTCCTTGTATCCAAATTTTGAGAATGCCTCTGGATATCCAATTGCTTTTGAGGTTGGTCCTTAACATTGGTATGTGATTGAGTATATTAATCTGCATAAGATTTCCATAAAGGTATGTGTAGATGGAGTTGTTCATGAGATGTTTTTTCGTGAGTATCTTAAGCTTGACCATGTGTATTTGGGACCTCGAGTGTTTTAAACAAGGATGATGGTGACTCAGGCACGAAACGTGGTCCTCTAGTACCTCCACTATTAGGCCTCCTTTGATCCATGTTGAGTTGACTTTCTTGAGTAGGTCGATTCTCCACTATTTGGGACATGTCAAAATCATGAGGTATCTTAGCTTCGCTTTGTGCCATCACTTGTAAGAAATATTGTCTATCTCTTCTCATGATCTCTTCAACCAATCTATTAAAATGGGGATCCATGATAGAGTCTTCCACTTCTGCTGAATGTACTAAAATATTGTCAACATTGTCATTTTGTGCATCATTATCATTTGTATTATCCACGTTCTCAATATTTTTAATGTTTCTATTAATGTCCATGTGAGGAAATGTGGTATGATCGGAATTGAAAAAGATATCATTGTCGTACTCATAGCCACTCATGTTTGCAGACTCTTGAGGCTCTTTATCTTCTCTCCTAGATTTTTGGGAACGGGTTTCAACCATGAACTAGGTCTTGACCAAGATGTGTGAAACTAGATGGAAAGAGTATGGAAGACCAAGAGTTGGATGGAATGTAAATGAATCTGAGGTGTACTTGCAATGTCCAAAGTGCAAGACCAAGTATGTATATAGTAGAGTAGGTATGACTCCCAAAGAGATGATAGATCTCTTGATGAGGTAAGTTTACCTTGACTCCAAGTAAGACCAAATGAGGCCCAAAGGTGATAGACCTTGATGAGGGACCACTTAGCAACATGTTTTTGTATGTATTGTGTCGACAAAGTAAGATTGGGACAAGCAAGTGACCTTTTGACTCAAGTTTAGACAAATGTGAATGTAATGTAAGGTGTAAATAAATGATAAACTTTTTGAGACCCAGAAATAGGTTGAATTATAGATGAAAACCCGTAGAAATAACCTAGGAAGCTCAAGAATGTTGAAACTGATTGCTCTTGTGAAGCAGTCATCGATGAGGAGGGACCTCGAGGAGATCAGTCCAAACCGGTCAACAAGAGTAAACACAATGAAAATACACAAATATGATGGAGGCAATGTATAATAGATAGTTTTATTGCATGAAAGTTAATTACATCCAACCGGTAACAACCAGGTCACAACATACCGACACATAGGCTTGGTAGGATAGGTCACACCGGCACCTTGAATCGAAAGATCTATCTTCTAGGCATAGTCTATCTATCTGATACTCCTTGATTCTTTGATTGATTACATTCTAAAGCATTATTACAAATATATATTGATCCAAAGGATCCTGTTAGCCCAAAAAGGATCAAAACCCGAAGAGCAAGACCTAACGTGCAAAAATGAATAAGGTCGGCCTCCGCCAAGAGATTCCTCCGAAAAATCCAAAGGATGAAATGTAAAAGTTCGGCCACATGCCAAGAAACATCAAGATCAACATACAAGGCTCTGCAAGCTTTGGAATGGGTTTCGGTAGATCACTAGAATAGGTCTCAGGCAACCGGTAACAAAGGAATAACAGGTAACAAGAAACTATCAAAGAAACTGATAGCGATATCTTTTCAGAAAGTGATCCAAATGAGATGCGGTTAGAAAGCAAGCAGGGTGATCAAGTCTTCAAGTAGAATCCATCTTCATAGGAACCAGTGAGCCAAAACTGGGACACACAGAAAGGAAAACTAAAACTGCAAACATAAAACAAACATAAAAGGAAATGTTTTTGGTTGATGCAAGATTGTTGTGAACCGAGGATGCACCTGCATCAAACATCCAGGGTTAATAAAAAAGTGAGCCTCTCACTTTTTTGGGGTCAGAGGAAAACCAAGGTGGTCTACCTTTGCCTGAGAAATCCAAGATGAATCTTCCACTGGTCTGTTCTTCCACTTTACAAGATATTCTTTGTACAGGCTGCTTCGGGTACTATGCCCAATCCTACTGTCCAAAATCTCTTCAATCTGATTTGGTTCCTTCCAGGGCAATTGTTTCTTCAAATCTACAATATTGTCCTCATTAAATTCTAGTTAATGGTACTCATGAAGATCTGTAATGTTGAATATAGGTGAAATACTCAGACTATCTGGTAGCTCCACCTCATATGCATTTCTAGAACTGAACTTTCTCAAGATCTTATAGGGTCCAAACTTCTTCATCTGCAACTTATTATAAGTACCAACCGGGAATATCTCTTTTCTTAAATAGACCATCACTTCATTGCCAACTTCAAATTCCTTATGTCTCCTCTTCTCATCTGCCTTCTCCTTGTATTCGCTATTCATGTCTTCTAAATGCTGTTTAACTTGAATATGCAATTTTGCCATGTGATCTGCAAATTCTTCTACTTCTGAACTCTTCCGGTCTTCGCTGCTAATGTCTCTCAATTCTGCTATTCCTTTAGGATGCACTCTGGTAACAATCTCAAAAGTTGTTTTTTCGGTACTTCTATTCACTGAATTGTTATAAGAAAACTCTTCTTGTGCAAGGATAAAATCCCAACTTCCGGTTTTATCTCCCACTAAACATCTCAACAAGTTTCCCAAACTCTGGTTAACTACTTCTTTCTGCCCATCATTACGTGGATGAAAAGTAGAACTAAACTTCAAATCTGTCTTCATCTTCTTCCAAAGTGTTCTCCAAAAATAGCCAACAAACTTAGTGTCTTTGTTTGAAACTATGCTCTTAGGTAATCCATGTAATCTTACCACTTCCTTGAAAAATAGGTCTGCTACATGTAATGCATTTGATGTCTTCTTACAAGGTATGAAATGAGCCATCTTTGAAAATCTATCCACTACCACAAATATAGAATCATTCCCTCTCGGTGTCTTAGGTAATCCAAGTACAAAATCCATACTTATATCCACCCAAGGTCTTAACGGTACTGTCAAAGGTTTATACAATCCCACATTCTGACTACTACCTTTTGCAACTTGACAAACTCTACAACTCTGCAACTCTGCACATATCTCTTAACATCCTTATGAATCTGGGGCTAAAAGTACTACTCGGTCACCAATGCAATTGTTTTATCAATGCCAAATTGTCCAGCTAAACCTCCACTATGTTTCTCTTTTATCAGGTTTTCTCTCATGGAACTTTTAGGTATGCACAACTGAACTCCCTTAAATAACATCCCATCCTGAATGAAGTAATCCAGCCATTTTCTCCTATCAACCATAACCAGTTCTCTACATGCTTTCCAAGGTTCTACAAAATTCGGGTCTTCATCATACAAGGTCTTCAAATCTTCAAAACCTAATACTGTCACTCTCATCTCTGTCAGCAAATTCCTTCTCCTACTTAATGCATCAACAACTTTGTTAGATTTCCCACTTCTATGTTTCAACACAAAGGTGTAACTTTGCAAGAACTCTACCCATCTCAAATGTTTCTGATTCAACTTACTCTGACTGTTCAAATATTGCAAATCTTGATGATCTGTATACAACACAAACTCCTTAGGCAATAAGTAATGTCTCCATTTCTTCAAGGCTTGAATTATGGCATAAAAATCCTGATCATATACTAAATATCTCTTCCGGGCATCATTCAATTTCTCACTGAAATATGCTATTGCTCTCCCTTATTGACTCAAAACTTCTCCTATTGTTGTTCCACTTGCATCACAATCCACTTGAAATACCTAATTGAAATCCGGTAAAGCCAACACAGGCTGCTCAGTCACTTTCTATTTCAACAACTCAAAAATTTTGTTTTCTCTGGTGGTCCCCTTGAATTCCTTCCGATCTCCCCTCATGGTCTCAATCATAGGGTTACAAACTGAACTGAAATTTCTGATAAACTTCCAGTAGAAATTAGCCAATCCATGAAATGATCTTACCTCTCCAATGATTTCTAGTGTAGGCCACTCAACAATTGCTTTCACTTTCTAAGGGTCCATCTTCAAACCATCCTCAGATATCACACAACCCAAATAGACTAGCTCATCCTTCATGAAAGTGCACTTCTTGATATCGATCAGTAACTTTTCTTCTCTCAACCTCTGCAAAACTTGTCTTAACTGCAACAAATGCTCCTCTTTTGTCTTACTGAAAATCAGAATGTCATCCAAGTACACAATAACAAACTTACCCAAGAATTTCTTCAAAACCTTATTCATCAACCTCATGAAAGTATTCGGTGCATTAGTCAATCCAAAAGGCATCACCAACCATTCATATAATCCTTCATTTGTCTTAAATGTTGTCTTCCATTCATCGTCTTTTCTGATCCTAATCTGATGATATCCACTCTTCAAAACTATCTTTGTAAAGTCCTTTGCTCCACTCAAACAGTCCATTATGTCATCCATCCTAGGCAAGGGAAACCGGTATTTCACTGTGATCATGTTTATTGCTCTTGAATCGGTACACATCCTCCATTCTCCATTCTTCTTAGGTGCTAATACTACTGGTACTGCACAAGGGCTCAGACTTTCTCTGATCAAACCTTTCTTCAATAGCTCCTGCACTTGTCTATTCAATTCTTCATTCTCTACCGGTGTTAATCGATGTGCAACTTTGTTAGGCAAACTAGCTCCGGGAACTAAGTCCATGCAATGACTAATACTTATGCCGGGTGGCAATCCATTAGGTACATTATCTGAAATGATGTCCCCATAGTCTGTCGGCAAATCTCTTATTCCTATTGGGTGTTCTCCTTTCGGTTCCGGTCTCTCAGTTTTCTTAGGAATTAAGGCAAAACACACATTCTCATGTCTCAGTCCATCCATAAATTTCCTTCCATCTACTAGACAGATTCTGGTATTTGTATAGACTTCATTCTTCAAAGGTTCCTCCAAAGGCAACAAGGTTTGCTTCATCCCATTGGCCACAATAGTGTATGTATTCTTCCTCCCATCATGTATTTCCTGTCTATCAAACTGCCAAGGTCTTCCCAACAAAAGATGACAAATGTCCATAGGCATAATATCACACAAAATTTCATCATGATAATTCCCAATTTTTAATTTTAATAAACACTGTTCACTCACTAACAACTTATGTTCATCCTGAATCCATGCTATCTGATAAGACTTAGGGTGTTTCAATCTCTCCAATTTCAACTTATTCACCATCTCTTCTAAAACAAGATTATCTGAACTACCACTATCAATAACTTTACAACACTTACCAGATACCTTACATCTGGTCTTGAATAGGTTCTTCCTCTGCAAGGGTTCTTTATCTCCTCGAGTATGACACAAAGCTCTCCTCATCATCAATAGTTCCCATTCAAATGCAAGGTGTCCTTCTCCTCCACATTTAAAACAGGTTCCTTTGAATGTCCTTTTGTCTTGTCTTCCAAAGTTCTCATTCTAGTAACCATCTGGTTCTCTCTTCCGGTAGAAATTTCTATCATCCTTTCGGTATGAATTACCTTCCTTGCTCACTTCCTTGTCCTTATTTTGATTTGTACTGGTTCCTCTTCCTTCGGTGTATCCTCTTCCTCCTTGAAATCTTCCTCCGGTAAACCTTCCACCTCTACCTCTCTATCTCTACTCATGCCTTTTATTCAATTTCTCTTTAGCCTTTATTGCATATCGGTAAGCCTCTTCAACACTCTCTAATTTGATCATACCGAGTTCATCTTGTATAGACATTTGCAATCCATTCAAATATCTTGCAATTTGTTCAATTTCATCATCAACATGTTCGGATCTGATGTTCAATTTGTAAAATGCTTCGGCGTACTCCTTCACACTAGATTTATTCTGTCTCAGATTCTACAACTTTCAGAACAAATCTACTTGATAATTTATCAGGACAAACTTTGATTTTAACTTAGCAATCATCCTATCCCATGTCTTAATCTTTTCTTTACCTCTTCTTTGCCTATCAACTTGCAAGTGCTCCCGCCAAAGAGATGCATGACCCTTCAACTGGGTACATGCATACTTCACCTTCCTCTCTTCTACAGTGTTTTCAAAATCAAAATACTTCTCCATCTTTGAGATCCAATTCATCAATTCATCTGAATTTAACTTCCCATCATATTCGGGTGGGGTAAAATGAGGTTTAGTGTTCGCCCTACTCAAAACCCTTAAAAATCTTTCCTCCTTCGGATCAACTGCCGGTAGGTTCACTTATTCTGTTGGGGCTTCTTCTCCTTCATCTTTGCTCACATACTCAACATGTCGGCCTCTTCTCTGGGCTATCTCCATGGCTTCTAATTGGGATGCTATTCCTCGCAACATCTCCATTACAGCAGGGTTTGCATTCCGACATGCTCCACCGTTCATAGTTCCTCTTCGTGCCATTGATCCACGCTAGTCCTTTGTAATTGCAGGTCGGATCCGCAATCAACCACCCTACAACAAGATTTAGGACATGCAACCTCTGGAACAAACTTTGCTTTGACACCACTTGAAGCAGTCACTGGTGAGGAGGTACCTCGAGGAGATCAATCCAAATCGGTCAGCAAGAGTAAAGACAATGAAAATACACAGATATGATGGAGGCAACATATAACAGAGAGTTTTATTGCATGAAAGTTAATTACATCCAACCGGTAACAACCGGGTCACAACATACCAGCACACAGGCCTGGTAGGATAGGTCACACCGGGACCTTGAATCGAAAGATCTATCTTCTAGGCACAATCTATCTATCTGATACTCCTTGATTCTCTGATTGATTATATTCTAAAGCATGATTACAAATATATATATCGATCCAAAGGATCTTGTCAGCCCAAAAAGGATCAAAACCCGAAGAGCAAGACCTAATGTGCAAAAATGAATAAGGTCGGCCTTCGCCAAGAGATTCCTCTAGAAAATCCAAAGGATGAAATGTAGAAGGTCGACCACACACCAAGAAACATCGAGATCAACGTCCAAGGCTCTACAAGCTTCGGAATGGGTTCCAGTAGATCACTAGAATAGGTCTTAGGAAACTGGTAACAAAGGAACAACCGGTAACAAGAAATTATCAAGGAAACCGATAGCGATATGTTTTCGGAAAGTGATCCAAATGAGATGCGGTTAGAAAGCAAGTGGGGTGATCAAGTCTTCAAGTAGAATCCATCTTCATAGGAACTAGTGAGCCAAAACTGGGACACATAGAAAGGAAAACTGAAACTGCAAACATAAAACAAATAGAAAAAGAAATGTTTTTGGTTGATGCAAGATTGATGTGAACCAAGGATGCTCCTGCATCATCTTGTTTGGTGGACTACAAATTTTCCCAATACTGAATACAGACGTGTCTGTATACTTTACAGATGTGGTTACCCAACACAGACTTGACTAGATACTGCACAGACGCATTTCTAAGAATTTTGTGAATGCAATTTGCTATGATAACACATATGCGTTTACAGGACACATGCGTGTTTCTGTCAGACACAGACGTGTTTCTAGAATCTGAGTGTATTTTTTTCAATTTGTGAAGTTGTTGTTGTGACTAAATCTGATTTTTTGACCATTTTTTGTGACAAGAGGACACAATATTGATGAGGACTCAATGTTTGCAATTGTTTGGACTCAAAATGACTCAAAGAAAAGTGTGTTGTTTGATGTAAAAATGTTTTTCTTACACTTGAAGACACAAAAGACACAATTTTTTGATGTTTGATCTTGAATGATTGAATGTTTAAAAGAAGACAAGCACAATTCTTATGGTTGGCTAGGACAATAGTTTTTGATCCCACATGGGGTTTTCCCTAAGGCTAAGCTATTCAAAGTGGATACTTAGATACTTGACCCCACTGGCTCCACCCTCGACACTCACTTCTCTAGGGCAACCAAGTGATGGGGAGGTATACTCAAAGAGAGTTATTTCCTTGTTTAAGGGTAGTCAGGTGTTGTACTAGTGGGCTTCATTTTTTGTTCATCTGGTCTACTAATCAATTTAGACACCTCAACTCTCTAAGAGTGCTCCCAATCAATATTTGCTCACTGGTTGCTCAAGCATGGTTGAGATTCACAAGGGTAAACCCAACCTTACACTCTCAAACTCCTAACAAATGCTTGTAGAGGTTATAGTAGGTGTTTGTGATGTTTTTCAAGGATAATCAACTGGTTTTGAGTGAGGGTTTGATTCATTTCCCCATCGCTCCTTCCTTTTCCTATTTTCTAGGCCTAGTAGCCCTAGAGCCCCAATTAGCCCTACCTGACCGATTTTTGCGGATTTGCTCACAATTTATCCAAAGATCCACAAAAAATCTTTGCTGATCAGGATACCCTTTTGGAAGTACTTTCCAATTTATGAATTTAGGAATCTTAGTCTGACCGTATAGGTACGAAACCCGAGAAATGCTTGTTTTAGGTGGTTTTGGGCTTGTTTTGGTCTTTTTCCAAGGGTTAGGTGTCTTCCTTGATCTGCCACACCTCCAAATTCACACATATTCTCTTCCACACATCAATTTTTCATCCCAAACACTTTGCAACTCCAACCCTGCTCATTCCTGCAAACACTTGCATAATCTCATTCATTTCCTAACCGGGCTATGACTGAGCTCGCCTAGGAAATGATGTTCATTGGCCTTTCAATGAAATCCAAAGGAAAATGAAAGCTATATACACTATACAAAGGTTCCATGGCTTGAGTCCCAAGGGATATTGAGAAGAACTCAAAGGACTTCAAGCTGGAACCATGTTTGGGCCTCTCAAACCCTTACTCAGGCTGAGAGATTGCAAAATTGAAAGCTCAATTCAAACTTGCAAATAAACTAACCAAATTTCTTCCTGAGCACTACAAGAACATGTACAAAATAACAATCAAAGTACAACAATGCAATCAATCTGTTAAGTACGGATTGTTGCTCTAATTCTTGAAAAATGCAATGTAAAACTTAAAAAATGGTCTCAAATTGTATTCCAATCAACTCCAGGCGTTTAACAACCTCATTACATTCATTCTTAAGGATTTTATATGCCATTTTTTCCTAACTAACTCTCCATCAGTTTCGTAACCAACCCTTTTCTCAAAAATGCAAAACGTTGCTCAACGTTGCAAAAAAGTTGTCAAGCAACTTTGACAACTTTTGCCAAAAAGTGCATTTTTGCCTTACATGCTTTGTTTTATCCTCCAAACCAACTAGGATGACTAAAAACCATTACATTAACATGTCCCAATGCCAAAAAAGGCTATTCAAGGCATTTTTCATCAAAATGCAAGATTATGCCATTTTAGGCTTACAAGGGCTTACAAGGCAAAATTGAGCAAATGCATTGTCCTAAGGACATTCAACCTACCAAAGCATTAAAAAAACATATGAAGACCTAAGATAAGAATCTTATTCAGCAAATGCATTGTCCTAAGGACATTCAACCTACCAAAGCATTAAAAAAACATATGAAGACCTAAGATAAGAATCTTATTCACCACTCCAAACCAACCTATGAACAAACACACCAAAATGAAGAAATTGGACTCAAAACTAGGTGCTCCTACACCACCAAGCACCAGTCCCCACGAAAACTCCCCGTGGCTAACTTTGTATCTCTACTAAGAATTGTATGTGTGTGGGCCACTCTAGAGGTCCGACCTCCTACCCCAACAACTAGAAGGATTTTTGGCTTTCTAAAACAAAAAGGTGATAGTAAGGGCATCCGCTCGTGTGGCCATACATGCGACACTTTCAGCTCTGTAAATACAGAAGGCTCCCAGCTGGTAGGGGTTACACTATACTATTGATCAAATAAATTTGATCAAACGGGTTTATGGGGAGACATAGCGTCGATATGAATTAATCAACACATGTTACCCATGGCTTTCACCATGGATACAATTATTTATAGTGGTTCAGAAGAGGTGGGTTTTCCTCGCTACCACTTGTGTCATTCCCTCCTCACTAGTAGTCCTAATGACCACACGGAGAGGCAGGCCCTCTAAAGATAAACACAAAAGAGCCTATTTCCCAAGACACAAAAGACACTGGTTCAATTTTAGTGCACCAATTGAAGTGTTTGCTAATCTATGAAAACAAGGCACACAATGAAAATCAAAAGAAAACCCTTGCCAAGATCCTGCAACAAAGATTTTTTAGTAGTTTGGGTTGTTTCAAATGATTACCCTTTCCTGCAAGAAAATAAGTTGGGTAAATTTTAGATCCAAAAGACTTTGTGAAATAGGGGTCTTTGATAATGCAATTCGCTTCAAAGACAAGCTGCACCAATTTGTTAGCTAGATCACAAGATATTAGCTTAAATAAACCAGATCTGAAATAAAAAATGATGAAATGAAACCCTCAATGATGAAACAAAAATTGAAAAAACTGCAAAAACTGAAGACAGAAATGATTATATTCCACACAGACATGATTCTACCACACAGACGTGACTATAAACCCCACAGACGTGGTCTCCAAACACAGGCGCGATTCCGAGACACAGAAACGGGTAAAATGATCACAAACGTGGTTCGGCAACACAGATGCAATTCTGCAATTTGAAAAAAAATGTAAATATTGTCAGATACACAGATGCGATTCAAGGGCCCATAGACGCAACAGAAAAACAAAAATGTGGTTCTAGAAGATGCAGACGCGAAAAGTTGAAATGTTGTCAGAAAATGTCAGATCTACAACTTAAAAAACACAAAATCTACAACAAAAGATGTTAAATGCATTTCATCATGTACATATTTGCATCCATATCATAAGAATCACATAGAAACATGCATCTCAATATTGAAAGACTAAATGAATTCAACCACAAAACCCTAGCCTAACAACAATAAAGATCCACCATAACATATGAAGATTACCTAAGACAATGCCAACAAAACCACAAAGATTATACCATCACATGTCCAATAGGGTTTGAATCTCCATTCTTCCTATCTCCATTGATGTTGCTTGATATATTTTCTCTCGGATTTTATGTGTGCACAAGAGCTCAACAAAGAATGGAAATGTGGTTGCAAATAGGCTTGATCGCATATGAAAGTTTGAATGCGTAGTTTATGATTGGTAATGAAGGAAGCATCTCCTTATATAGAAGACACTTTAGAAAATGAAGGGATAAGATTAAGAAGTGTAAAAGATAAATGGTCGGCTAGGATTAGAGGGTAGGTAGAAGAAATAAGAAAATAATAAGAGGGTAGGTAGTGTAGGAATTAAAAGATGAATGACATGTGTCATAGGTAGAAAAGGCTAATGAATTAATTAATTAAATAAATATTTATTTAATTAATAGAGGAAATGAGATCAATTAAATAAATAAAATATTTATTTAATATAGGAAAAAAGACAATTTAAATAAATAAATGTATTTATTTAAATGACGAAAAAGGCTAGAAGAGGATAAATGAATTAATTAAATAAATAAATATTTATTTAATTAATAGAAGAGTTAGGCTTAAAATAATTAAAAATATTTATTTAATTAGACATGACAATTTTATGTATGTTATGACTTGTGTTAACCAACTAGGGAAAAAGTTTTAAGTTGTGATAAATTTTCCAACTCCTTCTAAACATTGCCCTTAATATATTGTACCTACATAAGAAACACGTTTGCAAAGACATCTAAAATTATATGTTGTACATGCTATAGGTCTGAGAAGTTGGTCATATAGTGTGTCCAAAATAGTATAAGTCTTAAAACCATTTTGGTGCATAACCTTTTTAGTATTAGGATCATTTCATGTTATTTTTTATCCTTTTTCCCAGAATGCAACAATATCACAAGTTAGATTAGGTGAGATTCTAGGGAATTGACCCTCTTTAGAGGTTCATTCCCACCATATGTTGCCCACAACCTAGGAATGATCGGGCATGTTTCAGTAGGTCATTGAGATGAGAGATCAACATGGGTGCAAAATTTAGTGATAACAATTACTCCATAAAATTTGAATTTATCATTATTTTATTTCACTCTTATATACTTGTAAACACATTTGCTCTAGTATAAAAAGCAACACCACTATGTCCATATTTGTTATCAAGCAACTTATACCTATAAGTATTATCTAATGCATGCTCACTACTAACAAATATTCTTTAGTCAAGAGACCAAATAATTTTAATTTTATAAATTACTTATTTAATAGATGTTATGGTCCAAAAAAAATACTTGAAATAAATTTAATATCAATACATAAATCAAATGAAATATTTAGTAAAGTTTTGGATTAAGGCAAAAACAGGTTTTGAAGGGGCCCTGAAACCCTTTACATAGAAGATTCTAAAAGGCTTATAATCGAAGCATTATAGTCCAAAACAAAAACATGCTTCAAAAGATAGGACAATTCATAAAGCAACCAAGAAACTAGCAAACGCCCAGATAGATAGACAAAAAACCAGCAAAAAACCCTAACACTAAACACAGAACCACATAAGCACAATTACATGAGGCTTTTAAGGGTCTCAGCAACCTCAACCTCCAACAAGCTCATCTTGTCAGCAACCTTCCTCATCTCCTTGTAATCCATGCTCTGAGTCGCAACTATTTTCTTTATGTTGCCCTGGGTCCACATTCAAAGGCCTTGACCAGCCCGAGTCTTCTCATTATCATCACCAATATTAATCAAGACTTTCTCCTGTTGCATATTGTCAAGATTATTCACCATGGCTTGCATGGCTTGCATGGCATCCATTGTCTGTTTGACAATCTTGTGACTGTTGGTCATAATTGTGATGAGAGTGGCTTGAATTCTCTTATAGTTCTCATCAACATGGGTGAGCCTATCCTCAAATATTTTTTGCATCTAATCAATGCCCTCCACTGCTCTATTGATACAATCCACTACAAATTTATTTTCATCTTCCGTCCAATGCCCATTACCTCTCTAATTATCCGGAGCAGAGACCACAGAAATAAATTCCATCTTGCTACCCAAGGCCCTTTGGTTGAGTCTGACCTCTTTAAGCTCATGAAAGAGCCACTTAAACATGTTGTAAGTATTGATGGCGTGGTCCCTAGCCATACCCAGAATATCCTCATAGTCATCCCTCTTATCATTTAGCTCCGCACTCTTCACATGAAGGTCCTTGTGTGGGCCTCGAAACTTTTGAGTTCTGGGATTCCCAAATAAAAAACATGAGAGAAGGCAAAAAGAAATAAAACAAAAGACAGGCAAAGGGGGACCCAAAATTTCATTCCAAAGAAAAATGATGGGGCAGATGTGCAAGGCATAACAAGTCTAGATGGAAATATTCCAAATGAAAAGCTGGATCGGGATAGTGTCGTAATTGTGGTGCAATCCTTCATAGATAACATGCAAAAAATGTTCTTGACAAATTATAGAGAAAATGATGGCAACCAAGAAACATCTTGAGATTATGCAAGCTGAATTGCCACAATAGGAAGAAGCTGATAAGAAATCCAAATCTCTTATGAAGAAATTGGTAATAAAGTTAAACTACACTAAAATGCCAAATGTGGAGGAGCTACAAGGAGTAGTGGAGAGATATAAACAACATTTTCCCAAATAACAATTGAGTTTGCAAAGCTACAATTTTGAAAATTCTCTAAGTACAAAAGTTTGAAAAGTCAACCACAAAAAATCAGTTTTGGTTTCTAGTTTTGTGTCAGTTAAGTCCCAATTTTGGGTGGGGTCAAATGTTGATAACAAGTGGAGATTACTTCTTGTTTTTAATTTTAGAGAAACTCTAGTAACTTTCAGTTTAAGTGTAGCGAGCTAACAGAAAGAGAAACCCATGTTTTTCATGCAAACCCATAAGTAAAAGAACAACAACAAACAACATATCAAAACAATGGATACAACTACATTTTCCCTTGGATTTGGCTAACCAAATCAGTTGTTTATACCTTAGATAGAGTTTAGAGGACCTATAGTGTATTTTAGAGTTGTTTTCATTCAGTTTTTCATTTAGTTTTGATCAATTTTGTGTTGAAATTATGCTGAGAAATCCTAGTTTCAGGTTTATGGATTCTCTTTTCAACTCTATATAAACCTTAATTTTAATTGTAATAAGGGTTGGATATTCTGTGCACTCTATATTGTAGTATTAATATAATTTCATTGTGATATTTCTATTGAGATTTGTGAAGTGTGAATGATTCAAAAGCGAAGGATAACTCAACTACTTCAAATTTTAAAGAGCATATTAGTAATTTAATTTTGCATGTACGCATGGGTAATGGCCTTGGAATTTGATGAATTATAAAAATAATTGTGATGTCATTTATTTCGTAGAGGATTGCATCATATTTTCTTGAATTGTGTTGATCTGATTTGTGTAGATATTGTTTTTATCATTGTGGTTTAATATTTTGTGCTATGAGTAATTCATTGGTTAACATTGTTTGATTAGATCTTTACTTTCATAATCAATTTCCCTAACCCTCATCTTTTGTAGTTTTCTTTACAAGCTCTGGTAGAGTAGAATAACAAGCATAAATTGTTGGATTTTTTCTTAGATTTGTATGTCATATTTCAAAAATAAAAAATAAAAAGATTTGTGTTCTTGAGAAAGGTTGCTATAATTCCTATAGTAATACCAATAGGCCCTCTTGTTTACAACACATTAATTCCCATTGATCTATCCTGCATGGCTAAGGCCTAGCTTTTTGGAACCTTGGAGCTTACTTTTGTTTTATTTTCAAGAGAGGAGTTTCATTCTTGGATCTCCTACTATTGGCAATGCTAACACCGTTGTCAACAGAACTGGTGCTACAAGGAGGGCCAAAATATAAAAGCTATAAAATATAGTGTCTTTCCCACTTGAAAGGTATCAATTGGTTTTTTGATTGACCCCTCAGAAGGGAGAATTCCTTTAACTCTCCTAGAAGATTAAGGTGGACAAGAGGAAATCTAAAGGTGCGACCTCAGAACTTCCGAGTTCTGGGGTTCCCAAAGAAAAAACATGAGAGAAGGCAAAAAGAAAGAAAACAAAAGACAGGAAAAGGGGGACCCGAAATTACAAGAGGAAATCCAAAGGTGCGACCTCATCTACACCAAACCCCCCTCATCATAATCATAGCCCAATAGTTGCAGCACCTCTGGTGAATTAAATAATACCAAGCATTGCCCAACCTCTTCTTGCAATGTCTTTCTTTACCAATGATGAGAGCTCACCCCAAAATCTAACTTAGTATGCATCATTGCATTATTTACTTAAGAACCCAATGAAATTATGCCCAAAATACATATATGGGGAATCTTGAACAGTTGAGGAACATATCAAAATATTCAAGGAAGTTTGCAACTAAAAGGAGATTTAGCATCAATATGTGGTATGTAGGTTGTTTTTGTACACTCTAGGTGAGTTTTCTTACAGTTGGTATGTCAATTTTCCCTGTACTTGGCAATAGTTAGAAGATAAGTTCCTTGGAGCATAGGAAGATTAAGGTAGACAAGAGAAAATCCAAAGGTGTGACCTCATCTACACCAAACCCCGCTCAACATAATCATAGCCCAACAGTTGCAACACCTATGGTGAATCAAATAATACCAAGCATTTCCCAACCTCTGCCTCCAATATCTTTCTTTACCAATGATGATATCTCATCCCTAAGTCTAACTTAGTATGGACCATTGCATGATTTACCCAAGAACCCAATAAAATTCTGCCCAAAATACATAGACGGGGAATCTCAAACAGTTGAGGAACACATCAAAATATTCAAGGAAGTTTGCAATGGAAAGGAGATTTAGCATCAAGATGTGGTATGTAGTTCACTTTCTTACACTCTAGGTGATTTTTCTTATAGTTGGTATGTCAATTTTCCATGTACTTGGCAATAGTTAGAAGATAAGTTCCTTGGACAATATAAAATTTATGTCGATCTCGTTGTCTTGTACTATCAATTTGTCATAGCCAAAAGGGATTCCAATGAGCTGATAGCCATTTATAATCATCGATTCCATAGATTATACCAACAATTGGCCACACCATATGTGGTTCCACAAGATGTTGCAATCCAAGTGTACCTAAATTTATTTGATCCCCTTACCATCTTGTTCATAAGGAGGCTTCCTAAAACCGACTTTGACACCTTGTAGAAGGTGTATGATCTAGCTATAGTCATTTACAAATGGGCCTAAGAGGGGTTGGCAATTTTAGAGCTATTCCATCCTTGGGAAGTTTGGGGTAGGGTAATCTCATCCCTGTTAGTAACCAAGCTATTACAAACTATGTACTCATGAACAAGGTCGTTGATGTCACAACTTGCATTATTTAGTTTCTTTTCATTATCGAATCGTGTTTGCCTTAAAGCTATTTGCAATAGAGATTTGATTAAGAGTGGGGGTTTTTGCACCATAAAATAGTGACTTAGGTTCATTCATGCTCCGTGAGGAGCTCTTAGGATCTCTTCTCTACAGTTGAATTCGAAGTCTAAAGATATTCTACAAACTAAGTATAAAAAGACTAAAACTATCCTAAAGAGGATTCTAGCATTTGTATAAAGAGTTAAATTCATTCATGGAATTATCTATTTAAAACTAAGACACTTCAAAATTTAAATTCTAATCTATGTACTAGAAAAAGAAATCTATTTTACTTGCAGGAAATAGAATCTAGTCTATACTTGCAGAATTTGAAATCTATTCTAATAAACATTTTTAAAAAACTAACATTCAATGAGAAAGTCCAAATAGAGCTTATGTTCTAACTTCTATTCCAAATACCATCATCGTTAACAATTACTATGAAAGAAAAATACACCACTGAATGAAATTAAGTAGAACTATGAAACTTAAAATTTTAACAATGCATCCATTCATTAAAGTATTGTTGCATGAAATGAACAACCACGATCTTTGCAATCAATTTTCATCTACTTAAAACTTATCACAACTGAACATAATGAATTGTAATAAAACCAAATGCACAAAATTGGTATATAAATGAAATTAAACAAAGATCACCTCCCTTTGGTCGAGCGGGCCCTACTCATCCTTTGGTGGGATCTATAACACAACAATTCTTGGATAAACTTTATATTTCCATTGAAATGAACTTCTAGAAGGAAGTAAAACAAGTTTGCATATTACAAAATGCGAGACTCCAACTGTTGGCTAACTACTGACTATCTAACTAGCTTTCTATTGAAATCAAAGGGATATTTATACATATCCTTATTCAAATTCAAATACAAAGTCACTCGCTTCAAACATAGTAACGACTAAAAATTGAATTGAAGAAAACAACACTAAATTTAATGACTTCATATAGAAGATGAAGTTCAAGGAAATAGCCGATAAAATAGACTCGGAGGAGATCAAGGGTATCTCTCCAGCTAGAGCGATCAAGAGTGATCATCATTCACATGCTGGTTGAACTAGAATTCGTAACTCCTTGTCTGCTAGTTAGTTTCAAACACATTTGAAAATGCATCCAAGAAAATAGAACATAACACAATAATAAACATCTTGAATATTCGGTCATTCGTCCATATTAATTAGCAAAAAGTAAAACATTTAATCACAAGATATTAATTCTAATATACTTTCTAATTAGCAAAATATAATAGTATAAAAGAGTAAATATGGATGCATTAGATCTACTGCCAGGCACATTAGTTCACAAAATATTAAAAGTTTTAAGCAAAAAGTATAATTAGAAGTAACATGATTAATGCTCATCATATACCCTTGTTGAATCCAGTGCTCATTCCCCTTGCGATGGCTCCAACTCCATTATTGACGTATCCAAATCATAAAACCCTAAGAAAAAAATTCTTTGAATAGTAAGCTGAGAAAAACAAATAACAAAATTCACATCTAGTGTCTGAGTTGGAAGTTGTCAAGAAAATTTTGTCCCAAATAACAGGTGAGTTGATCAAACTAAGATTGAATTCTACTCCATATCACCACCAGAGTACTCATAATGCTGCCTCAGGAGTTAATTCAAATTTTAATCCATAAAATTACAATCAGAATAACCAAAATTTTGGAATAAGAGCTTTGGGCAGTCAAGACCCAACATACAATGGAATACAAAACCCAATAACATAACACTCTTGAACCAAGAATGCTAATTTGGCTCCCAATGGATGTAGGTTGTACGAGATGTTCAATCACTTGGAGATTCATTGAGGAGAAATGCAGAAAGATTCTCAAATCATGCAATATCATCAACCCCATCTTCTGAACCTATGAATGCAATGATGTTGGATTGTTATGTATGAATGAGTGAAACTGCCCCATTGTCTAGGAGTGAGAAAGAAGAGTTTGTATTTCCTTTTCAAACATAAATAGAACCCTAAATATTTAGAGGTACATGCTTTTAAGAATCAAACTAATTATAATATGAGAAGGATTGCTTCACTGATGGTATTCCTGCTGAATCTCAACCTATTCCACTAGATCCACACGTGAGTAATAATCCTACTGCCTAAAGCGAACCTAAGAATTTTGCACATAGAATAGCATATAATATTATCAAAAAAACACTAACATTGACAATGGAGAAGTATAGTGCAGTGGATGAGCTGAAGAGAACAAAATCCAACTTGTCAATGTTCGAAGTGTTGCAGAGTTGTCCTACCCACAGAGAGGCCTTGATTAAGTCATTGAATCCTTCAAAAAAGAATGTTACCTCCTTAACCCCCATGAAGCAAATATCTAACATAAATTCAATGGAGGTTATGCCCATGATGATTAAAGATGCAACAAAGGCACCTCCATTCATCTTGAGTGTTAGAATTTTAAGAAAGAACTTGCATAATTGTTTGGTTAATTCGGTACCCCCATGTAATGTTATGTCATATTTTGTTTGGTTAATAAGAGTTGTGCTACCCACAAAGAAGCCTTGATTGAGTCATTAAATCCTTCAAAAAATAATTTTACCTTCTTAACCCCCATGAAGCAAATATCTAACATAAATGCAATGGAGGTAATGCCCACAATGATTAAAGATGCAACAGAGGCACCTCCATTCATCTTGAGTGTTATAATTTTAAGAAAGAACTTGAATAATTGTTTGTTTAATTCAGTAGACTCATGTAATATTATGCCATATTCTATTTTTTAGAAGTTGAGCATGACCCCCATTGTAGCTAATTGAGTAGCCATCCATCTGGACAAATTTGAAGTAAAGGTAGTAGGCAATTTAAAGAATATTTACACACAACTAGTAGTTGATCTTGAAATCTAGGTTTGTATTGATATACATGTTGTAGATATTCTAGAGTTGTACGACATGTTGCTTAGTTGAGACTGGACTAAGAGTTTGAAGGGGTGCTTATCTATAGACTTCACACAGTTGTGGGTACCATGGAGAGGGGTAAACAATCAAATTAAGATTGATGATGGGCTCAAGCTCAAAAAGACAATAACAAATTACAATGCCTTGAATGAAGTGGTCAATTTTGTAGAAGCCAACCTCAGTGTATAGGTTGGATCATTTTTTCAAATTCATCCATGAGGAGGTGTTAGAAATACTTGTCTTAGTTGTTATTGATGTCAAACTTGGTGATCCAAATTGGTCTGAATGTGATGCAGAACAATGGAAGATATGCATGTATGATGTGATGCAAAACAGTGGAAGATAGGTATGTATGTTGCATATGACAAATATTAGTTGTTGTTGATATATTGCAGACATATTTATTGCTCTAGAAATATCTATTGTTAGTATGCAGATACATTTATCTTGATGAGAGAGATTTGGTGTTGGTCATGGCAATCAGTTTAGTGCTCTAGTTATCATGAAATCTAATAGTATGTAGTTGGCTTATTTTAGAAGTGCAATCCTCCACATTTGTGTCTCGATGTAGATATGGTAGTGCAATTTTTGATATGATTGTTGTTATTGATTGAGATTGTTGTATTCATGGTTTTGGTGCTCTGAAAGTCATGCTCCAGATGTTATTCTCCAGAAGTGTACTAGATTATGTAGTGTTGAGCAAATCTTTGTCCTCCGGTTTCCTCTGGTTTCTTGATTTCTGATAATAATCTTTTGAAAGTTCATTGTTTATGTCTTGAACATTGTAATGCTGAGTTGGATCATGTTATTTGTGCTTCAATAGCGTGTTACTATGGAATTTTGAGGATATGCTCTTTCCAGGTCAGGTTGACCTTGAAAGATTATGTTTTGCTCCAATAATTATAGCATGTGATTTGACCATTGAAATATCATTTAGGAAAATATTAGTAAGGTTGACTTGATGTATATTTCTTTGTGACTCATATATATACATGATCACATTATGCATGATGTATGAGAGATATAGAGTATGAGTGAAATAAATTGTGATGAAGTGAAGAGTAAGGTGGTAAGCGACAAAGAAAAGAAGTTGATGCTGGTTGAGTAAAAGAGAAGGATAGATTTAGTGCGACAGTATTTTGGAGTAGGCAGATAGTGGAGTATTTTGTAGATTTTTCTTAACTAGATCTACTAAAAGAAAATGGTGTGTTGTGTGAGCTTAACAAGAATTGATCCTATGCATATGTAGATGCAAATTTATTAGTTCATTTCTTTTCTTTCTAGCAGTGAACCAGTGTAATCTACACAGTGAGCCTCTTTTTGTAATCCCATATAACTAGTTATATTGTCTTGAGAGTTAACCCTATCCGTGGTTTTTACCATTTGGGTTTTCCACGTATAAAAATATTTTGTCTCTCTTATGGTTGTGTATGTTGTACATTTTGCTTCTATTTCATATTTCAATTCACGATTAAGATAAGTTTTAGATTATCAAAGTGATAGTTCTGATACTTAATGTTAAGTACAGATGCCAAGCTAACAAGATGAGAGGGGGGGTGAATCATACAAACTTAATCTTCCATAAAAACAACAGATTCAACCTTGGTAACATATACTTCAGTAATATAACCAAAATGCTAAACATGCAAACTCATAAGCATATAAACATCATAACACTCATAACACCAGATTTAACGTGGAAACCCAAATAGGGAAAAACCATTATGGGATTTCGGACCCACTAAGAAATATACTCTTCTAGAGTATGCTCGGTTAAAAGCAAATCCTGTTAAAGATTACAAACACATTGTTAGATGTGACCCGGTTAAGGGATTTCCCTCAGATCTGTTAGGATCTTCACCTTGTAAGAAGTGACCTTGTTAAAGGATTTCAAACACTCAATCAGAATGTCACCTTGCTAGAGGGTTTTACAAATAAGACTGTTAAGCCCACTCGGTTAAGAGATTTTTTGTCACTTTACAAAATAACAGTAATAAAAATCTATCTGCAACTTCACATCTAAAAATGCTAAAGTGGATTCTTATTTGCTCAATACAATCTAGTCATAGGAGTTATCTTGTCCATCTACTGGGCTCTATACTCTGTTATTCAAAATAGGTCTTCAAGCTTCTGTGCTCTGTAATCACTATGTAGAATCCCTGTGCTTACACTTGCCCGCATACATTGTTTATCAATAGTTCCTTATTTATAAACAATTTGCCAACCGCTTAATCTCCTTGATCACATATCCCATGATCAATCATAGCCATCAGATCTTCAAACTTGACCAGGTTCAATGTATCCTTTGATCTGAAAATGTTTTACCCCGCCTTGGAACTTGCATACATTTCTTGGAACTTGTGCTAGGGTATTGCGGTTCAATCTGAGCTGTAGATCTTCCTGCCGATTTTCCTTTTGCCATAGATCCTTAACAACCTTTATACACCTTGTAACAATCATTTAATCATAACCAGCTCATCAACTTCCTTCATTAAATAATGCTTTTATTCATTCAATGCATTCTGTTATTACTCAGTTGCAACTCGGTAAATATTAAACTTCACTTGGTAGACATACCGCCTTCATTAACCGATAGCGATAACCTTAGGGTTTACCGACTAGGTTCTTTGCTCGGTAACATAGTATAGTATTAACCTTACAATCAACAACATATGTAGGATATCAAAATAATCTAAACATCATGATCTCATCATTGTCTAACTCGGTAATAGTTGCCCATTGAATAACTTATTTCTCCCCTTATTCATCACATTCTTTCTGTTTCTTTTACCAGCATCTTTATACTCACCAAATCATACTTCTTAAGATATGGCAACATCATACTGAATTAGAAAATCAATTTCTTGACATCAATGACAAAATAATATTAAGACAGTAAACATTCTTTAGCAGTTATATCCATAATTATCAACAACCTTCTCAATATCCTTATTGAAATGCCAACAATCTCTTATTGTAACTGGAATGCCAACAATCTCCCTTTGTTTGTTATAATGCCAACAATCTCCCCCTTTGGCATTGATGGAAAAACCAATTGATATGACCTAATTGATTCAGATTGCTATGAAATTCTAAAATGCTCTCCCCCTGTCATCAGTCTTCTCCCCCATACATTAGTCTTCTCCCCTTTTCTTCAGTCTTCTCCCCCTTTGACAACAATGCCAAAAAGTAAAGAACTAAAACATAATTTCTTCCTGTATGAAGTGATTTCCTGTTGTTATGTGTCAACTTAGTCTCAGTCAGAGCATTTTGTCTTCATATCCCGTTCCCTGTATTGTTTCCTGCACACCTTTAGAAAACATCCTAAAGTGTGTAAATCAGCATCAACTCCTAAAAGATATTTTGTAGAGTCGTTGAATTGATGCTTTCACCAAAATCAGTCAGTGAATGGAAGATAGGGGTAGGACCCCTAACTTAATTTTGAGATACTCAAAAGTGTCCCTTGGTAGTGGCTTGGTAAAGATATCTGCTATTTGTTCCTTTGTGCTAACATACTCCAACACCACTTTCTTCTCTTGAACTTCTTCTCTAAGATAATGATATTTGATAGAGATGTGCTTTGTCTTAGAGTGCATAACAAGATTATTTGAAATGTTAATGGCACTAGTATTGTCACAAAATATAGTTACTAGCTCGGTAGCTTTCTCATTTATACCTTCCAACAGTTGTTTGATCCATGCTATATTGGTACAATTCAATGCTGCAACAACGTATTCAGCTTCTGTTGTTGACTGTGAAACACATCCTTGTTTATTTCTAAGCCAACTCACTAGTCTTTCTCCTAAAAAGAAAGCTCTTCCACTTGTGCTTTTTCTGTCATCAATGTTGCCTGCCCAATTAGCATCAGTATAAACTTTTAAATCAAAAACATTTCCTTTCTGATATACTAAGCCATAATCCTTAGTGCCTTTCAAGTATATGAAAATTCTCTTGATTGCTGTCATGTGTGTTTCCTTGGGATCTGCAGAGAATCTTGCAACTATACCTACTGCATGTGCTATATCTGGCCTGCTGTGAACAACATATTGTAGCTTTCCAATCATGGATCGGTAAAGTGTCTCATCAATAGATGCGGATTCATCACTCTTTGATAGTTTACAGTTGGTAGTCATAGGAGTACTTACTGGTTTTGAATCCTCCATTCCAAATTTCTTCAAGATTTCTTTTATGTACTTGGATTGAGTAATGAAAATCTCATCTTTCATTTGCAGTATTTGTAAACCTATAAAATACTTTATCTCACCAATTAACGACATCTCAAATTCTTTGCTCATTTCATTTCCAAAGTTCTTGCATAGAGAGTCATTTCCACAAAAGATAACATCATCAACAAATATGGCTGAGACCAGTATTCCATTTTCATCATTCTTCATGTACATGTTACTATTTTCACTTGTCCTTATAAAACCAATCTTGATCAAATAAGAGTGTAATCTCTCATACCATGCTCTAGGTGCTTGTTTCAGACCATATAAAGCTTTGTTCAATTTACATACCTGATCTTTATTCTCGTCTTCAACAAATCCTTCAGGTTGTTCAACAAAAACTTCTTCTTCTAATATACCATTCAGAAATGCAGATTTGACATCCATTTGATATACCTTGAAATTCTTGTAAGCAACATATGCCAACAATGTTCTTACTCCTTCAAGTCTTGCCATAGGTGCAAAAGTCTCACCATAATCAATTCCTTCTTCTTGGGCATAACCTTTGCAAACTAGTCTTGCTTTATTTCGAATGACCTCACCTTTTTCATTCAGCTTGTTTCTGAAAATCCACTTTGTACCAATTATATTTTTGTCCTTCAGTCTTGGGACCAATATCCATGTGTCATTCTTCTTGATTTGATCAATCTCTTCTGTCATAGCATTTATCCAATCTTCACTGTTAAATGCCTCTTTCACTATTCTCGGTTCAAATTCAGATATCAGACATGTGTTCTGTCTCAGTTTTTTCCTTGTCATCACTGGATCATCCTTATTTCCTATAATTTGACTTGATGCATGATGTATTCTAACATACTTGGCTAATACAGGCTCGGTAGGCTCTGTATGATCTTCTTCATCACTCGGTAACTAGATATTCTCTTCATTTTCTTCAATAGTTCTCTCGGTAAGACTTGTCGGTTGAACATAGACAAATCCTTCATAATCTTCTGGTTCCTTGGAGTTCCCTTCATCATTTCTTTCTGCAAATTCATCAATTTTCACATTTGCACTTTCTACTATTTTTTTAGATGATTTGATCAGACATTTAAATGCTTTACTTCTAGAAGAATAACCAAGAAATGTTCCTTCTTCACTTTTTTGATCAAACTTGCCATTTCTATCATCTTTGTGAACATAGCATCTACTTCCAAAGATTTTAAAATAACTTACATTAGGTTCCTTGTCATACCAGATTTCATATGGTGTCTTCAATGTTCCTTTCTTCAGTTGTACTCGGTTCAGGGTGTAAACTGTTGTGCTTATTGCTTCTCTCCAAAATGTTTGTGGCACTTTCTTTTCAATCAGTAGGGTTCTGGCACAATCCACAATAGATCTGTTTCTTCTCTCAGCTATCCCATTTTGTTGTGGAGTTCTTGATGTAGAGACTTGTCTTTTTATACCATGATCATTGCAGAATAAGTTGAACTCATCAGATGTGAACTCTCCTCCTCTGTCTGATCTAAGACATTTCAGTTGTCTTCCTGTTTCATTTTCAACTCTTGCCTTGTACCATTTAAACATTTGAAAAGCTTTTGATTTTTCTTTTAAAAACATAACTGACATAATCCTTGAGTAATCATCCACAAATAATATGAAATATTTATCACCATAATAACTTTGAACTTTCGTAGGACCACAAAGATCAGTGTGCACAAGATCTAAAATTCCCTTAGAAGTGTAGGACTTACTTGTAAAGCTTGATCTTGTCATTTTACCCATCTGGCATCCTCGACACATAGCATCCTCAGGTTTTTCAAGGCTCAGTAAACCTCTTACTCAGTGCTTCTTGCTTATTTTGATCAGATTATCAAAATTTACATGACAAAACCTTTTATGCCATAACCAGGTATCATCTATCTTTGCATACAGACACTTGTTTCGAGTTGAGTCAAGGTGAAATGTGTTACCTTTTGTTTGTGTCCCGGTAGTAGCTAACTTTCCATGCTTGTCATGAACTTTGACAATTCCTTTCTGAAATTCTATTCGGTAACCTGTGTTGTTTACCTATGCGACACTCAACAAATTGTTTTTCAAACCTTCAACCCAATAAACATCATTGCATTTTGCATTGTCAAGAAGTGTTATAGATCCTTTACCTTTTACTGGACATGGTGCATCATTACCAAATCTTACATAGCCTCCATCATAATCTTCTAATATAACAAACTTGTGTTTATCACCTGTCATGTGATGTGAGCATCCACTATCTATGATCCAAGAATCATTAGTATTTATGTGAGATATTAGGGCTTTTTCTTCATACCTTTCTCCATCTGATCCATCTTTGATAGCCACATAAACTACTTCCTCTGTATCAGTTTCATCTAATTTATCATCATTGGATTCCTCATCGGCTATTAAGCATGACTTTCTATCTTTTCTTCTGAAGTCTCGGTGTCCTCTGTAATGATTATCTTTCTGTCTGTCATCTCGGTAATCTCTCTTTTCAGTAGAATCTTTGTTAGGATAGTTAGAAGCCATATGTCCTATCTTATCACAATTGAAACATTTCAAAGGTAGTTTTCCTTTATACTTACCTTTGCCTCTCGATAACCTTCTGGCTAATAGTGCTTCAAATTCTTCTTGCTTTCTGATTTCCTCATACAGTTTGTGTACTTTTTCCATGTTCTTGCGAAATCTCTCACTTGCTCCACTGTGATCCCCTTCAGTGTACTTACTCATTCTATCATTGTAATATTCAGATTCACCAATATGAAAAGAACTAAATGCAGATTCAACTTTATTTACCGATGACCCACTGTTATCAAAGTTACTTAAATCAAATGCATGAAGCTTACTAATAGTAGCATCTAAAGAAACTTACATATTGGGTACAGACCTTAATTCATTGATTGCAAAGACTCGGATTGCATAAGCTGGTAGAAGGGTTCTTAACAACTTACTTGTTATATCATTTTCTTCAATAGTTCCACCTGCTCCTTTGATTTGATTGACAATTTCCTTTAGTCTTGTATTGTATTGGGTTATATTCTCACCTTCATTCATCCTCATAGATTCAAGTTGCCCTCTTAGACTGTCCACTTTTTCTCTTTGAACATGTTCATCTCCACCATACATAGATATGAGTTTGTCCCACATTTCCTTTGCATCATTGCAGCCTTCTAGATCATTAAACTCTGAGTCAGTCAATGCAGATGTTATTTCAATCATTGCTTGGATATGTTCTTGCTTTGCCTTTATCTCTTCCATTGTCAATGGATAGGTGCTCAGTGTAATGAAATCATTCTCCAGATAATATACAACATATTCTCCAACTCCTGATAGGTACAGCTTCATCCTTTTCTGCCATGTAGAGAAACTAGACTTGTTCAGCTTCGGTGCATCCCTCTTGTACATCTTTGGATCTTTTCCTCAAGTACCTTTAAACTTTTTCTTCCGGAGTCCAAAGTTCTGATACCAATTGATAGTTCTGATACTTAATGTTAAGTACAGATGCCAAGCTAACAAGATGAGGGGGGGGGGGGGGTGAATCATACAAACTTAATCTTCCATAAAAACAACAGATTCAACCTCGGTAACATATACTTCAGTAATATAACCAAAATTGCTAAACATGCAAACTCATAAGCATATAAACATCATAACACTCATAACACCAGATTTAACGTGGAAACCCAAATAGGGAAAAACCACTATGGGATATCGGACCCACTAAGAAATATACTCTTCTAGAGTATGCTCGGTTAAAAGCAAATCCTGTTAAAGATTACAAACACATTGCTAGATGTGACCCGGTTAAGGGATTTCCCTCAAATCTGTTAGGATCTTCACCTTGTTAGAAGTGACCTTGTTAAAGGATTTCAAACACTCAATCAGAATGTCACCTTGCAAGAGGGTTTTACAAATAAGACTGTTAAGTCCACTCGGTTAAGATATTTTCTGTCACTTTACAAAATAACAGTAGTAAAAATCTATCTGCAACATCACATCTAAAAACGCTAAAGCAGATTCTTATTTGCTCAATACAATCTAGTCATAGGACTTATCTTGTCCATCTGCTGGGCTCTATACTCTATTATTCAAAACAGGTCTTCAAGCTTCTGTGCTCGGTAATCACTATGTAGCATCCCTGTGCTTACACTTGCCCGCATACATTGTTTATCAACAATTCCTTATTTATAAACAATTTTCCAACCGCTTAATCTCCTTGATCACATATCCCATGATCAATCATAGCCATTAGATCTTCAAACTTGACCAGGTTTAATGTATCCTTTGATCTGAAAATGTTTTACCCCGCCTTGGAACTTGCATACATTTCTTGGAACTTGTGCTAGGGTATTGCAGTTCAATCTGAGTTGTAGATCTTCCTGTTGATTTTCCTTTTGCCATAGATCCTTAACAACCTTTATACACGTTGTAACAATAATTTAATCATAACCAGTTCACCAGCTTCCTTCATTAAATAATGCTTTTATTCATTCAATGCATTTTGTTATTACTCGGTTGCAACTCGGTAAATACTAAACTTCACTCGGTAGACATACCGCCTTCATTAACCGATAGCGATAACCTTAGGGTTTACCGACTAGGTTCCTTAGGGTTTACCGACTAGGTTCTTTGCTCGGTAACATAGTATAGTATTAACCTTACAATCAACAACATATGTAAGATATCAAAATAATCTAAACATCATGATCTTATCATTGTCTAACTCGGTAATAGTTGCCCATTGAATAACTTATTTCTCCCCTTATTCATCATATTCTTTCTGTGTCTTTTACCAACATCTTTATACTCACCAAATCATACTTCTTAAGATATGGAAACATCATACTGAATTAGAAAATCAATTTCTTGACATTAATGGCAAAATAATATTAAGACAGTAAACATCCTCTAGCAGTTATATCCATAATCATCAACAACCTTCTCAATATCCTTATTGAAATGCCAACAATCTCTTATTGTAATTGGAATGCCAACAATCTCCCTTTGTCTGTTATAATGCTAACACAAAGAAGTCTATTTTTTATTGGGGAATATTGATTCACCCTCCCTCTCAATATTATGGTTTGTTCAACAATTGGTATGACAGCCTATTCCCTTGTTGCTATCTTAGCCGCTTGAGGAAGATCTTGATTCGAATAAATGACTCTTATGGATATGGATGGTGAATATTACTTGGATGAAGAATGAAGACAACCCTTGAAGATCTGGAGAGTGTGGAATATGAGATTAAAGACTTGAAAGAGAATGTTAAGGTAGAAAACAAATGTGTGTAGAAGCTAAGAAATCAGATCCAGAAGTTCAAAGCAAGGCATCAAGAAATCAATAAGGAATTGAATTGAAGCAAGCGAATGAGACTATTATGAATTTGAAGTTGTAGGATGAAGAAAGCAGGAAGGTCGAAGAAATCTTGAAGGATATAATCAATCTAAAGGCTGAAGAAAATGGGAAGATGGAACAAGAATTATTGAAGCTAACGACTAAAGCCCAAACTAGTGAAAATAGTACATTATTGGACAAACTATTATCCATGCAAAAATCTCAGAAGGATAAGGAAGAATTAGTTTTTCCGGTGAATGTTCAAAATAGAATGAGAAAAGTAAAGGGAAGGAAAAGATGGAATTTCAGAAGAAACTTGGAGATTCAAATAAAGTACGAAATCTTGTACCTGCTATAAACAGACCTCCGGTTCAACAACCTAATGTTCAAAGGTAATCATCATTTAATGGCTTATTTTCAATGCATTTATTTTGGACATAAAGCTATAGATTGCAGACATAATGTAAAATAGAATATTTAATGCTTTACATGTGGAAGTTTTGGACATAAGACTAATAACTGCAGTAATCAAATAATGAATAAAAGCTATAGACAATGTAGATCGAGAACAAATTTAGTGAATTTAGGACAGAGGAATGTAAAATTTTACAATTCCGACAAGTATTTAAATTTTGCTAACAAATGTAGGAATGTGAATGCTCTGGTGAAATATAATGAACTTAAAAAGAATAATTCTATGTTAAGGAGAAAGAAAGAAATAACTGCATCTACTGCACTTGAGTTCGGAGTTGGTTCTTCTTCCTTCAAAAATTGATCTGATAGTGTCAGCGTAGGGGGAGCTTCAAATAGAAATCTATTTGTACCCCTTGAGTGAAAGAGATGCATGTGGTGGATTATGTTATTGGTATCTACTTCGATGATTGCGTATGTTAAAATATAAAATTTGGATGATGTCACTATGATAAGACAACTTTTGACGACGAAACCCTAGGCACACCGAACAAGGTAAATATCTAATTTTTGGATCAATTTTGCATCATGCATTGAAGAATTTGGAGAGCAAAGCAATTGGAGAGTAGAAGGAGATTCAGAGAAAATTTTGCATAAAAGGTATTTTTCATATCTTTTCTCCATGGATTCTAAGAAGTCAGTTGCAGGCAAATCTAGCAGTAAGAGTATTCAAAAAATTGAAAAAGTGGAATTAGAAGAATACAATCATGAGAAAATAATTTTTTTGGGAAATTTTGTGTCAAGTGGAGGATTGCAGGAAATCAGAGATTTAGGGCATAAGGGTTTGGATGTTTGGAGTGAATTTCTGTGGTTTGCATATGAGGACATGATTACATTTCTTTTGAATTGTATCGAGGATGGTCATATATGTTGTACAAGCCTTATCTAATTTTGAAGGAAGCAATACATGTAGTTTCTAGTTTGCGTGATAATGGACCCTTTTCGGTGAAGAAATCAATAAAAAACAAAGAAGTTGAAACCCTAATTGGTGTCACAGGTGATCAATGGGCATTAATAATCAATGCTATCATTGACCATGTTATAAGTTATGTTGCAGATGGAATTTCCTATAAAATCTATTTCAGAAGTAGAGAAGGATCTACTTTGGTAATTGTAGTATATATTTCTCATCAAATGGTGAAAGAAGGCAAAAAAATTGATTTGTGTGAGTTGTTGCGAACACAATTAGTAGAAAATATTAAGATGACAAAATATCAGGGTATTCATTTTGGTTTGGTTATTTGATTATATACTTAATGCTTTATTTCACAAGACATTTACCCTTAAAAGAGAATATAATATGGAAATCAAATATCTCTATTGGGAAACAAATTTTAAGATATCTAGCTTGTTTGGGTGATAAAGATCAGGAATATGAGAATCACTTCATAAACCTCCAGAAGAAGTTGTTCTCTGGTTTGTTTCCTAGCATTTCCAATGCTCTCAAGGAGAGTCCCTCCTCTAGTTGTAGAAGTTCAAAAAGAAGAATTGTTGTATCCTCTCTAGAACCGATGAAGAAGATGAAAGGTGAAGAAGAAAAATAAATTGTTTCCCTAGATGATCCAGAACCACCTACAGTGGCTATGGGAAAATTGGCTTTAGTTAAAGACAATAAAGAGGAATATGACACCTGCAGTGTTGAGAACATTTTGAGTATGCTTAAGGAAGCTGGTGAAATGAATCAGTTTGGAGAGTTATGGCTTGAGCGACCCTCCTATGATCAGGATTAGATTGAAGAAGTTCTAGTTGATCATTTGGTCTGGAACAATATCTCTTTTAGTGATCTTGCATAAATATTTCTAGAAGTTCCATGTGAAGTGCTTAAAGATCGATTAAAGCAACCTCTTGAGGCAACATCTATTGCAGAAGATGATGTTTCGGATGACATGGAAAAGAAGTATGGATATGCTCAAAATATATTATCATAAGACATTAAGAATATGAGAGACAGTGTTGCAGAAGAAGGCAGAGTGTATAAATATTGTCTCTAAAGGCCGACAAATATTTAACACTTTAAGGATAAGATTGACTCTATTGAATCTAAGTTGAATTTCATGGGAAAATCATTTGATATTTTCAGTAATGTAGATGGTGAACAAAGGAAGAAAATCAATTCTCTACAGTCAAAGCTTATATTTTATCAAAGGTAGAAAGAAGATGTTGTGAATGTGTTCTTAAAGGTGAAAGAGATTGTCGAGGCTAGGTTAGAACATATTTTTGGTCTCCTTATTGAAGTTGAAAAGTGTGTACAAAACTTTACTATTCCCAGTTCCTTATCAAAAGCAATTGATGAAATAATTAATAATGACTATTTGAGCTTGAGTCTCCATTTGGCGGTAAACTCTTGGAAGACTTTATTTCCAAAATTGAAGGAGAAGTATAAGAGAATTTTTCAAAAGCGTAAGTGAAGCATTCTTTCTTTTGTAGTGCAAATTTTCTTTTTATGACCCCTTTTTTTTGTTACCCTTTGTCCTTGATGTCAAAGGGGGAGAAATATTTACTTCGGGAGAAATATTGAGTTTTGAAGAAATAAGGATGCACTATCTAAGGGGGAGTTATGGCAAGTTTTTGATACAAATATTTTGCCATCAATGACAAAGGGAGAGACTGTTAGAAATACTTGTCTTAGTTGTTAGTGATGTCAAACCTGGTGATCTGAATTGGTTCGAATGTGATGAAGAATAGTGGAAGATAGGTATGTATGTTGCAAATGGAAGATCTTAGTTGCTGTAATATATTGAAGACATGTTTATTTCTCTAGAAATATCTACTGTCAGTATGAGAATACATTTATCTTGATGAGAGATATTTGTGTTGGTCATGACAATCGATTTAGTGCTCCAGTCATTCATGAAATCTGACAGTATGTAGTTAGCTTATTTTAGAAGTGTAGTCCTTCACATTTGTGTCTTCATGTGGATATGGTAGTACAATTTTTGATATGATTGTTGTTATTGATTAAGATTGTTGTATTCATGGTTTTGGTGCTTCAAAAGTCATGCTCCAGATGTTGTGCTCCACAAATGTACTTGATTATGTAGTGTTGAGCATATCTTTGTGCTCCAGTTTCCTTCGATTTCTTGATTCCTGATAATAATCTTTTGATGGTTAGTTGTTTATGTCTTTAACCTTTTAATGTTGAGTTGGATCGTTTTCTTTGTGCTCCAGTAGCGTGTTATTGTGGAATTTCAAGGACATGCTCTTTCCGAGCCAGGATGACCTTGAAAGATTATGTTTTGCTTCGATAATTGTAGTGTGTGATTTGACCATTGAAATATGATTTGGGAAAATATTAATTAGGCTGACTTGATGTATATTTCTTTGTGACTCATATATATATACATGATCATATTATGCATGATGTATGAGAGATATCGAGTATGAGTGAAATAAATTACGATGAAGTGAAGAGTAAGGTAGTAAGAGACAGAGCAAATAAGTTTATGCTAATTGAGTAAAAGAGAAGGACAACTATAGTGCAATAGTATTTTGGAGTAGGCAAATAGTGGAGTGTTTTGTAGAGTTTTCTTAACTAGATCTACTGCAAACAATTGGTGTGTTGTCTGAGCTTAACAGGAACTGATCCCATGCATATTTAGATGTAAATTTCTCAGTTCATTTCTTTTCTTTCTAGCAATGAGCCTTTCTAATAGTGAGCCATTGTAATCTAGGCAGTGAGCCCTCTAGTAGTGAGCCTCTTTTTGTAATCCCATATAACTAGTTATATTATCTTGAGAGTTAACCCTCTTTGTGGTTTTCCCCATTTTGGTTTTCCATGTATAAAAATCTGGTGTCTCTCTTAAGGTTGTGTATGTTGTGCATTTTGCTTCTATTGCATATTTTAATTCATGATTAAGATAAGTTTCAGATTATCAAAGAAATCTATTTTTTTTTCATTGGGGAATACTGATTCACCCCCCTCTCAGTATTCCAGTTTGTTCAATAGGAGGAAGGTAACTTAGAAGGCAACCCCATATTAGGACCGCAAGAATCACTCCCAATGATTAGTATTTTAGTAAGTTTATGAATTAAATGATTATGAACATAAAGAATTCGGGAGGGGCATGTAACCATCTGTGTTACTACTACTAGGTTGGTGTCATATTCATCAACTTGATCATTCAAAATTCAATTTCCCTTCTTGTCGAGATGCAATGGCATGAGCCCGAATTCGTTTACTCTAGGAATTAAAAAAGAAATTTCCCTCCCCTTCCGAATCAGGTTCCTAGTCTAGCCAATCTGATGATGAGATGTACGAAGATAGTTCAAACAATGTGAGATTAGACCAGGAATTTACCCCTTCTAATGATCCAATTGCCCTTAAGGATGATCATCTCGTAGATTTAGCTGATAGAAATGGCCAATGGATGTCTGCTGCTTTGTCCCATAGCTTGATCCTAAAAGTAGCAGATCATAAGGAGTCGACCATAGTTGTTTTGACTATACGGGAACACAGATAATCAAAGGTTCTTGATAGTAAAGATAATCAAGAAATGGCTATTGTCCCAACCCAATATTCAACTTATAAAGTCATAGAGTATGGAGAGCGAGAAGACCTTTAGGATAAGGCAGTCCAACAACCGCTCTCAATGGTTCCAATTCTTTAAGAACTAGTTTCCAAGCATAAGTAACTGGGTAAAACCAAGTCACAACGTTATAAAGAGCAAGGTATTTGAACGCTTTGGTTTGATGGTTCAAAAATAAAACAAGGAAGCTGAGTTGGAGTGGAGTTGATAGACCCAAAAAGAAAATCTTTCTTTTATGCCCTTAGATTGCAATTCACACATACCAATAATATGGTAGAATATGAAGCTTTTATTCATTGATTACTGATGGCACATGAAAATAAATTCAAGGTTTTAAGTGTCGAAGGTGATTCACAGCTAGTTATCAAACAAATCAAAAGTTAGTACTCCTATCATGATAAGTGCCTTAATGCATACATGAATAGAGTTTGGGATTTAATAAATAATTTTTATGTATTTAATATCAAATCCATACCTCATCAAAGAAACAGTGTAGTAGATTCATTGGTAGTGGCAGCTAATTCTCTAGAACCGATGGGGAATTCTAAGCTGAAAAGGTTCTTTGTGGAATTGGTCACAACCCCTGCAGTACCAGATAATGTTACAAACTTCCAAGTATTTGATGATTATTAGCATATACTAGAATTCATCATGTCTGTTAAAGTTTTTAAAAATCAAGTGATTGATGAGACTCAATGAGAATTAAATGAGGCAGAAGATGAAGGGATCATCAATCTCAAGACCAATTCTATTTACAAAGGGATGGTTTCTCTAGAAAGGATATTTGACCAAGATGAATCATCCTATAAGAAAGCACTATTCCCAAAATTATAAGGTGATAAAGTTGATCTCCATAACCTAGGTATAAAAGATGAAAAGAGGGAAGTATTGATCAGAAAAATTTGTATTGCTGAAGAAAGACAAAGGATTCTCAATGCACTAAAGGATTTTAGGGAAGTGATAGCATGGGGTTATGAAGGCTTGAAAACTTATGACACCTCGATGATTATGCACACTATTACATTTAAAGCCTAGAACAAAACCATTTAGATAGAAACATCACCCTATGAATGCCATTATAGAACCTCTGATTCTCAAAGAAGTGTAGAAGCTGTTAAATGCTAAAATCATATTCCTAGCATGACACTCTACTTGGGTGTCAAATTTGGTCCCAGTACAAAATAAAAATAGAGAGATTTGGTTATGTGTCAATTTTCTCAATCTTAATAGGTCCTCAGATAAGGACAATTATCCTATGGTCTCACTAGATGAAGTTATGCAAATAGTCAATGATTCCCAAATGATGTCTTTCCTCAATGTGTATTTTGGTTATAATTAGGTAATGGTTCAAGAGGAAGATATATTAAAGATATCGTTCACCAAAAAATGGAGAACCTTTGTATATCAAAGGATGTCATTTGGACTTATAAACATTGGGGAAAAATTCCAATGGGCAATGGATATAGCCTTCGCTAGATTGGTTGGCAAATGCATCATCATTTATATGGATGACTTGCCAATATTCTCAAAGATTAGAGCTGACCAAGTCAACGACCTCATGAAAGTTTTGTAGTGGTATCATGATTTTTGTAATTCTCTCAACCAAAATAAGTGCATCTTTGGAGTGACCGAAGGAAAACTTCTTGACCTTGTTATATCAAAAAGAGGAATTCCCATTGATCTAAAGCATATTGAGTCTATTCAAAAGCTTGCCTTTATAAATAGCAAGAAGGAACTCAAGTATTTGTTTAGGAAGATCAAATTTGTATGGAAGTTTATAAGTGGTTTTGCCAAAATAGTACGTCATTGGAATGATATGTTGAAAAAGGATGCTAAGATAGAGTGGACTCTAGAAGCCAAAAAAAGCATTTGATGAAATTAAGACTTCCATAGACAGTGCTCCTATGGTCACCAACCTTGATTATAAGAAGCCTTTCAAAATATATTCCTTTTCTTTAGAACATTCATGTGCAACGATCTTGACCCAAAACGGGGATAATTTAGAAGAAATACCAATTGCATTCATGAGTTCTCACTTCAGGGATGCCAATTCAAGGTACCACAATCTTGACAAACAATCTTTTTCCTTAGTAAGGGTAGTTAAGAAGTTTCATCATTACATATTAAGAAGCAAAATCATTACTATCGTCCCTGACCTAGAAATAAAGTCTATGTTGATGCAAAATGAGTTAGGGGAAAGGAGGGGAAAATACATGGCAATCCTACAAGAATTCAACATCAACATCCAGCCCATGAAACTTGTTTGAGGACAAGGTCATTCAAAGACATTAGTAGGATTTGATGAGAATTTCGTATGCTAGCAGTACATGCTTAGGGATATCACAATTGATGAATGGTATAAATATGTGGTTTATTATTTTCTATAGAATCACTATCCTAATGGAATGATAGGTTCCCAAATAAGGGCCTTGAAGATGAAAAGTGGTTCTTACATGATTAAAGATTATAAAATTTGCAAGAGGAACCATGAATGGTTGTATTTGAGATGTTTGGATAAAGATGAAGCTCTTGAAGTTTTGAAAGACTTCTATAATAAGTACGAAATGGGATGCGGGTCTACTGAAACTGTAATGCCCCATGAGGAACCCCGAAGGAAAACCCACAACAAGGGTGAAACAATTTTTTTTTTATAAAAAAAGTATAAAAATCATAAGTGCATTTACACAACATGCATGATAACACAAGAAAAATACTTACACCAAAATTCCTTAAGGGTTACCAACGAAGAACTAACTTCAAGAATGAATTCTACAAAATCATAAATCCACATATGCATCATTAACTCAATGATCACAAGAAGCCATAAGCAAATAAAGATTCATCATAGAAAGATTGAAAGGATACAACATAATTTCCACTTCAATAAGCATTTACTAACATCATCAAGGAAACTGATAAAATCATCTAAACATAGGATTACATTGCTCTTCCAATACATAGCTTCTCAATAAACATAAAGGATAGATCCCATCCAATTACAAGGTTACATAAGATCAATATTACAATGATACAATGACACAATGACCACATAGGTCTACAAATACCAATAATCTTCAAAAAATGAGATGAAGCATGAGTCATGAACCATAGGAACACTTGCGAAGCCAATCCTCGCATGAAGGTACAAATCCAAACATCTGATGGGAAGTGGCACTACCACCCGACCATTTAATTCCCAAATGGAATCACCCCACCGTGCTAGGAGATAGCTGAGGACCCTCAAACAAGAAAAAGCATGACATGGTCAGTAAAACAACATGACTCCATGACAACACAAGAGACTCCACAATAATCTAGGTGACTCAACATCACAAAAACACAAGTGACTCGACATCACACCCACAAGTGAACCTAAAGAGAGAGTGTCATCACATAGCTTGATGGTTACATCGGTAGGCTCTCATAGGTCCTGGATCTTTGTCCTGGTAACCTCTCCCGAACCTCTAGCTCCAACTAAGTCTCATGCGGACCCTTCCAGCCTTTCGTGAAGACAAGGTGGTCGGTTTGCCATTCCAGGCCTTCTCACTATATTATGAGCCTCGATAAGAGCACCCACCTATGTGCGAGGTACATTATCTTATTAATGTTATGAAACTACCCACCTAATCAATTCATTAGATTACCAGTTATTATCTGACTTTCATTGGGTCATAATACCTACCACTTTGGGTACAACCCCCAAGCGAAAGCCACTCTCTCAAGGGACACTACACAAGCATGGTCACTCCTCGAGGACCCTATGGCGAAGGAGACAACCATAACACCACTATCAAAAACAAGTGGTCAAACAAGGACATACTGACTCTTGACTAACCATAAAGCAAAGACACTACATGGTTAAGACAACGAAGCCAACATATATCACTTGGTCAAAGGTACCAATTACACCACCACAGGATGACTGAACCACATACCAAAATATCACAATAAACACTTGCAAGGACAACTAAATACATCAAATCCATACTCAGAATATTTGAAAATATCAACATCATAAACACTTGCAACATCATTGATTGAAAATTAAATAAAACACTCCTTTCCAGCAGTCACATCTAATCAATTTCCAAATCAATATTCTAAATCTACCCATTTGAATCTCTAATTCATGCCTTAATTTTCATTGATAAATTTATTAACCACATAATAAAAATCACATTACATCACGCAATACCACTTTAAACATTCCATTTATAAAATTTAAGTTCTTAACACAAACCGGTTTGGAGATTGGTGAGGGCTCAAAGCTAAGCGGGGGTCAAACCAACCCGTGGTTGTGCTGCTGCCGGGGCAACAAACACCACTTACCGGTAGTGCTTCTACCACTGGTAACACTGTCGCTACCAATCGATAACACTTACCACTTCAAACCGGTAACACTATCGCTACCAACCGATAACACTTACCACTTCCAACCGGTAACACTTACCACTTCGAACTGGTAACACTTACCACTTCCAACCAGTAACACTTACCACTTCGAACCGGTAACACTTACCACTTCCAACTGGTAACACTTACCACTTTGAACCTTCCATTTCCAGAATTATTTCACGGGCACACACATATAGTGCTAATTTCCAAAATTTCAAGGAAGAGTTTACCAACAAGGTAAATGGTGAAATAGACACACTGGAAAGAATAGCTAGCCAAATCATGATAGAATAGAAACAAGGATGCACCCAACAAGCCCAATCTAAAATTCTTTCTTTCCAAAGAAGAGGTAAATCAAGAAATTGTTTGCTATGAACAAATAACACACATCAGAGAAGAAATGAACAAATTCTATTCTTGAATGCAACCATATGCTTATAGCATCGCACAATCAACTATATCCGGCAATCTTTCTTCCATTTCAACATTCCAAAAAGAATCTACAGGCAGAATACATAAATTTCCATACATAGGAAGCAAACTGAAAATTTCAAAAACAAATTCAAGACAAGAAGGGAACCTCCAACCTTGAAGCAATTAGCAAGCAAAAGGGATGAAGAAACTCCAGTCTTGCAGCCAGGTCGAATTTCTAGCTCCTTGAGGAAGTTTTTCCAGAATTTTCTCTCCAAAAATCCTCTTCTTCTCCTGCCGTGAAATCCCCAGAATGGATGCCCAAAATATCTTTTAACCCAAGCTTCTAGGTTAAAGTTTTTCATCCAATCAAATTTAAATATTTTAAAACTAAAAAGGCAATTAAATTTATTTCTTTCCAAAAATAATAATTCTTTCCAATGATTAAATTAAAAAGGCCAAATGGAAAAATAAAAAGGAAAACTTTTATTTATTTCTTTTTCCATAAATACTTCCTTCAACATAAGCATTTAACCTTTTTAAATGGCTAGGCAATTTATTTATTTCACAAAAATATTAATGCAACTTTACACAATAAATTAAGCCATTTAACCATTTAATCTAGCAATTCATCAATTTAAATGAATCGATAATCATAGAGCATATTAATTAAATGATTACACCAACACAAGATATCATCATCCATTTAAATTAAATAACCATTTAAATAAACAGAAACACATAAAACCAAGACAGATCAAATGATGACTCTCAAATGACCAAACCAAGGCACCATGACATGCATAACAACCAGACGAGGGAAACACAACCGACTGACAACACTCACACAAGTGTAATTGCAGTCAAGCTAGGGTACAACAACTATCTCCTTTTGGCATATGCACACTCCAATGAGACATTGTAGGTGATTGAAGGTTTTTTCATTGATGGCAACCTTACAATCCTATGACACCGGCAAGGCATTCCACTTGCACTAGCAAGATCAGACTCTACACCAACACACAAACCACCGGCATCGGCAGTGAAAGGAAGCATATCGACACAGAAGCCGACAGGAATTTTGTTGTTAATATATTTTGTTTATTATTGTAAAATCATTGTAAGTCGACTTGACAAGTTGTAAAATGATTCTTATATAAGAGAGATCATTGTAGAACATTTTATGAGAGATAGAGGAATGTAATTAGGCGAAATAAGACAAACCTATTATGCAAAATATAGGTTAAGGGTTTATGTAAGAAGCAGAGTAGAAACCGGTACTGGATTTGGCATTATAGATGCTATTTTGAAGCAGTACAAGACACTGGATTTATATAATCTATTTTGTAAGTTAGTGAGACTTCCCATTTTATATTTGAGCAGTGAGCTCTAGGCGCTCGGCCTTCCTGCATGTGCAGGCCCCTCTTGTAGCAGTAATATTCTCTTATTGGCCAGTAAGCGAATATTGTGGGTCACAAATCCCACCGAAGTTTTTCCCACACTGGGTTTCCTCGTTAAAATATTGTGTTATGGTGTGTTTTTCATGTGGTTGCTTTTATCTCTGTTTATTGCATTACTTTCTGTTTACCGGTACACAGTATTAATATGCTCTACATGTTTTAAGTTAAGAAAATGTTATAACCGGTTAGATACTGATTCACCCCCCCCTCTCAGTATCTGTGGGAATCCTAACAATTGGTATCAGAGCTTGGTCCTCTATTTTTAGAAGCCTAACGACTTGAGGAAGATCTTGACACCGGTAGAGATGGAAAACTTGATGAAGCAACTTGAAGGAGCTCTCTCAAACTATGCTACAGAAAAATTGAAAAATATCAAACTTGAAGATGATCTAAAGGTTGCTTAGGATATCATTCAAGCACTTCAAGAAAATCTTACTATTTCAAGAAACAAGAGAAGAGAACTTTGTGAAAAGATGCAAAATGAGAATGATGAAAAAGAAACTCTTAATGACATGATAAACAAGCTGAAGCAAGAGAACATGACAACAAAGAATGAGATGCAAGATATGACTATGAGATTCTGTAAATAAATTGAAGATAGAAAGAAGAATGAAGAAGATTTGACTAGAAGACTAAGTGATGCTGCAAATGAGAACATAAGACTTCGCTATGAAAATGATTTGTTGAAAACAGATCTGATGCACACAAAGAATGACTCAAATGAACTAATGAGGTAGAAAGAAGTCTTAGAGAGAGAACTAGATACTGCAAATCAACATAAAGAAAAATTCAAGAAAAGCTCAGAAGAACTTGGTAACTTGTTGAAGAATCAAAAACCTAAAGGTGACACTTGTGGAATTGGCTTTGAAGTTGGTGAAAGCTCCGGTACTGCAAACACACATGATCATGTCAAACCGGTAAGACAATCTACTGCTTATAAATTTAATGGCAAATGCTTTAACTATAACAAGTATGGTCATAGAGAAAATGAATGTAGATCTAGAAATTATCAGAATACCAATGCACCCATCGGTCAATGTTCAAAATGCAACAAAGTTGGTCATAATTATGAGAATTGCAGAATGAATGTAAGATGTTATGTTTGTGGAAGATTTAGACACTTATCTAATCAATGCAGAACACAAACTGACATAGGTTATGGAAAGGCTATTCAGAAAAATAATGTGACTTATTATGCATGTAACAAAATTGGGCATATTGCTAAATTTTATAGAAGCAAGTCCTCACCGGTAGACAACAAAGGTCCTAGTTTGAAAGGAAAAGAAAAAGTTGAAGAGGTAAAGCAGGAATTATCAAAACAATGGATCAGAAAATCAGACCTAAATGGTGTTGGGAATACTCCTCCACCGGTAGAATCAAGCAACACTCCACCAGAAGAACAGAGTAGGACTCCACCGGCATAAGTCTCTTCATCAAATTGAAGAAATTTCTTTGAGGGTTTGGAAATCAATGAGACATATGCTATTATTCCCTCGGTTGATGGTAAGAAGTTGAAATTACTTCTATACCGACATTTATGTTAAGTGATTACTTAACCGACAAGCATTAAATGTGGTAGTTGGAAGTTCGACATTATAAATTAGTATTTTTGGCTCCATTTCACTTCACTGAGCATTCAAACATTCGAAGAGCATGAAATTTCCAGAGCTAAGGCATTTCGAGCAAAGAGGCAAAGCATTTCATCAATCAATCTTTCCAAAGGCAGAAAAAGGTATTTATAATCATGGCATCCTCTTCTGTACCTGAATTCATAGCAAACCCTACTATAGTCGAGGTAATCAAATGCCCTAGGCCCGTATTTTAGTTAGTTCCTGAGATAGCTAAAAAGGATGATAATATTGGTGCATTTTCCCAAATCCCCAAAGGAGTTGTTTTTGCAGAAGTCCCTAGAATGTATATCCATTCCCATATAGAAGAATTAGGTGATGAGGAAGTCAAGAACATGTACAAAATTGTCATATGTGATGACTCCAAAAATGTAAAACCTGAACACAAAATTGTTGAAACCCTAGGATTCACATAAATTCTCTACATTCCAGAATTCCCCAAGGAAGTGATAAGGATAGTATTGAGCAGGGTTCATGGTGAATTCTTTTGGCTAGATTCAATTCATAAAATTACCAAGGAAGCTGTGAAAGCTGTAACAGGGTTACCTTCCACCGGTAACAAACCATACAAAACAAAGAAGGTCTTAAATGACCTAGTAACAAATCTAATAGGTGCAGCATCCGACAAAAGGTCCTTAAGGGTAAATGATGTAACTGACATAAATGTGAGATTCATTAGCATGATTTTAGGTTAGAAAACAACACATGCAAATAGACTTAACTCAGTCTCCAGTTTATGCATAAGAAGTGCACATGATATGGTAAATGAGAATGTGAAAATTGATGTATGTGAATGGTTAAAGGATGAATTGATTGACAATTTAGGGAAGATCAAGAAGGATAAGAAAGGAACATTTAGATTTGGCAACTTACTTGTATGCTTAATGCTACACATAACCAAACATGTGCCTAGTATAGGTATCAAGGACCTTGGATTTGACATACCGGTAGGGAAATAGCTATCAGACTTGTTCAACAACATGGGTGAAAGCAAACAAAAGAATATTGATGAGTATTTTCAAGCACTAAAGGCCAGAATGAACAAAAGAGTCAGACTGTCATAGGAAATTGTTAACAAATAAAAAGATGATATATGTTTTGTGATTAAAAAGGATGAGATCTGGATGGAAGCAGTTATCCCAAGAACAATTTGGGTTACTGAGATGGGTTATGAGATCGATGATCACATCATTGAAACATATGCTAAAGCCCTTCTGGAAGCACCAAATGAACCTAAGGAAGAGGTATTTGGTAGTGCCGAGACCATTGAAAGCCAAATTCAATCAAAGAAGAGAGTGAAGAAAGTAGAAGCAACTGTGAGAAGAGGTTCAAGGTAGGCTAAGGCTATCAAAGAAGATGTACTAAAACAAACCGGTATCACTAAAGATGAGTTACAGGCACAACAACCAGAAACTCACCTTTCACTGGTAGCAACTTCTTCAGAAAGTGACATGCTAGCAACATTCAAAAGAGTTGTAAGGAAAAGGGAACCTCCACTGGTATCCACACCTTCACCTAGAAGAACCAGGCAAAAACAATAGGCAGTGAGGCCCCCGGTCAAAAAGGAAAAGTTGACACCAAAGAAAAGGACTCAACAAAATATTTCTCCGATTGACAAACTGCTAGATGAAATAACAGAGGAAGGACAGTTGAAAAACATCAACAAACTATATGACTCACTATCAATTGATGATAAAGAAAAGGTTGAAAACAATGTTATTTTACACTTGGATATCTACAAGAAGTTCTTGATGCAAATTGTAGATGAAGTACCAGATGAACTATTCAAGAGACTGGAAACAAGAAGACAATCTGTTATAGAGCTTGACAAGAAAATAAAAATTGAAAAATTACTTGTTGTCTACCCAGTTAACTCTCTAAGAGAAATAGATGATCTAATTGCAGAGGCTAACCGGTCAGTATTCTCTACTGGACACCGACATATTGCACTAATGGTTGGAAGAGTAAATGAGGTTACAAAAGAAATTGAAAATGCATGGGATATATTCCTTGTTGAGAAGGAAAAATAGGAAGAATATAGAAACCTAAACCAATCAAGGTATATCAGAAAGACAAGGACAAAGGTAAAGGAAAGGTTGGTGGTCCTCCAAGCATCAAAATAAGAGATAACTTATCCCCACCGCCTCTGATTACTCCACTGGTAACAACAAATGAAGATCAATCGACAGATGAGAGTATGGATATAGAGGATACAAATCCTAATCCCGAGGTCTTATACACAGTTGATGTTGATACTCAAAAGGTCAACATTATGATAGACAAGGACACAACCGGTAACATAGATATGGCTAGTGAGCCACCGGTAGCTGACAACATTGATAACACTGAAGGTAAACCGACAGATGGGAAAATAGAGACTCCAACAAATCAACAAACAAAGAGACAAGTAGAGCAACAAGCTCTGGAACAACAACAGGTTCATGTGGAAACAGTGCCACCGACAACAGGAGAACAACAAAAACCTTTGCTTAAGGAAATGGAAACAAAGATTGACCTACCAAAGGTCATTGCAAGCAAGAATATTGCTCCCACCGGTGGAATTCAGAATGTTAGCTCTTCAACTGAAGGATTTAAATCAACAAATGTAACTGAAGTTCTTTTAGATTCTATAAAGAAAATTACAGATTGCAGTTCACAGGCATATAAAGCTATAGATGACACAATTCTAGTTTTGAAGATGATAGCTCCAAAATGCAATGTAGATAATAAGGATTCTTTGAGTCAACTTGACACTTTGTCTAAGTATATTACTGACAACACAGTGACAGTTGAACAAATAAAGGAAGAAGCATTCAAAGAGAGGTTAGAAAAAGAAAAACAGAAATTCTTTGAGGAAGAAATAAAGAAGTGTACAAGGCAGTTTGACACACTTCTACTGAAACTATGCAACACACTCAAAGAGTTCAAAACTTTGTACAAAGACACTTGTAAGACAAACTTTTTAACAGTTGACATAGACAAGAAAATGAGCAAGATACAAGAGGAAATTAATAAACTTGCTGACAATTTTGTTAATTCACCTGATACATTATCAATGTTTGAGCAAAAGTTAACTACTTTTGAGGAAGAATTACTGAAGCTAGAGAGAGAAAAGGAGAGAATAATAAACAAGGCTAAGAATCTGAGATTAAGACTAAGTCCAAGGTTGGACTATCTAGCATCCCTGAGGAAGGAAATATCTGAGGCACTAGTACAACGACAGAAAACATTGACAGAGCATATGCAGCACCTCACCAGTACAGTTCAAAGAACAGAGGCAACAATAAAAGACAGTAAGAAGTTTTTGGAAAGCATAAATTTGGTTTTGGCGGATCTTTTTCAAATTGTAACCACCCAGTTACAAGGTTGAGACAGAAAACTACAACTCTATTGACACTTTGACAACCTTTGTCATTGATGCCAAAGGGGGAGTAGTAGTATGAGAAAATAATCAACAAAAGACTTATCTGCTCAGGGGGAGCTCACATATTTTTGGTACACAATTTTTGGATTACAAGTTTTGGAATTTTCTCATGAGTGTTGCCATCAATACCAAAGGGGGAGATTGTTGGCATACGCACACTCCAATGAGACATTGTAGGTGATTGAAGATTTTGTCATTGATGGCAACCTTACAATCCTATGACACCGACAAGGCATTCCACCAGAACTAGCAAGATCAGACTCTACACTGACACACAGACCACCGACATCGGCAGTGAAAGGAAGCATACCGGCACAGAAGCCGACATGAATTTTGTTGTTAATATATTTTGTTTATTATTGTAAAATCATTGTAAGCCGACTTAGCAAGTTGTAAAATGACTCTTATATAAGAGAGATCATTGTAGAACATTTTATGAGAGATAGAGGAATGTAATTAGGCGAAATAAGGCAGACCTATTATGTGAAATATAGGTTAAGGGTTTATGTAAGAAGCAGAGAAGAAACCGGTACTGGATCTGGCATTATAGATGCTATTTTGAAGCAGTACAAGACACTGGATTTATATAATCTATTTTGTAAGTTAGTGAGACTTCCCATTTTGTATTTGAGTAGTGAGCTCTAGGCATTGGCCTTCCTGCATGTGCAGGCCCCTCTTGTAGTAGTAATATTCTCTTATTGGCTAGTAAACGAATATTGTGGGTCACAAATCCCATCGAGGTTTTTCCCACACTGGGTTTCCTCATTAAAATATTGTGTTATGGTGTGTTTTTCAAGTGGTTGATTTTGTCTCTGTTTATTGCATTACTTTCTGTTTACCGGTACATAGTATTAATATGCTCTACATGTTTTAAGTTAAGAAAATCTTATAACCGGTTAGATACTGATTCACCCCCCCCTCTCAGTATCTGTGGTAATCCTAACATCTCCTCCACTCCCATCAGATATATAAGACATGCTTAGACCTATGAAACCAGGTGGAGTCAATACCCCGTACCTACCCGGTACTAGTACCTGCAATGTCATGCACCAAAGAACCACACGTGCATATAGACCAATATATATACAGATACGGTAAACACACCGATGAAGGAGAATCGTGACGTTCCCTATCTCATCGGAGTGAGTGAAGGAAAATCATCCCCTTGCATCCCAATACACTTGCAAACATGCAACATATAAATAACGCATCGCAATATAAGGGAAAAGTGTCAGTCCATGATAATGATCCATAAAATAACATTAATCATAAGCACTGAAATACTGCATAAAACATACACCATGAATCCAGATAAAGCATGAAATAACATCGCATAATATCTGTAGTCACATAAATCTGTCCACTTAATTAAATGAATACTTAGTATTTATTTGATTATTTAACCATCAATTAATAATTAATTAAATTAATATTTAATTAATTCATCTTAACCCTCTTCTCCTATTAATTAAATAAATTATTCAATTTATTTGATTTAATTCACTTAACCAAATTCATACCATTAATTAAATAAATAAATCATATTTGTTTAATTAAATCTTCTCTCACATTTAAATAAATTAATATTTATTTAAATCCCCCAAAATCCCACCTCTCACATTTAAATAAATTAATATTTATTTAAATCCCCCAAAATCCCACCTCTCACATTTAAATAAATTAATATTTATTTAAATCCCCCAAAATCCCACCTCTCACATTTAAATAAATAAATCATTTATTTAAATCACCTTTATCCTCCACCCACTTGTATTTTCCTACAAAAGCAAGTTGCACAATTATTTTAAATAAATAATTTATTTAAATCACCTTTATCCTCCACCCACTTGTATTTTCCTACAAAAGCAAGTTGCACAACTATTTTAAATAAATTATTTATTTAAAATCCTATTTATCCTCACCCACTTGAAACCTTTAATGGTTTCCCTTAAAGTATTCAAACTTGATGGCTTTAAAGTCTTCAAACTTGATGGCTTCCTTCTATAGTCTTCTTAAGACTTTAATGGTTTTCCTTAAAGTCTTCAAGCCTTTAATGGTTCCCCTCAAAGTCTTCAAGCATTTTAATGCTTTATCTTCCTTTTTCTCATTTAAATAAATTAATATTTATTTGAATATTTATCCAAATACAACTTGCACACATTTATTGAAATAAATGAATTTTTATTTTAATAAAATCCTATTTTCCTTCAACCACTTAATCCACAAAGTCTTCAAAAACCATTAATGGTTAACCCAAACCCTCCTACATGGTTAAAACATTTGTTTTGACTCAACCTCTACCCAACCCAAGGGTCTCATCAAGCCTTTAATGCTTTGACCATGATTATCTCTTAATCATTTGCACAAAGGTTTATCCTTGCATTAACTCCTAATCCAGTGGGTAATCCTAATTTAGGCTTGATCCTTACCTTCTAGATAACCATGAGGTCTCCTCAGGCATTTAATGCCTCCAACCTCTTCTCTCAACCCAATCTTATGTTGACACTTGTCACCATTTCATTGGTGCAAATTGTGCACATGGATCCCCAACTTTCAAGCTTGACCCTTGATTAAACCTTTCAATCCTGGACATCCATTGCTCCATTTTTCCTATAAATAGAGCCCATTCCTTCATAATCTAGATCCTGAAAACTTGTATGCATTTAGGCTATAGACATTTTTAGAGAGCATTTAGCATAAGCAATCTAGCATCTTATCATTTTTGGTTAAAATATATCATTTTAGCATCAATAGCATAGTATTTAGTGTATGTGGGAAAAATGGATTAATAAAATTAAAAATGTGAAAAATATGTAAAATACCAATCCACACACACACACAGGACTTCTTGATGCAAGCTATGGAGTAACGCAATGTTACTCAGCTTCCCAAGGAGGGTCCCATGGTTCTCTATCTCACAATGTCCCTCAAACCAACGTTTTTGCTCTCAGATTACTGAGCAAAATGGTTTAGGGATGGCAAATATGAGAACGAGAGAGATTTTTAACTGATCTTAGTATGAGATGTGTTATAAGCTAGGTATGATGCTAAAATGCAATAAACTAAATGATAAGATGACAGGGTTAGTATGAATACTATCTTAGCATACTATATTTAATCTATGATTGAGCTAAAATGATAAATAAACTACTTTAGCATGCATGTTCATGATTAATCCTGATCTAAAGAGGCTAAATGATGAGCATAAAATGATATGAAATCTTGAAACAATTTGAGCATAAGTGTGATGCTTCAAATTTGAAAGATGATTGTTTAAAATGGAGGAATGAGAGCTCTATTTATAGCATAAACAGGGCAATGGATGGTCAGGATTGAAAGGTTTAATCAAGGGCCAGGTTTGAAAGTTGGGGATCCATGTGCATAATTGGCACCAATGACATGGTGACAAATGTCAACATAGGATTGGGTTGAGAGAAGAGGTTGGAGGCATTAAAGGCCTGAGAAGACCTCATGGTTATCTAAAGGCTAAGGGTCAAGTCTAAGTTAGGTTTACCCACTGAATTAGGATCTAATCCAAGGATAAACCTTTGTGCAAATGATTAAGAGATAATCATGGTCAAAGCATTAATAACCTGATGAGACCCTTGGGTTGGATAGAGGTTGAGTCAAAACAAATGTTTTAACCATGTGGGAGGGTTTGAAATAACCATTAATGGTTATTGGAGACTTTGTGGATTAAGTGGTTGAAGGTTGGAAGCCTTCAATGGTTTTCAAAGACTTTAAGGGTTTTGGTGGTTGAAGGTTGAAAACCTTCAATGGTTATCCAAGACTTTGGGCCATTTGAGAAGTGACCTCCCTTTGCTTAGGGATGTGACAAAGTTTAGAGGAGGGTTAGGTTAATTAGAATTGGTTAGAATATTCTAGAAGGGGTTAGGAAGGGGTTTGGGATTTTGCAAGTGGATGGGGGGATAATAGGATTTAATTGAATTATTTAATTTTCATTCAATTTGGTTGTAATTGAATAAATTTGATTTATTCAATTTAGGATAACTATTTAATTAAATTTGAATTTAATTAAAAGTGGCTAGGGGGATTTAATTGAATAAAATGATTTATTCATTAAATGGGTATAGTGAATTTTATTTAAATAAATTGAGTAATTTACTTAATAAAATAGAAGAATGTGGATAATTTAATTAAATTGGATTTAATTAAATAGGGAAATGAACATAAAATATTCATTTAGGAATATGGTCATTTTTATACGTCTACATTTAGCTTTTCATTTCATATTTGAAGCTTAATATTAAATCTCAATCCTCCATAAGCATCCATAGTGCAAAAAGTTGCTGAGAGCTACACTATTTTGGAACTTGGAGAGGAGAGGAACAAGGGAGAAGGAACTAAGAGTATGTTAGGAGGTATTTGGAGATGCCTCATCATGTTTGCTTTGATAGTTAAATATGCTTGCATGCTTGTAGTCTCTCTTTTGGTATGCCTTTTTAGATTAGTTTTTGATTGACTAACACTAATGTTTTGTGTGTTTTTGTGTTATTTGATCATAGACTAATCTTGTGCCATTTAGGAGGGCATCAATATCCTAATCAAAATACAATAATGTTCCATAGAACAATCATTGAAGTAACTCAAAACATACAAAAGAGGCTGATCGAGGAGGGGTACTACATAAACTATTGCACACCAAATTTTGAGATCAGGATACTATTGGCCGAACCTATTTAAAGATACACATGGGTATGTGTGATCATGTCATATTTGTCAAACAAGTGCTACTACAGAGCAAAATGATGCAATGCCTTTACAACTTGTAGACGAGGTACATCCTTTCGCCCAATGGATTCTAGATTCCATAGGGATGATTAACCCCCTTCTTCTACATGCCATAGATATATTATCACTGCTATTGGTTATTGTACCTATTGGAGTGAAGCGTTGGCATGTAGAAATTGTACCACTGAGGTAGTAATCAATTTTTTGGAGGAATAAATTATCACAAGGTTTGGAATGCCCTTCTTTTTAGTATGTGATAATGGCTCTTCCTTCTCTTTTGTGAATTTACTTCAATGAGATTTTGAAAATAAGGTCTTTAAAATTTTCTTCCAATTATTATCCACCAGGAAATGCTGTAGCAGAATCTGCGAATAAAAATTTGATTACGATAATTACAAGATTGTTAGAGAAAAACTCTTAAGACTAGCACACTCAATCAAAATATGCATTATGGATAGACTGAGTTAGACTCAAAATTTCTTTAGGGACATCACTGTACAAATTGGTATATGGCCTTGAGCTAGTTTTTCTCATGAACCTTAGATTACCCATCCTTAAGTTTATGGAAGGATATGTTGAGGGAGAAGATTAGGTACACATCAGGTTACTAATCTTACATGAGTTGGAAGAAAATATAGTTGTTGCTCTACAAAATGTTACAAAAAAAACCGCCATAGTCAAACACTAGTTTGACAAGAGGGCCATAGTGAAAGCATTCAAAATCTTAGATTTAGTTTTGATGTGGGATAAGTCTATGGAAAAGGCTGGTAGTCATGCAATGAAGTTTGAATGCTTGTGGACTGGTCCATATCAAATAGTTGAGATCTTGAGAGATAATTCGTTTAGGATCAGTACTGTAGATGGGGAGTTTGTTCCATTGCCTATAAAAGGAAAATTCCTTAAGCATTATTTTGGATCCTAATAGGACTAGAGATTTTGTCCCTTTGCATTATAGTAGACTTTAGGTTTCTTCTTTTCCTTTTTCTGGTTTTCTTCTTGTTGCTTGCTTTCCCTCTGTTTCTTTTTCAGGTATAAGACTTTGTTCGGGGCTTTCCCCAAATAGATTAGGACTTTGAATAGCTCAAACTACTAGTGTTTTCATTTTTATCTAAAAGGCTATTTGTGATTTATCCATTATTTGAAAAGATAAGTTTTCAGTTGCTTGCACTTAATTGGATATTTATTATGTGTAACTCATAATTTTGTTCGACACTTAAGGCCTAAATTATTATACAAACTTCATTACTAGGTTCTTAAAGGTTTTTATTAGAGTAGACTTAAGTTAGAAGAATATCATTTGTACATGCTTTCTTGAGAATCCACTGTGGTTTCAACCTTGACAGGGAACTTCATATTCAAAGTTTCAAGTTTTTTTTTTTAAAAAGAGAGAATATGTACTAACAATAAGATCAAATTATAAGATGTGAAATTATGAAAGATTTAAAAAAATGTAAAACTCAGGCACACCAGGGTGATTCTAGCATCTCCACCAAGGCTATACATGCCTAGCTAGTAGTGGAGCTATGCTACGAGGAAATCCGAGATATCTCTATCAGGGCTATGGATGTGTGGCTGACAACATAGTTAAGCCCAAGAATCTTGAGAAACATAGCATGTTAAGGCATATTTTGACTTGAGTCCTCTCTAGGATGATATTGTATGAATTTGGGGATGGATAAAATTATCATGCATGCACTTAGCTTTGATATGTTGGGATGAATTTCAAGTTGACATAATGAACAGTAAACTAAGATCGAGTACCACGTTCTTATCTTTTCAAATGAAGTTGGTCTAAGTGGTTTTCTATGTAAAAAATGTCTAAGGGATTTTAGTTTGTTTAGGGATATTTGTTGTGCCTCCACAAATCACACCCCTTTTTTCTTATTTTGAGAAAAAGGGAGACCCCCCTTTTTGTTTTTCTCTTCCTCTTTCTGTTTCTCTTTCCTACTCCTTGTTGATCTTTCTCCTTCCCCCCCTTTTTTCCTTCTTTTTCTCCTTATTCCCTTTTTCCTTTACGTCTTTCTATTTTTGTGTATTTTTAAGGATCAAAGATTATGGATTATATATCCCTTTTCTCCTTTTGGGAGTTGGAACTCCAATCCCTAACCCCCACCTCTCGTTGATACGATTTTTCTTTAGGTCATTAGGGATCGGAGGTCAGTCCATCTCTAACACCCATTTCTCTTAAGTCAGAGATCCAGGATTGGTGATCCCAAGAACCACCACTTGGTGACCCTTGGGAACCCCAACCCCTGACCTATAGTGGTTCCACCTACCCAAGTGTGCATTTAATGAGCCCTTTTAGGCATTTATAAGATTCATTTCCTACTCATTTTCTCACTTTTGCTCGAGTTTTCTTTGCTTTTCTTCCTATTTTTTGGTGTTCTTGGTGTTGTTTATGTGTTTTGTTGTGAGGTTTAGAGCGCGGAGTGCTTGGTAGTAGATTGCAATGTCTTGGTATAGGTAATTTTTTTCTCTCCTTCTTCTTCATTTTTTGTTTCTTGTTTAGGTTTCTTTGAAACCTTGTTATTTCACCTGCTCATCAGGCTTGCATTTTGAGATTTTGTATTGGCTTTGCTTCTTAACCCAAAGCTTTGGGTGCATGCCCTTAGTTTCTGGTTTTGGTTCATTTGTTTCATTTAGGTTTTTATTTTTTTACCTACCTTAGTTAAATTTTGCAAATGATTCAAGTCGATTAATGGCCGAGTTGGGGGGGTTGGCAAAAGATGAACCCCTCGGCTAGGGCATCCTTTATTTCTTGCCTTGGACCTTTTTTTTGTTCTACATGATCCTTTCGAGGATTGGGGATGTTTAATACTTGATTCCCCATTCCAAGAGATTGTGGATTAAACAACCCCAATCCCTGATTTTATGTCGATCCATGATTGATCGAGGATCAGGGATATTCCCCCAACCCCTGATACTTTTGTTAACAAGGATCAGGGATAGAGATATCCCTGACCACTACCCGTTGTTGCTATACAATGCAAGCTATGATCAAGGGTAATGGCACCCCCAACCCCCAAAGTTTTGTAAAGCTTGTTCCAAATAGGGATTGTGGATGTCATCATCCTTGACTCTTGATATTTGTAATATCTTTAACTTTGGCATGGTTCTTGTAGACACCTAAGATTATCCTATCTAATTAAATAATTTTTTTTTAATTTAATTATTTTATCCAAAGTCTTTTATTAATTAAATAAATCTTTATTTAATTAATTAATTCATTAATCCTCTTCTAAGCTTTTCGTCATTTAAATAAATACTTTTTATTTATTTAAATTATCTTTTTTCTAAATTAAATAAATATTTTATTTATTTAATTGATCTCACTGCCTCTATTAATTAAATAAATATTTATTTATTTAATTAATTCATTAGCCTTTTCTACCCATGACACATTTCATTCTTCTCTTAATTCCTACACTACCTACCCCCTTTATCATTTAATTATTTCCTCTACCTACCCTTTAATCCTAGCCGACCATTTATCTTTACACCTCTCAATCTTATCCCTTCATTTCTTATAGTGTCTTCTATATAAGAGGATGCTTTCTTCATTATCAACCCTAATGAGAATACTAATGTTACAATCAAGCCTTCTTGCAATCACGATATTAGCCACATTTCACTTCTTTGTTGAGCTCTTGTGCACACATAAAATTTGAGAGCAAATATATCAAACAAGATCAATGGAGATAGGAAGAAATGGATATTGAAACTCTACTAGATATGTGAATAGTATATTTGGTTTATTTTGTTTATTTGCATGGTCTTAGGTGTCTTCATTTGTTTATGGTGGACCTTTTTCATTGTTATGCTAGGGTTTTGTGGTTGATCCTTGTTAGTCTTTCAATATTGTTGTTTTCACTATCCACTTTTCACCATATACATTTTGGCATGCCTGGTGGGACTCTTATCCCTTTTATTTTGACATCTTGTTTGCAGATCTTGTGTTTTTGAAAGTTGTACGTTCGACATTGCGACGATTCTGCATTTTTTCGCGTCTACGTTTTGTTTTTGCATTTGTGACTGTTATTTTTCGCGTTTCTATTTTTCTGTTGTTTTTGCAGATTTGTCACCTTGAAATCATGTTTGTACAACTTCTTATCATGTTTTTATCCTAAGATCACATCCATGTTGCATAAAGTTGTGTTTTTTGTTTTTTTATAGAGTTTTTGCTCAATTTTGCAATTGCAGGTTTTTGAAATTGCGTCTGTGAGTTGTTTTGTCACGTCTATGCTCAAATCTCACATCTATGCAGGTTTATGTCGTGTCTGTGTTCTATTCTCTATTTTTGACAGGTCTCAGATCTGGGAAATTGTGTCTGTGTCTTATTATTCTACGTCTGTGATATGTTTCTACGTTTGCGTTTGGTATAGTTGCATTTGTGTTTTTAGTTTTCTATTTTTGCTTTCGATTAGGGTTTTCAGATTTGGTTTTTGGGACTAACCTCTTTTGATCCAACTAACGAAGTGGTGTAGTTGTTTAAAAGGGATAAAACATCTTGTCGAAGACCCCTATTTAATAAAGTCTTTTGGATTTAAAATTTACCTAACTTGTGTGCTTGCAGGATGGGTATTATTTCAAAACTACTAACAAGTTTGTTGCACAAATATTTGATTTTAAAATTTCTTTCTTTGTCTTCTTTAGTCTAGCAAAACACTTCAATTGGTGCTCTAAAATGAACAAGTGTCTTTTGTGTTTTGAGCAATAGGCTCTTTTCATGTTTCCTTTTAGAAGGCCTGCCTCCCGAGTAGCCCATAAGGCCAAGTGAGAGGGAACGACCTAAGTGGTAATAGGCTAAAGACAAGCTCTTCCAAGCCACTATAAATAAAAGTGTTTGTGATGAAAGTTGCAAGCAACGAGTGTTACATGCTACTATAATGATGTTATGACTCCCCATAAACCCTATAGAGCGCAACCTATATAGGCTGGGAGGCCTTCCATTTAACAGAGTGTAACACGCTACTGATTATAGCCACCCGAATGGATGCCCTTACTAAACACCATTTTGTGTTAGAAGCCAAAAACCTTCTAGTTATTGGCACAGGAGGTCAGACCTTTGAAGCGGCTCACATTCTTACGGTTCTTAGTAGATATACAAAGTTCTCCACGAGGAGTTTTCATGCGGACTGATGCTTAGCTACCCTGGGGAAGTGAGTGTCGAGGGTGGAACCAGTGGGGTCAAGCACCTAAGTATCCGCTCCGAATTGCATAGCCTTGGGGTAACCCCCCAAGTGAGATTCAACAACTATTATCTCGGCCAACCCTAGGATCTGTGCTTGCATAATCAAAACACTGAAACATTTTCAAACAAAATAAAGAAACATTGTCTCTGCCATGTTTTCAAGTGTATGCAAAGCATTTCACATCACATTTCACATTTGGAAACATTATTGATCCTTTGGATAAAACACTTTCAAACATTGAGTCTTCATTGTTATTGTTTCCTCTTGCCACAAAAAGAGTCAAAACATTGAGATTTGGTCACATTAAACAACTTCAAAATTGGACAAAAATGAATAAAGAACCAAAAAACACATCTGTGTTAGTTGAAATCATGTCCGTGTCAAGAAAACATGTCTGTGCAGTTCAGAAACATGTCTATGTCCTACAACAAACTGTCAGCAAGAAATTGTCATATTCATTAAAAATTGCGTCTATGTCAGTTGAAATTACGTCTGTGTTGAGAAACGACACCTGTGTAACAGAATTGCGATTTTGATTTTCAAGATTAAATTTTCATTATCACCAGGGAACCACGTCTATGTCTACTAAAACTGCATTTGTGATCATAAGTCACGTCTGGGTTGATTAAAACCGTGTCTATGTTCACAGTTGAAAGATTACAAGAAAACTCTTGAGAACAATAAGGACTTAAGTTTTCAGATCTAAAGAGCTTCTAATGTTGCTTCCTATAGAGCTTCATTTTTTCAGTCAACCTGTCTTGGTCACACATAGTTAATCATTTTCCTTCACTTGCATTTCCCTCATACATATTTTCCAAATTTGAGTCAAAAGGTTACTTTGCTTGTCCTCATCAAACTTTGAAAACATACTACAACACAATATTAGGTGATTCCTGCATCAAGATCTATCATCTTAGGGTCTCATTTGGTCTTCTTGAGTCAAGGTCAACTTACCTCATCAAGAGATCCATAATCTCTTTGGAAGCATCACCTTAATCTCACACATACATACTTTGGTCTTACACTCTTAGACATTGCAAGTTTACCCTAGATTCATCTACACTTCATACACCTCTTGGTCTTCCATTGACACAATCAAGGCAGGGAGATCCAAAGAAGGACAACCTAACCTTGCAGCTTAACACATAAATCATGCAAAACATACTGGTAACTGGTAACAAGATGCCAGAAATAGGAGAAAGAACAACTGGTAACAAGGCATAACACATAATCAGTAAACACTATGAATGAATCTTATTACAATATGAAGAATTATACATGCCACATGCTGGATCACAATCTAGGATACAAACAATGCTTAAAATGTAATTACAAGATTCGTAGATCATCCTCATATCAAATCAGCTTCCAGGAACAGTTTGTCGATTCAACCCTAATCTGGACCTCAGCCTTTCTGCCTCAGTCCTACCAGATCAGAATCCCACCGGTTGTACATCTTTTCTCAATCTCAAAGCTCTATATTAAATCTCCTAACTTCTTCCTCTTCAAATGATTCACAAGCTTCCATTTATACCATCTACAAATAATTACAACTCAATCAAGTCGGCCCAAAGACCATCCGATTCATGAAACGTTGTCGACTCAAATCACTAAGAACAAATCCAAAACATAAAATGATGCACAAATCTCCGGGAAAACCAAACAAGGCCCAAAGCAACATCTCCAACGATCCGCAAGTCACAGAGATCAACCACAACCCGAAATCATCTTAGCTCAACACACAACTAGACTAACCGGTAAGAACATATCAACCGAGACAATACCGAAATCCACATCTCACCGAAAACAAAGCCAAATGCTATGAAACTCGAACACGGTAAAGACCATGAACACAAGGGAATAAACCCAAAACCACAATGCTAAACACTCAAACATGAAGAAATGTCACGCTCTCAAGAAATTCCACTGAAAACTGTCCAACCAGTAAGAACTAGACCGGTGCTCTTGCATCAGACTCTCGGGGTTAATTGAAAAGTGAGTCCCATCACTTGATCTGGTCTGGTGATCGGTTTATTTGACACAATTAAGGCAGGGAGATCCAATGAAGGATAACCAACCTTGCAACTAAACACATAAATCATGCAAAACATACTGGTAACAAGGTGCTAGAAACAACAGGTAGAACAACCGGTAACAACACATAACACATAACTGGTAAACAATGTGAATGAATCTTATTACAATTTGAAGAATTATGCATGCCACATGTTGGATCGCAGTCTAGGATACAAAAAATGCTTACAACACAAATATATGATCCATAGATCATCTACATATCAGATCGGCCTCCAGAAACAATGTGTTCGTTCTACCCTAATCCGGACCTCAGCCTTCCGGTCTCGGTCCTATCGGATCAGAATCTCACTGGATATACATCTTTGCTCAATCTCAAAGCTCTATCTTTAATCTCCTAACTTCTCTCTCTTCAAATGATTCACAAGCTTCCATTTATACCATCTGCAAATAATTACAACTCAATCAAGTTGGCCCAAAGACCAACCGGTTCATGAAACATGCAACAATAACATGTCGGCTCAAATCACTAAGAACAAATCCAAAACATAAAATGATATGCAGATCTTCAGGAACACTGGCCATGACCCAAAGCAACATCTCCAACGATCTGCAAGTCATGGAGATCAAACGCAACCCAAAATCATCTTAACTCAACATACAACCAGAATAACTGGCAAGAACATATCAACCAGGATAATACCAGAATCCACATCTCACCAGAAATAAAGCCAAATGCTACAAAACTAGAACACGGTAAATACCATGAACACAAGGGAATAAACCCAAAACCACAATTATAAACACTCAAACATGAAGAAATTCCATGCTCTCAAGAAATTCCATTGAAAACTGCTCAATCAACAAGAACTAGACTGGTGACTGGTGCTCTTGCATTATCCATAGTCTTTGCATTTTCATACTTCCTTTCATTTTGGTCAAGATTTTAGTCCATGGTTGAAACCCGTTCCTAAAATTCTAGAAGAGAAGCTGAGGAATCTTTAAGGTCTTTAAACATGAGTACCTATGAGTTTTACGAAGACAAATTTTACAATCCATTTGAAAACCACAGTAATATACCAGACAATGACAACAATGACAATAACAATGGAAATGATGATAATGACAATGCCAATGCATCCATGGATTCTATAGAAGTTGAGGAAACTATCATGGATCCCCATTTTAATAAGTTGGTTCAAGAAATCATGAAAAGGGATAGACAATATTTCCTACAAGCCATGGCACAAAGTGGGACAAGACTACCTCATGATTTTGATATGTCACAGATTTTGGACGATGATACAAACCAAACAAATCAAGTTATTACAAGACAAAGGAGGCCAAATAATGGTGGTAAGAAAGATCATCTCATGCTTGAGTAACCTTCATCCCTATTTCAAAAACCTGAAATTCCAAACACATACACTCATTCTCATGCCAGTTATGATAGAACCTCTCATGAATAACCCCGCAGTCATCTTTTCCCATGGAGAAGAACTACCACCATGCATGACCATGATGATACTGAAGATAATACCAATGCATACAATTACACTCAATTGAACATTCAAAATCATGACACGAGGAGACCCTATGTCAGATTTGGGGGTATTATCCAAGATCATTCTTATAACACCTCCTATCCCCATGGTCATGATATGTATCGACCTAGACCTAGTGTTACTCACTATAATACCATACCAAGTGGTCCATATCAAAGCTACAATTATGTCCCTCCTCCATATGAACACATCTATGATTAGTACCATCCATATATGCATTATATCCTCCCTCCTCCGTCTGATGGCTCGGGCATGGGACTAGCTCAAAGAGAAAAGTCACCACCCAAAAATGACTTGCAATGACAAATCAAGGATTTACAAAAGCAAATGGAAGATGAATACACTAAAGCAACAATATACAATGAAGGACATATGTCCTTAACCATTTTATAGAAGCAGTCCAATGCCTCCATTTCCTCCACATTTTGTAACACCAAAGTTTGATAAATACAAAGGCAAAAGGGATCCTAAGGCACACATAAGAAAATTTTTCATAGCTTGCATTGAGGTAGCAGTAGAAGAAATGTACTTGATGAGATTGTTCCCACAAAGTTTAGGTGAACATGCAATGGAATGGTTCTCCCAACTTTCACCTGGAATTAAATCATGGGGTGATCTAGCAAAGGATTTTATACAACATTCCTCATACAACATTAAAACAAATGTGTCAGTAGCCCCCTTATGCAATACTAAGTAGAAATATGGGGAATATTTTGCTTCATTCTTACAACAATGGAGAGGTCTTGCTAGTTGATTCTCTAGTGATATACCACAAAAACAAGTGGTAGAAATGTTCACTCAAAATGTCAGCAAGGATATCGGATATGAGCTAAGAAAAGAATGTTTGTCTACCTTCAAAGAGGTCATTGAGAAAGGAATGGCAACAAAAAAGTCCTTATTGAACAAGGTATCATCAAGATATTCAAAGAAAATAAAGAAGAATCAAATGGGAAAGACAAACCCCGCTTTTGGAACAAGAATAAGAACACAGTCAATGGCGGGGTAGTAGATGTAAATGTTGTGAAACCTAAGATAAATTTCCCTTGTGCAAGTTCTTCTAACTCAAACAATCAAGTAAACAATCAAAGGCAATCAAAACCTCGAAGAAAATACACTCCGTTGGGAGAGCCAATTGAAACCACATTCAAGAAGTTAGTGGAAAACAAGCTCATAATAATACTAGATAATCCACCATATGAGCCAAAGGTGAAGCCAAATTGGTGGAATGATGATGAATATTGTGAATATCACAAGAGTAAAGTGAATCTTACTAGAAATTGTCACAGATTAAATAATATTATACATGATCTCATTGGCAGAGGTGACATAGAAGTGGATGATCACACCTCCAATGAAGAGCATGCGATGTTCAAGGAACCATTTCCTAAACATGATTATGGAAAAGCCAAAACTACAGATAATCAATCCAATTATACCAAGATGCCCTATGATTATGATTCTACCATTAAAAACATTTCAATGGACAATCATGTTTCTACAATCATTATAAAGGACAAAAATCCTGAAGGTCCTACCCAAAGGAGTAAAGTTGTTTTGAAAGGCATTGGACCATATTCCTCATCTCTAAAGACGAAACCTCCAGATGTAATGTCACAACCCATCGAGGTAAAGTCACCTTGCAAGGTGTTCCATCCAAGCCCACAACCTCTTCATCCACAAAGAATGAGTATGACCTTATAGACCAGTTAGGGAAGACACCTGCCCTCATTTCCATCCTTGAGATTTTATGCATATCTCCCGCACATTAGGCCATCCTTGATAAATCTTTGAGAGAGACTTTTGTACCCACTACTCTGAATGTGGACTAGTTTCAAGCCATGGTGGGATACCTTTCTGTTCCACATACCCTTACATTCATAGAAGTCAACGATGCATCCGTAACCCAACCTTACAATACACCTCTCCATATTGAATGCTTTATCTATAAAACCACATCAAACAAGTCTTGATAGATGGAGGAGTAGGTATGAACATTTGTATATTGAACACTATTAAACAATTGGGATATTTTGAAAAGGTTGTGAATTCTACACATGCAATCACCATAAAAACATATGATGACGAAGAGCGTTCATCCAAGGGCACAATCACCTTATCTCCTAGAGTTGGGCCAGTCACGAAGGATGTGGTATGTAAGGTCCTTGATTTAGAGCTCACATACAATATACTCTAGGGACGTCCATGGATACATGAAATGAGAGTTGTTCCTTCAACATATCATCAATGTATCAAGTTTCCACACAATGGTGTTGAAGTGACTGTTAATGGTGATATGAATCCATTCATATATTGCAACAACCTATGGTCAAAATCAAAAACAATAATACCAATCAATAGAGAGGCAACTCCATCATCGGCGTATGTTGATCCTGAGTCACTAAAACCCTCAACATCAAAACAAGGTGAGCTTAAAGGGAAATACCAGGATAAAGTCATGGGTGAGTACACTCTAAATCAAACTATGTACCTAAGACAAGTAATGGATTCTCCAAAAGAGTATGGATGACCACATCCTTCTATAAAGGTATCTATCATTATAATAAAATGGGATCCTACTATATTCCAAAAGTGGGGTGAGATGGAAGAAGAGGACTTATACAAAATGATTTACAAAGAATTTGAAGAGGATATACAAGAACACATCAGGATACCATGTGAAAAGTATGGCAAAGGATTCAAGATCTTGCAAAAATTTGGGTACGACGGTAAGAGCCCTCTTGGCTTAAGAAAAGAAGGTATAACTCAATCTTTGCAATTAGAATTGACATTCAAGAATCAACACTCAAAAGGACTTGATTTCATACCTTTCAAGTTAAGCACTCATAAATCTAAATAAGAATTGCAAATCATAGACTTTGATGATTAACAAGAAAAATGCTATTTCATCGACTCCAATGAGTGGGAATGTGGTTTAGATGAATCATCTAGTGATTATGAGCTCATAGAAACATTCAAAGAACTAGGTGAACCCATAGAGGAAGAAGAGTTCTATAGAAAATTCAGGGTTGGTCAAACTACTTCAGAATCTATAGCTCAAAAAGAGGATAATAAAGAAAAACTCTTGATGATCCCAAACAGTCTTCATTTCTAGGTTCTATGTCGAAATCCAAAGAGTGAGGACTCCCATTGCTGAATGTGCTTCTAGTGATGCCAATTTGGATTCTTTTACAATCAAGATAGATGAGGAAAGTGCTAACGATGACCTCGACCATTACCTTGATATACCTGAAGATAATCCCTTAATCCCACTGACTTTGAAAACATTGATGGCCTTCCTCTCATTCACCCACAACTCATTGATTGGGACCATGAAGGACCTTTACAACTAGACACATTTCAAAATGATGAGGCTTTCATAGACTACCTAGGCATACAAGATGATTGGGGACCATAAAGTAAGGTACATTATAGAACTCAACAACGTCGCATACTTTGGTGAGGGTGTTGGGCCTTCTAGCCACAAAAAAAAATAAAAAAAATACAAATCATGGGTCTTATGGTGAAAACCACATTGTGACGCTATCTGACTGTAAAAAAGTAAAAACAAGGGACGTATTTAAGGGTGAAAACCTCTCCAAGGCACCCGAAGATGGAAGGATCGACATCCTCCTGACATCATATGAGGATAAATCATCCATGTTGGTAGAGGAGACTATCAAAACAAACATTGGCACATAAGAGATTCTGCATAACATATTCTTAGCACAGTCCCTATAGAAAAAGAAAGACCAAAGTTCATAGGTTTCTTCACAGAATGACAAATCAATTTCATATGGTCATATGCGGATATGCTTGGACTAGACCCTAATCTAGTAATGCACCATTTGATAGTTACACCAGGAGCAAAGCCAATAACACTTAAAGTAAGGAAAATGCATCCACAAGTGGCATTATTAGTAAAGGTAGAACTTGAGAAACTGTTGGATGTTGGATTCATAAGACCAATTGATTACCTTGAGTAGATCTCTAATTTAGTACCAGACAACAAGCCATATCACAACATCAGAATATGTACAAATTTCAGAGACATCAACAAAGCTTGTCCTAAAGATGACTTCCCGTTGCCAAATATTGACTTGATAGTGGATCTTACAACTGGTCATGCAATGTTATCTTTGATGGATAGATTTTTTGGCTATAACCAAATAAAAATCGCACCTGAGGACCAACACAAAACAACATTTACTTGTCCTTGGGGAACTTTATGCTTGAATGTCATGGCCTTCAGAATAAAAAATGCGGGTGCCACATAACAAAGAGCTATGACTACCATATTTTATGATCTTATGCATGTAACTGTGGAAGATTATGTTGACGACCTCCTAGGTAAATCATTAGAAAGAGAAACACATTTGGATATTCTTTCAGAAATTTTCGATCGGTTGGAGAAATACAAAGTAAGATTAAATCCTAAGAAGTGTGTCTTTGGAGTAACCTCTAGGAAACTCCTTGGATACATTGTCTCAAAAAGAGGAATTGAAGCCGATCTAGAAAAAGTCAGAGCTATATTAGAAATGCCACCACCAAATAATATTAGTCAACTTCGGTCTCTACAGGGAATACTCCAGTCTATACAAAGATTCATAGCTCAACTTGCAGATAAATGTCATCCTTTTCAACATTTACTACAAAAAAACATCAAATTCAAATGGGATGATAAATGTCAACAGGCTTTTCAGACACTCAAAGATTATCTCCTAAATCCACTAGTTTTGATACTACCAATTCCAGGAAAACCCCTGTTACTTTACATATTAGCTACACAAACAACACTGGAGGCACTCTTGGCACAACAAGACAATGAAGGAAAAGAAAGAGAAGTATATTACATCAGTTGCACTTTGGTTGTCTATGAGCTTAACTACACATCGATTGAGCATGCATGTCTTGCTATGGTTTTTGCCTCATGAAAATTATGACATTACATTCTAACTCATAAAACTAAGCTTGTTGCAAGGATAGATCCACTAAAATATCTTCTCAATAAGGCAACACTCACTGGAAAATTAGCTAAATGTGTTATAATCCTAAGTGAATTCGATATTGAATATGTGGACAAAAAAGCAATTAAAGGACAAGCTATCGCAGATCAATTGGCAGATGCACCCATGGTTGATGACACTCCTATAATTTCATAATTTCTAGATGAATCCATTCTGGTGGTGACACACACAAAGCCTTGGAAATTATACTTTGATGGTTCATACATGCATCACAGTGCAGGAGTTGGCATCCTCTTTATAACACCTCAAGGGGATTCCATTCATAAATGCTATCGATTGTCATTTCCTTGCACTAATAACATAGCAGAATATGAGGCATTGACAATAGGATTACGAATTGCGGTTCAGTGGAAGATCCAAGAACTTCATGTTTTTGGGGACTCTCAACTCATACTTCGTCAAGCAAATGATGACTACCAAACAAAAGACGAAAAATTATTGCCTTATACGAAAAATGGTAGATGATTTCAAACAATACTTCATAGATATAATCTTTGAGAAAATCCTAAGAGAAAACAATCAAGTTGTAGATGCATGGCTACTATTGCTTCATTGATTGATCTATCACATAATGAAACCTGCTATGAGTTCTTGGTAGACAACCTTTTGGTCCCCTCGTATGAGATCACTCTTTCCAAAATTATATGTGTCGTTGGTCCCGATTCCCCTTGGTATAGTGTCATTTTTACATACCTTCGCAATAATACCCTTCCTCCTTACCTATCCAACAATCAACGTCGTAATTTCATATGCCAATCTTCCCACTATGTCATTTTAGCTGATACCCTTTACCGTCGAGGTCTAGATGACACTCTTCTTAGATGTTTAGAAAGGGACAAAGCTCAGATTTCATTACGAGAGGTTCATGAAGGCATATGTGGTTCCCATTCTAGTGGTCCGACCTTAGCCAAGAAACTCATCAGGACTAGATAGTACTGGCCCAGTATGGAAGAAGATTCATATCAGTTTGTCATGAAATATAAGAAATGCTAGATTCATGGAGACCTTATTCATGTGCTAGCTCAAGAACTTCAACGGATCGCAACTCCTTGGCCTTTTTGTCAGTGGGGACTCGATCTCATAGGCAAGATTCACCCTCCTTCTTCCAATGACCATAAATTCATTATCACTGCTACAAAATATTTCACAAAATGGATTGAAGTTGTTCCTCTCACCCAAGTCATTGGAAAATAGATTGCTACATTCATCCTTAACTACATTATCTGTCGCTATGGTGTCCCTCTTTCTATCATCACAAATAACAAACATCCCTTCAAGAATCAGGATGTTCGTGAACTTTGTGATCACTTCCATATTAACCATCACTTCTCCACTCCATACTATCCCCAAGGTAATAGTCAAGTTGAAGCATCTAATAAAACCATTCTCAAAATCCTCAAAAAGACAGTCGATGATGTTGGCCGAAATTGGCACATCCAACTTAACCCCACACTTTGGGCTTATCGTACAAGTGTTTGCACACCTATAGAAGCTACCCCTTATTCACTTGTCTACGGTGTCAAAGATATATTTCCTATTGAGGTTGAGTTACCATCTTTACGAGTCTCTTTGCATGATATAATCAATGACGAAGACTACATGGTCTCTCTCTTACAGGAACTAGAGCTATTGGATGAACGACGACAAACTGCTTTTAATCATCTTAAGGCTTATCAACAAAGAATGAGTCGTAGCTACAATCATAAGGTAAATTCTCACACATTTGAGGTGGGTGACTTAGTACTGAGAGAAAATCATAAGAATCAACAAGACCGATAAAAGAAAGGAAAATTTGAGCCCAATTGGCTTGGTCCCTATGTCATCACAATAGTCTATGGATCAGGTGCATATCAGCTCTCAACACTAGATGGAGAACCTTTGGAGGATCCTATCAACAACATACACCTTCGTAGGTTTTACACAAAGCTTTTTAGAATATTCTAATTCAAAAATATCAAAAAAAAAAAAAATCAAAAATATCAAAAAAAATAAATAATCAAAAATACAAAAAAAATCATTAAAAAAAAAAATGTTACTTGTTGAAAACATGACAAACAGGCACCTTGTGACATAAAAAAATTGCAAAATTGAAAAAAAAGTAAAGAGAAATAAATTCGTCCAATAATGAAAACCACTTCGGTGGTGCCCTGGGCAATTACCATGGTGAAAATTAGGTTATCAACGCCATGTGTAGAGATATTGATCCTCCCTCCTTCAAGATTCAAACTCACCCTTTCACTTTGCACACACTCACAACCTATCCATCTATAATAAACTTACCCATTCCCATCATGGCTTTTTATTGATCTACCTAAGATTGGTTAGCCATTCATAATAAATCCTCCCTTTTCACCCCTTTCCTTCCATAATAAATTAGGTCCAATCTGCAACTGGGGCAAAAATCCTAAATCTAGTGATGGAAGTGGTACCCTGAGCATCACATGTTTTGAGGAGCATCGTATTTTCATTTCTCCTTTTTTTCACACACAGTCTACAATAAAAGATCACTTGCATCACCAATCTGCAATAAAATCCATTCTTCTTCGCAATAAAGTATCAATTTCATGGATTCAGTTAGCTTCAGATGAGACACAAGCAATAGTGGGCTTTCAACAAATCAAATCTTTCAACAAACTTTGGCAGCAACATGGTTTTCAACATTATCTGTCCCTTTATTAGGATAACAACATTGCGACCAAATCAAACATGTTAGCATATGTGGCAAGAAACACAAAAAATTTGAAGATTTCATTGTGTGTTGGTGTCAAGTCTTGGTTTTCTTTTGATTTCATTTTTTTGGTGACATGCCTTTTAGCTTTTCCGGGATGTCTCTAACTAGATATTCTCTCTAGGATGTCTTTGACTAGAAAGGCGAGGATGGGATAAGTTCACCTATTGTTTTGTTGTCTGTGGATTGTCTCTTAGTAATGCTATGACTTGTCCAAGGATATGAGGAAGTTGTGAGTCTAGTGTGAACTGGGGCATTCCTTGTTTGCAACTGTCTAATCTCCATGTAAATGAGTATAATGAATTTCTAGGTCGAACCTATACCTCGATTGCCATAACCTATTTGCCATAATAAAGCTCAATGATGATAAAGCACAAGAATCTCTTTCACTTCCATATCTTCTACCTTCCATCCCCCTTTCTTGATTGACCTCCATTGTCCTTCCCTAAGTTCGTGTAGCCCGCTATCACATGACTAAGTATAATGACACACCAAAAAGATTTGCATTTCATGTAGATTGCACATGCATCATCACATGATATCATATCTCATTTCATACATACATATAGATATCACAATCACATCACATCTTGCATATATCATTGGTTAGTATCTGCATTCTCATATACAACATAAAATGCCAAAATAATAACACATCATGTATCTTATCTTGTAAATAATCATATCATATCTTCATCATACATTTCATCATGCATCTAATCACAACCATATAGTACATCCACATTTGCATTCTCATTATAATAATAGAAAAGACCAAAAACATATTACATATCATCATGTACATATTTGCATCCATCATATAAGATCATAAACATCATAACATCATCATAAGCATCATAAAATCATCATAAAGCATATAGAAACATCATATAGGTACACATGCATATAGTTGTCGCAACGAATGAGTCATCTCATATATATATCAAAAAATAAGGTGTCATGATACAATGATGTCAATATATCATAAGGCTACAAAATCACCCAAAGGTGTCTACATCATCATACAAAATGCTGATACAAAAATGAGATCCAAGAGTGCTATGATGAAGATTCTCCCTCAGAGCTAGCTGGTCTTGAAGGATTCTAAGTTCTCGAAGGTCCTACTCCAGGGTCATCTCCTCTGTCTCCCTTGTGGTGGTGTGGGTGGACCCATGAATCCATCACTAGATATAGTTGTTTATCCCCTCCCCCTATGGTAGGAGTCCTGGAGACTCTCCTGAAACTCCTTTCCCTCAGCTTTGGAGGAACAACTGCATAGTATAGGTCTCTCCAGTAGGCTATCTCCTCCCCTGCCCATAGGAAATATGCATAGTTGGCCCCTGTGTCCTTCGGTGCTCTCCTGCCTGCCCTTAGTGCCTCCTCAACCTTAGTGTATCATTGGATGGCCTAGTCCCTATCCCTCTGCATATCTTCTAGTTATTGCCTCAATTGAGTCACATCTCCCTTGAGATCCTCGATCTCATCAGCCTGTCCTATTGCAATCTCTCATAGTGCTAGCAGCTCATCCTCCTCCTCATCCCCACCCTGAGCAACCTCCTATCCATCCTATCCCTATACCTATCCTGATGCATCTCTCCCTAGTACCTGTACCTGTACCTGTAACACTTGTCCTCCTCTACCCCTCAGCGGTCTTGGTGGCCTCCCTGCTTGTGGCTCCTATCTCTCCTCAACCCTCTCTCTAGAATCTCTCTCTCCAACATCCCTCTGTCCACACCTTCCCCTCACCGCCCTCCTCTCTAATTATCTCCTCCACCTCCTTTGTCTCCCACCACCCCTTTCATCATCATCCTCATCATTGTCATCCTCCACTGCCACAAGCTCATCTAGATCTGTCAACCTGGGTGCTGGATGTGTTGTAAAATACACATCATAATCTACATATGTACCTCCATCAACAACATCCCTCAGTAGATCCCAAGGAATCAAAACCATCTGCTCAAATTGTGTCACTGCAACATCATAAGACAAAATTGGCCCCTAATCAGCCTGCTCTTGCACTAGCCATGCAAACTCTCTTGAACCCCGAGGCATCCTCTACTGTCATCCAAACTGTCTACATATCTTGTCAATCAAATGCATGTCCAAGATATAAGGTGTTTGCCTGATCAAGTACCTTCTCCTGAACACATAGGGAAGCTTTGTGGCATCCTCCTCCTAATGCTCACAATTCAGATAGGGTCTCCATATTACACTATCTATATCATCTATCACCTATCTCAAATAGTCCACCTTCCCAATCTGTGGCTAAGAAATGTTCATACTGTACAAGTAAGCATAACACTTTCCATGTCCTCTCCCTCTAAAGTGCAATGATCTTGTCACTGCAATATGCTCATAAGACCACACCTACAATAGAGTAACTCCACAACCTAACCCGCAACCACTGTGATACACAAACTAGTGAAGCTCATGATACAAATGTGCAAGTACACACGAGCCCCATGCATATCTAGTATGTTGTGTCACCAATGTCTCCAGAGTCCGCTCCTAGCCAATAGCCAAACCCTATGTCACCCTGTTTGGACATAGGTAGCCACTAATCACTCCTCTGACTACCACCGGTAGTCTGCATCTGGTAGCTAGCATGACATCCCAACTCACATGACCTGATCTCATCTTTAGATCTGGGTCTCCAAAGACTCATCTCAGTGCATCCCTTTCTCCCTCTAGGTCATATGGCACCTGCTCGCCTTGGATCGGTATCCTCAGAATCCTGTAGACATCCTCTAACATGACTGACATCTCGCTAGTCGGCAAATGAAACGAACAAGTCTCCAAGTGCCATCTCTCTGCTAGAGCAGTCAGTAGTCTCCTGTTCGCCCGAATCTCAGGAAGATACATGATATGTCTCAAACCCATACCCTCTACAACTGCTCACTCCTCAAAGGTCAACTCTGGTCACAACCTCTGTTTCACAGGGAATCTCTCCCATGACTCTATCTGGGGCAAGTACTCCTGCATCCAATCAAATCAATCGTGTCAATCCTAGTGGTACTCATGTCTATCACATAGTGCTACTCCTATACTAGTGCTTATGTCTATCACATGGAACTGCATCCTAGTGTATATGTTCATCACATTGCACTTGATTCTATCTAGAGGCTCTTCTTGAGTGAATCCTCTCACCAGATTATCCAATTGATAGCATATGTTCATCACAAAACTATCAATTTTGGCCTTTTAAGACATAGAAACGATTTTGTTGATTCCTCTTGAGTCAGTCTTTTTCCTACATAACCTTGTCACCCTATCTTGTTAGCCCTTTCTAGCCTTTCTTTCTTATCGAGAGATTGTCTGCAACCCTTTCATTCATTTTCATCCAATCTCTCGAGGGGGCATATCATTCCCATCATGGAGCAACTTTGTATCAGTTTATCTTATCTTCTTTGAGCCAACGCGCCAAGCTACATTGTCTCAAAGAGGGGCAAAATGTAGACACCTAAAATTGTCCTATCTAATTAAATAAATATTTATTTATTTGTTTAATTATTTAATCCTAAGTCTTCTATTAATTAAATAAATCTTTATTTATTTAATTAATTTATTAATCCTCTTCTAAGCCTTCCCTCATTTAAATAAATAATTTTTTATTTATTTAAATTATCCTTTTTCTAAATTAAATAAATATTTTATTTATTTAATTGATCCCACTTCCTCTATTAATTAAATAAATATTTATTTATTTAATTAATTCATTATCCTTTTCTACCTATGACACATTTCATTCAACTCTTAATTCCTACACCACCTACCCCCTTTATCATTTAATTATTTCCTCTACCCACCCTTTTATCCTAGCCGACCGTTTATCTTTACACCTCTCAATCTTATCACTTCATTTCCTATAGTGTCTTCTATAGAAGAGGATGCTTTCTTCATGATCAACCCTAATGAGCATATTAATGTTACAATCAAGCCTTCTTGCGATCAAGCTATCAACCACATTTCCGTTCTTTGTTGAGCTCTTGTGCACACATAAAATTTGAGAGCAAATATATCAAACAAGATCAATGGAGATAGGAAAAAATGGAGATTGAAACCCTACTAGACATGTGAATGGTATATTTGGTTTATTTTATTTATTTGCATGGTCTTAGGTATCTTCATTTGTTTATGGTAGATCTTTTTCATTGTTAGGCTAGGGTTTTGTGGTTGATCCTTGTTAGTCTTTCAATATTGTTGTTTTCACTATCCACTTTTCACCATATACAGTTCTTAATAAGGTGTTTCCACCACTAGATTAGTAGTTTTTTTCTTCTTTGGGTTTAGTAATAAGGGATGATATTAACACCAATATAGGACATGTGGACTTGAATGAGTCCTACAGAGGATGACTAGGCCCGATGGGAGAACCAATTGGGCCACCTCATTGGTTTGGTCGGGATTGGATCAAGTAGCAAGATTTTTAGTGGCTTTACAGTCTCTAGATTCGATTATGGCTTGTGCTTCCAAATATAATCCATATGAAAGAAGATTCTATGGCCCACTTGACAATGTGATTCTATATATCTCATCCAATGCTATTGAAGATGTATTCCATATTCAAAAGCATGATACATATGCACATGACACGGTTACTTGGGGAGAGTAGTACTATCATAAAGAAAAAGACCCAATGAGCTATATTAATGATAATTTGATGGAAAAGACAGAGAAGCCAAGTCAACTTGAATAGATCAAAATCATCCTTGCAAGCACTAAATACATTGATTGGGGAAGAACGATCGGTGACAATTTGGATGAGTAGCTATAGAGAGTCAAAATGGATCTAAAATTTTATATGACCTCATATGTGGTATACTTGCTTGCAGCTCAAGCCACTTATCTTGGGTTGAGAAGAGAGGGGTGTCTTGAATCTAATAATACCGAGCAAGAAATACCACCTATCTCACTTGAAGTCCCCACAACTATACCCTAATACTTATCCTAATTATTATCAACTATTGTGAATACTTGATGAGATCTCCCTGCATATCCTACTATAAGCTCTGAAGCTGTTGGTCTTTGACCCAACATCTGAGTAGATCTCTAAGGTCAATTCATCACAATATGACCCTATTGGCCACAAGTGAAACAACCTCTTTTGGTAAAGTCACTACCAATTGAAGGTGTACTGGACTGTTGGAAACTGCCTCTATTAGAGTTCTATTGAGAACTCTACACTGATTGAGTGGCATGAAAATGATTATCATGTCGCCTGCTGTGCTATCTATTTGCCCGTGTTATGTTCTAGTGAACAAAACTTTGACTTTGTAAACTCTTCTTCTCCTAAAAGCATCCACCTTTGAAAGATGGAGGGTGAATCCTAGCAAATCATGATGCCTGCAATTGCACACCTCTCACACAATTAAACCTATAGTTGAAGCACTGATAGTTTGCATACTTGGCATACCTCGTAAGGCCACAACCAAATTTTCCTCAATCAAGCATGCTTTCTCTATGGTTACCTCCATAGACTTGGGTTTGAAACCCCGAAATCCTCCACTGATATGAGTGTTAAGGCCCCTAAAAAAATGTTGTACAAGCATAGCCTCATCATCCATGGTCCTTGCATACTTCTTAAGCTTGAAGAACTTACACTCATACTGCTCAACTATCATAGTCAACTACCTCAGGTCATGGAATTCATTCGCTTTCCTCTATATCCAAATATCTGACAAGCAAGCATGAAACCACTCTAAGAACATCTCCCATGATACTGATGATATGTCCAGATGAAGCTTCTTCTCCTTCATATGCCACCAAGTGGAAGCAAAATCGTGAAGATGCATGATAGTGCACCTAGCCTTGGTGTTGTTGCTATATGGATGCATAGAAAAATACCTACCCATATCCAAGAGCCAAGTTTCTGCCTTCATCCAGCTAGTAGAGCCATAAAAAATAGGAGGTCGAGACCTAAGAAGACCCCTGATATGACCTGCTGAAATTGCGTCCTGATTTGGTAGTGCATCAATTCTCCTCCGAGGTGACACTAACACTCTTTCTCACTCCTGATACTCAACTTTGTGCTAACGATCATAATGATGAGACTCCTCTGACTTATTCTCCTCCTATCTCAGACCCAAATGTGCAAGAAGCTCCTAAAGAACACTAAACAATTGTGGAACTGTATCACCACCTCGCTGATTCCCACCTTGGACCCCTTTATCCTGATGGTTATGTTGTTTCTCCTCTTGGCGAGCCTCTTTAGAAACCTCTGGATAAGGAGTCCATTGAGTACCCACATGATGACCACCTCGGCTACAACCTCTTTTTCTACAAGGCATCTTGGCTGGACAAGACAAAAAACATCTATAAGATAAAATCTAGGACTACTACTAACAAGGAAACAAACTAGCAAGAAAACATCAAACTATTCTACTAATATGCACAATGGGATCAAACATGAAACCAAAGTACCCAGTATATGAATATGGGCTCTAATATCAGATGTAATGCCTACCAAAATACCCTAGAGAAAATCTAACCATCTAACAAAGAAATATAGGTATATGTATTTTTTTTAAAGATCCTTAATACACATAATTCAAGTAGCATAAACATCATCTAAACATGATCTCCAAATAATTATTACTTCATATAAATGTGCACATAATAAATTCTAACATGATCACAAAAACATAAGTACGCAAGCTGAAAAAATCATTATCACATAGATTACTTTCCCCAGGGTATCTCAATGCTATTAATTAATACACCATCATATAACTCAATCATATCCCTACCTACAATAATCCTAATAAACATTTCATCTAATATGATAGAAATCATCCATTTAACTAAACTTCCATGAACACATGCCATCCTAATCCCAATTACCAATATTACCCAATTTACTTCTAAACCATAGGTTCATTTTAATGCACCAAACCCAAATGTTCCTATTCACATATTCCCATCCAATAATTATCCATATCAAATTTGTTGGTTAACATATTTTTCCTTCTTAAATACCTTTCAAAAATGACTCCCAAATGCCCAAATTGAAAGACAAAAACAAGAACCAACAGTTGAGTCATTTGCAATGGTGAGTACAAGTGCGCTCTAAATTTTGATATGAAGGTACAACTCCCTTCGTTGGATAAAAAAACATATTTTCTGAATATGCTTTTAACCGGAAAGTAATAAAGGCAACTAACATCTGCTCATAGCCATGACACAAATGCGAATAGCAGATTTATAATGAAGTGAATGAAGATAAGTAAAACATAGTTTAATTACCCACACCTAAAAAAATACCCTTTCCAATAGATCAAAATGCTCTGGACTCCGATCGAGTCTCTCTCATGCCTCAAAGGACAAGGGGGATCAGAATACCTAGACAAAGAGCTAATAACACATTTCTTTCCACATACAAATTATTTCTGAAATCAAAGTTTCAGAATTAAATGCATACATAATTTAATGTAACAGAAAAGGTAATGAAAGGTAATCACAAGAGAAACAAAGCTCATTGTAATCAAAAGAAAATATTGACAAATCCACAGATCAACAAAATCTTCTTCATTCCATCAATGCCAAAATGTGAGCTCACAGACTCAACACTTTTGAAAAATAAAACTATGCAGTCTAGAAAACAATGCTGCCCCCTTTTTTAACAGCCAAAAGATAAAAAAAAAGAAGAACCCCTCCTCTTTTCTCCCATTACATATATATAGCCTCTCTCTTTTTTTAAAGAGACTTTCAGTTATCAATAACTGATTCTTGAAAAAATTATTAATTAATATTTTCCTTTATATTTTATCTTCTTCCTGAAAACTCTTTTTTTTAGCTTCAAATCTTCTATCTCAGAATTTTTTATAGACCTGTACTCAAAGATTAATAACTTTTGCATGCGATAATATTTTTCCAATCTCTCCAGTGAGGATTTAGAAAACTAGGTTTTCTAAAACATATCAAAAATTCAGTGTGATCCAACGGTTCAATTAATAGTTATGCCTCCCACATTGAGACTGGTTTTTCTATCTCAGAAAATTCATGGTTATAGGTTGTATTGAAAACTATAAACAATATACATGCCAATTTATTGGATTTTTGAAATTTTTGAATTTTGAACTCACACACTCTGAACCTGCATCTAATGAATCTCTGAATTCTAAATTTGAACCTCTAAAATTGAACCTTGAACTTTGAACCTTGAACCTGCACGACTTGAAACTTGAACCTTGAACCTTGAACCTGTGGGCTTGAACCTTTAACCTTGTCAAAGTTCAAGTTCAATAACCAAAAAAATATAATGAACCTGAAATTTGAACTTTTAACCTTGAACCTGCGGGCTTGAACCTTGAACCTTGAACCTTGAACCTTGAACCTTGAACCTGTGGGTTCAATTAGAAGGTTCAAAATTACAGACTTTGCCTACAATATGCTTCATTTATCACCTTGTCTTCATATTTGGCTGCGTGTTGAACCTTTGAACCTTGAACCAAAGAAGGTTCAAAGTTTAAGTTCAATGACCAAAAAATATAATGAACCCAAAATTTGAACTTTGAACCTTGAACTTTTTGAAAATGTTCAATAGTTCAAGTTTAATGACAATTGTTCCTTTGGATTGCCATAGAAAAACTTGCATAACTTTTTACTAAGGGCTCCTTTTCTTATGAAATTTTAACTATACAATAAATAAGCCAAGTAGAGCATAACCCATAAATAATTTTTGCATAGAACACATAAGACTTGAGATTTAATTGTTTGGGAATATGGGTAACCCCAAAAATAAAAGCATTAAAATCTCCCAGCTGACATGGAGTTTGACCATAAAAACTAGTCATTTTAGAGAAAAGGAGGTAAAAATTATCCGCACAAAATGATTTTGTGTCATCTTTCACAGAATTTGAAAAATAATGATTTCTTTGTGACTAGCAGGTAGGGGATGTCCAGGAGGGTCATTAAAAGTTTGAACAAAGGTGACCACAATTTCAACATTAACACATTAGAAATAGCTAGTTTTTAGATGATTATGAGGCTTTAGGCACGAGCAAAAATATAGGGGTAACAAAATTCAAAATATCAACTCTAGGACATATTCATTTCTCATTTCTAATGGAAGAATTCACACAAGTCTATAGAATAATTCTCATTTCAATTACATATGATACACATATTACTAAACCAATTAACATCTCTATTCAACCATGAATTCTCAACCATCAATAATAAGAATAAGAGAATATCCAAAATACAATGTACATCCCTCAAAAGTACTACATCACATCCTAATACAAGAATCATAATCACAACCTACTATATCAATATCCAATTACATCAAGATACATAGTTTCCTAATCTATCAATATAAATATCTCATGATACATCTTACATCATTGTGTTTAATCCATAAAAGTACATATCATCTGCTCCAAGAGACCAAGTACAGGCTGAAGAGATAAGAATCCATATCCACACACATAGATATCCAATGAAGAGAAGGACATCGCAATGAAAGAAGGCATCAAATCACCTAACCATATGGAACCATAAGGAACCACCCCTCGTACTCTAGAGAATGACTCAAGATCCCACACACACTCTAGATCCAAGCTGACATCTAACAACCAAAGGACATAAAAAAAGGCAACAACCACAACTACAAAAAGAAACCACATGACCAATAATCTAAATCTCATCATAAGGCTAAATCAAAAGCACAAGACTCCCATATGCTTCACAACAAAGCAAGACATAAGGAACTAGGAACTACATGTAGGAAAAAGTGTCATCGCATGCTATCACCACATAACAACAAGGGAGATCCTAGGAACTCTGTCCTGGCACCCGTGATACTCATGTGGAACCGTCTCAACCTTTGAGGAATCAAGGAAGTTCAGTTTGCCTAGATCAACAATGCCTTCCCAAAACTCATCCTGAGTCTGTACTAGCACTCCAGGCTATGATTTGGGGCACACAAATCTATTTATAATCTTATTAATGTGAGTCACTACTACCAATCCCTCTGAGGATTGATTACTAAGTTATCACTTGGTTATATAAACAAACTCCCAATGAGATATCCTGGTAGTCTAGACCCCAACACCTATCACAAGGAGTCCTGACAGTATATTCCTCTTGACCCTGGCCACTCACTTGGAAGCCCACTCCCCCTAAAATTCTCCTAGACCTTAGGGTAAAAATATACACATAAGCATAAAAAAGGGCTCTCAATAAACTTAACCCGATTATCTAGGGTTCTCATCCAACATGATAATCAACTGATGCATAGCATCTATCACAAACCATAAAACCTTCAAGGGTATTACTGACCCAAAACTAATACAAGACCTTAAACTTGAATCAAGAGGCATATAACAAGATAAACCACTCTTCTCAACTCCAAAACTCACAATTTGATCATTAAGTGACAATACAAGTGATATTCATCCATTCTACAAGGCAATCACAACATAATCTTTACACAAGTACTGTCTATCAATTAATTCCCCCATACACCACCAATCAACCCCAAAACACTTCCAAAGGTTATATTCCATCCCTACAGACCTTCATTCAATATTTTAGATCATAACATTCACCACAACATGAGAGAACAAATTCTTTATTGTCATGGAATACCCTAGTTCAGGGTTTCATCCTTAAAAAATAGTTTTCACAAAAACAATCACATATTCTTCAATTCTTAACCATATTAAGTCAGAAAAAAATAACTAGAAAGAGGATTTAGAGAAATTTCCAAAAAATATAGCCTTTCTTCATTATGATTCCTCATGTGGCCATACCAAATGCTGCAACAAGATTGCTGCTGCCTTCACTAGTCTTCTTTTCACCATGAACTGTAACAAACAATCATTAATAACTTTTGAAATAATGATTATGAAGTCAATCTCTCTGGTCATACTTTATATTTCCTAGCTACATAATATTTATAAAATTTATAGCATGATCCAATGGTCAAATAAAAATTTATGAGGATTTTTCCAAAGAGGGCAACACTTGGCAGGGTTTTGACATTTTTTGTAAAAACAAACATATCTTGCCAAATACTCCACAAAAATGAATAAGAAAGGATTCATCTGAAATATATTAATTAATATATCATTAAAAATCATCTACATATCAAAATTAAACCAAATGTGATCCTCCATGGATCCATGACAGTCACAGATTCCTTAAAACCTTATGACAGTTTGAGGGCTTGATGGATAATCTTTGTCAAATCCCCTCCAAACTGCTCAACCCCCTTGATATTGACCAAAAATTGTTTTATAAACCATTTCCAACTCCTCCTAACTACTCTAACCACCTCATAACCAATGGATTGCATTCTTACATTTTTATTGCACTTTTTGGCAATGTTGTAACTTTGCAATTTTTACAATTTTTGACAAATTACCACTACACTTCACCCTAGCCTTCATGGACACCCCTAAAATGTTATAAGATTAAATTTTCTAAATTAAAACATTTCAAACATTTTTAGATTTTCTTCACACTTTGGCCATAGTTGACCCTATCATGACCTATTAGGTCTCTTGATACAAAATGGCTCATCATGCCTTACAACATGAATTGTTTTGATACAAATGGTCTTTTGTGACCTTACAATCATTCATGAAACATTAAAAATAAATAAAAATGTGGTTTTTCTTCATGATACATCTCCATGGCTAGGTGCCCCTGCACCATACAACTGGCCTAGAAAATTTTCCAAGTCCCTTGGTAACATAGAACAACAACCCGCAATAAATATTTTGCCTTGGAGTGGTCCTCTCTCTGAAACTTTCCTTATCCTTGCCTTGGTGCCATTCTCTGCCTTCAACTTTGCCTCTTACCATTCCTCTTTCTCTTGTCATCAGGTTCACCTTCAAAAGGACATAGGACTGTCCTTGCATCTACCTTCTCCATTACTCCCATCAGTGGAGTACTTCAATGGTTGCAACTTCAAGTGCTTTACTAGTCAGTTGTCCATCTCTCTCACTGCTTCACCACAAAAACTCTTCAAACCATCCATCTTACCCAAAAACAAATCCTGGAAGATGCCTCTCTCTCTTTGCCTTGCACCTTCTACCCAGCTTAATCTTTATTGGAGGATGGTAATGATAGACCTCCTCTTGTCTTCCAACACACAGTTCTGAGAAACCTTCTTCATGTAGCTTAGATGGAACAAACACCTGCAACTAAATCAACAACTAATAACACAAATCCCAAATCTTTTAGCTCTGATACCAATTTGATGCAGAGCATCTATCACAAACCATAAAACCTTCAAGGGTATTACTGACCCAAAACTAATACAAGACCTTAAACTTGAATCAAGAGGCATATAAAAATATCAACCACTCTTCTCAACTCCAAAAATCACAATCTAATCATTAAGTGACAATACAAATGATATTCATCCATTCTACAAGACAATCACAACATAATCTTTACACAAGGACTGTTTATCAATTACTTCCACCATACGCCACCAATCAACCCCAAAACACTTTCAAAGGTTAGATTCAATCCCTACAAACCTTAATTAAAGATTTTAGATCATAACATTCACCAAACATGAGAGAACAAATTCTTTATTTCCATGGAATACCCTAGTTCAGGGTTTCATCCTTAAAAAATAGTTTTCACAAAAACAATCACAAATTCTTCAATTCATAACCAAATTAAGTTAGATAAAAAGCACTGGAAAGAGGATTCAAATAAATTTCTAACAAATATATCCTTTATTCATTATGATTCCTAATGTGGCCATACCAAATGCTGCAACAAGACTGCTACTGCCTTCACCAGTATGCTTTTCACCATGAACTATAACAAACAGTCATTAATAACTTTTGAAATAATGATCATGAAGCCAATCACTCTGGTAAGACTTTAGATTGCCTAGTTAAATAACATTTAAAAAATTTATAGCCCAATCCAACTATTAAATCAAAATTTATGAGAATTTGTCCAAAGTGGGTAACCCTTGGCAGGGTTTTGACATGTTTTGTAAAAACAAACATATCTTGCCAAATACTCCACAAAAATGCATAAGAAAGGATTAATCTGAAATATATTTAATTAATATATCATTCAAAAACACATAAGTCTCATAAAACCCCCCAAAAAACCTTTGGACTAGCAAGAGTCGAAACAAAAAGCAAAATGGTCTAAGAAAACCAATCACAACAGAATTGTGCATCTGCAGACTAGAACAACACATTTAGAAGACATGGTAGTGCATTTACACATTTGTGCAGTGCATTTGCATAGTCCTGCAATGCATTTGCACAGTCTTGCAACACATTTGCACCGTCCTGCAACACATTTGTACCGCTTTGCAGGGCATTTGCATAGTCCTGCAACACATTTACACAGAGGGATGAAAAGGCTCAGAAATGAACTGGAATTAATTGGCTAAGTCCAAAAAAAAATTAAATACTTAAACCAAAGCCTAACTTGAATATACAAGGGGCACAAATCAATAGAATAAGGTTCCATTAAATAAAATTTTGCAGGAAGAAACACTATAATGAGCATAAACTTCTAGCACTATACAGATATTCTCCCGACCATATAAGAAAACTCTAGAATCCATACTCACAACACTCAAGGAGAACACAAGGGAATGAAAGCTTAAAATTTATGAGGATAAATACAAGTCTCATAACCCAAGCATATGACATAATACGAGGATGATAAATCCAGACTCCATTGATGACAATGCACAGACATGGGAGGTTCCAGAATACCAAAGTGCTAATAATGAAAAATAGAGAATAACATCATAGTAAATATATTAACCTTTAAAAACCAATCATTCATTTCGCATCCGGCAATCCTTCCCACATAAACAATGTATACAGTCCTTTCAAATTAAAAATTACATAAGAAGTAGAAATTATGGAAAGCAAATTTGATGCAAAAAAGAAGCAAGCCAATTCCTCTATCCACCAACACAATCGCAACCTCAATAAATCCAAGCCAAGATCCAAAACCAAGTCAATTCGCATAAATTTGTTCTCAAAACAATAGTATTCAGAAAATTTCTCTATCCAAGCAACCCTCGTGAAAACTCAGAAAAACCACTAAATAGAAACTAAACCAAAACTATACAAACTCTCTAACCAATCAAAATAATCCAAAATATCATATTTCTTACCAACCATCTCAAAATTTAAAACAATAAAAATATAAAATAATATTATTTCAATCTCCAACTCACATCCAATAACGAAGAAGGTTAAGTAAGATAAATAATACATAAGTAAATAAATGGGTAAAAGATAAAATAAATAATAAATAAACTCAATAATCAATAAATGGCAAATAACCCATTAATCAATAAAAAATAGAAAGGCTAATAGATAAATAAAATAAAATAAAATAAATGATCAAAAGGCTAATAAATATTAAATCAAAAAATAGCATGAATAAATAATAACTCTCAATAATTAATTCTGCAACAATATATTTTTTTTGCTCGGTAATAGTGATTTTTATTAATAATCCAGGATTTTGAACTGGCCTGAACCAAGTGGGGCTAAAATTAGGGAGCCAGCTCCCCATAACCATCACCTTCCCCAAGAGAGGGATCAAAACAGATACTCCCTCTCACTCCTCGCTTTCCCTTCTTACATTTCACCTCTATCCATCCATTTGCTTTGGCATCCTCCAAAGATTTCAAATTCTGAACTCCCAAAACATCCAACCCCTTACTACCTTGACAATGCTACTTAGTTTGAATCCTTGTATCCAACGCTGCATAAGTACCCCCTGTTGGCATATGTGCAGAGTTTGATGGCATGATGGTTTATGTTGTCATTGATGTCAATATGCTGAAGTATGAACCGGTATATTGAAGTAAGCAAACTGGCAAGAGAACTGGTATGATGGTATGAACCAGTATATGCAAAAAGGTGAACCGGTATGTTGGAATGTGAACCGGTATATGCAAAGTTTGTATCAGGGTTTCATTTGATGTGACTACCGGTTGGTAGTCTCAGCTTCAGGGTTTCTGGTTGATGCATTCCAAGTCTGTGTGATTCAACCGATGACATCCTATGATGAGTTAGCATTGAAATGAAGATTAGATCATGTTGCTACGTCTTCCTTGTGCGTGTGAAAAATCTCCTTGAGGATCTTGCATGAAGAAGATTGATTCTATCTACCTCGGGAATGTGCAAAATCTTAGAAAATGGTGGAGAGCGCATGATGGGTTATCAGCTTCTAGAAGCGGTGAAGAACGAACGATGGAGAACGTCTTGAGATTTGTTCAAGATTGTTTTACTCTATGTAATGTGTTTAAACGGTTAGGATTGAACCAACTGTATTGTTAACCTAGATGCTTAGGGTTTTAGGTTTTGGCTACTGACCTAATTGTTGTCTATAAGGTCGATGATGATTCTCATTTGAAGTTGTTGGCAAATGAATGCATGTGAGATGATTCTTGCCAGACCATAGAAGTGAGTAGATACCTGCAGAGTGTAATTGCAGATGTAAAGGAACTGAAGTGGATTTGCCTTGGTATTAAGTGTTGTTATCATATCAGTGTATTACCTATTGACTTCTAACCATTTCAACAGTTGGAAAATCCCTTTACGGGGTAGCTTTAATAGGCTTTTTGTAAATCCTTTAACAAGGTGACTCAAAATCATTGAGTTCTTAAAATCCTCTCACAAGGTAACCTTTACCAAGGTTTTAACCTCTAACCGGGTATTTAGCCATCCCTTAACCGGGTGATCCCTAGTAGGATCGGTTCCTAGTAGAACCTGTTGTAAAGTCTTTAACCGGACTAAGCTCCTAATAGAGCGAACTTCAGAAGAGTTCAAGAACAACTTGTGGGTATTCATCCCCACCATGGTTTTTCCCAGTTGGGTTTCCACATGAAAAATCAGTGTGTTATGTGTGATGCTTTTTCATGTGATGTTTTAGTGTTTTTTTTTGTTAAGCGGTAATGCAAGCCGATCTAGTGGTCATTATATTTCTGATGTATTTCTTGTTTAAGCATATGGGTGAAGTGAAAATGAGATATTAGGTTTTGTGAAGATCTAAGCATTACCGGTTTATGACTTTTATAGTCACTGTGTTTTACCGGTATTGCCTGGATTTAGACCTGTGATGCTGTTTACCAGTTAGTGCAGTCTTTGCAAGTTTAAGTTGTTAAAGAAGCTTTTGTCTATACTGATTCATCCCCCACTCTTAGTATCTATTGGGTATTTACTGTTCATCATTATTCATTAATTGGTTTTAGAGCATCCTCCAGGTCCTCTGTGTTATAAGCTTAACTGCTTGAGGAAAATATCCTATTCTAATGATGAAGAGGGAAGGTCCTAAGTTCAACATAGATAACTTTAAGATATGGAAGGACATAATGAAGATATACATTAAAAGCATGGGTGCTCAACACTGGAACTATGCTGAGAATACTTATGTTATCCCTACCGGTATTCTCACTGATGATCAAAGAAGAGAAATTCAGGAGAATGGGCAAGTCATGGAAGCTCTTATCAACGGTCTATCTGATATTGAGTTTATAGATGTTCAAGACAAAGACAATCCCAAAGATGTATGGGATACTCTAGAGTCTATATATGGCGGTGATGAGCATGTGAAGCAGGCTAAGGAAGAAAGCCTTAGAGGAAAATTGGAAGACATGAGGATGGTTGAAGGAGAGACCATTCAACAATATGGGATGAGGATTAAAACTGTTGTTGGAGACATCAAGAGTGCAAGAGGTACAATGGATGATTCCACCATTGTTAGCAAAGTTTTGAAATCCTTATTACCGGTCTATGCAATAAGGGTTGCCGCTATTCAGGAGTTGAGATCTATTGACAAGACAAAGGTATCCCTAGATTCCATCATTGCTAAGTTGACCGCATATGATCTTAACAGTTATGATGGCAGTGTTCAAAAGACTGATTCAGCCTTTAGAGCGTCTGGTGCACTATCTAGAAAAGGAAAAGAGGTTGGTACCGGTTGTGAACCTAGACAAAGAAGGGATATGGATGATGAGGAGATCCTGATGGAGTTTGAAGCTCTTCTTGCCAAGAGACTTCCTAAGGGAACTAGAAAATACAGAGGTAAGCTCCCTTTGAAATGCTTTTCTTGCAATAGGATAGGACACATTGCTGTCAACTATCCCAACAATGATAATAAGGAAAAACCAGATAAGTTTAAAAAGTTCAAAGGAGGAAGTAGGAGAAACTGTCTTGTTGCAGTCGATGAAGGTGTCACTGATGATGAATCAGAAGATGAACAAAGCAAAGACATAGTATTTGTAGCTGTTAAGGAAGATGTGATAGACAAGAAGGTTCTTGTCTCCCGCTTTGATAATTCTAATGAATGGATTATTGATAGTGGATGTTCTCACCACATGACTGGTGACCGGAGAAAGTTTCTATCTCTGGAAGAGTATGATGGAGTTGTAGTCTAATTTGGTAATGATGTACCATGCATTGTAAAAGGCAAAGGGTCCATCTCTCTAAATGGAAAAAGTAGTGTTGATAATGTGTATTGGGTAGAAGGTCTCAAGCATAACCTTTTGAGTGTTGCTCAGCTGAATGATAAAGGACTCACTCTGGAATTCAAAGATGGAGTGTGCAAAATAAAAGGAAAGAGTGGTGAACTGATGGCCACCGATATGTAGACCAAAGGTAACTTATTTCAGTTAAATACAAATATCAGTCAATATCTAATGGCTAAGTTTGATGACAGTTGGATATGGCATAGGAGACTCTGCCATGTAAATTTTGAAAATATTGTGAAGGCTAGTAAGATCAAGGCAGTTAGAGGATTGCCTATGTTGAACAAACCAGAGAATCCTTTGTGCAGAGAATGTCAACTGGGAAAAATGTCTTCCTCAACCTTCAAGGGTAAATCTTTCACAACAGATAATTTACTTGATCTTGTGCATACTGATTTGTGTGGTCCTATGAAAACTAGGAGTGTTTAGGGAGATAGGTACATTATGATTCTTACTGATGATTGCTCAAGAATGATGTGGGTCACATTCTTGAAAGATAATTCTGAAGCTTTTGGAAAGTTTAAAGCCTTCAAAGCACCGGTTGAAAAGGAAAGTGGTAAGAGAATCAAATGCCTTAGAACCGACCAAGGAGGAGAGTTCACTTCTGGAGAATTCAATAAGTACTGTGAATAGAATGACATCAAGAGGCAACTGTCTACCCCCCAGACTCCACAGCAGATTGCCCTAGTAGAAAGGAACAATCGGACTGTAGTTGAAGCTATTAGAACGATGTTGATTCAAGGGAAGGTTACTCACACTTTTTGGAGAGAAGCGGTGAGCACTACAGTCTACACTATGAATCAGGTAATCATAAAGAAAGGTAAGGATAAAACTCCTCATGAGTATTGGACTAGTAAGACTCCAATAGTAAGCTACTTTAGAGTGTTTGGTAGCAAGTGTTATATCAAGAGAAGTGAATACCAGAGCAAATCTGATGCAAAATGTGATGAGGGAATATTCCTAGGGTATTCCACCAAGAGCAAAGCTCTCAAGTGTTTTAACAATAGGACTCAGAGAATTGTTGAAAGTATCAATGTTAGAGTTGATGAAACCTCTGATAAACCTGAGGAAACCGGCAGTGAGAAAGCGGTAGATGAATCGGTTGTAACCTTCTGGGAATCGGTTGCAAAACAACCAAGTACAAGTAACAGTGCTCCTACACCAGTAGATGCTGATGTAGATGAAGATGAAGATGAGGATGAAGAGGAAAATCAAGAGGAATCAGTTAAGATCATTCCTAGGTATGTAAAGCTGCATCATGATCCAAAGCAGATCATAGGAGATAAGGATGCAGGAATTCTTACAAGAAGAAAGGTCAGAGAGAATTCTTGCATGATTTCTGAATTTGAGCCCAAAGCATTTAAAGAGGCACACAAAGATGAAGACTAGATTAAGGCTATGGAAGAGGAACTTGACCAGATAGAAAAGAATGGTACATGGTCTTTGGTACCTAGACTTGAGTACAAAAATGTTATTGGCACCAAATGGGTTTTTAGAAACAAGCTGAATGAAGATGGCACAGTGATAAGAAACAAAGCAAGATTGGTATGTAAGGGATATGCTCAAGAAGAAGGAGAAGACTATGGAGAAACCTTTGCTCCAGTAGCTAGATTGGAAGGAGTTTGAATGCTTCTTGCATATGCAACCTTCAAGGGATTCAAAGTGTATCAGATGGATGTGAAATTTGCATTCCTGAATGGAATACTTGAAGAGGAAGTGTATATAGAGCAACCGGATGGGTTTGCCCTATCAGAAGATAGTGATATGGTGTGTAGGCTACATAAAGCCTTGTATGGATTGAGGCAAGCACCTAGAGCATGGTATGAATGGTTACACTCCCATCTTGTGAAGATTGGATTTAAAAGAGCAAGTGAAGACAACAATATCTATCTGAAGTCAGAAGGAGATCAGATTTTGATCTGTGAAGTGTTTGTTGATGACATAATTTTTGGTGGAAATGAAAAGATTAGCCATGTGTTTGCAATCGAGATGAAGAAGGAATTTGAGATGTCACTAATCAGAGAGATTAAGTTCTTCATTGGACTACAGATTCAGTAAATTAAAGATGGTATCTTTATCACTCAATCCAAGTATGTCAAAGAGGTGTTGAAGAACTTTGGCATGGAAGACAACAAACCGATTGGTACACCTATGATGACTGGTTGTAAATTGTCAAAAGAAGATGACTCACCGTTGGTGAATGAGAAGGAATACCGATCAATGATTTATAAATTGCACTATGTAGTACACAACAGACCAGACATTGCACATGTAGTGGGCATTGCTGCACATTTTCAGAAAAGTCCAAGAGAATCCCACTTGGTAGCAGTCAAGCAGATTCTTAGATATCTGAAGGGAACTATAGATTATGGATTGTGGTATCCATACAGTAATGATTTCAATCTCAAAGTGTTTACTAATGTTGATTGGGATGGTAATGTGGACAACCGGAAGAGCACAACTGATGGTGCATTCTTTCTTGGTGGTAGACTAGTCTCATGGATGAGCAAAAAGCAGAGTTGTATCTCTCAGTCCACAACAGAAGCAGAATATGTGGCAGCATTTATGAACTACACTCAGACAATTTGGATGAAGAATGCATTAAGTGGTTTCAAAGTCCCTGTATCCAAACCAGTGAGTATATTTTGTGACAACACAAGTGCAATTAATATTTCCAAGAATCCAGTATTGCATGCTAGAACCAAGCACTTCGAGCTCAAGTATCATTTCTTGAGGGAGAAAGTTCAAAACAAAGAGGTTGTATTGGAACATGTTTCCAGTAAAGAGCAGTTAGCAGATATTTTCACCAAGCCTCTACCAAAGGCTACATTTACCTATTTAAGAGGTGAATTAGGGGTGCTGCCCCTTCAAGAGGTGAACTAAAGGTATGTGCTCCACATCAGTCAGGTATTGCATTGTCAAATCTTTTTAGGATTGGTGTGTTGAAGGATGCTACTCCTCAGGGGGAGCAGCATAGTAGATCATGGATGTTTGTGCCTCCACTTTGGCATTGTTGTCAAAGGGGGAGAAGATGTAAAGTAGAGAAGATATCTGTAGTATTGAGATATCTTTGTATATTGCCATCAATGCCAAAGGGGGAGATTATTGGCATATGTGCAGAGTTTGATGACATGATGGTGTATGTTGTCATTGATGTCAATATGCTGAAGTATGAAACGGTATATTGAAGTAAGCAAACTAGCAAGAGAACCAGTATGATGGTTTGAACCGATATATGCGAAAAGGTGAACAGGTATGTTGGAATGTGAACTGGTATATGCAAAGTTTGTATTGGGGTTTCATTTGATATGACTATCGGTTGGTAGTCTCAGCTTCGGGGTTTCTGGTTGATGCATTTCAAGTCTGTGTGATTCGACCGATGACATCCTGTGATGAGTTAGCATTGAAATGAAGATTAGATCGTGCTGCCACATCTTCCTTGTGTGTGTGAAGAATATCCTGGAGGATCTTGCATGAAGAAGATTGATTCTATCTACCTCAGGAATGCGCAAAATCTTAGAAAATGGTGGAGAGCGCGTGATGGGTTATCAACTTCCAGAAGCGATGAAGAACGAACAATGGAGAATGTCTTGAGATTTGTTCAGATTGTTTTACTCTATGTAATGTGTTTAAACGGTCAAGATTGGACCGACTGCATTGTTAACCTAGATGCTTAGGGTTTTAGGTTTTGGCTACCGACCTAATTGTTGTCTATAAGGTCGATGATGATTCTCATTTGAAGTTGTTGGCAAATGAATGTATGTGAGGTGATTCTTGCCAGACTAGAGAAGTGAGTAGATACCTATAGAGTGTAATTGCAGATGTAAAGGAATTGAAGTGGATCTACCTTGGCATTAAGTGTTGTTATCATATTAGTGTATTACCTATTGACTTCTAACCATTTCAGCAGTTAGAAAATCCCTTTACCAGGTAGCTTTAACAGGCCTTTTGTAAATCCTTTAACAGGGTGACTCAAAATCATTGAGTTCTTAAAATCCTCTCACAAGGTAACCTTTAACAGGGTTTTAACCTCTAACCGAGTATTTAGCCATCCCTTAACCGGGTGATCCCTAGCAGGATCGGTTCCTAGCATAACCTATTGTAAAGTCTTTAACCAGACTAGGCTCCTAACAGAGTGAACTTCAGAAGAGTTCAAGAACAACTTGTGGGTATTCATCCCCACCATGGTTTTTCCCAGTTGGGTTTCCACGTGAAAAATCAATGTGTTATCTGTGATGCTTTTTCATGTGATGTTTTAGTGTTTTTTTTGTTAAGCAGTAATGCAAGCTGATCTAGTGGTCATTATATTTCTGATGTATTACTTGTTTAAGCATATGGGTGAAGTGGAAATGAGATATTAGGTTTTAAGCATATGGGTGAAGTGGAAATGAGATATTAGGTTTTGTGAAGATCTAAGCATTACCGGTTTATGACTTTTACAGTCACTGTGTTTTACCGGTATTGCCTGGATTTAGATCGGTGATGCTGTTTACCAGTTAGTGCAGTCTTTGCAAGTTTAAGTTGTTAAAGAATCTTTTGTCTATACTGATTTAGTCCCCCTCTTAGTATCTGTTGGGTATTTACTGTTCATCATTATTCATCACCCCCATGAAAGCTAGAGCCACCTTCCACCTTTTGTGCTATCCTATTGACATCCTGAATAGAGCCACAACCTGCAGGAACACCACCATCATCCACACCATCCAGACCACAAGCCAATCCTTGCACATCAAATGTTTGATCTGGAGCCTTTTTGATGATATCTTTGACCAAACCCCCTATGGATTAGGGGGTTTCTCGATTCAAATCCTCCTCCACCGTATAAAAATTGGGGTTGAGCTCTTTCCACCACGACGCTGGTCTCTTCACCCTATTCTTATCACAAGAATCAACATTATGTCCGATTTTAAAGCATCGCCTTCACCTAAAAGAAATCCCTTCATAATCCACAGAGTGAAGCCAACTATCTTTTGAGGTAGAAATAGATATCTTTGAAGGGATATCCTTGTAAGAATCCATATCAACCAAGAAATGAGCAAAGGTAGTACGTAACAGATTGAGAGAGCCTTCATCGGTCATTAAAAACTTACCTAAGGAGTTCCCAACAACTTCAAAGCAATAATCAAACCAAAACTACAAAGTAAGGTTTGGAAGCCTAACCCAAACAGGGGTCCAATCAAAGGATTCCGACTCAGGGTTGAAATTCGGATGCCACGGTTTCATCATCAATGGATGGCTGTCCTCCCAGCACCATTGACAACCACCGAAGATTTTGTTTCTATCCTCCACATTTTGAAAAACCATAACAAAAAACCCTCGAGCATGAGGGTAAATCTGCACACAATCCTCCGCAATAAGTTCCCAATGTTCTGAAATCTATTTATGGAGGGCGCCAATACTTGACCAAAGTCCTCTAAAGTGCCCAATAAGCCCTAAGCCAACAAAAACCCTTTCATTGTGCTCAATCTCCTCTATCAAATTGACAATAGTTGGCTTGGTCGTTGAAACCAAAGTCGTAGTAGAGGGAACCCTAATATCCTTACCATGAGGCCTCGACTCTCCCCTCGGCAATGGCTTTGGATCCCCCCGATCCAAAAAACCCCTTATCCGCTCACCCATCATTTGTTCAAAATCTGCAAGGGGTCAAAAATGTGGTCAGGACCCCAACCCATGATGGTCAAAAGTACCTCCAACATATGCACCACTGCCCTGTTGAATTTGACATGGCCCAAATCCACCATTCCTGTAGCGATTCAATCCTAGTAATCACACCCCTTCACCATGGACACACAATTGGAAGCTCCGCGATCATAAATAATACTGCCATAAAAGTGTCTTCCCGCAAGAAACCCTAGCCGACTAAGCCAAACAGAGCGTCATTGTGCAAAAAACTTTGTATATTCCACAACAATATTTAAATATTAATACCATCCATCTATTAATTTAATATTTATAAAATATATAAGCCAATTAATTAATTAATAATTTAATCAATAATCGCAACTCCTCAAGGCAACCCAACATAGGGTAACAGTACAAAATGCCACATGACGTTGAACAATGCAACTCTCAACAAGACACTAAAACTGACAGGATACCAACTAAACCTAGAGTAAAGAATGGGATCTCATATCACCTCTGATCAACTTTCCATTGGGATAAAGACACGCTCAAACCTGTGAAGCCAGGTGGAGTCGATGTCTAGTACCTGCAAACCTGTAACCACCAATGTACACACAACATCATATATATAATATGGAATAATTAGATAGGTGAAAGAGAATCACAATGTCATATCATGCACATGATGAGTGGTATGACATCAAGTCTCTTCGACAAATGTAGTGGTAAAAAGATCATGACAATCATCATCATCATCATCATCATCATCATCATCATCATCATCATCATCATCATCATCTCCAATATAAAATTATGAGGTAGGGTTAGTACTATCAATATATCCTCGTAACATCATAAACAACATAAACCTCACATGAATATTGAGTGCATATAATTCACCAAATATAAGTCAATAATCAAAATAGTCCCAAATGTATAATCATCCATATAAAACCATAATATATCAAATATAAATATGAAATGTCTGGAATCAGATATAAGCATCCAAATCATAAATAAATCCATAAACATCTATCAAAAGAATCATAAAAGAGTCTAAGCATAATCCATAGGTCCATCAATGCATGAAAGAAAATATGAATCAGGGAGGGACACTGCATTTGATTATGTGGGCACATTTAGTCTAGTCATGGATTCTCACTTTAAACATGTGCTACATATTGAAGATCATTGGGCTAATTGTATAGATGATCACAAAGTACGTATCAATGACTAGTGTATATTAAGCTTAAATTTGGCATCTCAGGCAACCAATTTATGGGTTTTTGATCAAATAAAGGCAGTTGATGATGGAAATGTTTTACATCTTTTATATGATAAAAATAAAATATATGATATCTAAATTCATAATGTTGATCGTAGTCTAGTAGAAAAGGAGGATATCAAACTAAGAGTGTAAGATGTATTGCATTAGACAAGGCAATGGATGGATAATCCTTATCCCATGCATCTTGTCCCATCAATTGAAACTACTGCAACAAAAGAGAAGAAAGGTTTTTGACTATCCTCCTCAAGGAAGCCTTTACCTCCAAAAAATCCAACAAGACATTTAAGACCTTATGTGGAGCAACTTCCCTCAAATGTGCACAAGCAAATGAATCGGAAGAAAATAGATTAGGTTGCACCTTCTCCAAGTAACCCTCCTTAATCTAGTAAGAGAAAGGATACTTTGGGCACACCTACTACTCCCATTCCTTAATTTGTACATTAAAGGACAAAATTTTCTACCGTGAAGGCCAAAGAAAAGGAGAAAGACAAGGAATTCTCAGAAGAAGGATCTAGAGTGTATAAGAGGCTAAAGAAGAACAAAGAAGTCCCTCCTATTAACATAATTAGAGACTGGTCAGAGAGGGAACAAAAGAGGACCTTGGCCCACAATTGATAAGGAAGAAGAGGATAAGGATAAAACCTTCACATTAGGAGAAACATGGTCCTACTCCCCAAATTCCCAGTGCCCCACAAATCTCCACTCTTCAAGATCAAGAAGGTTCGTTACCATCCTCATCTGTAGAACCTTCATCCCAAGAGATGCCTTAGGATACCATTAAAATAGAAACAAATACAGAGGTTGATTCCAAGAAGGAGATGGAGTCAGAATAGAAAAACCCATGGAGGAGACCAAGAGGAGAGAATTGAGATAGATAAACTTGCAATAGAGGTGCAACATGAGCACATAGAAATTCTCTTAGGCCGAATGTAGTAAACATCTCACAGTATTGCTCTCGAATCTGAAATTTTTGATAAGGCAACTAAAGATGTATTTCTCTCAATGTTAGGGAAGGAATTGGGTGAAGTCAAAGGAGGAGGTTAGAATATTCCTCTTCATGATGAACAACAAAAAACTGGTGGGGTACTAACACATGAAGAAAATGTGATAGATGTGCAAGTACAAATAAATGTGTCAGAGGAGCCCCAACAATAGCAGCTTCACATGGATACTTCAGAAAGAGAATCCAAACAAGTTGAGGAACTAAAGGAATGAGTCCATTTTGAAGAACCTATGGGGCATGAAGAAGAAGAAAAGCAAGAAGAGGAACAAGAAGGACAACATCAAGAAATTAGAGATTCCACAAAAATAAGAGTAGCAAGTACTGGTTCCACTCCTGCATGGCTTGTAAGAACAGTTGCACAAAGAGAAAAAAAGATATAAGGAGGTTGAAGATACATATTTCTCCATCTTAGAGAAAAAATTGAAGACTATTGAGCCTAAAAAATATTCAAGAAGATTGGCAGTTGTAACCATAGATGAATCTGGGCATCAAAATGTTAGTGTAAGTTTTTTATATTTATTTTTCATACACATTATTAAGCATACTTAGGTTATATGAAACATGGTTTATGTGAGGACATGTGGCATAATCCATCGATTATAAGTGTCACTCTCACCCACACATGGGTAGTTGAGTCCCACACCCTTTTTTGGCCTCTTATGCCACATACCATTGTTTTGTTTTCTTTTGAGTAGCTTATGCCACATGTTTGGCATTTTCCATGTAGGTAAAACTCCCACCTAATTTGGGTATTTGGGAGTTATTACTCCTATTGGAATTATATGCTCATATTTTGCTATATAATCATCACTCACCTCTCCCTTAGGAGTTAATTTAGATGATTTCATATCAACTCACTTAGTATAAGGGAGCGTTGTTCCATATTATATCATTTTGAGTGTAATACTATCATTATTATATTATTGCACCATATTCCAAAATTTCACTCTCTCTATTGCTCTCATGTAGAAGGTTAATCTTGGTTTTGCGGGTGATCCTGGGAGATTGAGTCCATTAGTGACTCTCACATGGTATCAGAGCTTCCGTATTTGCAAGCCCCTTCACGAATTTGAGAGAAATTTAGCATTGAAATTTTACTGGGTGCATTTTCAGTCAAAAAGGAAATTTTCGTTGAATTCGAAAGACTAAAGAGACAAATTTTGATATAAAATTATCTATATTCTAGTGAAACTCAAATGCAAGGCAAATTTTTGTTATAGGTGGGGCCATAGGTGGGACCATATGGCCCCACCTACGAATGGTAGGCATTTCAAAAACAAATTAAATTGGTTTTTTTTTTGCCTTATATGTTTTTTTTTTTAAATGGGGTATTTTTAAATTTTATTATAACCATTTTATAAGTCTTTTTTTAAAAGAAAAAAACAATTGAGAAAAAAATAGTTTCATTTTGAATTTTTTTTGAAAAAAAAATATAAAAATAAAAATAAAATATTTTTTTTTCATAAAAAATATAGGTAATGCGAGTAGCTGCCCACAATCCTCTATCCGTGCATAGGTTCTTGAGCCCTGCGCCTAGTACAAGTTATAGGTCTAAAGCCCCGCAACTAGTACAAGCCATGAGCCCCTTTCTTTGTGTTTGGGGTGAGGTCATGGCCCCCCATCCCTCATTTTTTTTTAATATTATAAAAATGTAAAATAAAATTTCAAATTAAAAAAAAAAATTCAAACATACCTGTATGTACAACCTCTATGCTTCTTGCATGCCTCAACCTTCGAGCCAGGCATTTGGTGATATTGCTACATTAATTTGTATGTTTCATGCTTCAACTAAAATTAGCAACAATTTTGGAGGTTTCTTCAAATTGGAATTTTTTAAAATTGATTGGTAGTTTCTCAAAATTAGTAGTACTCAGAACTTTGCTAAATTTGGCAGAGATTTCTTTTTGAAATTATTTACCCCTCACCATTGGAGTTTTGAATTTTGCTCCTGAACTTTTAAGAGCTATATCTCAAGCATACGAAGGCATTTTTTGGAAAATTTTTTTATTTATTTGGGGTAGAATTTTGCTGGCTTCAAAGTGTAGTGATTAGTTTTTTCTCAAGTGATCCGGATTTTCTAGAAATTCAGTTTTCTCAGCAAATTTGAAGGATAATCCTAGTTTTTTCAACTTCAAATGACTATAACTTTTGCATACAACCTCAGATCAAGGTGAATCTTTTTTTGAATGTTGATACTTTTTTATCACTACACATTGATGCTAGTTTGAGGTTTTGATTCTAAAATTAATTTTTACTTTCAATATTTGGGTCCAATTTTGGACATTGTAAAACTCTGGAAAACGACTCCAACATTGTAAATGCACTATTATATAAAGTTCCACCATCATATTTTTTTGGGGGGATCATTGATTAAGTGAATATGAAGGGGAGATCTTGTGGTGTTTTGATTTCTTTTGTTGTGTGTTAGTACAATGGGAAAAACTCAAATTGAACTCCCAACACGATATAATCATGAATCATGAAAAAAATAGTATGAAATTATCTAAGGGAAAAGGTTGCATAAGCTATGTGAAAGAATCTATTCCCAAACCTTCTGATCCTAATGTCAAGTTAATTTGGGAGATCAATCGTGAGAAAGCTCTTGGTTACATTTATTCACTAGTCTCTTTTGACTTAAAATTCCATCTTGAATCAAGCAAGGCACCTAAGGAGGCTTGAGAGACTCTTGAAAATTTGTATGGTAAAATTGACAAGATTAGGGGTTATCAGATTGATAATGATTTGATGAATCTTGATCCAAAAAATTTCATCCAAGACTGTATCTCTAAGATTAAGCAACTAAGAACACAACTAAAGAATTGCAAGATTACTAAGGAGGATTTATAGTTTATTCTCAATGTCTTATCCAAGCTTGGTCCTAAGTATTTCATGTTTGTTTCTAGCTTTCATACTAATAGGGTTTCTATGGGAACTACATATGTTGAGACCACTTTTGATGCATTTTTATATCTTCTAATCTAAGAGAAAGTGAAGCTAATTCAAATGGGTATCATCAAGACTTCCAAATCAGAAGCATTGATTTCTAGTGAAGCTAAGGTACATAAAGAATTAGAGAATCTTGATTATAAACAAAATAAGAAAAAGAACAATTCATAGAAAGAATTTGAATCCTCTTCCTCAAAAAAGGAATCATCTAAAAAGGAGAATCCCACTTGTGCATATCCTAAGAAATCTGGGCATGATGAGCATCAATGATATTTAAAATAAATTGATGAGTTGAAAAATCTTTTAGCATTTGAAGAATAAAATCAATTTACCTTCAACTATGTCAAAGGATTCTTCATCTTCATCTAATTCAGATTCAGAGAGAAAAAAAGGGGAAAAACACTTGTTGTAAATGCAGATTTTGAGTAAGGGAGATGGATCCTTGATTCTTGAGCTTCACATCATATGGCTTCATCATAGAGTGTTCTCTTCATTTGAAACTTTTTCATCACCAAACATTATGATGGATAACAACACATATATGCATGTTTATGGAAAAAGGTCTATTGACAGATGAAAAATCATTCAATGATGTCCTTTGTGTGCCTTCATTGTCAACAGATATCCTTTCTATCTATCAGATCACACATGGTAGGAAAGAGAAAAGTGTTAAGTTCACTCCAGATTTTGTGATTATTCGGGATTTACATAGCTTAGATATTGTTGCAATTAGGGAGGTAGATCATCAATCTCCAGTATATACATTCTCACATTTATCCTCTATTGTTCCTTTGATTGATGTATATACTTAGGCATCTAGTATGGACACTTTGAGGAGATTCAGTATGGTCAAGTGAATCTTGGTATTCTTTCAACAAAGGTTCAGGAGACATGTGTTGAGGTTCCATCTCCTACATCAACTATTGTTTCTGATGATACTGGTACTACTACATCCATGGCTCCTATTGATTCAATACAACAAGACATTCATTGTCTTCTAGACACAGGTACTTGGGATGAGTACTTGATAGACATTGCAATTTTTTTTTGTAAGTCCTATCTTGCAGACGTGGAGGACACTATTGAATACATACATTTTCTCTTTGATGAATTTACTTTGTCTTCTTTAGTTTTTGAGGGGGAACCTTCTTACCCTCTTGTTATTTACCACATGATCATTCCTCACATTTTAATACGACTGTGGCCACTATTGAGAAACATTTGGAGGAGGCACCTTTGTCTTCAAAGAAGATACCTTTGTCTTTGGATTTTATTCTGCATCCATCTCCACTAGGTTCTAGATTGTCATCTTCTACAATGTGGCCTAGAACACCTGATTTGATGGTGACAAATTTTAGCATCAACACGGGGACACTTAAGTAGAGTGTAGAGACATCATACATCTTCATCATTCTTCCCACTTATTATTTTTGGGAGTGGGAAGATGTCCTGCATTCATCCTTGGTTTTATTTCTTCCTAAGGGGAGGAATATTGTTTAGCGATTGTGGACCATCTTCAACTTCTCGTGTTGAGCATTTAACAACAATGCAAGAGATTCTACATTGGGGGATTGCATGGTCTCTCTTGTTCTTATCTCTTGGGGGGGTGTTTTGTCCTATGGGTTTTCTCTCTCATATTTTGTGAGGTTTCATCATTGCACATGGGTACCTAACACAACCTTGTAGCCGGGACCCATATTTGCATATTTTCATCTTTTCACCCACCTAAGCTGTGCTTAAGGGGGGGTGTTACTATAGGTTTTTTATATTTATTTTTCCTACACATTATTAAGCATACTTATTTTATATGAAACATGGTTTATGTGAGGATGCATGGCATAATCCATCAATTACAAATGTCTCTCTCACCCACACATGGGTGGTTGAGTCTCACACCTTCTTTTGGCCTCTAATGCCACCTCTCATTATCATTGTTTTGTTTTCTTGTGAGTAGGTTATGCCAAATGTTTGACATTTTTACATGTAGGTAAAACTCCCACCTAATTTGGGTATTTGGGAGTTACTACTCCTTTTGGAATTATATGCTCACATTTTTCTATATAATTAGCACTCACCTCTCCCTTATGAGTTAATTCAGATGAGCTCATATCAACTCAGTCACTATAAGGGAGTATTGATCCATATTGTATCATTTTTAGTGTAATAGTATCATTATTTAATTATTGCACCATATTCCAACATTTCATCCTCTCTGTTGCTCTCGTGTAGAAGGTTAAACTTGGTATTGCAGATGACCCTAGGAGATTGAGTCCATTAGCGACTCTCACACAAAAGGTCCAAATTCTTGTTCCACAAGTCAACAAGTTGAAGAGTGAAATGAGAGCAGAAGATTACCAAATCTAAGAATTGGATTTGAGAGAACAAACTAAGGAAGGTGAAATAAATTCTCTTAAGCAAGCAATAGATTAATTTTTTTTGAAGAATGGATAATGAAGATGAAACCAAGGAAGAGTTGAAGGTCCAGAATGTTGAATTGAAGAAGTATATTAAATAACTCTTGGGTCCCATTGATTCAACTACCTCTTCCACCAGCATTCAAGCCACCCTCACACAAGGGTTGTTAGGAGTGGGGTAGGTGGGGATTCTTTTATTTTTGCAGCTTTAGGATAGAGAGTCAAAATTGAAAGGTTGGGATAAAATGCCATCCATCAAGTTTTCACCAATTTTGATCAATTGTAAACTCAGTTAAATGTATTAAATGAACTCCTGCAAGGGATTGGAAAAGAGGACATAAATATTCAAGATTCAATTCTTTTGTGGGAAGGTTATCTCCCAACACTCCGACAAATAAAGAAAATTGATTTGAGTTTATTGCATGAAAATGCAATTTTGGAAGAGGATGCAGATAGGGACACAATAGAGGAATGGATAAGAGCCAGTTAAATGGTAATAAAAAATTACACTAAGGCCCGAGACAAAATTGTGGAACAAATTACTTCTATTCATTCTTTACTATCTCTTATGGAGGAATTTGTTGAGAGTCTACATGGGAATCTTCCAAACAAGGAGATGGATTGGGAAAGTGCCATAATTTTGGTGCAATCCTTCAAAGAGAAAAATTATGAAAATTGTTCATCACAAATTATAGAGGAAATGATGGCAACCAAGAAACATCTTGAGATTATGCAAGTTGAATTGCCACAATTAGAAGAAGCCACTAAGAAATTCATCTCTTATCAAGAACTTGTTAATAAATTTAAAATACACTTAAATTCTAAATGTGGAGGAGTTACAAGGAGCAGTGGAGAGCTTTAATTTACATTCTCCTAGCTAACAATTGAGTTTGAAAAGCTACAATTTTAAAAATTCTCTAAGTACAAAAGTTTGAAAAGTCAGCCACAAAAAAACAATTTTGTTTTCTAATATTGTGCCAGTTGACTCCCAATTCTTGATTTGGTCGAATGTTGATAGTAAACAAAGTTTATTTTTTCTTTTTCATGTCAGATAAACTCTAGTAACTTTTAGTTTAAGTGTAGAAAGTAGAGAAAAAGAGAAACCCATGTTTTTCATGCAAACTCACAAGTAAAAGAACAACAACAAACAATAGATCAATGTTAATCCTACGAGGATCCGATTAATATTGAGAGGGGGGGTGAATTAGTATTAAGACCAATCGAAACTTTAACTCAAAAACAAACTTATCTCAGATCCGAAACCATTTAAGAAATGTCTCAACTTCTTTAATTAGATCTAATAACATTTTTAACAGATTGGCTTAACACATTAATCAAATCATTTACCACAACTATCAAATACTCTCTCAAACAACTCCTTATTAGTATCGGTAACCTCTGATAAACTTCTGATAAAACATCATAACCAGTGTCTTAGAAATAATGTATGAAATGAAACATAAACAAGAACATCACATGAAAAACATTCCACATATGAACACCATAAGTTTTTGACGTGGAAACCCAAATAGGGAAAAACCATGGTGGGAGTTGGCACCCAAAAATAACTGTACTCTTTTGAAATATGCCCTGTTAGGAGCTTATCCCTATTAGGAGCTTACAATATGCCCGGTTAGGAGTAGACCCTATTAGGAGTCACTTGGTTAAGGGATTTTCCTTGCAACTCGGTTAGGAGATTGATGATCTGTTAGGATCAACCTCATGAGAGGATTTAAAACTCTTTTGAGAGCTGCCTTGTTAGGGGACTTAAATTATTAAGTACTGTTAGGACCTACCCGGTTAAGGGATTTAACCTGCTGCAACTGCTAGGGAACAACAGTAAGAAAATGATCTGTTTACTTGCACTTCTCTTCTTGCTTGATCAGATCTAGTTATACATAACACTCTGCAACTCTCAGGCAGATCTCACACTTCACTTGGACAACTTAAAACATTCTATAAGACCAACGACACAATAAACATCAATTGTGTCATCCTAAATAGCCATCTCAACTAGGTTGACCACAAAACCCTAATTACATCTTGAATTTATAATTCAAATCATAAGAGATCATCAAAGATTGTTATACAGACCATTACAACAAATTAAAATGGAATATCAACAGTTAGTTGATCGTAACCCATCACAGGAACCAATCTATACCAAAGTCAAACCCTCAAAACACTCTACTAAGAGTTTCGTTGATTCCCAAGAAAATTTCCTTGAATCGCACCAAAACAACAATTAAAATTTTCACGTGGGTTGTATCGTGTTACCAACTTCATTTAGACTCGTCGTCGATCACCGTCATAAAAAAATCATTACCAGTTTGATGATTTCTTCACTGATCTTAAACCCTACTAAAACCTTAGCAAAACTTCATCAGAAATTTGAAACATGCCTTCTGGTAATCTCCACAAGTTCCGGTTCTGGTCATATACACCTTTCCATGATACAAGTTCACCATCCAAACCGCAAATCACCAATCATTGCCGATCGACCGATCTAATCAAAACAACTCTACTTTACCAATTAAAGTCCTATTTCACAGACTTTAGTTCATTGTTGGTAAACCAAATCACTTAGATGACAAAACAAGACATCAGGAACATCAGTTGACATCAGCTGCCATCAATGACAACACAAATAACTGATCATGTCAGCTATTCATATAATCTCAATCTCTTCATCACAAATAGACTTCTATCCTTTACCAGTGCAGTCATCCATCTTCAACTGCATCACCTCATTTGCATCAGTTATGCCAAGTGCCAAAAATCTCCCCCTTTGGCATTGATCACAACACTAATCAAATATACAATCAGAGTAACATCATCATCTGCAACTTGTTTGCCAATATCACATCATCTGTCGGTTCTCCTCCTTTTGTCATCTCCCTCTTAACCAATGCTCCTCTCAATCTGGTCTTTTGATCTTCAACTTCTCCCATATCTGATTTCTATTCTTCTCCCCCTTTGACAACAATTCCAAATATGTAAATGCATCACTTGTCTTAAATTTTGTTGTTGTCTCTTCCATCATCTTTGCTATTCAAATCAGAAAAATTATAATAAAGCATTAAATCAGAACTTTTCATTAGACTTGCTCCCCCAAAGGAGTAGCCTTCACCTTCATCAATCCTTAGTGAAAAAATAAAAAACATGAAATCCACAGGATTGATGGATCTCCATCATTCTAGTTCTTCCGGTGTAGGGATCCAACCCCTAGTTTACCTCTAAGAAACTCAAAGGTAGCCTTCAGTAAGGGCTTAGTAAAGATATCAGCTAACTGATCTTTACTCTTCACATATTCCATCTTCACCTCTTTTTCTTGGACTCTTTCCCTTAGGAAGTGATACTTCAATTCAATGTGCTTGGTTCTGGAATGAAGTACATGATTCTTAGAAATGTTTATTGCACTTGTATTATCACAATAGATAGTCACCAGTTCTAACATATCTATCTTGAATCCTTCTAGCACATGTCTCATCCATATTGCCTGTGTGCAATTCATGGATGCAACTACATACTCTGCTTCAGTTGTAGATTGAGAAACACAAGTTTGTTTCTTGCTTGTCCATGCCACTAATCTTCCTCCAAGTAGAAAAGCTCCATCGGTTGTGCTTTTTTGATCATCCACATTACCTGCCCAATCAACATCAGTAAAGACATCCAAAGTAAAATCTCCTTTATAGGGATATCATTAACCATAGTATACTGTGCCTTTGAGATATTGAAAACATCTCTTTACAGCCACCATGTGACTCTCTTTAGGCTCTTTTTGAAATCTAGCCACTAATCCAACAACATGAGCAATGTCTGGTTTACTATGAACAACATAGTATAGCTTGCCAATCATAGATCTATACTCTTTTTCACTAACAACAAGGGAATCATCTTCCTTTGACAACTTGCAACCAATCACCGTCGGTGTCCCTACCAATTTGCAGTCTTCCATGCCGAAAGTCTTCAACACCTCTTTGATATACTTGGTCTGACAAATAAAGATACCACCATCCAGTTGTTGAACCTATAAGCCAATAAAGAACTTAATTTCACCAATTAGAGACATTTCAAATTACTTTTTCATTATATCAGCAAAGTCCATATACATATCATCATTTCCACCAAAAATTATGTCATCAACAAACACTTATGCTATCAGCATCTTGTCTCCATCAGCCTTCAAATAAATGTTGTTGTTCTCACTAGTATGTTAGAATCCAATTTTGATCAAATGTGCATGTAATCTCTCATACCATTCTCTCGGTGCCTGCTTTAGACCATATAGAGCTTTGTGCAATTTACACACCATGTCTTTATCATCGGTCAAGGAAAATCCATCCGGTTGTTCAATGCAAACTTCTTCTTTTAGAATCCCATTTAGAAAGGCTTACTTGACATCTATTTGGTAGACTTTGAATCCCTTATATGCAGCAAATGCCAACAACATCCTTACTCCTTATAATCTAGCAACAGGTGCAAATATTTCACCATAATCCTCACCTTCCTCTTGAGCATACCCTTGGCAGACTAACCTTGCCTTGTTTCTTACAATTCTTCCTTTTTTCATCCAATTTATTCCTGAAGACCCATTTTGTTCCAATTAAATTCTTATCCTCCAGTCTAGGAACAAGTGACCATGTCTGATTCTTTTCAATTTGATCTAATTCCTCATTCATTGCATTCACGCAATCATCATCCTTTAGTGATTCCTTAACTGTCTTGGGCTCAATTGTAGATATCAAACATGAGTTCTCTCAGATATTTCTCTTGGTTTGCACACCTGCATTATTATCACCAATTATCTGCTCTTTTGAATGATTCAATCTGACATATCTAGGTATTTCATGTTTCATTTCTGCATCTTTTTCATCACGTTCTTCATCTTCTTCCTCACTGTCATTGCTTACCGATTGAGCATCTAATTCTGCATTTGTTGATTCTTTATTATTCTTTGCTTTCGATTCAATGATCACAAACTTTTCCTCATTATCATCCTTTTTCAGGTTTTGACCTGCTTGTACCTTTAGACTTATTAGATAGGTCATTAAATTTTACATTAGCACTTTCAACAATTTTCTTAGTTCTCTTATTGTAACATTTATATGCCTTACTCTTAAAAGAGTAACCAAGAAAAATTCCTTCATCATATTTTGCATCAAATTTCTCAGTGTAGTTATCTCTCTTAATAAAACATTGACTTCCAAAAATTTAAAATAACTTATACAAGGGGTTTTTCCATACCATAGCTCATAGGATGTCTTATTGTTACCTCTTTTTACTAGTACTCGGTTTAAAGTGTATACAACAGTACTGACCGCTTCTCTCCAAAACATTTTGGATACATTACCCTACAATAACATGGTTCTTGCAGCTTCAACTATTGTTTTGTTCATCCTTTCTGCTATGCCATTTTGTTGTGGTTTCCTTGGAGCAGACATCTATCTCTTTATAACCTATTCATCACAATACTTAACAAATTCATCAGATGTGAATTCACCTCCTTGGTCTGATCTTAAACACTTCAAGTTCTTACCAGTTTCCTTGTCAACCAGATCTTTAAATGATTTAAATTTACTAAATGCTTATGATTTCTCTCTTAAAAATATCACCATCATTTTAGAATAGTCATCGGTGAAGATCATGAAATACCTATCACCATAATAAGTCTTTCTTCTCATAGGGCCACAAAGATTACTATGTACCAAATCTACAATATTCTCAGAAGTACAATTCTTTCCCTTGAAAGAAATAGAGGTCATCCTATCGATTTGACAATATTTGCATATCACACTATCCGGTTTGACAAGTTGGGGTAATCCTCTTACAACACTTGACTTTCTTATATTAACCAAATTATCAAAATTAACATGACAACATCTTTTATGCCACAACCAACTGTCTTCCATTCTTGCAACCAGACAATTATTAATATTACTATTCAAATAGAATAAGTTACCTCTAGTTTTCTTCCCAGTAGTAATCAGTTCACCATTACCTCCAAGAATTATGCAGACTCCACTCTTAAACTCAAGCAAATAACCTTTATCATTGAGCTGACCAACACTTAAAAGATTATGCTTAAGACCATCAAGCCAAAATACATCATCAACATTACTCTTCCCATTTAGAGAGATTGAACCTTTACCTTTCACCATGCAAGGAGAGTTATTTCCAAATCTAACAACACCTCCATCAAATTCATTAAGGGTTATTAACTTACGTTTATCTCTGGTCATGTGGTGTGAGTAGCCACTGTCTATAATCCATTCATCACTATTCTCCATATGAGATACTAGTGCCTTTTTATCTGACAGTTCCTCCTTCATGACTACAAACATAATTTCTTCATTGTCATCTTCATCTTTAGACTCCTCATTGGTCACTCCTTCATCTACTGCAACATAACAATTTTTCTTGCCCTTTCCTTTGAATCTTCTAAACTTTTCTTTCTTATCGGTGTTAGGGAAATTAGCAACAATATGACCAATTTTACTACAAGAGAAACACTTCAAAGGTAGCTTTCCTTTATACTTACCAGTGCCTCTTGGAAATATCTTTGCTAACAGAGCCTCAAGTTCCATCACTTGATCTTCATTATCTTCATTTCCCCGGTTACTTCCATGACTTGTCCTGCACTCATTATTTTGACATATATCTTTTCCTTTTCTACCAGATGAACCGGTAGTAGAAGCTTTAAAGGCAAATTTAGTAGATTTTGTCACACTATTGTCAAAACTATTTAACTCAAAAGTTGTAAGCTTACCAATCAATGAATCAACAATTACCTTATCCTTTGAAACAGATCTAAGTTCTTGGATTGCCGATACTCTTATAGCATACTGAGGTTGAAGAGTTTTGAGCATTTTACTTACTATTGCGTCATCTTCTATTTTACCTCCTGCACTCTTTATGCCGCCAACAACTTCTTTGATTCTCTGACCATACTGTGCAATATTCTCTCCTTCAAGCATTCTCATGTCATAGAACTTTCCTCTCAAGCTTTCCTCTTTGGCTCTTTGAACATGCTCATCTCCTTCATAGATTGTTTCTAACTTTTCCCAAACTTTACTTGTAGTTTCCAATCCTTGAACATCAATATATTCTCAATCAGATAAAGCACTTACCATAACTTCTAGGGCTTGCATGCTATCTTGATGTTCTCTGAGTTCATCCGATATCAAAGGAGTAGTAGTAGGAGCAACTTATGTTGTTTCAACTTGCTTCCAATATTGTGCACCAAGACCCATGATGTAGATCTTCATTCTATATTTCCAGATCTTGTAGTTATCCTTGTTGAACTTGGGACCCTCTTTCTTCATCATCTTGAATTCCTCATAATCTTTTCCTCAAGAAGTTAGGCTTTCTACACACAAAGGACCAAAGCTCTGATACCAATTGTTAATCCTATGAGGATCCAGTTAATATTGAGAGGGCGGGTGAATCAGTATCAAGGCCAATTGAAACTTTAACTTAAAAACAAACTTATCTCAGATCTGAAACCATTTAACAAATGTCTCAACTTATTTAATCATATCTAATAACCTTTTTAACAGATTTGCTTAACACATTAATCAAATAATTTACCACAACTATCAAATACTTTCTCAAACAACTCCTTGTCAGTACCGGTAACCTCTGATAAACTTATGATAAAACATCATAACCAATGTCTCATAAATAATGCATGAAATGAAACATAAACAAGAACATCACATGAAAAACATTCCACACATGAACACCATAAGTTTTTGACATGGAAACCCAAATAGGGAGAAACCATGGGGGGAGTTGGCACCCACAAATATCTGTACTCTTTTGAAATATGCCCTGTTAGGAGCTTATCCCTGTTAGGAGCTTATAATATGCCCGGTTAGGAGCAAACCCTATTAGGAGTCACCCGGTTAAGGGATTTGCCTTGCAGTCTGGTTAGGAGCTTGATGATCTGTTAGGATCAACCTTGTGAGAGGATTTAAAACTCTTTTGAGAGCTGCCCTGTTAGGGGACTTAAATGATTAAGTCTTGTTAGGACCTACCCGGTTAAGGGATTTAACCTGCTGCAACTGTTAGGGAACAACAGTAAGAAAATGATTTGTTTACTTGCACTTCTCAGCTTGCTTGATCAGATCCAGTTATACATAACACTCTGTAACTCTTAGGCAGATCTCACACTTCACTTGGATAACTTAACACATTCTTTAATACCACCAACACAATAAACATCAACCGTGTCATCCTAAATAGCCATCTCAACTAGGTCGACCACAAAACCCTAATTACACCTTGAATTTATAATTCAAATCATAAGAGATCATCGCAAATCGATATACATTTATTATAACAAATTAAAATGCAATATCAATCACTGAAATCCTATCTATACGAAAGTCAAACCCTCAAAACATTCTACTAAGTGTTTCACTGATTCCCAACAAATTCTTCCTTGAATCGCACCAAAACAACAATTAAATCTTTCACGTGGGTTGTATCGTGTTACCAACTTCATGTAGACTCATCATTGATCACCATCATAATATAAATAATTATCAGTTTGATGATTTTTTCACCGGTCTTAAACCCTACTAAAACCTTAGCAAAACTTCATCAAAAATTTCAAACACCCCTTTCGGTAATCTTCACAAGTTTCGGTTCCGTTCATATACACCTTTCCATGATACAAGTTCACCATCCAACCCGCAAATCACCAATCATCACCGATCGACCGATCCAATCAAAACAACTCCGCTTTACCGGTTAAAGTCCTATTTCACAGACTTTAGTTCATTGTTGGTAAACCCCATCTTCCAGTAAACCAAATCACTTAGATGACAAAACAAGACATCAGGCCAGGAACATCAGTTGACATCAGTTGCCATCAATGACAACACAAATAACTGATCATGTCATCTATTCATAGAATCTCAATCTCTTCATCACAAATAGACTTCTATCCTTTACCAGTGCAGTCATCCATCTTCAACTGCATCACCTCATCTGCATCAGTTATGCCAAATGCCAAAAATCAAAACAATGGATACAACTACATTTTTCCTTGGATTTGGCTGCCCAAATCAGTTGTTTATACCTTATATAAAGTTTAGATGAGCTACAGTGTATTTTAGAGTTGTTTTCATTCAGTTTTTTAGGTAGTTTTGATCAATTTCGGGTTGAAAGTACGTCCAAAAACCCTAGCTTTGGCTTTATGGGTTCTAATTCCAAACTCTATATAAACCCTAATTTTTATTGTAATAAGGATTGGATATTCTATGCATACTTTTTAATGGAGTATTAATACAATTTCAATGTGATATTTTTGTTGAGATTTGTGAAGTGTGAATGAATTTTGTTCACGCTCTGTATTCCAGTTTGTGTTGATTCTCCAAACAATTCATTAGATGGTATTGTTAATTATTGAATGATTCAAAAGCGAAGGATAACTAACCTACTTCAAATTTTAAAGAGCATATTAGGAATTTCATCTTGCATGTGTGCATGGGTAATGACTTTTCAATTTGATGAATTTTTAAAATCACTGTGATGTCATTTATTCCATAGATGATTGCATCATATTTTCATGAATTGTGTTAATCTAATTTTTGCATATATGCTTTTTATTGTTGGGGTTCAATCTTCTGTTCTTTGCGTAGTTCATTGGTTAACATTGTGTGATTAGATCTTTATTTTCAAAATTTTCCTAACCGTCATCTTTTGTAGTTTTGTTTACAACCTTGGGTAGAGTAGAATAACAAGCATAAATTGTAGCGTTTTTTCTTAGATTTGTATGTAATATTTTGAAAAAAGAAAATATTCACATTCATGAGAAAGGTCATTATATTTTTAGTAGTAATACTAGTAGGCCCCCTTGTTTACAACACATTCGTTCTTGTTGATCTATCATGCGTGGCTAACACCTAGCTTTCTAGAACCTTGGAGCTTATTTTTGGTCTCTTTTCAAGAGAGGAGTTTCATTCTTAGATCTCTTTCCATTAGCAATGCTAACACTTCCATCAACAAGGTGTTCAACATGTAGGATAATGTTGGTAATTAAGTTGTCTCAACCTTAGCCTTTCCTAACATTGTATTTATTTAATATCTTAATTATAATTTTTTGTATATCATATTTTGTCATCTAGTGTGACATGACAAAATAAGTTATCTTCATATTGGGAGGTGACATGGAAGATGTCAAGAATGCAATTTTTCCTTATATGAGAAAGTAGGCATCCCATTTTGGTAGAGATATTTTTCCACATGTTGGCATCTTAGAAACCTTTGTAAGTCATTATTATATTATAGATTCTTATGACAGGTTACACTTTATTCCTTTGATAGGTTGGAAAAGTGTTAGCATGGAGAAAACCAAGTGCCCAAGTTAGGTAATGATGATTTGTAAGAGAATTAGTTAATTATAGCTAGATATGATAGATTCTCTTACAATTGTAACTATTATCATATATGACAAATTTAATGACAACTATAAGGTGCGTAAGAGCATCTATAATACATATTTTTAGAAAAAATGAAGTGCCTGTTGGAAACAATGCAACAAACTAAGAGGAGGGTGTGAATTAGTTTGCTCAAAAACTTCCTGCAACTTAAACCACAAATCAGATTTGAAAATTAACAGTTAAAGGATGAAGCAACACCACATCAATAACACACATAACACCAAGATTTTTGACGTGGAAAAATTGGTTAAGGGAAAAACAACAGTGGGAACCTACCCACAATGAGATTATACCCTATTAGGAGTAAGTGAAATATTACAATGGGTAATGCACATGTATTCAAGCACACTACCTAGAGCTCACTGGTCAAACAAGAAACCCACAAGGGTTACAACCCTTAGGGAAGGCTCACTTCCTTATAGGAAGTCTCACTGACTTACAAAAGCATTCAAACAACAATCCAGATTACATGAACTATAAAAATAACATCTCCATATGTCTGGGTACAGTTCTGGTTAAGCTTACTATCAAATCTTCTCTGCAACACACTTCTTCTCATAACTTCGCACAACTTCCCTGCTACTGAATGATTGATAGAATATTCATACATATCATGATACCTCTCAATAATTATTACATTCATTTATACAAGTCATCAACCCATGAAATATACGTCAGCTCAACCCTTAATACAAATTACCAAACAATAACCTCACACGCTACAAAAATAGATGTAGACCAAAATAATATCGGCTAAGACATAGTTTGGACCTAAATCAATACCACAAACATGCAACACCTCCAACAATTACGCCTCGATTATCCACAACATGCTAAAATCACCAAAAATATCTCATAACATGAAAAACATCACCAAACAAGGAAAATATTCAATAACATGCACAATAATCAATATGGACCATCAATACACATAGAACATGATGTAGAAACATTCACAAGCAACTTGAATTGCACCACAACAACTGCAATAACTTGGATCACTAGAATAATTATCATCTTTCTACCAGAGCTCAAGAACACCAACATAACTGACTGTCAACTTGAAATATTTGCTTGTGGATTTCCAAATCATGAACCAATCGAACTGAGGACACACATCAATGTCCAGAATACATCCCACACATCCGCAACTAAAGATATTACAATTCTAGAGTAATACGGAGCACAAACCAGAATATCAAATAACACGAACAACTAAATATCCAACCATGATACTGAACCTCATACCCTAATCAAAACATCATGCGGATCTCTGCAAATGAGTATGAACCATCTATAGACAGCATACTAGAAACCCTTTAATCCACATCAACTCATATGCAACACATAGGATAAACCAACTCATTCAATCTGATTGCAACATTGAAACACATAGAGATCATATTCAACATATTCCTCTATCCAACAATTGTCCCCATATGTCAATCTTCCCATATGTTGACATCAATGACAACATATTAACCAATGACCAACAATCTCTAACAATCTCCCCCTTTGGTATTGATGGCAACATATGAATGTGAAAAATAATCAATGCAAAGAAAGAAATCAACTCACAACAATCTCCCTCAAATCACAAGGATCATATCCCACTTTGACAAATAATTGATCAAATCACAAATCTCAAAATGCTCTCCTCTTCCATAGTGTTTTTCACATGCTTCTCTCCCCCTTTGACATCAATGATAAAGGATCGGGAATCAGGATTCTCTCCCCCTTTGAATTAGCTTCACAAATATGTACATCTAAACCATTGAACACCAACACTAACTACTCCCCCTGAGTAGCAGCCTCACTCATCAATCCGAATCACAAAATATCTCTGAAGTTCACCGGACTAATGCAAATCCATGCATCTTAGTTCTCATCAGGAGGGGTAATCACCGCTAACTTCTCTTTGAGATACTCAAAATTATCTTTAGGCAAAGGCTTCGTAAATATGTCTGCAATTTGTTCCTTTGTAGATACATAATCCAACATGAATTCTTTCTCATTCACCTTCTCTCTCAAGAAATGAAACTTGATTGATATATGTTGTGTTTTGGAATGCAACACCTGATTATTTTAAATATTGATGGCACTTGAATTATCACAGTGTATAGAAATATGTTCATCATAAATAACTCCTATATCCTTCAAAATATGCTTCATCCAAATTACTTGAGTACAATTGCTAGCAACAACAATGTATTTAGTCTCTGTAGTAGATAAATAAATAACATTCTGCTTCTTACTTGCCCAAAAGACCAACTTCTTACCCAAAAATAATGCACCACCAATAGTACTCTTTCGGTCATCAACATCACCTGCCCAATTAGTATCTGTAAAAGCACTCAAGGTAAAGTCATCATTCTTAGGATACCACAAACCAAAATCAACTGTCCCTTTCAAATATTTGAATATTCTTTTTACAACAGTAAAATGAGATTCTTTAGGATCAACTTGAAATCTAGCAACATGACACACAACATTAATTACATCAGGTCTATTATGAGTCAAATACAACAGTCCACCAATCATAGATCTATATCTGGTTTGATTAGCTTTTGGATAATCATCATCCTTTGTCAACTTACATCTGGTCACCATAGGTGTACCAACTAGTTTAGACTCCTCAAAACCAAATTTCTTCAACAATTCCTTCACATACTTGGACTGAGATATGAAAATACCTTTATCCAACTAAGTAATTTGCAATCCCAAAAAGAATTTCATCTCACCTATCATAGACATCTCAAATTCATTATGCATCTCTTCAACAAATTTCTTACATAGGCAATCATTTCCTCCAAAGATAATGTCATCAACAAAAAAATCAACAATCAAGATGTTATCATTATCAATCTTGAAGTATATATTACTATCAACAATACCTTTATTGAATCCAAGCTTCATCAAATACTTATCCAATCTGGCATACCAGGCTCTAGGGGCTTGCTTCAATCCATACAATAGTTTCTTCAACCTGCAAACCATGTCCTTTTCATCTATTAACTAAAATCCATTTGGTTTCTCAATGTAGACTTATTCCAACTCACCATTAAGAAAGGCTGATTTGACACCCATCTGATAAGCCTTGAAATATTTGTAAGCAACATAAGGAAGAAATAATCTAATAGCTTCAATCCTAGCTACCGGATCAAAAGTCTCCTCATAATCAATACCTTCCATCTGAGAATAACCCTTACAAACAAGTATAGCTTTATTCCTAACAACTTCACCTTGCTCATTCAACTTATTCTGAAACACCCACTTAGTTCCAATTACATTCTTATCCTTAGGTTTGGGAACTAAAATCCATGTATTATTCTTTTCAATCTGATTCAATTTTTCTCCCATAGATTTAATCCAATTTTCATCTTTACATGCCTCATCAACATTTTTAGGCTCAATCTTAGAAATAATAAAAAAAATCTTCAGCAAGTCTTCTCCTAGTCATCACACCTTTATTAATATCACCAATAATCTGATTCTCTAAGTGATTCAATCTTACATACTTGGGAGTCTTAGGATTTTCATAATTTTTAGACTCTTGTACTCTTTCTTCTGCACTAGCTACTCCTTCATTCTTAGGTTTTTTCAAAGCAATCTGAACTTCATTATGGGTCTGCACTTGCTTTCCTTTATCTGCGCTAACAATATGATCATCTAAATCATATCCAGAGTATTTTGGGCTAATACTCACTTCCTTCATCAACCTTCACATTAGCACTTTCAATAATCTTCCTCATTCTTTTATTACAACACTGGTAGGCCTTACTCTTAATAGAGTACTAAGAAAGGTTCCTTCATCACATCTAGCATCAAAATTTCCAAGATCTTCATCTCTTTTGATATAGCATCTACTTCCAAAAATTCTGAAATACCTAACAGTAGGGGCATGACCAAACCATAACTCATAAGGAGTCTTAACAATATCAGGTCTTTAATATAAACTTGGTTAAGAGTGTACACTGTAGTACTCACAACTTCTCTCTAGTACACATGTGGAGCATTTCCTTCAATCATCATGGTTCTAGTAGCTTCTTGAACTGTTCTATTCTTTCTACCTAAAATACCATTCTGTTGCGGTGTCCTAGGAGCAGTAATCGTCTCTTAACTCCATGCTCTTCACAAAAGGAATTAAACTCACCAGAAGTAAATTCTCCACCTTTGTCAGATCTCAGACACTTCATCTTCATACCAGCCTCAGTTTTAACCCTAGCTTTGAAAATATTGAACTTCTCCAACGGTTCAAACTTCTCTCTTAAGTAGGTAACCCACATCATTCTTGAATAATCATCAATCAACAACATGAAATACCTATCACCCTACAAGCTTCTCACTCTATAAGGACCACACCGATCAATATATTAAGATCCAACAAACCATTAGAATTATACTATTTTTTTAATAAGTAACTCTTGTTTGCTTCCCTAATTGACACTCCTTACATACTGGATTAGAAGGCTTTGTTAACTTTGGTAGATCTCTCACTGCTTGAGTATAACTTATCTTAACCATACAATCAAAATTTACATGACACATTCTTCTATGCCATAACCAAATTTCATCAATATGAGCAATCAAACAACTTTTACCACCAACATTCAAGAGAAAGATATTACCTTTAGTCTTTGTACCTGATGCAATCTTAGTTCCGGAGCTACTCAAGATCTCACATTTGCCATTCTTGAATTGCATGTTATATCCCTTATCAATCATCTGAACAACACTCAAAGATTATGCTTTAAACCTTCAACATATAACACATCATGAATATTGTGCTTACCATCAAGAGAAATAGAACCTCTACCATGGATTACACAAGCTTTGTTATCACCAAATCTTACTATACCACCATCATGCTTTTCCAAATTTAAAAATTTACTCTTATCACCTGTCATTTGATGATAGCAACCACTATCAATAACCCATTCATCTTTCTCATCAACTTTAGCAGCCAAAGCTTTCTCCTCATTAATGTAGCTTACAAAATCTGTAGTTACAAGATCATCTTCCTTGATAGCAATGAACACAAATTCATCTCCTGAATTTCCCTTATCTGACTCATCATCTATCACATTCATCAACAAAGAAATAACACTTCTTCTGATATTTAGACTTATATGGCTTAAATGTCTTCTTAGGATTTCTATCTCTTTTCGAACACCTTGATGCAAAATGTCCTATCTTATTACATGAAAAATATTTAAGAGGTAACTTTCCTTCATACTTACGGACACCTTTAGGCAATCTTTGGGCAATAAGTGCTTCAAGCTCCTCAATCTCTCTTTCTTCTTTTTCCATATATTTCATCTCTTTCTCATATCTAGATACTCTTGTATAAATTTCTCTTGGATCATATCTCTGCTTCCCGAAAACAATAGCTTTGAATGCAGATTTAGTCTTTGGAAGAGAGTCCAAACTCACTCAACTCAAAAGAAACAAGTTTACCAATTAGCATGTCTCTTGTCACATTTTTCACAGTCTGGATCTCATCAATAGTAGCAACTTTATGTTTGGAAGTAGGAGGCAAGGATATCAACGGCTTAGAAACAATCTTAGATTCTTCTAATATTCCACCAACACCTCTAATTCCACACACAAGCTCATTCACTTTCTGCATAATAGAAGTAATGTTCTCATCTTCACTCATCTTTAAATTCTCATATTTCCCTTTCAAGCTCTGCAACTTAGCAAACTTCACATGACTATCACCTTCATGCAAGGTCTCCAATTTTATCCAAATTTTATGAGCAGTCTCTAAGTCCATCACATTAGTCATTTCAAAATCAGACAAGGCACTTAACAATGCTTTCTTAGCTCTAATATTGAATTTTGCTTCCTTTATCCCATCCGGAGTAGTAGGACCATTCTAAGGAACATTATATACATTATTAGTAATCTTCCAGTACTCTTCTCCAATGCATCTCAAATGACATTGCATCCGACTTTACCAGAGAGTGTAGCTCGTTCCATCAAATCTCGGGCTATCCTTCTTGAAAGCAAAGGCTGCCATCTTGGACCTCCTCAAGCAGTCAAGCTTCTTTTGGAGGATCTAGCTATGATACTAATTGTTGGCAACAATGCAACAAAGTGAGAGTGGGGGTGAATCCATTTTCTCAAAACATTACTGCAACTTAAACCACAAATTAGATCTAAAAATTAACAGTTAAACCATGAAACAACACCACATCAATAACACACATAACACCAAGATTTTTGACATGGAAAACCCGGTTAAGGGAAAAACTATGGTGGGAACCTACCCACAATAATATAATACCCTATTAGGAGTAAATAAAATATTACAATGGGGAATGCACATGCATTCAGACACACTACCTAGAGCTCACTACTCAAACAACAAACCCATAAGGGCTACAACCCTTGAGGAAGACTCACTGCCTTATAGGAAGTCTCACTGACTTACAAAAGCATTTGGATTACAATTCAGATTACATGGACTGTGAAAATAACATCTCCATATGTTTGGGTACAGTTCTGGTTAATCTCATCGTCAAATCTTCTCTACAATAAACTTCTTCGCGTAACTTCACACAATTTCCTTGATACTAAATGATTGATACAATATTCGCACATAGCATGATACCTCTCAATGATTATTACATTATTTATACAAGTCATCAAACCATGAAATATAGGTCGACTCAACCCTTAAATACAATTTACAAAACAATAACCTCACATGCTACAACAATACATGCAGACCAAAATAATGTCAGCTAAGACATATTCTGGACCCAAATCAATACCACAAACATGAAACACCTCCAACAATTATGCCTCGATTATCCGCAACATGCTACAATCACTAAGAATGATGCATAACATGAAGAACATCACCAGAGAAGGAAAATATTCAATAACACGCACAATAATCAACGCAGACCATTAATACACATAGAACATGATCTAGAAACATTCACAAGCAATGTGAGTTGCACAAAAACAACTGCAACAACTCGGATCACTAGAATCATTATCATCTCCTTACTGGAGATCAAGAACACCAACATAATTGACTGTCAACCTAAAATATTTGCTTGTGGGTTTCCAAATCATGACCCAATCAAATTAAGGACACGCATCAACATCCACAATACATCCCACACATCCACACCTAAAGATATTACAATTCCAGAGAAATATGGAGCACAAACTAGAATACCAAATAACATGAACAACCGAATATCCAACCATGATACCGAACCTCATAACTTGGTCAAAACATCATGTGGACCTCTGTAAATGGGAATGAACCATCTACAGACAACATCCCAAAAACCCTTTAATCTGCATCAACTCATCTGCAACAACAAAATAAACCAACTCATTCAATCTGACTGCAACACTGAAACATAGAGAGAACATATTCAACATATTCCTCTATCCAACAATTCTCCCCATATGTCAATCTTCCCATATGTTGACATCAATGACAACATATTAACCAATGACCAACAATCTCTAACAGTGCCCAAGTTTGGAAGCGTGTGAGAGGAGTTTGAGAATCATAGACAAGTGTCTATTGCATGCTTAGAGGTATTTAAAAATGTGCCACATGGTTTTGGATTACGAATTCTTTTGGATTTGTCTAGAAGCTACTTCAAACTTGTAAATCTCTATATATTGTATGTATTCTATGTGGGTTTAAGAGAGGAGTGAGATTTTTTTTAATAAATTTTTTGGTTTATGTTGTTGGATTTCCTCTAGAAGAGAAAGATGTAGACTAATTGTGAAGGCCTAGAGCCTACAAGTGTATTGCAACAATTTGTTGTAGATTTATACATTGGTTTGATGCTTTGGAGTGTGGGTTTTTTACCCAAAAAGGGTTTTCCCCATGTATTTTAGTGTTTATTCTCTTTTGTCTATAATTCATTTATTCTTATTCTTTCTTATTCTTGAAGTGTTGATTTACATGTTATTATGATACCAAAATTGTATTACAACTAGAACCTACATTATCTTTTCTCTAAGGATTAATGGATGGGAAATTAACTATACATGTTTCTTCTTTAATGGATCAGGAGTAAGTGCTTGTATCAAGATATTTGACTAGTCTCTACTAAGTATAATAAGTTTTTGCAGACAAATTAATGCACATGCTTTATTGGGCAACTAGTTCCACATGAAGTAACCGATTGTCATAAAGATGATCATTTAATTATCAGCCAGGGATGTGTCTTCTTGGATGATGTTAGCACTATATGTGCACCAAGTAAGTATTCTAGGTTTCTCTATCACTTGTATAACAAATTGATTGAAAGCAATAAATTAAATTAAAAAGATAACAATGTTGGAAATAAATCTAACTTCACAATTGTGGTTGCAAGTGGTTTGGTTAATTGACAGAACAATGGCTACAAGTTGACTATTCTAAACCTATTAGAATTAACTATGCTGCAATGAAACCTATCCTAAATAAATCAATACTAATAGTAAAGCATAATGAACAAAAATCTATACTCCTGCACATCTAAACTACTACAAAGTCATAATACCTCAAGTGGCCCTTGCTTGAGTGGCTATAATATTAGTCGTTAGCATTCAATATTCAATATACAAGATTCATTGTTCAAATCATCTTATTAAAAATGAAATATATTACATGGACTGATATCAGACTTGTTGATTGAACAAAGATACTACTAACTATAAGAAAGTTAAGTAGCATAACGACTTCCTACACTAACCTTGAGAGGAGGGCAATGCAAAATTTTTATAGATCTCTTAAATAGTTAAAAAACAAACATAAATAATATGCATACCACAACACAATGGTTTACGTGGGAAAAACCCTTTAAACAAAAAACCTCGCACTCTAAAAGTTGCCCAATATTATTAAGAAATCAACAACATATTACAATATACTTATAGAGAAAGATTCATATAGGAGTATCACCAACAGACATCCAAAGGCAACTCAACAACTATCAAACTTTGATAATGCATCACACTACTTAGTTGGAAACCCTTGCAACACCCAAGTCGGGGGTGCTACCATTGAACCCTTGATAGTCAAGGGCAAGCCCTTGAACCCTTGCCACTCACATATCAATAGTAACCTTTTCATTATTACAAGGTTGAGATACCATTTTCCTAATAAATCTCTCACTTGTCAAACACTTGCAAGAGAAATGGGAAGGGTTCCAACATCATTGTTTAATCATTAGGGATTGAGAGGCCCATAGAATTTGAACACCATCTAAACTTTTCTATGCTCACAACAACGACTCTCCTTTGCATCCCCATAGAATTCTAGGGCCACCCCATTGCAAGGTGGCATGCATAGGCTGATTTGGGTTGGGAATAGTAGTAGGGGATCTCATGCACGATGGGTGGGAGAGGTAGTACCAGGATGGGACCATGTGGGTGGGAGGGCCCCTACAATTCTATGGTACTTCTAGGGGGTGGCACTACAATTTTATGGGGATGAGGAAGAAGAATTCAACTAAACTTTATTGGTCAACATTATTCCTTCATGTGTGGGGTTGGGTAAGGGGCTAAAGGGCTCGATGGGGTATTATTGAGGGTGGATCATTTCATCAGTTTTTTGGGGTTGTTACAGAGGAATGCTTTCTAGTTAAGGAATTTGCAATGTTCATCAAAGTCTCTACCTTTACCAACTTCACAATACCATCCTCCACCATATCTCTAACAAAATTATATTGAACATCAATGTGTTTGGTTTGGGCATGAAATGTTGAGTTCTTAGCTAGGAAGAATGCACTCTGATTGTCACAAAAAAACTATTGTTGCACCTTGTTTTATTCTAATATCTGAACATAGTTTTTAAAGCCAAATGGCTTCTTTACAAGCATGAGTAGATGCTATATACTCATCTTTAATAGTGGACAAAACAACCACAACTTGTTGATTACTTGTCTAACTAATTTCACCACCAAATAAAGTATACACATAAGCATTGGTGGATCTCCTACTATCAACATCACCTACCAAGTCTGAATCCATATTACCATGATATCAAAGGAAATCTTAGCTCCTATAAAATTATCATGATAACATAAAGAATACTATGAGACACCCTTTAAATACCTAAAAACTCTTTTAACTGTATCCCAATGAGCTCTACCAAGATTAGTGTTGGCAATTTGGAGGAATTGATTATGTGTTGCATTGATGTTTTGTCATTGATGGCAACATCGGCTATTTTGGTTGTTTACCGGTTTTCGATTGGTTTCGATAAAGTGGTTGGATTATGATATTGATCCGGTATGCTCCGGTATGCTTTGGTTTGTGAAATTGATTAGGATTTGTCATTCATGCTATTCAGATGCATATCACGATCAGTTGGTTCAGGATTTGATGATTCAAATACTATCATTTGTTCTAGTAAGCCTTTTGGTCACCGGTAAGGGTTTTATCGGCATATCTTTGTTGAAGATCTTTTTATGCACATGATAAGTGGTGTTGGTGCGGCTTTTAGATGACTTTCAGAATGTTGTTGGTTATCTTGTTCATGTTCCTGTTGATTGGTGTTGGATTTGGGTTGGGACCTAATGCTATCTTATTCTGCTAGGTTATGGACTGGCTTATGTAACGTGTTGATGGGTGATCCCGGTGTGTTACTAGATGGATTCATTGATTGGATTATGTTGTTTTGGTCTTAGGTCGACTTGGTTGATCATTGGATTGCGGGTTTATGTTATGAGTTTATTGTATTATCTTTTAGGTGGTCGACCTAATTGTTTAGGTCCTGGGTTGGTATAAATATGATTTAAGATCTTTTTGTAGATCATGGGATTATGGTTATGGGATGGTTATGTGATTACCTATGTGAATAATGTTGTAATCATATGCAGGAGTTTTGGTCGATTATAGGTGATCGAATTGGGTTGGTAAGAGAGGTTTAAGACCTTTGGTACTAAGCTTAACCGGAACTGTACTCAGGCATAGGAGATGATATCTTTGCAGTTCACTCTTCCTTCTAGATTGTAGTCTGGATTTATTTTGTAGTCAATGAGGCTCCTGTTGTGATGAGTAGTGTGCTCTAGGCTATTGGTCTTCCTGCATGTGTAGGCCCCTCATTTTGTAATCAAATACTTACTGCAAAAGTATTATGTGACTATGGGTAGGCCTCCCACCGTGGTTTTTCCCTTTACTGGGTTTTCCACGTACAAATCTTGGTGTCATGTGTTCTGGATGGATGGTAACTATTATGTGATTTATGTTTATGCTTAGTTGCTATATCAGTTATTCCAGTATTTGGTTTATGCATTCTGGTATTAAGTTTATGCATCCTGGTAATAAGGATTTGAATGCTTTAAGTTCTGTAATCTATTGACAACTAATTCACCCTCCCCCTCTCATTTGTCCTCTGGCTATTTGAGTTGTCTAACAATTGGTATCAGATCTTGGTCCTCTTTACAGAAGCTTAACCACTTGAAGAAGATCCTATAGCAACTAACAGTTCATGTTATGTGACTTTTTCTCCAAAAGAAGATAAAATGATGAAATAACCCTTTTAGAATTAAAAAAGGGGGATAAAAATAAAGGATATTATAATCCTTTGGTTTAAAGAAAGGTTAATAAAGAATGATTATTAAAAACTCTCTTAAAAGATCGTTACGATTATATTTATGAAAGGGTAAATAAAAGTGACCTTTTCGACAGGGTGTGATGGTTTGGAAACCACCCCTTAAAAGGTTATATAAGTCATTATGTGAGTCTTGGAAGGGGGCATGGAGATCACTCAAGGAGGAAGAAGAAGGTGGCTAGGTGGGTTATGAGCATGAGAGGAAATATAGGAATGTAGAGGGCACAAAGGAATGAAGGTTAAGGTCATTGGTTGGCATGGGCATTGGAGAAGGGGCACACAACGTGTGTCCAACTCGGGGTATGGTGTACACTCGGGAGTGTCCTGGCCGGGGTTGTGTTTATTTCATGCCGTGAAGGCATGTGAGGTTCTGTGTAAGAACCTGTCCTCCTGGAGTGCTTACTTTCCCTAAAAGAGCCTAGACCTATGACTATTCCTTTGAATTATAGATAATATGGTTGGTTTTGTATAAGAACCGATTTCCTCCGTGGGGTGCCATAGCCATAAAGGACCCAAGGCCACTAGAATTATCTTGGAGTGAGAATGACTATTCCAAGTACTCAAGATTAAGATAAGTATAACCTTGATGCTATAAGATATTGAGAATGCTTTATATATGATTTTCCAATAATTTGGTTGAATTAAGTGGTTATGTTATTCTATTTATTGTGTTGTTAATTTACTTTATAATTATTATCAAATTATTACATGTTATAGTTACATAGTTATTTAAATCTAATTTAATGATAATTACCTTTAATAAAGGAACTTAACATTAAAATTTAATCTATTGATTCCACTAGAAATAATTAATTAAGTCTTGGAAAAAAAGCGTCATTATAGTTCAAGTTCATCAAATACATTTGCAACTGTTTTCCGGAGAGAAATTCCTAGGCTTGATGGAACAAATTACAGGGTATGGAAGATTCAGATGGAGACTCATCTAAGATGTATTGGAAAGGAAATTTGGGAGATCACTGAGAAAAGAGTAACACCTTTTAATCCAGCATCTGGCAATCCTCCTCTAGTAGGCCTGGATAAGGAGCTTGAGAATGATTGTAGAACTAGAGAAGCCCTTTTGTGTGCACTTTCTGATCAACAAATAATGGGACTAACTGAAAAATCAACTCCAAAGGCTATATGGGACAAATTGGAGACTCTGAATGAAGGTGACTCTGCTGTTAAAATTGCTAAACTTGATGGTTACCAGGTGAGGTATGAGAATCTAAAGATGGAAGAAGATGAAAGGATTATTGCTTTTATGGAGAGAGTTAATGAGATTGTTATGGGAATTCAATGTTATGGTGGATCTCTGAGAAAAGATGAAATAGTTTCTAAAGTATAGAGAGCTTTGCGACTAGCTTATAATATGAAGGCTACTGCAATTAATGAGCTGAGAACTATGGCAAACACCTCTGTTAATAGGGATACCTTAGTTGGGAAGTTATCTATTTTTGAACTTGAGGAATTTGGACCTTCTGGAGATGTAAAATCTAAACCTTCTTTTCATGCATCTACATCATCTACCGGCAAGAGTGATTGGAAAGCTTTATATGCGAAGGAACTAGAGGATATGAAGAAAGAAGATGAAGAGTTTGAGCAACTTGAAGTCTTATTTGCTAGAAGAGTACATAAAGGACCAACATGAAGTAAGTATGAAGGAAAATCACCTTTTAAATGCTTTGCATGCAATAAGATAGGTCATTTTGCATCTAGATGTCTTGGAAGGAATTCAAGATTTGAAGAAAGAGCTAGAAGATATTTTAGGCCTAACCATGATTATCAGAACAAGCATAAGTATAGGAGAAATAAAGACAAATCATGTTACTATGTGGATGAGGAAGGTGTGACTGATTTTGATGATGAACTGACACAAGATTCTGCTAGTGGATCTGGCAATGAAAAGGAATGGGTATTTTTGGTTATTAAGGAAGATGATCTAGTACTTGAAGAGAAGGCCCTTGCTACTAAAATTGAAGACAAGGATGAATGGGTAATTGGCAGTGGATGTTCACATCATATGAGTGGAGATAAAAGGAAGTTCTTATCTTTGCAAGAATTTGATGGTGGTTTGGTTAGATTTGGAGATGACAAAGCATGCATGATCAAGGGAAGAGGAAAAATATCATTGGATGGTAAGCATAATACTGATAATGTTTATTATGTTGAAGATTTAAGACATAATCTTTTGAGTGTAGGACAGTTGGTGGAAAAGGGATTTCAATTACAGTTCAAGGATGGAAATTGCAAGATTATCAACAGATCTGGATTGGAGATTGCAACTGGTACACAGATGAAAGGTAACATCTTTAATTTGAACTCCGGTGAGAAGACATGTATGATTGCACAAATTGATGAGAGTTGGCTATGGCATAAGAGGTTGTGTCATGTGAATTTTGATTGCATTGTGAAGATCAGTTCTTCTAAGGCAGAGCTTATAATCCGGTATGTAAGGAATGTCAAATGGGAAAGCAAATCAGAACTTCTTTTAAGAGTATACAAGACAAATATAGTGATGTTCTTGATCTTATTCATACTGATTTGTGTGGTCCTGCTAGAATAAAAAGTTTTCAAGGTGATAGATATTTCATGCTAATCATTGATGACAATTCAAGAATGATGTGGGTTACTTTTCTAAGGGAGAAGTCTAAAGCATTTGAAAAGTTTAAAATCTTTAAAGATAAAGTTGAGACAAAGACGGGATTGAATATTAAATGCTTAAGGTTAGATCAGGGTGGAGAATTCACATCCGGTGAATTTAACAACTATTGTGAGAATAATGGGATAAGGAGATAGTTGTTTGCACCCTAGACACCTCAACAGAATGGAGTTGTGGAAAGGAAGAACATAACTATCTTGGATGCAACAAGAACTATGATGATGGAAGCTAATCCGCCTCATGTCTACTGGAGAGAAGTTGTAAGCACGACGATATACACATTCAACAAAGTTCATATCAAAGGAGATACCAGTAAGACACCTTATGAGTTATGGTTTGGTCATACACCGATAGTTAAGTATATCAGAATCTTCGGTAGTAAATGATATATCAAAAGAGATGATTTCATTAGAAAGTTTGATCCTAGATGTGATGAAGGAATATTTCTTGGTTATTCTAATGAAATAAAAGCATATAGATGTTATAACAAAAGATTGCAAATAATTTTGGAGAACACAAATGTCAAGGTGGATGAGCAGAACAAAAGTCAAATCAGAACTTATGAGAGAGAACTGGCTGTGGAAATGATCATAACTAAACTGGTAGAACCTACACCGAAATAGAATGTTGAACTAGTTACTCCGACAGTATCAGAAAATTCAACAGTAACTGAAGATCAGGACAGAGGAACAAAAAATCAGAAGACTCCTAGGTATGTAAGGTTGAATCATTCAGAAGATCAGATCATTGGAGACAAGAACAAAGGAGTTTTGACAAGAAGAAGGTTGGCAGCTGATGAGATATGTTTAATCTCTCAAGTTGAACCCTCATCAATAATTAAAGCTTGTAAAGATGAATGTTGGATGAAAGCTATGGAAGAAGAATTAGATCAAATAGAAAAGAATAACACATGGATTTTAGTTCCTCGACCTAAAAATAAGAATTTTATTGGAACTAAATGGGTTTTTAGAAATAAATTGAATGAAGATGGACAAGTTGCGAGGAATAAAGCTAGATTGGTTTGTAAAGGATATTCTCAGAATGAAGGAATTGATAATGATGAAACCTTTGCACCGATAGCTAGGATTGAAGTTGTGAGATTATTTCTTTCTTATGTTGCACATAAGAACTACAAGGTTTATCAGATGGATGTTAAGTGTGCATTTCTTAATGGAGATCTTGAAGATGAAGTTTATATTGAGAAACCTGATGGATTTTCACTTTCAGATGACAATAACATGGTTTGCAGGTTAAAGAAAGCTTTATATGAATTGAAACAAGCCCATAGAGCTTGGTATGCAAGACTAGATAAATATCTTTTGAAGCTTGGTTTCACTAAAGGTAATGCTGACACTAATTTATATTATAAGATCACTGATGATGACATATTGATTATTGAATTCTTTGTTGATGATATCATTTTTGGAGGTAAAGATATGTTGTGTATGGAATTCTCCAACAATATGAAGATTGAATTTGAGATGTCTATGATTGGGAAGATGAAATTTTTCTTAGGTTTGCAGATTACTCAAACTGATAAAGGTATTTTCATCTGTCAAACTAAGTATGCTAGAGAGTTTTTGAAGAAATTTGGGTTGGAAAATTCTAAACCGGTTGGTACTTCGATGGTTACAAGTGAGAAATTGACAAAGAAAGATGCATCTGCACCGGTAAATCCTACAAGGTACAAGTCTATGATTGGAGGTTTGTTATATCTGATTCAGAATAGACCGGATATAATGAATGCAATTTGTCTTGTATCAAGATATTAGAGTGATCCTAGAGAAAATCATTAGAGTGCGGTGAAAAAGATTTTCAAGTATTTGCAGGGAACAACTGAATATGGTTTGTGGTATCCTAAAAATGATGACTTTACATTATGTGCATATATAGATGCAGATTGGGCTGGAGATGTTGATGACCAGAAGAGAACATCTGGTGGAGCTTTCTCTCTTGGAAAGAATCTTGTTTCATGGATCAACAAAAAGTAGTCATGTAGCTCCTTATCTACTATTGAAGCTGAGCATGTTGTTGTTGCTACTAATTGTACACAAGTTCTATGGATGAAGCAAATGTTGAAGGATGTAAAGGTGGTTTGCAATGAACCGATAGTTATTCAATGTGATAACTCTGCTGCTATTGATATATCAAAGAATCCGGTATTTCATTCTAAGACAAAGCACATATCTATCAAGTATAACTTTTTGAAGGAGAAGGTTGAAGCAAATGAAGTCAGACTGGTTTATGTGAACACTAAAGAGAAGATTATAGACATATTCACTAAACCTTTGCCTAAAAAATTATTTGAGTACTTCAGAGATAGATTGGGGGTTTCTGCCCCTCTGATAGAGACCTGAGTGATGTTGATTAGCATCAGTCCGATATGCATTATCAGAGCTATTACTCATTTCGGATTGATGTGGTGGTGCTACTACTCAGGGGGAGTAGTCAATTGTAAGAATCAGAGGATTTATGATTTTTCTTTGATATTTATGTAAGATCTTTGGCATTGATGTCAAAGGGGGAGAGTTATTCTTGTGAAAAACATAAGGGAGAGATAGATTCATTAGGGGAGTTTGGTTCAAAGCTTCATTACTATATCATTTTTTTGAAGATTGTTGGTTGTCTTCCATAGGGGGAGACTTGTTTGACATTTTTTGGCACTTGGAAGTTTTTCACATCTAGTGTTGTCATCAATGCAAAAGGGGGAGATTGTTAGCAATTTGGAGGAATTGATTATGTGTTGCATTGATGTTTTGTCATTGATGGAAACACTGACCTTTTTGGTTGTTTATCGATTTCCAATTGGTTCCGATAAAGTGGTTGGATTATGATATTGATCTGGTATGCTTCGATATGCTTTGGTTTGTGGAATTGATTTGGATCTGTCATTCATGCTATTCAAATGCGTATCACGATCAGTTGGTTTTGGATTTGATGACTCATATACTATCATTTGTTCTAGTAAGCCTTTTTGTCACCGGTAAGGGTTTTATCAACAAATCTTTGTTGAAGATCTTTTGATGCACGTGATAAGTGGTGTTGGTGTGGCTTCTAGATGGATTTTCGGATGTTGTTGGTTATCTTGTTCGTGTTCCTGTTGATCAGTGGTGTTGGATTTGGGTCCGGACCTAATGTTGTCTTATTCTGCTAGGTTATGGATCAACTTATATAACATGTTGATGGGTGATCTCAATGTATTACCCGATGGATTCATTGATTGGATTATGTTGTTTCGATCTTAGGCCAACTTGGTTGATCATTAGATTGCAGATTTATGTTATGAATTTATTGTATTATCTTTTAGGTGGCCGACCTAATTGTTTAGGTCCCGGGTTGGTATAAATATGATGTAAGATCTCTTTGTAGATCATGGGATTATGGTTATGCGATTACTTGTGCGAATAATGTTGTAATCATATGCAGAAGTTTTGGTCGATCATAGGTGATATAATTGGGTTGGTAAGAGAGGTTTAAGACCTCTAGTACTGAGCTTAACCGAAATTGTACTCATGCATAGGAGATGTTATCTTTGTAGTTCACTCTTCCTTCCAGATTGTAGTTTGGATTTATTTTGTAGTCAGTGATGCTCCTTTTGTGATGAACAATGTGCTCTAGGTTGTTGGCTTTCCTGCATGTGCAGGTCCCTCATTTTGTAATCACATACTTACTGTAGAAGTATTATCAGTCTATGGGTAGGCTTCCCATCATGGTTTTTCCCTTTACCGAGTTTTCCATGTACAAATATTGGAGTCAGGTGTTCTGGATGGATGGTAATTGTTCTGTGATTTATGTTTATGCTTAATTGCTATATCAGTTATTTCGGTATTTGGTTTATGCATTCCGCTATTGAGTTTATGTGTTCTAATAATAAGGATTTGAATGCTTAAAGTTCTGTAATCTGTTGCCAATTGATTCACCCTCCCCCTCTCAGTTGTCCTCTGGTTATTTGAGTTGTCTAACAATTAGACATATATCTGGAAAGAACTCCCACTACTTGGGCAATATTTGGTCTAGTATAGACCATAGTATACATCAAGATTCCAACTGCACTTTGGTAAGGCACTCTGCTCATGTCTTCCATCTTTGATGGGGATGTAGGAAAATATGAAATAGATAACTTTGCTCCAATATAAAAAGGAACACATAATGGTCTACTATCCTGCATGTTGAACCTCCATAAAAATGAATTCACATACTTTCTCTAGCCTAGCCATAGCTTTGTGTTCACTCTATCTCTTCTAATTTCCATCCCAATAATGTGTTTTGTTGCACCAAGATATTTCATTTAAAATTTAGTACCAAGATGAGACTTTAGTTTTGAAATCATACCTTTCCCTTTACCAATAAATAACATAGAATCAACACATAATGCAATGTATAGGAAATGATCACCATTAGATTTATAATAAACACAGTAATCAGATTTAAAAGACTCAAATCCAAAACTCAACACATATGTATCAAATTTTTGGTACCACATCCTAGGACTCTGTTTTAGGTCATACAAAGATTTCTTCAATTTACAAACCAAATTATTTTTTCCTTTTACAATGTAGTGCTTTTGTTGTGTCATATAAATATCCTCCTCCAAATCACCATTAATAAAAGCAATTTTCACAACCTCTAAATCATAAGTAGCAACAATGGAGAGAAAAATTCTAATGTGTGTCATTTTTGCAATAGGAGAAAATATTTCACTATAATCAAAACCCTCAACCTGAGAGTAGCCTTTCACAACCAACCTTGTTATACTTCTCAATACCTCCATCTAAACCAATCTTTTTATTGAACACCCATTTACGACCAACATTTTTTTATCTTTCAAACAATAGTACAAGATCCCATACACGACAACATGTTAAATTTAACAAAATACTTTACATTTAATAATAGCCAGTCATCATAATATATTATCAAAATTTAGTATTAACTAGATAAACATACAAATACAAATCACTAATCATTAATAATAGTTAATGTTTCATATGATCAAGGTAATGTTTGGAAGTGTATTGTTGATTGACACTATTAACATGGAGAAAGTGTCATAAATTATGGTATAAATAGGAAAATTTATAGGCTCATCACTATTGAACACATGATTTTAAAAAAATATAGGATGTTGAAGGTACATGTTGGATCTTAGGTGTCTTTTTGGGTTTATCTTTCCTTTTCATTCTCGATGTCACCTTGGATCTCGCTAATGTATGGGGCGAATTGGACGACCAAAATTCTTTGCCTCCTCTGACGAGTGTTTCTCTCATTGCTTAGGGGGCTTTATTTTATGATGTTACAAGTTGTTTGAGCTTTGCTCATTTGATATTCAAGGTGTGATCTTGTATCCACCCAATTTTTTTGTGAATATATGTATTTTATTTCCTTATTAATAGAATTTTTTTGCACTTATTCATCAAAAAAATATTGACGCAGTTTTTTCTATTGATCTTTAGTAGGTACAACCTACACTTGACTCAATCATATTTTGAAAATAAACCAATATTAACTAAATTAATTCCTTATAGATTTAAAAAAAATATTAGGTACTATTCCTTGACATCAACTATGTAATAAAATATATTTTTTTTAAATTTTGGTCCTTAATAAAATTCTTCTAGGCTTACAAATAAGTGATTATCAAGAATACCTAAGTCAAAATTGCTTGCACATTTACTTCCATTGGACCAAAAATTCCCTTTTTCTCATTTACAAAAGGAAATATGTTGAATGCATAATCAAAAAATGTTACTAATCACTCTTGGAGAAATGATAGTCTCACATGCAATTGATGAACACAATGATAATTAGAATAAAATGTATTTTTATAGCCATTCAATGACTCTTCCATCTTACATAGTTTTGAAGCCAAATGTACTTGTACAGATATATGTTTTTTTAACTATAACACAATGTGATCTAGACAATGGATCAACATGAATATTTAAAGTATTTACCAATACATTGACCTTGGCATTATTTAAATCAAATTTAGTGACTTATGAATTGGACATCTAGAAAACTAGCTCATTATTATAGCAATGTCATTGATATGGAATGGATACCTATACTTCATTGTGCCAATCCAATGCAAAAAATAGCCAATAATACAAAATTTCTAATTGAAAGATAAATTATAGTACAACTAGCATGTACTCAAACCACACATAAATCACAAGGAATTACGATATGAACCATTGCATTTTATTCCATTGACATAAAACAACATGGACTTACATAACAACACTTTCATGAAAAAAATAACACAAACACTATTATTTCTAAAAAAATCTTCTTGGAAAAAAATAAAGAAAAATATAGTCCTTGTAATGCCTTGTCCCCAATTAATTGCTCACTAATTATTTGAAAATGAAATTTCCTAACATCTAGTTTAAATTATTGTGCACATTGAACACTTATAGCTTACATGCACATACAAATAACATTCTAAATTATAATAATATAACATCATTTAATATTTTATGTTTACAACTTTGTCAACCCAATAATCTCTTTGAACATTTTAATTGCTTTGGACACATATCACATACATGGAAAATTGACTTTAACCAAAAAAAACATCTTGGTCTCTTAAACAACACAACATAAAACAATAAATGTTGAGGCCATAACAATAATGATAAACTTAACTACTAATGAACTTAGCATGTGTAATCTATGTACAATACCCCTTCAATATAAATTATAACTATGATCGATGAACTATTTTTAAATGCAAATACAAATAATGCTATGTACATTGTAGGAAATTTCAAGCTTAACATGTCTAGAAAATAAAAGCAAGAAAGGAACTTTTGTATCATACGCAAAGCCACAATGTATGCAATTTCTATTGAACAAATTAGAAATCCTACCCAAACTAGTGGTTGACCATGTTTAGTCTAATGTAACTATGAACAAACATCTTCTATCTATAAATAAAAAACATATTTGAGTGATCAATTTGTTACTTTCACATAGTTTCAACCACAATGTAAATCTAGGTAGATATGCCACCTAATATATTTTCAACTTATGCAAGTCAATGGCATACAATTTGTATTGCATTTATTTTGATATGATATGAACTTTATATATTTATTATAAATTTTTGTATTCATGTATTCCTATTCTACTATCATTTTCCTCTAAAGTTCTAGCCATCATATCATTGCAATTTGAGCTCATCGTATGATATTGATGTATGCTTCCAAGTTATTTATAGTTCTTATTATTGATATATGTTGGATTATGGAATTTAACTTTCTTATATAAATAGCCATTTACCCAAAATGCAAATGGCTTCAATAATTGTTCATTTTTTATTGACATTAAATGATATTTTTGTAAATCATTTCCTTACATATTTTTAAAAATTATTACTCTATATAATAATTACTACATTTTGTATCTGCAATGAAACAATAGATACAACCAAACAAATTCCTAGCAAAATTATTAAAAAACATTTTAAAACATATGGATGTGTGGTGTTGTAAATTGAATCCTCATACGATTTCATACTAATTTGGGGCTCACTTTGGTGTTTCTCTCTTCTTTCCCTCAAAATTGATTGATGCTACTCAAAATAATGCCAAATATGAGGTCTCAACACCCTGTTCATGCTTTTTGATTCTATTCTAGCCCAAGAGGACTGGACTAAGGTGCCTAGTGCCTGAGTCCCCTTGGACTAGGATGCCTAGCACCATGGTCCAGCTGAAAGGGGCCCAAATTTGAATCCTCTAACAATTGGAAAATGTTGTGTGAGAAAATGCTTTTGATGTCGACCTTAATTAAATTTTTCAACACGTTTTGTGAGGTTGAGTATAAAAGCAAGTCTTACCCTCTCATTTGAAACATCTCTCAATTGTCTATCATCAAGGGAATTCAATTCACATCAAACAATTCAATTTCAATTGAGTAAACAATTATGCATTTCGAGGCAGTGAAGGAGAGGTCAAGTATTCAAAATTTATAAGCCTTCACATAAACTTGATCATGAAAACCATCTTGAATGATCAAGTTTATGAAGGAATCTATGAAATGTTATACCTTTGCTTATAAATCTCCTTGCCTTGAATTATTCATGAAGGCATGTATGATCTTTCACCTAGCAACATCAACCTTTCATGAAGAATTCAAGGCAAAGAGATTTATAAGAAAGGTTATAACATTTCAATTCTATATTTCCTTAATGTTTTTATCCTCTACCTTGCAAGAGTAGGCTCTTTTTTCATCATCATTGTTGTAGGGTTTATTACAACTTGGGGTTTGATTTAGAAAAACCCCTATACAACCCAAAACCATTTTCCCTCTCTTGTGTGTGTAGGACTAGAGTAGACAAAGAATGATTGCAAATTTAGGAAGTGTAGAATGAGACAAATAGATTTAGACTTTGAAAAAGCATAAACCCTAGGTCAATGGTAATTGTTGCTAGTGTCCGATACTTTTTTGATGAAATTTTAGGGAGATAATCTGTGTAACATCTTGATCCAGAATCTATCCAAAATATTTTTATTTAACACCTTCAGGTCAATGGCGCCTATTAACATAGACTAGCACTTTTAGGTTCAAATTGTAGACATAGGTTCCTTTCTAATTCCTATTTCGTGATATGTTCTCAAAGTTTGCATATTTGTTCTGTAGCTTACTTTTTATGTTGATTATTGCCAAATTATCTCATTAGACCTAATTATTGCATTTTATCATTCTATCTTATCCAATCATATCAAAGCACAAAAGAAGAAGTAATCAATCATTGTGCCCAACTCTCCCAAGAGTTTGTAGTTGGGCCTATTGGTTATCTCTCCAATGTATGCTGATATGAAAGGGTTTGATTCCTAGTTCACATGTTTAGAATAGTGAACCCAATTTCCACACACTACATGATGCAAAGGATAGCATACTTTACAAATACCAATCAATTTTTTTTAGTAAAATATATAACAAAATAACCTTGAATAGATTAAACACTTTTCTACAATCAACAATTTGAGGTAAATAGTTTCAATTTGGTAGAATTATAGTTTTATGATCAAGACTGTATATTTTGTAAATACAATAACTTTTAAACATTTATTGCAAGTTCATGGAACTTTAAAAATAACAAATTCATCTTCTAGTCCATTTCCACGATTTTTGTCCAATTACTATTACAAATTTGATAGTCCTAGGTCACTTCAAGACTAAACTACCCAATATATTAGATGTAATGAAGATGTTACCTATGTCTACTCCCTTTATCTTAAAACTATTGTAACAACTAAAAATTAAAAAAAAATATATAATGCTCTATTGATAAGTTTATTATTCAAGTATTCTTGTCTAGTTTAGACAAAATTATATATGAAGAATACATTGAAGAGAAATCAACAATAATTTCCATGCTATGAGATTTCTATGCACAAGGAAAATTTACACTGAGCTAAAGCAATGTTGTCATCAATATCAATTGTCTTGAGAAATAATAATAAAAATGTACAAAAAGTTATATTACAATATTTTCTTATCAATTGTTTAGTATTTGCATAATTTGTTTTCATTACAGTTGCTTGCATGCTACACTAACAATTTGTTTGCAACAAATTTGGTACAAGTTTTGTAGATAGCAAATGGATTTCAAAGGGACACATCAATGGATTATACTACTTAGGGTGCCACCAGATTCCATCTTACTTAACAATGAAAAATCAGTTTTAGTGTTCAATATTTGTTGAGAAACTAAATAACAAATTTAGTCAAAATTCTACTTATGAGAACTACTTTAACATTAATCGTTGGACTACAAATACACATATCAATGGATTTGTGCCACTTGGACTACAAATAGCTTTCATCTATGTTGAATAATGCAAACTTAATTATAGTATTTAATATATGTTATGAACCTAAATTGAAAATTTAATTGGATAGTTACTCATTAGAACTTCTTCTAGTTTCCACTAAGTGTTCCCATAAAGGGTACATAGGGGAGATGACCCAATAGTTGTGCACTCTAACTTCATGCTTTTCAAAATTATATGTGAAAATTTTTAATCACTCCCATTTTTTTACAGTAGCTTAATTGGCAAGTCCCTTGCTTATAACTAAGGTTTCTGGGCCACCTCATCAAATATGATGCCACATCAACATGCTTTTTTCCAAGGTGTCCAAAATAACCCCCCAAAAAGGTGAGACCAATAGTCATGCAAAAGAGGCCCCCATACTTGTGCAGTTGATGTGGCATCACATGATTGGTTTCTTTTTACAACTAAGTGTACATTTCATTCAATTATGGGTAGTCATCATAGCAATAACAACTTTAAAGTCACAATTATTGGTGCAATGCTGTCAAAATAATTGGACAGTAAATCAACAAGTATGGGTATTAAATTAACAAGTATAGGTATTAAATCAACAACTACTATCACAACAATTGAAATGCGTTCAACTACTGGATCTTCTCCTCTAGCATACACAACATTTAGTGAATTGTATAAATTTTGCGGTTACATTGAATACTATATTGTGTATTTATAATTTCTCAATATTTCATAATTGCAATCTCTGAAACTATTTTTATGGACTAATATTTTTTCTATAGCGTGTTGAATTTTTTTCTTGTTTTTGTATGTGTAATATTTTATTGAATTAAGACATGTAGAAGTAATTATAAATGTTTCTAATCTTATCAAAATTTCTCATAATCTAGCTCCTATAGCCAATGTTACAAAACATTGGTTTAAATGCTCAATTTGAATAGGAAAATTATTTTAGGGATAATTGGAAAATAACTACCCATTATTAGTATTATTTATTTTCAAAATTATCTTAAACATATATGTTCTCTATAGAAGTTCTCATCAACTAAATAATAAATATTCTTCTTGATTTTATAACAATAATTTTTCATATTATTTTGCCAACAAATATATGTTATAATGCTTCTATTGGTTCTAGTTTGACATAGATTTGATGGATACATTGTAAATTGAAAGTGAAGTCTATTCACTTTTTGCATAGATCTCTCAAAGTGCGTAGCAAATCAAAATTGGAAATTGTAGGGAGGTTGAATTAAATTATAGTATACATTTTGAAATGTTTTAATATTTTTGTATATTGCTTATGGATTTGATTGTGTGAGTGTTTTTTGCATCCAGAAGTAACATACTAACAATCTCATGGATTGTGGAAATCTACTAACATTGTTGTTTCAATATGACTTGATGTAATAAAATAGCAAGTTTAATTGAACCAAATTTGGAAGAATGAGTAGATTACATTCCGAGTTAATCATCAATATTTATATTTGATTTACTAATAAGATTCTTATATCAATATTTATATATGTTTCATTGGTATGGTTTCTCTATTGTTTCATTGCACAAGTATATATTAAATTAAACACATCTTACAACTTGGTGTATTGTAAACATATAACCAAAATTGATTCTCTTAATTATTTATTGTCAATCTTATTAATCCGTTCTCATTTTGTACATGACATAATTTATGGTAGATATATTATTGTATGTCAAATAAGTCAAATATTTTTTCATACTCACAAGGTAGCTCCCAATGCACTATTTCAATATTGTTCATATTCTTCTCACATGTGAATATCCAACTACTAATTTTCCTATGAACTTTCATTCTTTCCCTTCAACCAACCATGAAGATTCAATTGTCATTTTCTATCAATCCAACTTTCTCTATCAATGATAGTATTTTATTTCTAAATCAAATCTAAATTTTCCATACAATAAATCCCTAAAATTCAATGTCTTTGTATCACACTTTGTCTTAGACTAATGCTTTTGTATTGAACTTCCTCGAAATCTTAAACTTGGATATAAATCAAATTTCTCATGTCATATCATATGCATCATCCTATAAATATACCTCAACATAGGTCATTTGCAACAAACCAATGGGTTGTTGATACATATGATAGATATGCTAGAAACTAAAATTTTTAGAAAAAAGACACAATGCAGTGACATTAAAAATTACACATGAGAAAATAAGTTTGTTTAACATTTTTTAAAATATGAAATTGAAATTATAAATAATAACATGTTTTTTTGGTGCATCTAGATTACTCAAAATCCACTTAAAAATGAATGAATCTAAAAAAATGATATAAAATAATGTCTCTTATCTCTTTCCATGAATGTATTGGGCTACAAAAAAAAAAAAAGTACCAAGATAAGAATTCATCAAACAGTGAACAAATAAACAAATTGCATGCAACATCACCATTCATTATGCATAAACCGCTTAACCGATCTTCCAAAATTCTAATGTATTTCTTAAAAGTAGGCTCTCAATATCCCTAGGAGCATCATTGATATCACCAGGGACATCAAGAGGACTATACCCAAGATAGGAAAAGCCTATTATAAATAATAAAAGAGAAAAAAATATAAACATCATACTATGCCCTCCTTCTAACACCATAAATGTCAACCACCAAAACTACACATACTAATCTCAAGAGTTGAGAACCAAATCTTTCTTGAAAGGAAATAAAAAACCTACCCAAATTCTTAGGCTTAACATGTTAGATCTATGTAAGGTGTTGGCTCTAAAAAAATAGCTTGCCAAAACCCTAAAAATAAGTTCAACTCCTAATGTTGAGGAATATCAACTTAGGACTTTGAGCTAGAATTTATGATCAAGCAAGGAAACTTAAGGAATAATTCAAGAATAAGAGTAAATCCATCATTAGTCTCTACTAATCCAAAGGGTTTTTCCTAAGGTTAGTGTTTTAGATGCAAACAATATACCTTATCCACCAAATAATTCCAAAATTTGTCACTAGTTTTTATTGTGATAGTTGATAATTATCAAGAACACTTACCTCTTATTAGTAAATAACACTTCATGCATGAGACTATATATGCCACTTGTTTCTTGAAAATATTTATTCAATGATCTATGTTACCCATCATGCATGACTATAACAAAGAACCATAAAGAACAACTTTAACAAATAATAACACTTGAATAGCCCTCTTAATATTATAACATATTTAAAGAAATTGTGAGATTTTGCCAAGATCAAGAGCTCAATGAAATGTACAAAATAGAGACACAATATAGGACAAGAATAAACTGTATTCTCATCAATAGAAAATGATCAATAATATCAATTACATACAATGTAGATGAGCTTGCTCATATAGGCAAGGCTAGGGATATGTGAGCACACAAACATGACATGTGGCTCAATAAGAAACAAGGGTAGGTAGGAAATAGGTGTGGGTAGGTAGGAGAAATAATATAATAGTCCACATGAGGTGGATCACCCACTGAATGTGGAGTGTAACAACAAGATCAACACCATAAAAGGTGGAATTTCTCCTACACACACTATCCCAATGTGGCACAAACACCCAAGTGTCTCATACCCAAACTACTATGAAATGCATTTCCTAAGTAAACTTAAGTAAGTGTAATAATATCCAAGATGAATAATTATTTATTCCAACACCCCCCCTTAAGTGCAACTTAGGGGAATGCACTTAAGTCAACAATGCAACTAAGCAATGCAAGATGGGTCCCGGCTACGAGGCCATGTTAGGTACCCATGTACAAATGCAAATGCATGCAAACCAATGCAATGAAAACTCTCACAAAGTGGGGAAAGAGAGAAAAACCCAATGGGAAAAAACCCTCCCCCAAAAGAGAGATGAAAAACTAGATACAAAGAACTCTCATAGAAGTATGTGAAGGACAAAACCCCATGTGAGGAAAAAGTCCCCCCCATATGAGAGAAGAAGAGAAGCTAGGAATCTCCCCCTCAATGTGGAATCTGCACCAATGATAGAAGCTCGATGTATGAAGAAACTGCTCCACGAACGTCGAACAACATTCCTCCCCTTAGGAAGAAACAAAACCAAAGGTGTATCCATGAAGTCTCCCCAATCATGAAGGGAAGATGTATGAAGAAAACTCATGATGAATGGAATCTCTGAAAACTGCTCAAGTGTCCCCATGTCGATGCTGAAAGATACCCCCTCCAAAGGTGGTAAACTGTGCCATATTGCTGAAAAAGGCACTCCAAGATCTAGTGGAGATGGATGTAGAACATGTCCCAAAGACTCACATGTCTCCTCAAAACATAAAGAGACCTCCTCCAACTGCTGTACATAAGTATCCACAATCATGTCAACCTCGAAAGAATGATCATGTAGAGAATGAACAAGAGGGTCAGAGTGTTCCCTCGCAACAATCAAAGAAGGATCACCTTCATCAAAGAGAAGATGAATGTCATCAATGATGTCTCCCAAATCTGCAATGTAGGATTCCACAAACAAACCTGCAATGTCTATCAAGTAATCATCCCATGAATCTGAAGCTGGAAGACAATGAATATCCTGTTGCATTAAATCACATGAAGGCAAAACTGTCACACTATCCGCATCATTAGGTGCAATAGGTGATGTGATATCAATATGAGGAGATGAAATACAAGGCTCAAGAATGGGGTCATATGTGAGAATCCCCATGTTCAAGTGCCCAAAGTTCTCCTCAAAATCTGAACCATCACAAGAAGTGTGATCAACATGTGTAGAATCATCAAATGTGAAATCATCATCATCAACAAAATTTGAAAAGGAGTATAACCGAGATGCATGATCAACCACCCCAGTTGCAATGATAGCTCTAGTCTCCAAGTCTCTAATGAAAACTGAGTCAGGTGTGAACTCCACAACTCTCTTAGTTGCGCCATGTGTGATTTGATAGATAGAAAGGAGATTGTTTGTCAAGTGGGGTACACACAACACATCATTGAAGGAGTTATCCCCAATGTCAATAGATCCTTTCCCAATCACATCCATGTATGTATGATTGCCCATCAAAATCTGTGGCATGGTGCAAGGCTCAAATGTAGAGAACATAGACTGCGAAGATGCCATATGATGAGAAGCCCGTGAATCTAGAAGCCATCTCTCTGAATCATGATTGATAGTAGCACATAGAGCTTTTCCTTTTCTTGTTCCAAAAGAGTGAGTCTTCCCACTTGTAGAAGCCATGAATGCTTGCCCTTTTCCTTTTGAATGTAAGGAAGTGGAAGTTGATGAATCATCCTTCTTGTAGACTTTAGGCAAATCAATGTTATGCTTTTTGATGATATGTGTGAGCTCATCAATCTTCTTAGAATGGCAACGATGCTCCTCATGACCAATGTTTTTACAATAAGCACAAGTAGGTCTCTCCCTCTTTGGTGAATTATCTCTCTTGGAAGAGGATGGATCTCCTTGTTGTGGAGAAGATGGTGCTTTTTCTGTAGGCTTTGATTGCCATTTCTTCTTATTTGAGTTGTCCTTTCCTTGACTTCCTTTGTTCCCTTGATTTGCCACTAATGCTTGAGACTTAGAAGCCTTAAGAATGCCCATGCTTATCAACTTAGTTTGTTCCATCATCAACATTTCATTGAAAGCATCAAATGTAGGCATTGTGTAGCTTGAACCCATTGTCATCCTATGGGTTTGGAAACTAGAAACAAATGCTGCATATTCTTGTGGAAGCTTGCCTATCAAGTTGAATATCAATTGAGTATCCTTCTTATCAATGCCACAATCTTTGAGTTGTGCCCTCAACTCATTTGCCTTAGTGACATAATCTTGTATAGTATCAAAGTTCTTGGGATCTAACATGGTGAGATCACTATCAATTTGATATCCCCTAATCTCATCAACTTGACCATACAAGTCTTGAAACTTTTGCCAAGCATCCTTGATTAGAGTACACTTCTCAATATGAAAAATGAGATCCTTTGATACATACTTTCTTAAGGTACCAATTGCCATGATATTTTTAGTGAGCCAATCCAAGTGACCAACTGGATCAACCTTAGGATCAGCGAGAGCAACAATAGTTCCATCAATGTAATGAGTGAGTCCTTTTTCCATAAGTTTACTCCATGCATCAATTTTCCAAGTAGCATAATTATGAGGAGTTAAGAGAGGAAACTTAGAAGAACCCATAGCAGCAAAAAGCAAGGAACACAAGAGCACAAAAGCACAAGAGACACCCCCCCAAATTCACTCAATCAAAGTACCCCCCTAAAAATGATGATTTTGGCACTTTATATATAGTGCGATTACAATGAGCCACTTGCAAAACAAGGCAAAGTGGACTTATGATGCAAATTTTACAACTTCTCAAATGAGATACAAGAGACTTCAATCAATAGTGCAATGAATCTAACTGAGATTCAAGCAAATATACAAGTACCAAGAGAGCCAAAAATGGCCAAAATCTGAAAGTACAATTTCTACTTACAATGGCATCAATCTGATAGCATCATGTGAAAGTAGACGAAAAAATACGTACTTTAAAAAAAACGGCACCTGAAAAGGAGGTCGTATGACCCTAAACGAAGCCTCTGAAGTTGCAAAAACTGGGATTACTCAGGTATAGTCACCAAAAACTGCATATTCTGAAAAATCAGTGCATCAAAATCAAAAAATTTCTTCACCACTGCGGAGAGCAAAAAATTCTAGCCCATTTCAAAAAAAATTACTCGAAAAAAGGAGCAAAAATGAGCAAGATATCATCGTCTGAAGTTGAACTGCAAAATCAGAAATGCAAATGAGAGGGGCCTGCTAAATTTTGAAAAATGACGACGTTAGCAAAATGCGGGGTTAAATTTGACGGTCGTATGACTATCGCAAAAACTTCGCCTCCCTGCTGACTGGGCATCCGTACTGTATGGATTGCTGACTGGGCAGATGACTGGTCGTACGGATCTGACAGTGTGGCGCAGGTGACGTGGCAGTCAACTGGGCTGCCATACGGAGCTGACGTGTCAAAAAGAGGTGGCCATGGGCCAGTGGCCTCCTGCCACGTGGCGGACGTGGATCGCCAGTTTAAAATGTCTGTCGGCGGAAGGAGGCGCTGCCGGAGAGGAAGATCCCGGGGGGCCGGGAGACGAGGGCGCCGGGAGCCGAGGGAAGCCGGCGGCAAGACCATCGGGAGGATGGCCGGTGGCGGGAGCTCTTCGGCGGCGGCGGGAGGTTCTCGGGACTCGGCGGCACGGGGAACCTCTGCGGCGGCGGCGACAGCGAGCGGGGTGCGGAGATCGGGAGGTACGGAGGCGACAATGGCGGGTGGCGTGGGCCTGCGGCACGGGTCTGAACCTGCAACACCTGCGACATGCAGGTACGGAGTACGGGGGGTCTGCGGACCCCTAAATACAAATTTTTTTTTTTTAATTTTTGATTTTTGATTTGATTTTTTGATTTTTTTTTTTCGAAAAATTAATAATTTTTTTTTGAAATCCTACAATAATAGCAAAATTGGGAAAAAAAATTTCTCACCAAAATAGGCCGACTTTATAACCAAAATTCATGGAAACGACCTTCTCGACGCAATGGCAGGGTCGGATCTGGTCTAGAACGCCTCCAAAAGATGCTGCTCCTCAGATCTGCCTCTTGACGTCGCAATAATGCCTCTTCAAGATGAATCAATAAATCCCCAATGGCTCTGATACCATGTGAGATTTTGCCAAGATCAAGAGCTCAATGAAATGTACAAAATAGAGACACAATATAGGACAAGAATAAACTGTATTCTCATCAATAGAAAATGATCAATAATATCAATTATATACAATGTAGATGAGCTTGCTTATATAGGAAAGGCTAGGGATATGTGAGCACACAAACATGACATGTGGCTCAATAAGAAACAAGGGTAGGTAGGAAATAGGTGTGGGTAGGTAGGAGAAATAATATAATAGTCCACATGAGGTGGATCACCCACTGAATGTGGAGTGTAACAACAAGATCAACACCATAAAAGGTGGAATTTCTCCTACACACACTATCCCAATGTGGCACAAACACCCAAGTGTCTCATACCCAAACTACTATGAAATGCATTTCCTAAGTAAACTTAAGTAAGTGTAATAATATCCAAGATGAATAATTATTTACACCAATAGAAATGAGATATCTAAAATGTGGAAGAACCATTAATACTAAAGGATTAAAAATACGATGTATTTTGATGAAATTTTAATTATTTGGCCTTCTAAATTGGTGCCTACTCTAATGGGGAAATTGAGTTGAGACTAGAAGAGGAAATAAAACTGACATAACACTAGAATACATCTTAATGTGCATTCATGTACAAACCACAAAGATAAGAAGCGTTGCATGTGAAAACATATTTACACATCTACTATAAATATAAAAGATCTCATATAAGTTGAATAAAGGGTTGTTCAAAGGAGCCCTAGAAAAACTTTATATCACTACCTACCAAACCCATTCATAGAGCGAATAAACCAATAAATGTATGAAAACATAACAATTTTTAATTTCCTAGGAGCTTATAGTTAATAAACACTAATCAATACAAAGAATCACACACATAAAAAGTGTGAATAATAAACACTCCTACAAATTTTTCAATCATAACCTTGTCATGAAAAAATGTAAACTTTCATTAATTAAATACTTCATGCTACAACACCTTTATGTAGGAAACCAAGTCAAAAGACCAATTGTATTACAATCATGAAATTTTAATAATGGAAGAACAAGTTTGAAAAGTTTGATGCAATCAAGAAGGGATGGTGCGCTTCATTTTGCAATGAGTAATATCTTTGTATGTTATCATGGTGTCAAAGTTGTCTACTTTTTTTGCACTTCCTTGCTTGCATTGTGCACATCAACCACATGGTCTTTTCTCTCTACCCTCACCAACAAAGACTTTATAGGGTGCTACATTGATATTTTTAATGTATTGAATAGTTGATGGTAGATAAGAGACTATGATTGTGATTGTTGGTTGGGCGGGAGGACATTTGAAAAAAAGTTTAAATTTAATTGTGATAGTGATAACCATGATGTGAGAAAATGGGAAAAATGAAATGGAAATAAGATTTTGTTTCATTTAGAAAGTAAGAGCTTAGAGTGTGGTGGTTAATCCCATCTCAATTAAATATAATCAATTATCTAAAGTTCTAGATAATTCAATTACTTCTTTCCATATGACAATCCTTGAACCAATGAAAATCCTTCATTTTACTTTCCTAACATAACACTTATCATGCACATTCATTAACCAAGGACACATGTCACTTTTTTCCATCTCACTACTTGAATAAAAGGCCTTAAAGTAACACCATGATACATTGGGTTCACACAATGCAACCACAACATGCATTGTGCATTCGAGCACATAATACATGTGTGGGAGTAACCTTCATATTAAACAAGCCATCCAATATAATGTACAATAAAGTAGAGCTCATACCCAAATCATGCACATTCATTCACCTTACCAACATAACACCTATCACGCACATTGATTCACCAAGGACACATGTCAAACTTTTTCTATCTCACTACTTGAATAAAAGAACTTAAAGTAAAACAATGATACATTGGCTTCACACAATGCAACCACAACATGCCATGCACATTCTAGCACATAATAATTGTGTGAGAGTAGCCTTCATATTAAAAAAGACACACAACATCATGTACAAGATGAAGAAAGTAAATCTCATACCAAATCATGCATATTTATTCACCTTACCAACATAACACCTATCATGCACATTCATTCACCAAGGACACATATCAAGTTTTTTCCATCTCAATACTTGAATAAAAGGCCTTAAAGTAAAACCACGATACATTGAGTTTACACAATGCAACCACAACACACCATGTATATTCTAGCATATAATACTCATGTGCTAGAAACCTTCATATTAAACAAGTCATTTGATATCATGTACAAGAAAGTAGAGCTCGTATCCAAATCTATGATGTGAAGGAAGTGCATGACATAACAATAATTTACCACTTAGAATAAATGACAAATGCCTTTGTTTCTTTGCCTTGAAGCATATGAATTATCACTTGATAACCAACTAGAAAACATCAACTCAACTTGAGAAATTGATGTCATGTCAACATAGCTAGAAAAAGTGACTCAAATATAAGGATTCTTGGCATCACATCATTAATTTTTAACCTTGGAAAAGCATTACAAATAAAAATAATGGTGTGTTATACTCGTGTTATGTAATCAAAATTACACAACTAGACAAAATCAAAGGAATTTATAATCGAGTGACCATAAAGAATGAAGAATATATCGATACAGGAATTTAAAAATAGGGACTAGTAAATAATGACATTAATGTACAACATAATATCAAATTCAATTAAAATAAGCAACTAACAAGTCACCATTAGAAAACAGACGGGTTGATAAAGCATATGGAAAACTTTCACAAGGACTACAATTTTAGCCAGAGACATTAAGGGTACAAACTCATTGTGATCAAAATGAAAAAAATGGAACACTTCCAACAAACTCATTATGATGAAAGCACAACTATCCTTGTGATTATTTGCATGCTTAAATATTTACTTTCCAAATTAAATATTTATTTATTTCATTTTCATCTTCATATCGCTTCACTTGCACATCAACATACTAAAAAAAATATAATCTCAAAAGTACATACTCATGCTCTATATACATGCTTCAGAAAAATTTGTACATATTGCATGTCAAATAACTCAAATATTTTCACTTCATCTCTCCATCATATAAATTGGATCCAACCCAAGACAATTTTCATTGATCAATTCCTTATGCAATTTTATGCTATTGATAATCACATTCATATATCACTTACATTGTTTAGTTTATTTTTATTTGAATAACTATTTTAATTTACTTAAAAATAATTTCTTACTATTGAACTACTAGTACCTAAATTTAAGAAGATATTGTTGCAATTGTAATTGATTATTTAATTATTATGTATACCTTTTAATCAATTATATGTTATACTTTCTTAGCCAAAACAGTTTTTTTTAGTAAAATAAACATATTTTGATCTAATAGTAATATATAATAAATAGAAAAATTTAACCATTAAAATTTCAATGTATACTTGTCATTGTATGAGTGAGCATCATCCAACAAAATAATGTGATGCACTTTGAAAGTGAAATGTATTTTAAAGCCTATAAAGAATGTGGTTAGGTACTCAAAATTGTATGTATGATTTTTTACTTATTGATTGCCTATTATATATATTTTAGAGTTTAATATAAATTATTTACTAATCTTATACTTCATTTAAGTATTGCATCAATATTTATCTAACAATATGAACCAATATGCTCAAGGCATCGTCAATCTTACAAAATCAATGCAAATATCTAATGTAATTTAATTCAAACACCTAACATTTACATAGTCACTCATAGTTTGTTGTTGCATAACTTAATCAATGAAAAGTTTAACAATAACATCAATATGCTCACTACTCATTTAATGTATACATTTAGTACAAATCATTACTTGAACACATTCTACTTCTACATAGACAAAAATATACACTAGTACTTACTAAGCATTGTTCTAGGTAATTTTAAATTTTCAGTTCAACATTCATTCTTAAACAAAACCATAATAATTATTGTATTTACCTATATGTTGTTGGTTTTCAAACCACCTTCAATAATCTCTAAGGAGTTGTGAATTCCTATGATTAAGACTATTGAATGGTTGACCATTGAATGGGATAAATAAGAGTTATATCCTACAGTTCATGATCTAGAAGACCTAGTTGGGTGACCCTATCATATATTGAGATGAAATAGCTTTGAATATTCCTTTTAAGTTCAAAGAAAATATAGAAATTCAAATATAATTGGCAAGGAATTAGAAATCGGGGAGTGGATAATCTATTCCTTATACCTTTAATGTTCTAGTGTAAATTTAAATAAAGTTAAAGAACTTATTCTTTGATGGATTTGTCATTTCAGAATAAAATAGGTTGGGAGGAATTCTTTGAATAATGTTTGGTCTTATATGAAGAGATACAAAGTTAACTATTAACTACCAACAATCCTTCTTAACAATGACATTTTTAATGGTTCTAAACATGTACCTTTGCAAGGCAATGATAAAAATTACTAGCCTAATTCAAACAATTTATATTATATTTAATAATCCTTTGCAACATTTGTATTCTCCATTATCATTTCTAATGTATTGCATTACTCTTTGAATAATGAAAAACAAAAGATAATAATTTAACATAGCAAATGTGTGTGAGGAAACTTAGGACAGGTCCTCATGTGGCTGCTTAACTTATTTTGGCTAGCAGCTGCTGCTCAATTTTTTTAGCAGCAATTTGTGGAGCTAATGGCCCCAAAGTTAAGTTTTGTTGCTTATAAAAATAAGAAGTTGTTTTAAATTGCATTTTTAATATAATATTTAATAATAATAAATTCACATAAATTTTAGAGAAAAAAATGGAAACATAAAAAGAGGGAAAAAAATTGTGGAGCCACTTGTCATTCTTCTCAATAAGCAATAACTGCTTATTTTCAGCCCCCCTTTTTTAAATCTTATTTTTAAGTTTTAAGCAGCTATTGCTCCACCAAAATAGGAAAAGATTCTAATTTATCCTTTCTACTTAATTAAAAATTTTCCATGTGAACACTCCACTTGCTTAATTTTAAGCAGATTTTACATTTAAGCAGCATCGTGGGGACATGGGGTTAGAACCCTTACTTTCTTATTTTAGAAGCATACAATACCACAAAAAGAAATGACAATAAATTGAGAACATTCATTCATATAAATCAAACAAGGATAAGCCTTATAAAGGAATTAATAGTGAACAATTTACTTTATATTATTTCTTCAAATAAGATTTATGTATATCATAGATCTTTTCCCTCACATTTTTGACCTATTTTCAATACAAAGATCCATTCCTTATTATAGAAGGATCTACAAAGAGAGTCCCCAAAATGGTCATCATCTATCTCTTTCAACAACATGATGAACTGCATCTTTAAAGAGTAGTTCATGGCCTCAAGTTGTTGAAGCAATTAGTTAGAACTAGAATTTTCTCTAACCTCCCATTCTAATGAAAAAATTGCACATGGGATGACATAGATGCAAAAAAAATGTGAAGAAGATTTTTGGCCAACTAACACTATTAACTCAAGATATCGAAGAACAAAGTGGCAGATGCCTCTCATAACTCATTAATTAGAAGAATGTGTAGATGGAGAATGAGCAACTCTTTATCATATGACCAATATATTCCACTACAAATGGAGGAATAATAGTTGAAGAGAAAGATAGCACCATCCTCTTGTGAGACCTTATTGCTAGCCTTGGGAGACATGTCATCATCATGTTGACTTGTAGCCTTTATTTTGCTTGCATGTGTCAAGCTAGTTAAGAGAATATAGAAAGCCATAGGAGATAGATAGGAGTACATCGCAAATCTTATGTGAATTGTTGCGCAAGCATGACAATTAATAGGGAACACTAAGAAATTGACCAACAACCCTTTTGATATTTTTGATCCTCCACAAAAAAACAATAGATAATAGAATAACTATGATTATCCAACTATCACCCACAAGTAGCTTTTTTAATTCCAATCCCATCCATCATTGAAAATATTTCCAAATCCCTTAACATTGCAATACCCACCTCTATAGAATTGTCAAATTTAAAACCAAACTAGAGGGAAGACTACCAAACAACCCTAACCAACATTTAAACAACTTCTAATATCAACAAAACAAAACAAAACAAAACAAAACAAAAACCTTAGTACATTTTATAGTTTAAAGTTGTTGGTAAATATCCTTTTGATCTCACCGTAATCAAATTTTATGTTGTTCAAAATTTGTCGCATTTTAAAATGTAAATATAGTTATAATTGTAAAATATTTGAAAGATATAGAAAAATATATATGATAATAAAAAACATTTCATTAGACACCAAAGGGCTTACAAGCCCTTACAAAAACTCAACTTCTTCTTGTGATTTGTCACTTCTTTGCTCCAAAGGCGAACTTCCCCTCTCAATCAACTTCCCCAAAGCTTCCATGATCCTTCCTGTATTTCCCTCAATTAGCCAAAAAGGCCCTCCATGCATCGTTTTACATCCCTATATACTTTTTATGTGCATAACTTTAATAATCAAGGAAGGAGAAGTTAAACCGTTTGCAACTTCAAAACTGAATCAATATGTGGTTTAGCTTATCCTTGCCATGTGGAAACATTCGAAAGTACCTCAAATTTTAAGCTTGTCAACACATTAGGACTTGTCTTGCATCCTTTTTCAACAATTGATAGCTTGGAAAAAAAAACAATGAAGTAGGAAACCTTCATATTTCACTTTGTTTCAGTGATTAGTATAGTTTGCAAACTAGAGAACACACTGAAACTATCTTCTTTCATTCATTCTTTCTTTTGGCAAAAAAGATTTTGATCAACTCCAACTTCAACAAACCAACAAGTTCACAAACTTAAGAATCAACCAAACCTACATGCATTTCAATGATTTGGCCTTTCAGTGAAGTGAACCAAATTGTTTGGTGAAACTAGAGGTCTTTGAACCAACAACATAATTGAAAACTTTGTAACTTATTCAAGCCTGTCCTCTTTTTGGTGGCGCAAGAGGGACAAGGTAAACATGTTAATCTTAGTACATCTATCACTCTAGATCTTCCTTATTCTCCTAAAGCTTATCATAATCACCAACATATTTTGAGGCAAGATGATGTTATGTATTTTATTCATGACCTATCTCCTAGCATAACATTGAGTAAAGATGAAGCTTTAGATGATGAGAATAATTCTTCCCAACCTAACAAAGTGGATATGCATAGTGGTGATAGGAATGAGAATCTTCCTACAAAGGTTCTTCCTTCATCTATTCATCCCTTTGGCCCTTCAACATATCCTTGCACAACAAATTTCAAAGAAGTTCATAATGAAAATTCCCCCCTCCTTTATCATTTTTTTTACCCAAACCTTGTCATTGTATTCCTCAAGGGACAAGACCTATTCATGTTACAATCAAGAAAATCTAGCAAAACGAATCTTTTGGAGACTCAAATATAAAAAAAATATTACCTTTCCTTTTGAAAGATATATCAATAATTATAAGAACAAAGATGGTAGTGTGTATTGCCTTTTTCATCGTAGATATTCTCATTCCATTGTTGATTGTAAAGCTTTTAAAGCATTTGTTCAAGATTTGTATGATAGAGCTTGTAACCATATCACACCAAATCTCATGCTCTTTCTCAATTTAAATTTGAAAGTGGTGCATTAGCACTTTTGGATGGAAATAGCTATTCACTAGTTTAGCTATGGAAACAAGGAATAAGCCTATTTCCAATGCTCATTACACACTCCAATAACACTTGTATGCCTATAAAACAATTCTATAGAACTACTATCTCATGCCTCCAATTTATTAAAAAATGGGAGAGGAATACCACAAATAGTTTCCCAAAACAATATACCATTAAACCATAGTAAAATACAAAAAAAATCTCACATTCATAGTGAAGAGACTTATCTCAGAATAATAAATGTACTCCCAATGAACCACGAATAACAAAAATAACTCCCATACTAATAATACAAAAACATTTTTGACTTATGATTCCTCCATAATGATTCATATCCCAAAATGGACGCCCAAAAATATTATTCAATTCATATGGGACCCATCAATAACACCCAATGCTCTAATACTCAACTCTCACATCCAAGTAGAGATATTTGCTAAAAATAGATTTGTAACTGCCCAACTCCACTTTCTTCATAAATGCAATTTCAACTAATATAAAAATTTGAGAGAACATAAAAGCATAAAATTAATTTCCAAAAATCACTCCAAGCATTTGGGAACACATTCCAAGAGTGTAGGAGACACATGAATAATACATAGAATTGAAAGGTAAATGACATCTTAATCCACAACCACTTTGATGCCAACCCCACAACCATAAAAATTATATGGAGTTGACAAACAATCATAGCCATGTGTATAATGACTATGTTTAGGTAGGTGTACAAATAAGTGATAAATGTAAATAAAATGAATGTGACAAAGCATGTCCATATAGAAATAAGGTGGAATTTTAAGGTGTAAATATTTGCATATTGGTATAAGTAAAGGCTAAGGTCCTTATTCTAACTTCACACGAGATTCCATGCACTACGAATATGTACATGTATCAAGACGTTTCCTCAAAATAGGCACAAAGTGAATGTGATGAAGCAATGTGCATATAAAACTAGGGTGGAATTTTAAGTTGGTGTAAATATGCGTGTCTTGGTATAATTAAAGGCTAAGGTGGTCATTAGTTTAACTTCCCATGAGATTCCATACTTTGTCTATATATATATCAATACATTTCCTCAAAATAGGTACAAAATGAATGCGATGAAGCATGTGCATATAAAAGTAATGTGGAATTTTAAGTCTGTGTAAATATGTGTGTTTTGGTATAAGTAAAGGTTAAGGTGGTCATTAGTCTAACTTTCCATGAGATTCCACACTTTGTCAATATGTACATGTATCAAGACATTTCCTCAAAATAGGCACAAATGCATGTGATGAAGCATGTGCATATAAAAATAAGATGGAATTTTAAATAGTGTAAATATGTGTGTCTTGGTATAAGTAAAAGCTAAGGTGGTCCTTAGTTTGACTTCACATGAGATTCCACACTTTGTCAATATGTACATGTATCAAGACATTTATTTCCTCAAAACAAGCACAAAACAAGCACAAAACAAATCAAATGAATATGAGTAAGTATGTGCATATAAAAACAAGGTGGAATTTTGAATAGGTATCTTGGTAATAAGAAAGGCTAAGGTGGTCCTTAGCTTAGTCTAACTCCACATGAGATTCTATGCTTTGTCAATATGTATTGTCTCAAGACATTCCTCAAAATTGATACTAAACTAAATAGAAAATGACACATATAAATGCAAATTTCTCAACTAAATTAATTTTATGTATTTGCTCCAATATCAAGACAGAGACAAAACTAAATAGAAAATGGTATATACGTGCAATTTTCTCAGCTAAATTATTTTAATGTATTTGCTCCAAGATCATACTTAAGAAATAGGAAAATAAACATTCTCGTTCAATAACAACTGATACTTGAGAAGTTGGAAAACTAGGAAATCAGTCCGTGGGGAATAATTTGGGATCAAATCGCTTTCCCAAATGTCGCAACAGCAGGAAATAATATGGGAATAATTTGGACATCAGAAATTCTGAACAGGTTGGTTGTAGAGAAATTAGAGTAGAATAGAAGGGAAGACTTTTAACACCCAGGAGATCAAGAAAGTCTGTGAGCCAGTTCACCTCACTGTTTTAACAACTTAGTTTAATAATAGACTCCCTCATTCTGTCTACACAATCTTGTTGAATCAATAGGAGTGGTACAAGCATGACCTAAACTTGTTCATCTGCTGTTCCTCCAGTGCTATAAACACATTGAGGCCATCGTCCTTCCCATTGGGCAGCAAGAGCAGAAAGTCGATCCAGCTGTTAATGATGGGGCCAGAATAGAGGGGTTTCCCCCATGGGTACTCGACCTCTTCAAAGGCAAGCTTCTTCCAGGGCGAAACCACAATGCTTCTGTCCACACAGAAAACCCCCTTGTACACCTCCAGCCAATCAATGGCCGACCGGATGTATTCATCAGTCACGCGGGCAATGCCTTCCTGCACTTGCTGCACGCACCACGACAGCTCCGCCCCACGCAATTCCCCGGCTGTTGCCCTTGCGTAGCCCGGGAAAATAGCATTGCCTGCAAAACCCTTGGGCAACGCAGGGATCATCTTTGCCCTGACGTCCACGGCGAAGAGAAGGGTTGACATTTTGTCGGGGGGAGAGTCCAGGGCCACGGTGTGGGCTCGCCACAGGTGGGCCGTCAGGGCTTCAAAGCTGCTGCACGCCCGCTGGGCACTACCCTTCAGCCGGCTCAGCATTTGGGCCGAGATGGGGAAGAGGTTGAAGGACAGCTTGGAGGTGGGCAATGGAGTGGTAATGGTGGGAGGGATCTCGGAGGATTTTGTGAATTCCAGATGGGTGTGGGTGATTTTGAGAGGGCTTCGGGCCTTGAGACAGGTGCGGTCGGTTTCTGGTTGCACAGCGAGGCCTTGCCCTTTGGCGATGGCGGCCAGGTTTTTCATCAAGTCCAATGCTGCGATGCCGTCCAGGAGAACGTGGTTCGTTCCCAGCCCCAATGCGAATCCCCCACATTTGAATCGTGTTACCTGCACAATACACAGTTTGTCATTTGTCAATGCTTACATTTTCATTCAGGGTTTATCGTAGGTCATGGCTTGCCCTAATTTCAATTGGGGTATCTTCCTCCAAGTAACAGAAACATTCGATATTCTAAACATCAAACTGTAACTGTTGCATTTTTATGGATGCTGTAAAGTATAACCTGTAACTCTGTTTGGAGGCTATAATATCTACTCAGTCTGCATGAAAATTAGATGATCAATTATATTTGAGTCATAGTAATATCGGGATGGTTGAACTTCAGAGATGTAAACATAAGATGGGATGGGTTCGTATTAATGCTTGACATACATACAATAGATGCTTCCCATGAGAAATGAATTGGTATGAAATACTGACTATCAAACAATTTGATTTTAAAAAAAAAATGAAATTGAATCCTAATATCAGTATTGTAGCTTCACAGAAATAGAAATATCTGTTATATAATCGTTACCTTCTTAAAAGATCTGATACAATACATTTGGATGAGAATAAAAGTTTTCTACAACAGCTTCAATCGGTTGAACCTGCACTTTTGGTCCTCTATAGTTGCACAAAACCGTACCTAAAAATCCATCATTCAACACTACGTACTGTTGCTCTTAACTTTCAGATGAAAATGGATTTAATTGAAGGCAGCGACAATGCCTATTTTTGTGGTATATATGTGTCCTCTAGCAGGAACCCCTTAATATTAAGATAAGCAATAGCCCTTCCATGGGGTTGCTACTAGTAATTGGGGGCTACAAAACTGCAGAGGTTGAAGAGATCATTTAAAAGGCTCCTCTGCCCTTTGGTAACAAGTTATTAGTATCATTTTTATAAAATTTTAAAACAAATATGAACGAAAACGCATAGCAGTATCAAAGTGCAAACGCGAGAGAAAAAACAGTGGACGTAACCAATTCAAACGACTACCCACTTCAAGTAAATGCAATTACAAATCAAAATAATAAAAAAATGCAGACCTGCAGAAACAGGAGGGGCAAGTCCTGAAGGCTTGAAACCCCATACTCCTGCAATATGAATTGGGCAAAGGCCGGATTGGGATATGCAATATCAGGCAACTGATCTATTGTCAGATCACAAGAGGCAGAGGCAAAGAGCGCCCCTTCCCCATTACAGTCAATCTCCAGCCTTCCTTGTTCAGAATTGAGCTTCAGCCTCCCAGCCATATAATCATATGGAACCAGCAATTTGCTCAAAGCTCTTTCCACGGTTTGTGCGACATCTTCTTCTCCATTGCAACCAAAGAAATGGATAGTTTCCACCGTAAAAACCAGATTCTGATCAAAATTGGACAGAAAAAATGGCCGCCTTTGAGTTACCTCCGCCGGCCGAACAAGGAACGGCTTCCCCACTTTAACGTTGAGATCTATTTCCTCCATCGAAACGGTGCCTGATCACCAAGGCGCAGGCAGTATGTAATATAGTTAAGAGGGGGCTGGTGAAGTCCCACTGTCACCCCATAAATTTCATTGGATTTGGGTGGGCATTTAATTGTTGCCATTAATGCCTCTGTTCTTCAACTGGAGGAATTTGCTTTTTTTCCTTAAGAGCCGTTTAAATTGTTTTAATTTGAATTGATGAAACTGTGTTGATGTCACTGGCATAGCAGAGACATTGATTTGTTTGAAAATTATGGCCGCCTGTTTCTTTCCCACAACTAGTAAGCTTGCGGATAAAATATCCCGAATTGAGGATTGGTAAATATGCAGCATCCCTCATTCTGACCCTGGCAGCTATATACATGCTCTTTAATTTGTTTGATTTTAAAACAATACTATTTAAAAAAATAAAATTGATTGTAATATTTTATTATAAATAAAGTTTTAATTTATGAATTTCTTTTATTCTTATAGAGTTTCCGAGAAACCAAATCTGGGAATTGTTTCTAATATTAAAATCCGGATAATCAATACAAAGCTTTATTCAAAATTTAGAGAAGGATTTCTTTATGTTTTGGGAGGAAATTATCTATATCATGTTGATCACAATCGATGACCACATAAATGTTGATCACAATCAATGACCACATAAATATCGGTGTGTCTAAAGTTCGCAATCAAAACTCTATCAATCCACTATCAACATTTATATTCCCTACCTTTTATTATTATTCACTAGGAGCCTTGGTGTTTTTCTTTTGCATGGTTGAACTCCTATTCATACTATGCATCTTTGCAATCTTCTCTAGAAAGATATACATCCAACTTTCTCTTAAGGCACAATACTCCATGGCTTTAAAGGATTTCTTATATGGGAGTGGATTGACGAGTAAGGTTGGGGCTAGATGTTAAAATAATCACCTATGTGAGGAACAAATTGTTTATTGTGTTTTTTATTTATTTTAAAATAAAGAACATTGGGCTTCTATCTCATTATAAGCAAATTTTTTATATAGCATGTTTCGATATGTAGTTTCAAGTTACCTTCTAACCATCCTCTTTGTGGAACCAAAGTAAAGGCTAAAATGGACAATGTAAAATTGTAAAAAGAAGACACCGGTATATCAAATGATGTATAGAATGTGGTTATTGACATGAATTTCATAGTCAAATAATTTTAAGATAAAATTTTTCATAAATTAATTTTTTTTTGATAATTTCTATTTTTCTTAAAATCTCAAGTGAAATGCATTTAAAACCATTGTGAAAATTTCATATGACAAACATGGGTAGTCACTAAATTATAGCCTTGATTGTAACTAAATTGTCCTAGTAATCAACTTGATTTGTTTGGCATACAAACTAACATTAATTTTAAAAATATTCTTCAAATTTACTTTATTGTAATATCTTTGTCAAAGTTGATTGACTCTATAGTTTGTTTTGCTACTATTGACATGCCCACATCATATAGCCTATAGTTTGCAAATTTTAAATTTCAAGTATTTTACTCTTAGATTTCTTTTAAAATTTAATGATACACAAATGAGAACATAAAAACTTGAAGCGCAGAGGTATGTGCTACTCGAAAGTCAGTTAATGTGGAGAAACATTGTTGGTGTTCTCCTAAAACGTTTGGATGATGAGTACTTTGTAAAAGTTATTAAGGGATGCCACCAAGGATTGTGTGGTGGGCATTACATGTAAAAAACCACTTGAGATTATGAGTGTGGTTTATTGGTGGCTAATATTATTTAAAGATATGGCCAAGTTTGTAACAAGATGTGACACTTGCTAAAGGTTTTCTGGTAAGTTGAAATTGCACCTGAGGATCAACATAAGATAGCTTTTACTTGTCCTTGGGGTACAATTACTAGAATGTAATGCCCTTTGGTCTCAAGAATAGAGGGGCAACGAATCAAAGAGCTATGACAACCATCTACCATGACATGATGCATACACTTATGGAAGACCATGTTGATGATTAGCTAGGAAAATCGCTCACACAAGAAAACCATCTTGATGTTTTAGCTATGATCTTTACAAGATTGGGAAAATCTAATGTCCAATTGAGCCCAAAAAAGTGTCTTTGGATTGGCTTTAGGAAAACTCCTTGGATACATTTCTTCTCACATAGGCATCGAAATAGATTCGACAATAGTAAATCCCATCACAGACATGCCTCCTCCTATTAATCTGGCTTAGCTACACAATCTTCAAGGCCAATTATAGTCTATTCATAGATTCATTGCTTAGCTAGATGATAAATGTCATCTACTCCAGCATTTGCTTCATAAGAGTGTCCCCTTCAAATAGGATGCTAAGTGTCAAGAAGCCTTTCAATAGTTAAAGGATTGTCCCCTATAGCCACTAGTACTAATGCCACCTATTGAGGGAAAACCTTTGATCTTGTACATCTCAGCTACATCATCAATATTAGGAGCTCTTTTAGCACATCATGATAATTTAGGGAAAGAGAATTATTTATTGTGCATCAACCACACTTTAGTGGGATATGAACTTAATTATACACTCATTGAGCATGTGTGTCATGTTGTCAATTTTGCTTCCCAAAAGCTTCGACATTATATGCTTAATCACCAAACTAAGCTCATAGAAATGATTGCTCCCCTAAAGTATCTTCTCAACAAAGCAACACTCATACATAGATTGGTTAAGTGGATTATGATTCTCAGTGAGTTTGGCATTGAGTATATACAAAGAATGGGAATAAAAGGACAAGTCATAGCAGATGAACCAAAGAATGCACCAACAACAGTAGATAATCCTTTGATGTCATATTTTCCCAATGATTTAGTTTTCACGATAGTATTTTCAACTCAATGGAAACTATATTCTGATGGATCATTCACACAACATGGTTCTAGAGAAGGAATTCTTTTCATAACACCACAAGGGGATTGTATTCCTAAGTCTTACATAATAAATTTTCCCTGCACTAATAACATTGTTGAATATGAATCTCTCATCACAGGACTTAGAATAATTTATAAAATATAAAATCAAGTATCTCCATGTCTATCATGACTCTTAGCTAGTCATATGACAAGTCAATGATGACTACTTGACAAAAGATGAAAATCTTATGCCTTACAAAAGAATGGTCGATAGCTTCAAGCAATACTTTACATCCATTGTGTTTGAATGGACTCCTATAGTCAACAATAAAGTATAAAATATCATGGCTACCATGGGGTCTCTACTTGATATGTCTCATAATATACAACAATGTGAGTTCTTGGTGGAACACTTTCTAATACCTGCATTCAATATTCCTAAATCTAAACTTATGTGCAAAATTGTTGGTCCTAATTCACCATGGTATTAAAGATATCTAAGTTGGAGTTATTTGTTCAACACCACAAGCCCATGAATCACATGCAAGCAAAACAACCATCGCATCTAAAGAGAAGAAGTCGCGATTAATGCTATAAAACCTTGCGAGAGATTGATCCAAAGAGGAATCTTATATGTATATTAACCTATAAATGAATCAGATAGATTACACTGAATAAGGACTTTCTTTTATAGAAAGCAAGAGAAACCTAATCTAAAATTAGGAAACTAAAATCAACTCAAAAGAACTAAAAATTAGTTAAACAAAGTGAAACTATTATTAGCCTAATCTAATAAAAGATAAAAATCATCTAGGTTTAGCTTAAGTTAATAAAGTAATAAGGACCTAATTATAGAATTAATTAGATAATATCATAATTATTCCAACACCCCCTCTCAAGATTAACTTAGGGAGAAGCTAAAAATCTAATGATGAATGCAAAATGAAAGTATGGATGGGTCCCAATAACAAAGGCCTAATTAGGTACCCATTTACAAACCCATGCAAATCTCTTGCAAACAAAGAAAATGAGAAAAAACTAGTGGGATAAAACCCATCTCTAAAAGAGATAAAAGAAATGAAAAAAGGTACACGTGACTAAGCATGAAGGACCCAATATGTCCCCCCCCAAGTATTGAATCAGTCACATAAGTACAATCAATATCCCCCATAGGAGAGAAAGGAAGAGATGATGAATCTCCTATGCAAGAGAAAATCTACAATGTCAAAGATAAAGGCTCGAGGACGAATGCTGATGAATATACAAGAGTGAGAAACCACTTTCCTCCCCATGGAAAGAAACAAATCCAATGGCCAAGGCAGAAAAAACTCCATAAAAGGAGATGGAAGGAATAGTCTCATGATGTGTGCCATGGAAGACTACTCAACTGTCCACATGTCTAAATCATGATATGCCAAATTGATTGAAGAAAGTCCAAACAACTGTGTGTTGGCCATTTGGTGGAATTGATTATGTGTTGCATTGATCTTTTGTCATTGATGCCAACACTAGCTGTTTGAATGCTTTACCAACACCCTTCTAGTCCTAGTAGGTTGAGTGGTTTCTAGTTGATTGGTTGATTTGGATTCGGCATGATTCGGTAGGCTCCAATATAGTTTGGTGATGGAATTGGATTGTTCATGATACTCATGCTCATATTCAGTAAGTTGGTTTTGGTTTGGTGATCGGATGCTATCCTGTTTGCTTAGAAGCTTGGTTTCTGGTTTCAGCGAGGGTTTCATTGATAGAGCTTTTGATGAAGATCTTTGATGAATTGCATAAGTGGTGTTGGTGCAGCTTCTAGTGGAGTTTCAAGATGCTGATGGTGATCATGTTCGAGACTTGGCGGATGGAGATCATTGTTGTAGCGTGTGGACCTATATTGGGTCCCGGTTGATCTAGGTTATGGACTAGATTTAATGAAGCATGTGGATTGGACCTCTCGATACGTTTCTGGGATGTCTTATGTGTTGGACATTATATGTTTGGTCTAAGGCCGACATGGTTTGTAATTGTGTAATTAGTTTATTATCTGGTGGCCGACCTAATTGTTCATGGTTGAGGGTTTGTATATATAAATGTAAGATCTCATTGTAGATCATCATGGTTATGTTAGAGGTCATGGTCAAGGGATGTAATGTGCGAATAATGTAATATCATTCAGGCAGAGGATTTGGTCGATCATTGGAGATCGAATTGGGTTTATGTAAGAGGATTTAGTCCTCTGGTATTGAGCTTAACTGAAACTATACTCAGGCATAAAAGATGCTATCTTTTGCAGTTCACCACTTCTTTGGATTGCAGTCTGGATTTCTATGTAGTCAGTGAGACTCCTTTTGTGATTAGCAGTGCGCTCTAGGTTGTTGGCCTTCCTACAAGGGCAGGCCCCTCAATTGTAATTCACATACTTACTGCAAAAGTATTATTCGACTGTGGGTAGGATTACCACCGTGTTTTTTCCCTTAATTGGGTTTTCCACATACAAATCTTGGTGTCATGTGGATGGTATTTATTCTATGATTATTGTTTATGCTTAATTGGTTTAACTGCTATTCCGGTATTAATGTTTTGGGTTCCGGTATTAAAATTTTAATTGCTAATGGTTCTAGTAATCTGTGACAACTGATTCACCCCCCCTCTCAGTTGTCTTCCAATTATTTGAACTATCTAACAATTGGTATCAGAGCTTTGGTCCTCTCTACAAAAAGCTTAACCGCTTGAGGAAGATCCTATGGCGACGAACAATTCAAGTTCATCCAGTTCATCTGGAGCTATCTTTTGGAGAGATATTCCGAGGCTTGATGGAACAAATTACACAGTATGGAAGATTCAGATGGAGACTCATTTGAGATGTCTTGGCAAGGAGATTTGGGAGATCACACAGAATGGTGTCACACCTTATAATTTGAGATCTGACAATCCTCCTCCAACAAACCTGGATTAGGAGCTTGAGAGTGATTATAGAGCAAACGAAACCCTCTTGAGTTCACTTTCTGATCAGCAAATAATGGGATTAACCGACAAATCATCTGGAAAGGCTATATGGGATAAGTTGGAGACTCTTAATGAAGGTGACCCTACAGTGAAGATTGCTAAACTTGATGGTTACCGGGTGAGATATGAAAACCTAAAGGTGGAAGAGATGAAAGGATTACTGCATTCATGGAAAGGGTAAATGAGATTGTTATGGGAATACAATGTTATGGTGGAACTCTAAATGAAGATGAAATTGTTTCTAAAGTTCTGAGAGGCCTACCACCGTCTTACAAATTTGAAGGCTACTGTTATTAATGAGTTGAGAATAATGACTAATACATTTGTGAACAGAGATACCTTGGTTGGGAAACTATTTGCTTTTGAGCTTGAAGAATTTTGACCTTCTGGAGCTGTGAAGACTGAACCTTCTTTTCATGCATCTACATCTGCAACTGGTAAGAAAGATTGGAAAGCTTTATATGCAAAGGAATTATAAGATATGAAGAGAGAAGATGATGAGTTTGAGCAACTTGATGCAATATTTTCTATAAGAGTACCTAAAGGACCGATACAAAGTAAGTATGAAGGAAAAACACCTTTTAAATGTTTTGCATGTAATAAGATTGGTCATTTTGCATCTAGATGTCTTGAAAGGAATTCAAGATTTGAAGAAAGAGTTAGAAGATCATTTAAGCCTAACCCTGGATATCAGAACAAGTATAAGTACAAGAAAAACAGAGACAAATCATGCTACATAGCGGATGCGGAAGACATTACTGATTTCCTGATGATGAACTGATAGAAGAATCTGCTAGTGGTTCTGGCAATGGAAAGGAATGGGTGTTCCTAGTTATCAAGGAAGATGATCTGGCACTGGAAGAGAATGTACCTGAAGAGAAGGCACTTGCTGCTAAAATTGAAGACAAGGATGAATGGGTAATTGACAACGGTTGTTCACATCATATGACTGGAGATAAAGGGAAGTTTCTATCTTTGCAAGAATTTGATGGTGGTCTAGTTAGATTTGGAGATGACAAGGCATGTATGATCAAAGGAAAATGAACTATATCATTGGATGGTAAGAACAATACTAGCAATGTTTATTATGATAAAGGTTTGAGGCATAATCTTTTGAGTGTAGGACAATTGGTGGATAAAGGGATTTCAATTACAGTTCAAGGATGGAAAATGCAAAATCATTAACAGATCTGGTTTGGAGATTGCAACCGGTACATAGACAAAAGGTAACATATTTTATTTGAACTTCGGTGAGAAGACATATTTGATTACATAGATTGATGAGAGTTGGCTATGGCATAAAAGGCTGCGTCATGTGAATTTTGATTGCATTGTGAAGATCAGTTCAACTAAGGCAGTTAGGGATATACCTAAGATTATGAAGCCCTATAATCTGGTATGTAAAGAATGTCAAATGGGTAAATAGGTCAGAACCTCTTTTAGGAGTATACAAGATAAATCAAATGATGTTCTTGATCTTATTCATACTGATTTGTGTGGCCCTGCTAGAGTTAAAAGTTTTCAAGGTGATAGATATTTCTTGCTAATAATTGATGATTATTCTAGAATGATGTGGGTTACTTTTCTAAAAGAAAAATTTGAAGCATTTGAAAAGTTTAAAATCTTTAAGGCTAACGTGGAAACTGAGATAGGATTGAAGATCAAATGTTTGAGGTCAAATCATGGTGGAGAATTCACATCCGGTGAGTTTAATAACTTTTGTGAGAAGCATGGTATAAGAAGACAATTTTCTTCTCCCCAGACACCTCAGTAGAATGGAGTTGTGGAAAGGAAGAACAAAACTATCTTGGTTGTTGCTAGAACAATAATGATGGAAGCTAGTCTACCTCATATCTACTAGAGAGAAGCAATGAGCACAACAATTTATACATTCAACAGAGTTCATATCAAAGGAGAAACTGGTAAGACACCTTATGAATTTTGGTTTGGCAATACACCTATAGTTAAGTTTTTCAAAAATTTTGGTAGTAAATGTTATATCAGGAGAGATGATATCATTGGGAAGTTTGATCCTAGATGTGATGAAGGCATATTTCTTGGTTATTCTAATGAAAGCAAGGCATATAGATGTTATAACAAGAGATTGCAGAGAATTGTGATGAGTGCTAATGTCAAAGTGGATGAGCTGAACAAAAGTCAAATTAGAGTTTATGAGAAGGAACCGACAGTGGAAATGATTATATCTGAACCGATAGCACCTTTACTAGAACAAAGTGTTGAACCAGTTACTCCGGCAGTGTTAGAGAAATCTACAATGATTGAAGAACAAGGAAGAGGAACAGAGAGTCAAAGGACTCCTAGGTATGTGAGATTGAATCATTCAGAAGATCAGATCATTGGGGATAAGAACAATGGAGTGATGACAAGAAGGAGACTGGCAACTAATGAGGTATGTTTAATTTCACAAGTTGAACCGGTATTAGTAATTGAGGCATGTAAAGATGAATGTTGGTTGAAAGCTATGGAAGAAGAATTAGATCAGATTGAGAAAAATAACACATGGACTTTGGTTCCCCGACCTAAAAATAAGAATGTTATTGGAACTAAATGGGTTCTTAGGAACAAATTGAATGAGGATGGTCAAGTTATAAGAAATAAGACTAGATTGGTTTGTAAAGGATATTCTCAGAATGAAGGAATTGATTATGGAGAAAATTTTGCACTTGTAGCTAGGATTGAAGCTGTAAGATTATTTCTTGCCTATGCTGCTTATAAAAACTACAAGGTTTATCAGATGGATGTTAAATGTGCATTTTTGAATGGGGATCTTGATGAGGAAGTTTAGATTGAGAAACTTGACAGTTTTTCACTATTAGATGATACAAACATGGTTTGCAGGTTAAGGAAAGCTTTACATGGATTGAAACAAGCACCTAGAGCTTGGTATGCAAAGTTGGATAAATATCTTTTGAAGCTTGGTTTTACTAAGGGTAGTGCTGACATTAATTTATATTATAAAATCACTAATGATGATATACCGATTCTTGAAGTATTTGTTGATGACATTATTTTTTGAGGTGAAGATAAGTTATGCATTGAATTTTCTAAGAATATGGAGAAAGAATTTGAGATGTCTATGATTGGAGAGATGAAATTTTTCTTAGGTTTATAGATTACTCAAACTGACAAAGGTATTTTCATCTGTCAAACTAAGTATGCTAAGGAATTGTTGAAGAAATTTGGTATGGGAGATTCTAAATCGGTAAGTATTCCTATGGTTACAAGTGAGAAATTGACAAGAAAAGATGTTTCTGCATCGGTAAATCCTACAAGATACAAATCTATGATTGGAGGTTTTCTTTATTTGACTCAGACTAGGCCTGACATTATGAATGTTGTTTGTATTGTTTCAAGATTTTAGAGTGATCCTAGAGAAAATCATGATATTGCGGTGAAAAGGATTTTTAGATACTTGCAAGGTACATCAGAATATGGTTTGTGGTACCCTAAGAATGATAACTTTACTTTATGTGTATATACAAATACTGATTGGGCTGGAAATGTTGATGACCGAAAAAGTACTTCTGGTGGAGCTTTCTTTCTTGGAAAGAAGTTGGTTTCATGGATCAACAAGAAACAGTCATGTACTTCTTTATCTACTGTTGAAGTTGAGTATGTTGTTGCTGCTACTAACTGCACACAAGTTTTATAGATGAAGAAAATGTTGAAGGATATAAAGGTGGATTGTGATGCACCGTTAGTTATTCACTATGATAACTCTACTACTATTGATATATCAAGGAATCCGGTATTTCATTCTAAGACAAAGCACATATCTATCAAGTACAACTTTTTGAAGGAAGAGGTGGAACCAAATGAAGTTAGACTGGTTTATGTGAGCACTAAAGAGAAGATTGCAGATATTTTCACTAAACCTTTGCCCAAGGAATCATTTGAGTACCTGAGAGACAAATTGGGAGTTTTTGCCCCTCCGATAGAGACTTGATTGATGTGGTTTGGCATCAGTCTGGTATGCATTATCAGAGATACTATTCATTCTGACACTGATGTGGGATGCTACTACTCAAGGGGAGTAGTCAGCTTTGTGATTCAGTGGTTTATATTTTTGCTTTGATATTTTTGTTAGATTTATGGCATTGATGTAAAAGGGGGAGTGATATTGATGTGAAAAAGAAAAATTAAGGAGTTGTATACATCAGGGGGAGTTTGGTCTTTGTTTCAAAATTTCATTGCTATATCTTTGAGCAGGAGATTGTTGGTTGTCTTCCATTGGGGGAGACTTGTTTGGCATTTCTTGGTACTTAAATGTTTTTCACATCCAGTGTTGCCATCAATGCTAAAAGGGTTGATTGTTGGCCATTTGGTGGAATTGATTATGTGTTGCATTGATATTTTGTCATTGATGCCAACACTAGTTGTTTGGATGCTTTACTGACACCCTTCTGTTCCTAGTAGGTTGAGTGGTTTTTGGTTGATTGGTTGATTTGGATCCGACATGATCTGGTAGGCATTGGTATAGTTTGGTGATGGAATTGGCCCGTTCATGATACTCATGCTCATATTCAGTAAGTTGGTTTTGGTTTGGTGATCGGATGCTATCCTGTTTGCTTAGAAGCTTGGTTTTTGGTTCTGGCAAGGGTTTCATCGGCAGAGATTTTGATGAAGATCTTTGATGAATTGCATAAGTGGTGTTGGTACAACTTCTAGTGGAGTTTTAGGATGTTGATGGTGATCATGTTCGAGACTTGGCGAATGGAGATCATTGTCATAGCGTGTGGAACTATATTGGGTCCCGATTGATCTAGGTTATGGACCGACTTTAATGAAGCGTGTGGATTGGACCTCTCGATACGTTTCTAGGATGTCTTATGTGTTGGAAATTATTTATTTTGTCTAAGTCCGACATGGTTTGTAATTATGTAATTAGTTTAATATCTTGTGGCCGACCTAATTGTTCATGGTCAAGGGTTTGTATATATAGATGTAAGATCTCATTGTAGATCATCATGGTTATGTTAGAGTTCATGGTCAAGGGATGTAACGTGCGAATAATTTAATATCATTCAGGCAGAGGATTTGGTCGATCATTGGAGATTGAATTGGGTTTATGTAAGAGGATTTAGTCCTCTGGTATTGAGCTTAACCGAAACTGTACTTAGGCATAAGAGATGCTATCTTTTATAGTTCACCACTTCTCTGGATTGTAGTTTGGATTTTTATGTAGTTAGTGAGACTCCTTTTGTGATGAGCAGTGCACTCTCTGCTATTGGTCTTCCTGCAAGTGCAAGCCCCTCAATTGTAATTCACATACTTACTACAGAAGTATTATCTGACTGTAGGTAGGCTTCCCACCATGGTTTTTTCCTTTACCGGGTTTTCCGCATACAAATCTTGGTGTCATGTGGATGGTATTTATTCTGTGATTATTATTTATGCTTAATTGGTTTAACTACTATTTTGGTATTAATGTTTTGGGTTCCGATATTAAAATTTTAATTGCTAATGGTTCTGGTAATATGTGACAAATGATTCACCGTCCCCTCCCTCTCATTTGTCTTCCAGTTATTTGAACTATCTAACACTGTGAAGATACTTGATTAACAACCTCAAAAGGCATTGAAGAAGAGATGATAGGAATACTCAAGTTATCATAAAACAAGAATGAAATATCCTTAATCATGTCCCTAATATCCGGTGTGATGTATCAAACAACCTTTCAATATTTGGTAAGTACTCATCCTACACTGCTGAAACTAGAATGGAACAATAAATCCACTAAACTAAAATGATATTTGAAGAAGAAAAAGGTGGAGGAGGATGCACAATAGATGTATTGAGAACCACAATAGATGATGGAAGCACACATATGTTTAAGTGACGAAACCTCTTCTCATATTTTTGATCCACTCTAAGATGTATGAGAGTGAGTACCAAGCATTGGAACTACATGCTCGGTGGGAGAAAAATTAGAGAACTCATATAAGTGAGATGCATGATCAACACTACCAATTGTAATAATCTCTCTACTATGCAGGTCTCTGATAAGCATTGAATTAGGTGTGAACTCTACTATCTTATCCTACACATTGTGAGTAATCTAATATATAGAAGGGAGATCGGATTATAAAAAAGGGACACAAAGTACATCATTAAATGTTCTATCATAAGCCTTAATAGAACCCCTCCCAGTAACACTCATATAAATGTTATTACCCATCAATATGTTTGGTAAAGTACAAGGTTCATATGAAGAGAAAATGCCTATAGATGAATCCATATGATGATATCCTCCTAAATTAATAAGCCAATGACTGGATCAAATATTTTTTGATGCAAAGAGAGCATGACACTTCATCTTGTCTTTGTGACTTGCTATGGAAATATACCCAGAATGTGTAGGTCATGAAGTGGTAGAAGAGGATGAACTAGATAAAGGTGGCTCGATATTATGCTTCTAGAGAATCTTCTCTAGCTCATCAATCTTCTTTGCATAAGATTGATACTCATCATGTCTTAGTGCAATATGCACACTTCAACTTATTCATCTTCAATGATGACCTCTTGGAAGAGGAAGTAGAATCCGAAGAATCTTATGATTTTGTGTCCTTAGGTTGCTTTAGTGACTTGTAATCCTTGTGTTTTTGTTTTTTGCCTTTGCCATGTGAAATCTTCTTCTCTATGGTGCCCTAAGATGCAAGAAGGGCCTATGATTTGGAAGACTGCAATCTACCCAATTGAACCTGTAGACACCTAAAATTAATATTTAATTAATTTAAGCCTATCAACACAATTAATTAACTTAATTGTGTTATCCTTATTCCTCTCATAATCAATTAAATCTAATTTAATTAATCCCGTCACTATAGTCCAATAATTAATTTATCAAATAAATTAATTTCCCCTATACTTCTAAAGTCCCCTCCAATACTTATTTCCTCTTAATTAACCTAGTCATGTGATTCCTACAAATCACTTTTCCTAATCCCACTCAACCTAATTAATCCTCCTTGAATCTCTCATAATCATGATTATCATTATTCTCCAATTTTTGATTCCCACTCATGTCACATCAAACTTTGAATCTCTCAAAGAAATTCAAATTTCTTTGAATCCCTCAATGCATCTTTATTTTGGAATTTTTTCCTCAAGTTTGAAATTCAAATTTCTCCCCCTTTTTTCCAAAAGAATTTAATATTCCTGTTTTTTTTTCCAAGGCACCCTTGATCCATGCCTTCTATCTAAAATCAATCTCAACCCTTCATAATCAAATCAATCTTGGCCCTTCATTTGCCTTCTCCAATCTATAAATTGGAGCTTATTATCCTCACAAAAAGAACCACTTCTCATGCATTGTTATGATGCCATTTTCTCCTCTTCTCTCTCTAATATTCTAATCCAAATCCTCCTATCCATCACTCCAATCCAATCCAATAATCTATTAGTCTTGTTGAGCAAAGGAGAGCATTCCACATCACAAGCAATCAAAGGAGCACATCAAGTGGAGCATCATCAAGGGGTGCCTTCACTTCATCAAGCTCAATCCGAGGGAGAGGTAAAGATAGCAAGGTATAAGCATTATTTTCATATTTTTATGTGGTTTTATGAATGCTTCATGTTCTTATGCTTTTAGTGTTGATTTGTATGCTAACCACCACTAATCCATCTTGTTGGCTTTTCCCCTCTTCAGAATCAACTTTGCTTCCTCCCAAGTGAGGGATGAAGCAAAATTATCAAGTGAAGGCATGGTGTAATTGACACCAAATGCATCTTTGGTGGCAAGGATGGAGAAAATAAATTAAGACTCCTCTTTCTAAATACTACACAATTACAACTGTAGTTTGAGAGACTTGAGTTTGGTAAAGAAGTCCTGGATGCTATCAAAATATTTAGGATTCAAGATAATAAGATCATTCTCCAACTAAAATCCTCTTAATGAATCCTACTTCCTGAATAAGGACTCCAATGAAGTCTAGATTTGATTGGGAGTGGTGCAAGACTCAACATGAAAGACAATATCTGGAGTCATAGACATGCATAATGTCCCAAAATCCTCACCACTCCTATTGAACCACTTTCACTTCTCAATAGTTCTTGCATACTTAAGTTTTATACCAATGGTAACTCTGTATGACTCATATTTTTTTAGATTAATCTCCATTTTTTTTTTCCAACTATAGTAGTTGAATGGAGTGAGGGGAGTAATATGATTTGGATCCATAACAAAATAATGAAAAAAGTACAAAAACAGACTGATACAGTAATATAGAGTCTCTCAATGCCAAAAAAATTTAGTTGGATCTCAAAAAATAATTGATTGTACATTTTCCAAGAAGGGAACCTAAAAGAAAAAAATTGAGATCTAATAGAAATAGCAAAAACGTAGTGAATAATTTGGAAAAATGGGCTTGAAATTTGTGTAGAGGATTGAACCAATTTTCTGATGCCAAGAATTGTACAAAACATAGTTTGGATATGAAAGTTATGGTCCTCCAAGCATAAACAAAAAGATCTGACTTCAGAGGCCTGCAGAATTTACCAAGAGAAAAATCTACCAAAAAATTCTTTCACCACTAGATTGGGCTTGGAACCACCTTTCCAACAATATCTTTTTGTGAAAAATAGAGTTCATACACCTGAGTTATATCCGAATTAACAAAACTTGTCCAAAATGGTTTGAAATACAAACATTGGGCTAAAAACTTCAGCCTCTAGTAAGCATAGGAATATTTATGGAATATACTAGAGCACCTGGAATAGTCTCTCAAAAAAGAATATGTTCTCCCTTTGAAGATGCCACCAAAATATGCTCTAAAAAGAAATATTCTCCTAATAAAAAATACATGGCAAATAGGCATAGAATATGCCAAGGGAATATTCCCTTGGCCTTGTCACCACTATACGAACTTGTGTGGTTAGAGTCAAAGGCCTATGTAGGGTACCATGTACGAACGCTAAAAAAGGTGCCTAAATTTATTTTTGAACCTTTTTTTTTGGAAAGAACCTGCAATTATGACGTTGTGCACAAACCAATGGTGGTATGGTTGTACGGTCATAAAGATTACATACGGTTGCATGGAAATCAATGCCATTAAAATTTTAAATCCCTAATTTTAACTTTTTGGATTTTGACAAATTGATAGTCAATTGTAGGATTTTTTGCTATTGTGAGTGTGATGATGAGGTTCGTTTCACTCCATTGTGCCCATATTTTTTGTTGGCCTCTCGATCTTGCCTCATTTTTTTATGCCCTTATTAAAATTCATTCTAAACTCTAACTACTTGGATTTTGATGAAATAACAACCAATCCATAGGTTTTGATGCTACAAAAAAGGGTTGTGACAAAAACCATTCAATTTTTCTTGTTCTTGCCATGATTAAACGATCAAGGTGAAATGAAAATATGAGGTTTAGATTTATTTATCTATTGAGATCTCAACAAGATAATTCCTATTGATTGTCCATACTAGTTGTTCTCTAGGTGGTTTATATCACGAATATGATATAAGATCGTTCAAAAGCCCTATAGTGATTTATTTTGCATAAGAATGAGCTAATGACAACAACCTCCATTTGAGCCCAAAGTGCATAGAAAATTTGCTTGAGGCTGGATCCGTCTAAATTGGAACATCTTTAATAGCTTGGAGGAGAGGTATTTTGACACATAAATTCTTGAACTATCCTAAGAGATCAAATTCAAACTAAATTGGATATCTCTGCATAGCTAATCTCTTAGGAAACCATGCGTCCTTATCAAGGGAATCCTCACATGTTTGTGGTTGCTCCAATGATTCTTGGTTAGTGAGATCTATCACCGGCTCATCATCACAAATATTTATAATTTTTGGTGGAGTAAGACTAGGAAGAGTCTTTTCTAAATGTAAATGTATGTTACTTACCTCAACCATATAGGTTGGGTATTGAGTTGTCCCATTTACATAAGCTCATTGGGTAGGCTTATTATTAGGATTGGGTGTCGGTTGAGCAGGTCGAAGTGCTTGTGGTGGAGCAGATGCAGATATGTTTTGATTGGGCATAATAGCTAGTTGGTGTGGGTGTATACGGGGATTAAAGCAAGCTGTTGGGATAGATTGTTGTTGTTACAAGTAGGTAACACCAAACTATTTCCACTGTGGAGTTCCCAACCATGGATTTTGAGGACCCTGCCACTGGTTATAAGGGAGATTTTGATTTTGGGGTGGCCAAGACCCCTATTGAGGTATCCAATTTGATGTATTGCCTTGCATTGGGGGCTTTGCATGATGTTCCAAGGCTGAAAATTCTAATTTGCATCGTTTTACTGAGTTGTAGGAAATGAAGGATTAAAAGATAATGGGTTTGGTGGCATACCTTGCCTCTGCTTCCATGGCTTACGTTGTGCTATGTAAAATATTTGTCTATCTTCATCTCCTACTGCATGAAATTTTGGGCGGACAGGTTTTTCTTTAGAAATGACAACAAACTTTTTTACATCTACAGTTGGATCACTTTTATCTACAATGAGGGAAGTATTATGCAAGAGCAACATCTACTTCCTCTTTTTTTCCTTTTAAGGTGAAGAGTATCCAATTGATTTGTTAGGTTATCGATGAAATCTTTCTTCATATTTGAGAGTAAGTTGCTTAGCTCCACTCTTGAGACACCGAAAGATGTCTTTGAGGTAGAGAGCATCCTATATCCCCTATCTTTCCAAAGGGTAGACCTAAAACTCAAGAACCCTTAACCTTAGCATCATCCCCAACAACAATGCTAAAAATGACTCGTCTCTACTATGTCCAATTAGTTGGTGTTGTAGACGTCTAAAATTAATTAAATTGATATTTAGTTAATTTAAGCCTTTCTACATAATTAAATTATTTAATTATGTTTATTCCATTCCTCTTAAAATTAATTAATTTTATCACTATAGTCCAATAATTAATTTATCAAGAAATTAATTATTACCTCATTCTTCTAAAATTTATCTCAATTATTATTTCTTCTAAACTCCTCTCAGTTAATTAATTTTAATTAATTAATCTAACTATGTGATTCTTACAAATCACTTTCTCTAATCCTCATCTAGCCTAATTAATTCTTCCTTAATCATGCTTATCCCCATGCCCCCTCTTCCCAAAGAATTTTTAATTCCTTGTCTCCTTTATTCTTCCCACACAATCTCTTATTTAGGAATTTTTAATTCCTTTTTATTCTTCCAAGTGTACTTGGGATCTCTTCCCCATGTACCTTGAGGGGTGTAGAGACAAGAAGTTCTTTTATGAAAAATCTCTTGGATCCCACATCTTGTCCACTCAATCCTCTCCCACTTTCTTTCAATCTCAACCCTCCATTCCAAATCAATATTAGCCCTCCATTTTGGCCTCCTCCAATCTATAAATTGGAGTCTCCTCCCTCCATATCCATTGTAGACACCTAAAAATGTTCTATCTTAATTAAATAAATATTTTATTTATTTAATTATATTATCCTATATTAATTAAATAGTTATTTATTTATTTAATTAATTCATTAATCCTCTTCTACCCTGTCCTTATTTAAATAAATATTTTTATTTTTTTAAATGATCTTTTCCCTAAATTAAATAAATATTTTATTTATTTAATCGGTCCCACTTCCTCTATTAATTAAATGAATTTTTATTTATTTATTTAATTCATTATTTTTTTCTCTTCATGACACATGTCATTTATCTCTTAATTTTCCTCTACCTACCCCCTTCATATTTTATTATTTCTTTTACCTATCCTTTTATCCTAGCCGACCATTTTTCTTTTCACATCTTAATCGTATCCCTCCATTTTCTAAAGTGTCTTCTATATAAGAGGATACCTTCATCCTTTCAATCCTAATCAGCTAGCTAATACGTCTATCAAGCCTTCTTCAAATCAAGCGACTTCACAACCACAATTTGTTCTTTGTTGAGCTCTTGTGCACATAAAAAATCTAAGCGCAAATATATCAAGTAATATCGATGGAGATAGGAGACAATGGAGATCAAACCCTACGTGGCATGTGATGTAGAGGGTTTGGGATGTTATATCACTTTCTTGGTTTTTACTCAAAAGGGGTCTCCACTTGGTATCACCCAATGGACCAATGTCTTTAACCTTCTCAAGGTTTCTAGAGCTTTCCCTATATCCTTCCCAAGGATCTCTTCACTTAAGACAACTCACAACTGACAAGGAGTCTCCTACTCCTAAGCTTCCAACCCTTCAACCAAGGACACCTAACAACCCCAAACCCCAAGTAATAGGATCTTTACTCAAAAGGTGGAATCTAACCTATGTGATTGTTTACAAATGTGTAATATGGAATTTGCACTAATCTTGACCCCTTAGATGGGTGTTTACTAGTCCTTTGTATCTTTTCCCCTTTTGGACCTAGGAAATAGGGCTACAAGCAACTAGCCCTCCATTTGGACTTTTCTTGATTTGTCTCACAACCTACCTGAAAAACCCCTGAATAAATTTGATATTCGGATACCCTTTTGTGCATTATACAAGATTCCAAACTTTTTCATTTGGGTTTTGAATACGAATGGTCAAACCCTATTGACCCTATTTAGCCTCTTCTAGCTAGTATTGGGGTTTAAGCTCTCAAAAGCTTCACTAGTCACAAGGGAATGAAATGATAACACTTTCCAAGGGTCTGAACTTGTTCAAGGGTCCTTCTCATGCCAATTTTGACCATCCTTCAATATTTTCTTCAAGTTTTCCACCCTCTTTTCCTACTGCACATGCTTGCCACATGAGCGATGTCAAGCCTAGGGTATCGTCTTAGGAAAGACAAATGACACTTCCTGTCTCCAAAACCACCAGGAACATATAGTATACATGAAAAACCAACATCCTCCTAGGTTTTAGATCGATCCCATAGAGAGATGTTGATTTGTGCCACTATTTGCATCCAAACCCTGGTTTTGAGGGTTTTGTCAGGCCAATGGGATAGAAAATTTAGTTTCTCCCAACCTCAAAGGCTTCAAGACCTTAGATAAAATACAAATGGATGGTGGAGCTCTGTTACAACTTTCCAAATGTTTAATTCATTCCCACCATTCACAGGGAATTATGCAAGAACATAAAACTCAAGAAGAATGCAGGAAATCACAATAACCGTTTACTTTGAAGACAAGAAATTCATTCAAATTCATCTCCAACCAGTAGTCATCATTCCTCTAGGATTATATCACGCTAAGGAACTTTTCCAAATACCCCCAACACATACAATCAACCAACTAACCGTTGGGATAACCATATTTCAAAATCTTGCAAGAAAAGTTGCTTAAGACAACAATGCAACTTTGCAACTTTTGACAACTTTCTACAATTCGGTCTTGCCTTCACACCAAAGGTCAAGAATGAACATACCATACATTGCAGACCCCTAAAAATAAAAAATACATATAAAATTACCATACAAGGCCTTTGACCAAGTTGACACACCTTGGGGCCTTAAGGCTTATTACATTGCATAGGCCTAATCAATAGGCCTTTAAACACACGCATTGCACATTCTATTCCTAACATAACCATGAATCGAAATGATGTAGACACATGCCAAAATGAAGTTGACACATGTCCTAGTGCCCCTGCACCATACTCCCTTGGACAAAAAAACTCAAGTCCCTTGAGTTGCCAACTGGTTGATTGTGGTTCCATGCTTGAGGATATCACTTTCACTCATCCAGGTAGCTTCAAATTCAGGAAGCCCCTTCCATTTGACCATATAGTCTTTGTACACACCTTTCCTTGTTTGTTTGATCACCTTTGAGTCAATAATGCACTCCAATTCCAATGTCTTGCTAGGTAGTAGATCCTTCATCCATTCTACATCCTCTTCCTCAATAGATGAATCAGGTGTTGCATCTGTCAAGGATCCTTTGAAGGCTGTCAAATCACATACATTGAAGATGGGAGATATTCCCAAGTCTGTTGGAAGTTCAACTTCATATGCATTGTTGCCAAATTTATGAACCACCCGGAGGGAACCTATCTTCTTCATGAGCAGTTTAGAGGGTTGGCCTTTAGGTAACCTTTATTTCCTTAGGTAAGCCATCACCAAATCCCCTACTTTGAACTGAAAATCTCTCCTCTGAACATCTACTTTGAGTTTATATTTATCAACACTTTGTTGAAGTGAAGCCTTAACTTGTTCATGAATCTCCTTCATGGTGACAACAAAATCTTCTCCTTGGGCACTCCTTTTGTCGATGCCTCCAAGATCTTTGAGTTCAAGTATCCCTCTTGGATGTAGGCCATACACAACCTCAAATGGAATTCTCCCTGTGCTCCTGAAGAAGGGAAAAGCCAACAAGGTGGATTAGTGGTGGTTAGCATACAAATCAAACACTAAAAGCATAAGAACATGAAGCATAGACCAAAGCACATAAAAAACATGAAGATTAATACTTTTTACCTTGTAAACCTTTACCTCTCCCTCGGATTGAGCTTGATGAAGTGAAGGCGCCCCTTGATGATGCTCCACTTGATATGCTCCTTGCTTGATTTTGGATGTGGAATGCTCTCCTTTGCTCAACAAGATAGATTGATGGATTATTGGATTGTTGGATTTGAGTGATGGATTGTGAATTTGATAGATTTGAGAGAGGATTTAGAAGAGGATGAGAGGAGAATAGAGCAGCATGAGGATGCATGAGAAGTGGGATCTTCTTGTGAGGATAATATGCTCCAATTTATAGATTGGAGGAGGCCAATGGAGGGCCAAGATTGATTTGATTATGAAGGGTTGAGATTGATTTTGGATAGAAGGGATGGATCAAGGGTGCCTTGGGAAAATAAACAGGAATATAAAATTCCTTGGGAAAAGGGGGGAGAAATTTGAATTTCAAACTTGAGGAATTAAAAATTCCAAAATAAGGATGCATTGAGGGATTCAAAGAAATTTGAATTTCTTTGAGAGATTCAAAGTTTGATGTGACATGAGTGGGAATTAAAAATTGGAGAATAATGATAAGCATGATTATGAGAGATTCTAGAAGAATTAATTAGGCTAAGTGGGATTAGGAAAAGTTATTTGTAGGAATCACATGACTAGGTTAATTAATTAAAATTAATTAACTGAGTGGGTTTAGAGGAAATAATTATTGAGAGGACTTTAGAAGAATAGGGGAATAATTTATTTATTTGATAAATTAATTATTGGACAATAGTGACAGGATTAATTAGCTTTAATTGATTATGAGAGGAATAAGGATAACACAATTAAAGTCAATTAATTATGTTCATAGGCTTAAATTAATTAAATATTAATTTTAGGTGTCTACATTTTGCCCCTCTTTGATATAGCGTCGTGAAATGATGTTATATCAAAGAAGAAATAAAACATAGTGGAAGAAAAGGATAAAGACTAGTAGCATGATGCCCTAGTCATGGGATGAGGAAGAATTATAAGGAGGAAGGATGATGAGGAAGCAGTGGTATGCCCCCTCGAGAGGACATGCGAGTTTGAAGAACACTGGTGTGCTCTCGAAAGGAATTAGAAGAATAAGTGATGAAGGATGAAGATAATGAAAGAGGGAAGTAGGATGAGTTGGAGTGTTGTGAATGAAGCGAGACAAAGAAATGATAAATGGATTGGATTTCTTGTTGAGAAAGTATAGAGAGCAAACTTAGATTTGATATTGCCATGGATAGTCTACACCACTAATTATAAGAACCAGGATGATATGAAGATCTGAGGCATGGACTGACGCTCAGTCAAATAGGAATGCTTTGCACACAATCATGCAAGTGTTGATAAACACTAATGCAGGGTTGTCGGTTCGTACAAGGAAGACCTTCAAACACACCATGCCATGAAAACTATGCCCCATTATACACCAACCAAGACATACCAAGATATAGGATGATCAAGGCAGTCTCTAACAAGTATAGTCCTAGGGCACGATGAAAAACAAAGTGAAAAGCTCAAGAATGTAAACAACATGCACATGACCAACTGATATCTCTTGCCAAGAGTAGGACATGGATTTGGATAAGTTGCTAGACTAGGGAAGGATGCATCCTGATGGGCAGGGATGGATTGATTGATGGATGACAAAAGACAAGTTGGATGTGAAAGATCTGCAAATGAGAGGATTGTTGCTTGGATTTGATTAGCTTAGTATGGATGGGTGCTTGGATTAGGCACAAGTCAGTGCAAGCTCAGGTAGATGGGAAAGCTCAGTTTGATGTATTGGACATGATTGGAAGAAGGATACATGATTAGATAGGATGCAAGGTGGGATGGATGATTGAATAGGATTGGATTGGGGATGGGATTATTGATTAAATTGGAAGAGATGGAGAATATGATTGAATAAGATAGGTTTGGATTAGAAATTGGATAGGATGGAGTGGATTGGTGGGTAGGATTTGATTGACTAAACCAATGACAAGGGAGAACCAATGATAGATGGATGGAAGGAGGGATTTATTGTTTGGATAGGAGATAGGTGGATGGAGTGGATGGATATGGATAAGATATGGAGGAATAAAGGATGGAGGGTAGGGTGATGGAGATCCAAGGAATATGCTTGCAAAGGAGTGCAATGCCCCATACTAGAGGTAGTGGAATTAAGGATGCAAGGATGGTGGATATTTATGTATGAGATGGGAGGATAATGTGTAATGGATATGGATGGTAGAGGATTAAGGCGATTAAGGCTTGAATGCTCCAAACCATGCATGCATGATTGTTTATTTTGCCCCTTATATGATCAAGATGAAAGATAGGAATGGAGGATTTATTTTGATATTATGAGGGATGTGAGATGGAGGATATGGATATGATAGTCAAGATCAAAGATAGGAAAGGAGAATGGACTTAGATATGATGTAGATGGATGGGAGGATTGTGTGGATTAAGCTTTCCCCCAAGTGTAGAGTGCAAGGGGATGAGGGGATTACACATGAGGCTTGTTTGCCAAGTTTTCATCATGGTACTTACCCAAGGTGCCACAAGAAGTGGTTTTCACCATTGGATGAAATGATTTTTCTTTACTTTTTTCTATTTTTTTTTTTACATTTTTCTTGATTTTTTGATTTTTTTTGAATTTTTGAATTTTTGGAATAGTTTGGATGGATAAGGATGAGGATGAGTGGATACAGAAGATAGTGGATGCATGAAAGAGGAAGGGAGGAATCAAACATCTAGCTCCATAGATGGTATCCCTTAGTATTTCTTTGAACTAGAGGTATGCTCATTGATGTTGGTAACAATAATTGGGGAGATGAAATGGATAGGGGATGGAAGATAAGAATTTTGAAAGGATTGGACTAACGGAATGGGATTGTGAAAAGTGGATGGTGGATAATGGACAAGGTTTTGAAGAACTTGTGGAAGATCAACATTGGAACACATCTTGGAGGGTGGTGGAGTAGTGGAGGAGAGGATTTTGGATTATATGTAGATTTTGGGAAATGAGGACCCAAAATAGAAGGAGTTGGGATGGTGGATTTTGGGACATAAGGACCCAAAATGGATTTTGAAGATGGAGGAGCATTAGATGGAGGATTGAAGGAATTATGAATGGATGGAGATTTTGGATTAGCAAGTTTGGATGCCAATTTTGATTTTACTTTGAGATGCATTGTCTCTTTGGTAATCCACATAGTTTTTGATTTTTTCTTTTGGGGCCTTTGTGGCCTTTTTGATTTTTCTTTCTTTTGGATCATATTTTTCTTTTGAGCATGTCGTTTTGAGGGGACATGTTGATCCTTTGATTTTTGTGGATTTTGAGCTTTATGCTTTTTAGATTGGGCATCCAAATTGCTTCCAATAGCAATGAGATGGGTGCATGAGGATGAAGGATTGATGGATTTTATGGATGGGATGGTGGAAAAAGAGTGTTGGGAGGAATTCAAGGATGCGTGCCTTTGTTGATCTTGCTTAGGGGTTATTTGAGGTGATGGAGTGGTGGATGGAGGGATGTAAGGACCCAATATGGATGGAAGAGATGGAGGATTGAGCATTGGAACATAGGGGCCCAAAATGGATGGAAGGAATGAAGGGTTTAACTTTGGAACATAGGGTCCCAAAATAGATGCAGAAGATGAGGGATAACGGGATTTTGATTTGTATGGAAATTTGTATTTAGGAGGAATAGAGGATGTACCAACATCTTGAGCATTATCTTGAGGGCCCTTATTATTTTGGAAACAAGATGCAAGTTCATTTTGAGGGGGATGAGATGTGGATGGGATATTAGGATCTTTAGATGGATTGGGATCATGACATGGAGATGAAGGGGTACTTTGATCTTGACTAGAGAGGGTATCATGAGATGGAGTGGGAGGGGTGATTGGATCATGAGATGGAAGAGGATCATGCAATGATAGAGGAATCATCTGATCATGAGAGGAAGTGGAGGGGATGGGATCATTAGATGGAGTGGAGGGAGATGCATCATGAGATGGAGTGGAGGGAGATGTATCATGAGATGGAGAGGTTTCTATGCTAGCATGCTTTAGAACAAGCTTTTGGCATGTTTGGAGTTGTGGGGATTGTGTGATGGAGGAAGGTATGGAAGATTTGATGTGAGTAGATGGGAAATGGGAGTATCATGAAGTGTGGTGGATTGGGATTTGTTTTGAGGTGGAGGTGATTGGGGTGGATGGGGGACTTGAGGAGACTTGGCCACTTTGCTTTGAGGTGAGGATTTTGTCTCCTTTGCTAGCATGTCTTGGATAAGATTATGGATGATGGATTTGGAGGATGTGGACAATATGGATTTTGGAGGACTGGGATTAGATGGAAAATTTGGATTAGATGTGGGATTGGGATTGGGATTGGAATTAGAATTGATGGAGGATTAGGATTGGGATTGGGATTGGATGGAGGATAAAAATAATGGATCAGGGAATTAGGATTAATGATTGGAGGACTATGGAGTAAAGGATTCGGATGGGGAGTAGACGTAATGAATGCATTGTAGAAGGATGGGGATTGGGATGTAGATGGGGGGGGAGAGATGGAGGTATACATATTGGATTAGAGGAGTATGTGGATGAGGGATAATATGGAGATATGGATGAGGAATAAGATGGATTTATGGATGGGGGATAAGATGGATTTATGGATGAGGAATAAGATGGATTTCCCTTGTCGAAGGTAGAGGAAGGATAAGAGATATGGTATAGATTGGGATTGGGTGCAATGTGTTGAGATGGGATGGATGAAGGTATGATTGGCGGGTGGGTGATCATGGGATTAACTTGGTAGGCAGGTTCATGAATTTCCATGAGCATCTTCTCATACCAAGCTTTGAAATTATGGGTAGTCATGTTGAGAGTGAAAGATTAGAAGATGATGTTAAATGAAGATGAGGACTATGACTTGGCTTGGAATGATGATGGATTAGGACTTGGATTAGGACTTGGCTTGGAATGATGATGTATTAGATTTGATTAGATTATGATTGGGTTTTGATTTGGATTGATTTGATTGGATTGGTCCTTATTAGGACTTGATCTGATTGGATTGGTCCTTGGATTAGGACTTGATTTGATTGGATTGGTTGATAGATTGAATGGATTGGATTGGTCCTTGGATTAGGACTTGGTTGATTGGATTGAATTTGATTTGGATTGGAATTGGACGAGTCCTTATATTAGGAATTGATTGGATTTGGATTTGAATGATTGATTGAATGGATTGGATTTGTCCTTGGATTAGGACTTGATTGGATTTGGATTTGGCAAGATATGTCAAGTAAAGAAAACACAACGGTCAAAAGAAGTTAGACTCAAAAGACACTCATGCTCTTTCACAGAGAGAAAAGACAATAGTCAATGGATCCCAATTGGTTTCCCAGCTACGCTTACCCAAAGCAAACACTTAGATGCTTGACCCCACTGGCTCCCCTCCACGACACTCACTTCTTGGGGCAGCCAAGCATCAATTCCCATGAAAACTACTCATGGTGAACTTTGTGTCTCTATTAAGGGCCGTAAAAATATGGGCGGCTTCGGAGGTCTGACCTCCTGCACCAATGACTAGAAGGTGTTTGGCCACTATGAACAAGGTGTTTAGTAAGTCTTCCCATTAGGAGCTACCCTTCGAAGTTGCGCAAGCGTAATTGAAGCCTATAGCCCAATGAAGCACCAAGAAATTAGTAGTCATGCAAGCGTGATTGAGATCTCTAGGATCCTACTAAGCACCCAATGTGAGAGTGAACTCTCATATAGCCCCAACCATTGATCCTTTCGTAGTCAATGGCCTATTTATTATAGTGAGTTGGGAACCCCAGGTCCGGGTGCACTCACTTGGGTTGTTCCCCTCTTACCTTCTCAAAGAGCAAGTTGGGAGGATAGGCCCGCTAAGGGTAAGCATGCAATCAAACAAGAAAAGGTTCGAGGGTCGGGATCTCTGATTGTCTATGTAGACAAGAGTATGCTCTCCTACCTCTACACTTTCCTCAAACATAAAAAGCAAGAGTTCTTTTACCCCTAATTAGATCTAGGTGCCTAGAATAAATGATTAAGAAAAACACAATGTTTGGTCAGATTTTATTAGGCAACCTGCAAAAAAGTGGATTAGTAGTTTGAAAATGAAGTCTTCAACAAGCGTCCTGCAAAAGACAACAAAAATGACATTTTTTTTTTTTTTTTTGATTTTTTGAAAATGAGTAGAAAAAAAAGAATAAAAACTTTTCTACTAATGACAAATGTGGATTTGGAGGAAACTTTGATGGGTAAATGGGGTTTGACTAGGTTTTTGCCACTTTCCAAGGGATAGGCAAGCATAAAATGGGGATTTTGGAGGAGGGGTGAAGGAATGGAAAAATTTGTCCAAGAGGGACAAAGAAGCAAAAGTTGGAGATAGACAATATGGGAAAATTTGGAGGTGATTGGATAAAAGTGGAAGGAGTTATGGCAAACCCTAAAAATAGAGGAATGTGGGATTTTGGGCTTCAAAAAGTGGATTTTGGGATAAGGCACCCAAGGAAGGAAATGTGGAAAATGAAATTGCGGGGGCTCTAGTGGAGTTTGAAGGAAGACAGAATTAAGATAAAGAAGATATGACTAAAAAATCAAATAAATTTTACTTCCTGCAGACAGTCGTGCTAATGCACGAGCGATCACGCTAAACAGACAAATTATTAAAAAATTAAATAGACAGATAACAGAAAAGAAAATTTGTAGTCGCGCTGATTATCAGGTGCTCGCGCTGATGCGTGGGCGCTCGCACTGATATGCGAGCGCTTGCACTGATTCACGGGCGCTCATGCTGATACAACTAATGTTAGCGCCCAAAATTCAAAATTCAAATTTTTACTAAAAAACACTCACGCTAATCGCAGAGCAGTCGTGCTGAAGCAGAAACAGAAAAGAAACAGAAATGAGGAGATAGAAGAAGATAGAAGAAGAAGAATGCAAAGGAGATAGAAGAATGTTCGCGATGTTCGTGCTGAAACATAGAGCCGCCAATTTTTTTTTTTGAATTTTTCCTGCGATCACGCCGAACCCAAGGCGCTCGTGCTGATTAACAGGCACTCGCACTGATTCAGAAATGGTCACGTTGAAGCGTGAACCTGTGAAAAAAAATTCACAAAAAACTCAAAAAATTATTAAATTCGAGATGTGGGTCCCACCGGCGTGCCAAAATGAAGAGGGGAAAAGCGAACAAGGTGGATTAGTGGTGGTTAGCATACAAATCAAACACTAAAAGCATAAGAACATGAAACATAGACCAAAGCACATAAAAAACATGAAGATTAATACTTTTTACCTTGCAAACCTTTACCTCTCCCTCAGATTGAGCTTGATGAAGTGAAGGCACCCCTTGATGATGCTCCACTTGATATGCTCCTTGCTTGATTTTGGATGTGGAATGCTCTCCTTTGCTCAACAAGATAGATTGATGGATTATTGGATTGTTGGATTTGAGTGATGGATTATGAATTTGATAGATTTGAGACAGGATTTAGAAGAGGATGAGAGGAGAATAGAGCAACATGAGGATGCATGAGAAGTGGGATATTCTTGTGAGGATAATATGCTCCAATTTATAGATCGGAGTTGGCCAATGGAGGGCCAAGATTGATTTGATTATGAAGGGTTGAGATTGATTTTGGATAGAAGGCATGGATCAAGGGTGTCTTGGGAAAATAAATAGGAATATAAAATTCCTTGGGAAAAGGGGGGAGAAATTTGAATTTCAAACTTGAGGAATTAAAAATTCCAAAATAAGGATGCATTGAGGGATTCAAAGAAATTTGAATTTCTTTGAGAGATTCAAAGTTTGATGTGACATGAGTGAGAATTAAAAATTAGAGAATAATGATAAGCATGATTATGAGAGATTCTAGAAGAATTAATTAGGCTAAGTGGGATTAGAAAAAGTGATTGGTAGGAATCACATGACTAGGTTAATCAATTAAAATTAATTAACTAAGTGGGTTTAGAGGAAATAATTATTGAGAGGACTTTAGAAGAATAGGGGAATAATTAATTTATTTGATAAATTAATTATTGGACAATAGTGACATGATTAATTAGATTTAATTGATTATGAGAGGAATAAGGATAAGACAATTAAAGTCAATTAATTATGTTGATAGGCTTAAATTAATTAAATATTAATTTTAGGTGTCTACAACTCCTATTGACTGAATCATTGTATGCATATTCAGCTTGTCCAATCACCAAATCCCAACTTTGTCCATGCTACTTGGTAAGGCATCTAAGGAGATTGTCAGGGGATCTATTAACCACTTCAGTTTGTCCATCGATGATGAAAATGACATTTTGGTACCTAATTTCTTCCAGAGAGTCCTCCAAAAATGACCAACAAACTTGGAGTCTCTATCAGTGACAATATTGAGAGGTAATTCATGTATCCTTACAACTTCTTTGAAAAATAGACCTGCAATATGAGATGCATCATTTATGCATTTACATGGCACAAAATGAGCCATCTTGCTGAACCTATCAACAATTACAAAGACACTATCAACCCCCCTAGGAGATTTGGGCAATCCAAGTACAAAATCCATGCTAAGGCTTTCCCAAGGCCTAGTAGGAGTCTGTAAAGGCCGATACAAACCAGCATTGGTTGAAACACCTTTTGCCCTCTGACAAATAGGACAATGCTCCACAAATATTCTTACCACTGCCTGCATCTTGGGCCAGAAATATAACCTTGATACTTGCTCTAAGGTTTTGTCCAAACCAAAATGACCTCCAAGACTGCCATTGTGTTTCTCTCTAATGATATTCTCCCTCATAGAACATTGAGGAATGCATAATTGATGCCCCTTGAAGAGAAATCCATCCCGCAACATAAAATCAGAAAACTCAACATGAAAAGAGTCAGCAAACTTAGTACATACATCATATGCATCCTTGAAATCATGATCATCCTTGTACATGGCCTTGAGAGAATCAACACCAACACTTTGCAACTGAATTTCTTGAACAGTGAGGGTTCTCCTGCTCAAAGCATCTGCAACCTTATTTTCGTGCATGTGAAGTGTGTACCTGTTATACCTACAGCTGCAACACAAAACACTCAATAAATCATTACAAGCAATGGTTAGAAAATTAATCAACGAAAGATAAAACCATAGCTAATCGATCTATTGCCTCCTAGTAAATGCAAGTATGAATTTTTCTCTTAGATCTGGTTATGAAAATTCTAGTGACTTGACTACACTTAAATGGAGGATTTAAATGATGAAGATGCATAAGCTAGCCATGATAGCATGATTAAGCTACATGATTTCATGATTATTCTAGAAAATAAGCTAGAATGAAGATGCAATTAAGCTAGAAATAATCTAGATTTAAGCTAAAATTGATCATGATAACAATGCTAAAATGATAAAATAAGAGCTATATGACTATAGTAACAATGCTTGAATGCAAATGAGATGGGATGATCGGGGGCCCTTTGAACTCCAAAATGGGGTCTATTTATAGGTGTATATGGTGAAAATGGATATAATAATAATGATATTGAAAGGCTAAATGAATTCAACCACAAAAACTCTAGCCTAACAACAACAAAGATCCACCATAACATATGAAGATTACCTAAGACAATGCAAATCAAACAAAATCACAAAGATTATACCATCACATGTCCAATAGGGTTTGGATCTCCATTCTTCCTATCTCCATTGATCTTGCTTGATATATTTGCTCTCAGATTTTATGTGTGCACAAGAGCTCAACAAAGAATGGAATGTGGTTGCAAGTAGGATCGTAGTGTAGTCAAGTGCATAAAAGATGATTAGGGTTTGATAATGAAGGAAGCCTCTCCTTATATAGAAGACACTATATGAAATGGAGGGATAAGATTGAGAGGTGTAAAAGGAGGTCGGCTATGATTAGAGGGTAGGTAAAAGAAATAATAAAATAATGAAAGGGGTAGGTAGTGTATGAATTAAGAGATGAATGACATGTGTCATGGGTAGAAAAGGTTAATGAATTAATTAAATAAATAAAGATTTATTTAATTAATAGAAGAAGTGGGATAATTAAATAAATAAGATATTTATTTAATTTAGGAAAAGGATAATTTAAATAAATAAATGTATTTATTTAAATGAGAAATAAGGCTAGAAGAGGATAAATGAATTAATTAAATAAATAAAGATTTATTTAATTAGTAGAAGAATTAAGCTTAGATAATTAAATAAATAAAATATTTATTTAATTAGACTGGACAATTTTAGGTGTCTACATTTTGCCCCTCTTTGAGACAATGCGGCTTGTCGCGTTGTTTCAAAGAAGATAAGATGAACTGATACAAATTTGCCCCAAGATGAGAATGATATGCCCCCTCGAGAGATTGGATGAAAATGTCTGAAAAGATCGCAGACAATCTCTCGATAAGAAAGAAAGGCTAGAATGGACTGACTGGATAAAGTGACAAAGTCACGGGATAACGAAGACTGACTCGAGAGGGGAGGGCTAGGGCTAGGGTAGTCTATAAGATAGACCACGGGGGAAAATACATCCTCATTGTCATCTACACATCCACGAGAGCAGAGTGTAGAGCGAAAATAGAGCAACAATAGTGGCCTTCGTTCACAGATTCGACTCCGTTCGCCAATTTCAGAGGCCAGCAGAGGCAGGAGAGCCGGTAAGTACCGCGAAACCTCCTCGCAGTTTGTTGCATTTATTGTTGTCATTAATGCATGGTAGATAGGGCAATAAATGCGCTTAGAATAGGGTCCAAAAAAATGTCCAGGCACGTCTGCGTTGGTGTCAGGCGCGTCTATGCTCGAGAGGCGCGTCTGTGTTTGTGCCAGGCGCGTCTGTGATGGAAACCGCGTCTGTGCCAAATGCGGCCGTGTTTGTGATGTGTAGGCGCGTCTGTACCAAGAAGGCGCGTCTGTGCCAAGAAGGCACGTCTATGTCGCCCAGGTGCATCTGTGCAGAGCATAGGCATGTCTGTGCAGTCTTCAAGCATGTTTATGTCAGGAAAGCATGTTTGTGTCCAAAAAATGTGAATTTGTGTTTTCTAGGTCAAATCAGCAGTTCTGTGATGAACATACACTGTCGATTGGATAAGCTACTGAGAGGATACACTCAAGCAGGTCCTCTAGGGAAGACTAGGATAGATCAAGGCACTTTGTGATGAACAGTGAGTACCAAGATAGAGTACTTTGTGATGAACAGGGAGTACTAAAATATGAGCAGCACTTTGTGATGAACAGGGAGTGCAAATGTGAGCAGCACTTTGTGATGAACAGGGAGTGCAACACTTGTAGTACTTTGTGATGAATAGGGAGTACTACTAGGATAATCAGCAACACTTTGTGATGAATAGTGAGTGTCACTAGGATAGATAGCAACACTTTGTGATGAACAGTGAGTGTCACTAGGATAGAATGCCATATGCACAAAAAAAAGTAGCATTTTGTGATGAACAGTGAATGCCACAATGACTGACATGATTGATTTGCTTGACTGCAGAAGTATTTGCCGATGTTGGAGTCACGGGAGAGATTCCCATCGACTCAAAGGTTGCGACCTGAGCTGACAGCCGAAGACCGAGCTGCGATCGAGGCTATGGGATTGAGACATGTGTTGTATATACCTGAGTTTCAGGTGAACATGGGACTGTTGACTGCGCTAGCGGAGAGATGGCACTCCAAGACATGTACATTTCATTTGTCGATGGGGGAGATGACAGTCACCCTTGAGGATGTATATAGGATTTTGCAGATACTGATCGACGGGGAGCTGATTCCGTACGATCGAGATGGAGACAGGGAGGCCCTGAGACGAGTGTTCCAGGACCCAGGACTAGAGATGAGGGCCGGACATGTGGCTTGGGATACTATGACAACTACAGGGTTAGCACTGCCAGCAGTGATAGGAGGAGCAATCAGTGGGTTCCTGTGTCCGGATAGGGCGACACGGGGGTTGGCTGTAGGCTGGGGAGGTGCACTGGAGACACTGGTGACACAACACACCAGATATGCTTGGGGACCGTGTGTGCTGGCACACCTCTACTATGAGCTACATCAGTTTGTGTACCACGGGTCAGTGGGATTGGGCTGCGGGGTGACATTGTTGCAGGTGTGGGCTTATGAGCATCTGCTAGTGATGAGACCAATACACTTCAGAGGCAGAGGTCACGAACGGAGTTTTGTTCACTTGTATGACATGATCACGTCGCAGCCACGGATTGGTAGGTTGGAGCATTGGCGGCGGGTGATTGATGACATTGACATGGTCATATGGAGGCCATACCTGGGATGCGAGCAGTGGGAGGATGATGTGGTTGAGCTTCCCTACACCTTCTGGAGTAGGTACCTGATTGAGTGGATGCCCTATGTGCTAGAGAGGCAGCTAGTGGATAGGTTTGGCAGGCAGTTTGGTAAGATTCAACGGATGCCACCGGGTTCAGGCATGTATGCACAGACTGTGAGAGATCAGGCGTAGTTTGGGCCCCTATTATCATATGATCAGGTTGTTACGCAGCTGGTAGAGATGATGCCCCTACCCTGGGACATGTGGCCAGAGATTGAGGATGCCGGCATGGATGCCAAGTACACAACATACTAGGCCGAGCATCCATTCCCATGCCTGATGGATCTGGGAGAGCTATTAGATGGAGATGGTGGTGGGGATGATGATGATAATGGAGCTGATGGTGGCAGAGGCCGACAAAGGAGGAGGGGAGCAGTTGGAGAGAGGAGGGTTGCACTGCGGAGGGAGGGTGGAGAGGATAGGCAGGCTCAGGTGGTGAGGGGTCGCGGTGGATTGCCGCTACAGGTGCCAGCAGCACAGGGTCCCAGACAGGTGTAGGTACAGGGATAGATACCAGTATAGGCACTAGTACAGGTACCAGTATAGGCACAGGCATAGGGGTAGGTGCCCGTACAGGGGGAGCCATAGGCAGAGCCACAGGGGGCTGAGGCAGAGGAGGATGAGCTGACGGAGCTAAGGGAGATTTGTCAGGGACAGGCAGATGAGATCTAGGACCTGGAGAGGGAGAGGGATAGGCTCAGGAGGTGGCTCCGAGATACTAAACGGGAGTGAGACCAGGCCATTCAGCACTACATAGAGGCTGAGACAACATTGAGGGCTGGGAGGTAGGCAACAGAGGACACAGGGGCAGAATATGCCTATGTTCTGCGGGTCAGGGAGGAGATTGCCTATTGGCGGGATCTCTATTATGGTGCAGTGCCAGCGGATCAGCTGGCGAGGAGCTTCCATAGACCATCGCGGACAACGACAGCTACGGGAGGGAGCTGGAGGAGATAGGCATCTAGTGGTGGGGTTATGGGTCCTCCACCACCACCAGATAGAGGGGACAGGAGGGATGATCCTGGGGTGGGTCCTTCAGGGGCTCAGATTCCATCGAGGCCAGGTAGCTCCGAGGGAGGGAGTTCATCATAGCCATAGAGGGCTCCCTATGTATCAGTATTGTACCATTTTTGTATGATGATGTAGACACCTTCGAGTGATTGTAGCCATATGATTTTTTGACATCATTGTATCATGACAGTTTCTATATATATATGAGATGATTCATCTTTGCGGCAGCTATATGTATGTGTACCTATGTGATGAGATGTTCTTATGTGATGCTTATGATATGGATGCAAATATGTACATGATGCAATGCAATATATTTTTTTCTTTTATGTTTTTATATGTGTATGCATGATGCAAATGTGAATGTATGAAATGCAGATGAATATGATAATGCAAATGTAAATTGTGTTAACAGGTGTTGTGTGCAGGATGTGATGCAATTGTGATATCTATATGTATGTATGAAATGCTTAATATGTGGTAATGCAGGTGCAACTACATGAAATGCAAATGTTTTTGGTGTGTCATTATACTCAGTCATGGGATAGCAGGCTACGCGGACTCGAGAAGGACGATGGAAGTCAATCAAGAAAGGGGGATGAAAGACAGAAGATATGAAAGTGAAAGAGCTTCTTGTGCGTTATCATCATTGAGCTTTATTATGGCAAGTAGGTTATGACAATCGAGGCATATGTTTGACCCAGAAAGTCATTGTACCTGTTTGCATGGAGATAAGACAGTCACAAACAAGGAATGCCCCAGTTCACACTAGACTCATAGTGTCCTCATATCCTTGGACAAGTCATAGCATTACTAAGAGACAATCCACAGACAACAAATACAAATAGGTGACGATACCCCATCCTCACCTTTCTAGTCAAAGACATCCTGGAGATAGAATCTCTAGTCAGAGACATCCCGGAAAAGCTAAAAGACATGTCACCAAAAAAGATGAAATCAAAAGAAAACCAAGACTCGACACCAACATCCACTTTAGTCCTCAAGTTTAGTGTTTCTTGTCACTTGTATAAGTCTTATTTGATTGTGGTCACAATGTTTACTTTCACAAAATGGATAGATAGCACTGAACCATAATGTTGTCTGAGTCTGTTGAAAGATTTGATTTGTTGAAGCCCATTGTTGCTGCTGTGTCTCATCTGAAACTGACTGAATCCATGAAACTGATACTTTATTGCGGAGAAGATGAAACTTTATTGCAGATATGTGATGCAAATGTTGCTTTATTGTGGATTGTACGCGGATAGACTGAAGGAAGCTAGAAGAAACTGTATTCCTTGAAACATGTGATGTTCTCAGTTCCACACCTATCACTAGACGTAGGATTTGCCTTAGCCACATATAGGAGCTGATTTATTATGGATGGAAAGGGAGTGAAAAGGGGGTTTATTATGAATGGTGAACCAATCTTGGGTAGATAAATAACAAGCCATGATGGGAATGGGTAAGTTTATTATGGATGAATTGGTCGTGAGTGTGTGCAAAGTGAAGTGATGAAAGTGAATCCTGAAGGAGGGAGGAGCAATGTCTCTACGCATGGCGCTGGTGACCCAGTTTTCACCACGGTACTTGCCCAGGGGGCCACCGAAGTGGTTTTCACTGTTGGACGAAATGTTTTTCTTTACTGTTTTTGATTTTTCAATGTTTTTTTTGGTGTCACAAGGTGCTTGTTTGCCAGGTTTTCACCAAGTAACGATTTTTATGTTTTTTAATTTTTGGAATTTTTTGAATTTTTTTTTTGTATTTTTTGAATTAGGATACTCTGAGGAGCTATGTGTAAAACCTGCGAAGGTGCATGTTGTTGATAGGATCCTTCAAAGGTTCACCTTCTGTAGTTGAGAGCTGATATGCCCCAGATCCATATGCTGCTGTAATGATGTAAGGACCAAGCGAATTTGGTTCGAACTTACCCTTCTTCTCTCTGTCTTGCTGATTTTTGGGATTTTCTCTGAGAACCAAATCACCTACCTCAAATGTGCGAGGCTTGACCTTGTGATTGTAGCTGTGACTCATTCATTGTTGGTAAGCCTTGAGATGATTAAAAGCAGTTTGTCTTCGTTCATCCAGTAGTTCCAGCTCTTGTAAGCGAGAGACCCTATAGTCTTCATCACTAATGATGTTTTGCATAGAGACCTGTAAAGAGGGTAGCTCGACCTCAATAGGCAAGATGGCTTCAGTGCCATAGACAAGTGAATAGGGTGTAGCTCCTGTAGGTGTGTGGACACTTGTGCGGTAGGCCCAAAGTGCAGGATTAAGTTGGATATGCCAATTACGGCCAGCATCGTCGATTGTCTTCTTTAGGATTTTAAGGATTGTTTTGTTAGACGCCTCAGCTTGACCGTTACCTTGGGGGTAATATGGTGTGGAGAAATGATGGGAAATATGGAAGCGGTCACAGAGTTCACGAACATCCTGATTTTTGAAGGGATGCCCGTTATCAGTGATAATGGAAACAGGAATACTGTATCGACAAATGATATAATTGAGGATGAATGTAGCAATCTGTTTTCCAGTGACTTGTGTGAGAGGCACGACTTCAATTCATTTTGTGAAATACTCTATGGCAGTGATAATGAATTTATGACCATTGGAAGAAGGAGGGTGAATCTTGCGTATGAGATCGAGTCCCCACTGACAAAAGGGCCAAGGAGACGCAATTGGTTGAAGTTCTTGTACTGGCGCATGTATGAGGTCTCCATGAATTTGACATTGCTTACATTTCTTGACAAACTGATATGATTCTTTTTCCATATTGGGCTAGTAATATGCAGTCCTGATGAGTTTCTTGGCCAAGGTAGGACCACTAGCATGTGGACCACATATCCCTTCATGCAGTTCCTGTAATGCAATCTGAGCTTCGTCACTTTCTAAACATCTAAGAAGAGTGCCATCTAGACCTTGCTGGTATAGGATATCAACTAAAATGACATATCGAGAGGATTGGTGAATGAAAGTGCGACGTTGGTTATTTGATAGATCAAGAGGTAGGGTATTGTCACGAAGGTATGTGAAAATGGAACCATATAACTGGGACTCGGGACCGACAACACATATCGTCTTAGTAGGCATGATCTCATATGAAGGAACCAAAAGGTTATCCACCAAGAACTCATAGCGGGTCTCGTTTGGAGGTAGATCAATCAGTGAAGCAATTGTAGCCATGGCATCTGCGGCGCGATTCTGCTCTCTTGGTATCTGCTCAAAGTCTATCTTTGTGAAGTGTTGTTTCAGGTCATCCACCATTTGTTTATAAGGCATTAATTTTTCATCTTTTGTTTGGTAATCATTAGTTGTTTGACGGATGACAAGTTGAGAGTCCCCAAAAACATGAAGTTCCTGGATCTTCCACTGAACTGCAATCCGTAATCCTGTTGTTAATGCCTCATATTCCGCTATATTGTTAGTGCAAGGAAATGATAAGCGGTATGATTTTGGTATAGAATCCCCTTGAGGAGTTATAAAGAGGATGCCAGCTCCTGCCCCATGCTGTGTGTATGAGCCGTCGAAGTATAGTTGCCATGGCTTTGCATGTGACATTATTAAAATGGATTCATCTGGAAATTTTTAACTTAGAGGAACATCATCTATCATGGGAGCATCTGCTAATTGATCTGTGATGGCTTGTCCTTTTATTGCTTTTCTATCCACATACTCGATGTCGAATTCACTCAGGATCATTACCCATTTGGCCAGTCGCCCAGTAAGTGTTGCTTTATTGAGAAGGTATTTCAATGGGTCTATCCTTGCAACCAACTTAGTCTTATGAGTGAGCATGTAATGTCATAATTTCTGCGAAGCAAAGACCACGATGAGACATGCACGCTCAATTGGTGTGTAGTTTAGCTCATATCCCACCAATGTGCGACTGATATAGTATACTGCTTTTTCCTTGCCCTCAGCAATTTGTTGTGCTAAGAGTGCCCCTAGTGCTGTTGAAGTAGCTGATATGTATAGTAACAGAGGTTGATCTGGAACTGGGGGCATCAGAACTGGCGGATTTAAAAGATAATCTTTGAGCGTTTGGAAAGCCTGTTGACAGTTATCATCCCATTTGAATTTGATGTTTTTATGTAGCAGGTGCTGAAAAGGATTACACTTATCTGCAAGTTGTGCTATGAATCTTCGTATGGACTGGAGTCTCCCTTGTAAGGATCGAAGTTGACTGATATTTCATGGTGGTTTCATCTCCAAGATAGCTTTGACTTTTGCTGGATCAACTTCGATTCCTCTTTTGGATACAATGAATCCTAGAAGCTTCCCGGAGGTTACTCCAAAAACACATTTCTTGGGGTTTAATCTTACTTTGTATTTTTCCAACCAATCAAAGACGATTGAAAGTATGTCCAAATGTGTATTTCTGTCTATTGATTTGCCCAAGAGGTCGTCGACATAATCTTCCACGGTTACGTGCATGAGATCATGAAAGATAGTAGTCATGGCTCTTTGATATGTAACACCTGCATTTTTTAGCCTGAAGGGCATGACATTCCAGCAGAAAGTTCCCCAAGGACAAGTGAATGATGTTTTGTGTTGATCCTTAGGCGCGATCCTTATTTGATTATAACCAGAGAATCCATCCATCAATGATAACATTTCATGACCTGCTGTGAGATCAACAATCAAGTCGATATTTGGTAATGGGAAGTCATCCTTTGGACAAGCTTTGTTGATGTCTCTGAAATCTGTACATATTCTGATGCTGCGATCTGGTTTACTGACAGGCACCAAGTTGGAGATCCATTTAGGATAATCAATTAGGCGTATGAATCCGACATCCAATAATTTCTCAAGTTCTGCTTTGACTAGTAATGCCACTTGTGGATGCATTTTTCTTAATTTCTGTTTCACTGGCTTTGCCCCTGATTTGACTGTCAAATGATGCATTACCAAATCTGGATCTAATCTAGGCATATCAGCGTATGACCAGGCAAAGTTGATTTATCGTTCTTTGAAGAAATTTATGAATTTTGACCTTTCTGACTCCGTCAATGATTGAGCCAGGAATATGTTGTGTGGAATCTCTTCTGTACCAATGTTTGTTTTGATAGTCTCCTCTACCAACATGGATGACTTTTCCTCATATGATGCTGGGAGAATGTCGAGCCTTCCATCTTCGGGTGCCTCAGAGAGGATTTCACCCTCAGATACGTCCTTTCTTTTTACTTTTTTGGGGTCAGACAGCGCCACAATATGGTTTTCGCCATAAGACCCTTGGTTTGTTCTTATTTTCACATTTTTGCGACTGGAAGGTCTGACACCCTCACCAAAATATGCCACGCTATTGAGTTCTATAGTGTATCCCGCTTTATGGTCCCCAGGGGGGAGATCGTCTCGTATGCCTAGATAGTCAATAAAAGCTTCATCATTTTGGAATGTGTCAAACTGTGCAGGTCCTTCATGATCCCAGTCAATGAGTTGGTGGTGAACAAGGGGAAGGCCTTCAATGTCTTCGAAGTTAGCGGGGCTAAGAGTGAAGATGCAGTTATATTCGGGTATGTCAAGGTAATTATCGAGGTCATCGATTGCGCTCTCCTCATCAGTCTTGATCGCGAGCGAATCCAAATTATCATCACTAGTAGCGCATTCTGGGACAGGTGTTCTCATCATATGTGATTTCAACCTAGGACCTTGAGACAAGGACTGTATGGAATCCTCATGGGTTATTTCTTGACCAACTTTGAATCTTTTATAAAATTCCTCTTCTTCTATGGGTTCATCTAGCTCTCTGAATGTCTCGGTGAGCTCATAGTCACTGGAAGACTTGTCTGAACCCCATTCCCATTCATTGGAGTCTGTGGAATAGCGATCCTCTTGTTGAATTTTGGCAGCTTTGATTTGTGAGGCTTCTTCTGCCCTTTGAGTGTGGACCTTGGAAGTCGAGAAACCAAGTCCCTTCGAGCGTTCCTTTTTGAATGTCAATTCAGGTTGTAAAGGTTCAATGATGCCTTCCTTTCATAACCCAAGAGGGCTTTTTCCATCATACCGAAATTTTTGTAGAATTTTGAAGCCTTTGCCATATTTCTTGCATGGTAGACTGATGTGATCTTGTGTGTCATCTTCAATGTCTTTGTAAAGCATTTTGTATAGATCTTCCTCTTCTAGTTCGTCCCATCTTTGAAAGGTAGTAGGGTCCCATTTAAGTACCATGATGGATACTTGCTTGTTAGGATGTGGTCTTCCATATTCTTTTGGGGAACTCATGACTTGTTGTAAGTACATGGTCTGATTTAAAGTGTATTCCCCCATGCCTTTATCTTGAAACTTGCCTTTAAGCTCACCTTGTTTTGATGTCAAAGGTTTTAATGACTCAGGATCAATGTATGCTGAGGAAGGAACAACTTCACGATTACTGGGAATGATGGTCTCAGTTTTTGATCTCTGGTTATTGCAGTATATGAATAGATTAGGATCACCGTTAACTATTACTTCCACTCCATTGTGAGGAAACTTAATGCATTGGTGATATGTAGATGGGACTGCCCTCATTTCATGAATCCAAGGACGTCCTAGCAATATGTTATAAGTGAGATCTAGCTCCAAGACTTGACAAACCACATCCTTCGTAACTGGCCCAACTCTGAGAGGTAAGATGACTGTGCCCTTGGACGAATGCTCTTCATCATCATATGCCTTGATGGTGATTTGATTTGTAGAATTCATAGCTTTATCAGAATATCCCAATTGTTTAATAGTGCTCAATGTACAAATGTTTAGACCTGCTCCTCCATCTATCAGGACTCGTTTTATTCGATGTTTGTGTATGAAGGCTTCAACGTGTAGCGGTGCATTATGTGGCTGACTTACGGAGGCGTCATTGGCTTCTATGAATGTAAGTGAATGTGGAATGGAAAGGTATCCCACCATGGCTTGAAACTAGTCCACGTTCAGATTAGTAGGAACGACAGTATCTCTCAAGATTTTGTCAAGAATGGCTTTATGAGCGGGGGATATGCGTAAGAGCTCAAGGATGGAGATGAGCGCGGGTGTCTTCCCTAACTGTTCTACAAGGTCGTAATTAGGTTTGGTTGATGAGGAGGCGATGTTCTTGGCTGGAGCACCTTGCAAAGTGAATTTACCTTGGCGGGTTGTGACATGACATTTAGAGGTAGATTCGGAAGAAGATCCAACACCTTTTAGGACAATCTTGGGTCTCCGGGTAGAATTCTCAGACGTTTTGTCCTTGATGATAATGGTAGAGACATAATTGTCTGTTGAGATGTGATTGATAGTTGAATCATAGTTGTAGGATGCTCTAGTATAGTTGGTTTGGTCCTCTGTGGCTTTAGCTTTTCCCTTGTCATGTTTTGGGAATGGTTCCTTAAACATCTCATGTTCTTGATTAGACGAGTGTCCCTCAATCTCAATATCACCTCTATCAATGAGATCTTGTATGATTTTCTTCAGTCGATGACAATTTCCTTTCTTATGACCTTTGCTCTTATGAAATTCACAATACTCATCATCATTCCACCAATTTGGTTTGACCTTTGGTTCATATGGAGGAAAATCTGGAACTGTGATTACCTTGTTTGCCACTAGCTTTTTGAAAACTGACTCAAGTGGTTCTCCCAAGGGAGTGTACTTCCTTCGTGATCTAGAAGTTGTTTGAGTATTCACTTGATTGTTTGTAGAACTTGATCCCGAAAAGATGAATTTGGGTCGCACTGTGTTGGCGTCAACAACACCATCATTGACTGTGTTCTTGTTTTTATTCCAAAATCTCGGCTTGTCTTTTCCTTTAAAGTCATCTTTGTTTTCCTTGAATATCTTAATGACTCCTTGTTCAATTAGGACCTTTTCTGTTGCTAAGCCTTTTTCAATAACATCCTTGAAGGTGGACATACAAGCTTTCCTTAAGTCATAGCCAATGTCTTTGTCAACGTTTTGGGTGAACATTTCTACCATTTGTTTTTATGGAATTTCACAAGAGCATCTGCTAGCTAGATTCCTCCATCTTTGTAAAAATGATGCAAAAGACTCTCCCTCTTTTTGCTTGGTGTTGCACAAAGTAGTGACTGATATGTTTGTCTCTATGTTGTAGGAGAAATGTTGAATAAATGCCTCTGCTAAGTCACCCCATGACTTAATACCAGGTGGGAGTTGGGAGAACCATTCCATAGCTTGATCACCTAGGCTTTGTGGGAATAATCTCATCAAATATGTCTCTTCTGCTGCTACCTCAATGCAAGCTATGAAAAACTGTCTTATGTGTGCCTTAGGATCTCCTTTTCCTCTATACTTATCAAATTTAGGCATCACAAAGTGTGTAGGAAAAGGAGGCATTGGAATGCTTTTGTCAAATGGATAAGGACATATGTCTCTCATTGTGTATGTTGGCTTTGGTGTATTTATGTCCTCCATTTTCTTTTTTAAGTCCTTGATTTGTTGCTCCAAATTGCTCTTAGGTGGAGATCGACTTCTTGGACCATACCCCATGCTTGAGGCACCAATTGGAGGAGGAGCATGTTGCATATATGGATGATATTGATCATACACATGTTCGTATGGAGGAGGTCTATAGTGATGCTGCGTATATGGACCACTTGGTATAGATTCATGTTGAGGAACGCCATATCTATTTTTTCCATGTATACCATACTCTACAGGCATGTCATGTTCTAATGTGTTGCCCCCAAATTTGACACGAGGTTTCCTTGTGTCCAAATTTTGAGCATGCCTTTGAATATCCAATTGCTTTGGTGGTTGATCCTTAGCATTGGTATGTGATTGAGCATATTTCTCTGCATAAGACTTCCATAATGGTCTGCGAAGGTGAGTATCATATGCTTGACCATGTGTATGTGGGACCTCTGGTTTTTGAAACAAAGATGATGGTGATTCAGGCACCATATGTGGTCCTCTATTGCCTCCACTATTAGGTATCATTTGATCCATGTTGGAGTGAGGTTGTTGCAAAGGTCGATTTTCTATTATTTGAGACATGTCAAAATCATGAGGTATCTTGGCTCCACTTTGTGCCATCATTTGTAAGAAGTATTGTCTATCCCTCCTCATTATTTCTTCAACCAATCGATTGAAATGGGGATTCATAATGGATTCTTCCACATCTACTGAATGTACTGAAAAGTTGTCCATATCATCATTGTGTGTATCATTGTTGTTTGTAGTGCCCATGTTCTCAACATTTGGAATGTTTCTATAGGCATCCATGTCAGGTAATGTAGTATGATCGGAATTGAAAAAGATATCATTATCATACTCATAAGAACTCATGTTTGTGGACTCTTGAGCCTCTTTAGTTTCTCTCCTAGATTTTTGAAGACGGGTTTCAACCATGAACTAGGTATTGACCAAGATGTGTGAGACTAGATGAAAATGGAAAAAGTATGGAAGAACAAGAGTTGAATGGAATGTAAATGAATCTGAGGTGTACTTGCAATGTCCAAAGTGTAAGACCAAGTATGTATGTAGTAGAGTAGGTGTGACTTCCAAAGAGAGGATAGTTTCTCTTGATGAGGTAAGTTGACCTTGACTCTAAGTAAGACCAAATGAGACCCAAAGGTAAGAAACCTTGATGAGGGACCACTTAGCAAAGTGTTGTTGTATGTAGTGTGTTGACAAAGTATAGTGAGGACAAGCAAGTGACCTTTTGATTCAAGTTTAGACAATTGTGAATGTAAAGTGAGATGTGAAGCAATGATGGACTTTGTGAGACTGAAAGACAGGTTGAATGCTAAATGAAACCTAGAGAAATGACCTAGGAAGCTCAAGAATTCCAAAACTGACTATGTTTGTTTGCTGGACTGTAAAAGTTTTTTCAATTCTGAACACAGACGTGCCTGTATACTTCACAGATGCGGTTTCCTGACACAGACGTGGCTCTGTTCAACACAGACGTGCTTCTGAGATTTTGTTGCAAAGTGTAATGTTGATTTTGTAAACACAAACGCGTTTCTACCCTTCACAGACACGGTTATACAACACAAATGCTATTATGTCCGACACAGACGCGTTTCTGCAAAATTTGTGCAATTTTTTCCAATCTGTGAAGTTGTTTTGTTGTGATCAAATCTGTCTGTTTGACTATTTTTCATGACAAGAGGACATAGTGTTATTGAAGACCTAATGTTTGCAAGTGTCTAGACTCCAAATGACTCCAAGAAAAGTGTTTTGTTTGATGTAAAAAATGTTTTGCATACACTTGAAGACACAAAAGACACAATGTTTTGCTGTTTGGTCTTGAATGTTTTGAATGTTTAAAATAAGTCAAGCACAATTCTTATGGCTGGCCAAGACAATAGTTGTTGATCCCACATGGGGTTTTACCCCTGAGGCTACGCTATTCAAAGCAGATACTTAGATGCTTGACCTCACTGGCTCCACCCTCGGCACTCACTTCTCGGGTCAGCCAAGCATCAGTCCCCACGAAAACTTCCCGTGGTGAACTTTGTATCTCTACTAAGAACCATATGTGTGTGGGCCGCTACTAGAGGTCCAACCTCCTGCCCCAACAACTAGAAGGATTTGGAATTCTAAAACAAAAAGGTGCTAGTAAGGGCATCCGCTCGTGTGGCCATACATGTGGCACTTTCAGCTCTTTAAATATAGAAGGCTCCCAGCCGGTAGGGGTTACGCCCTACAACTGATCAAATAAATTTGATCAAACGGGTTTATGGGGAGACATAGTGTCGGTAGGAACTAATCAGCACACATTATTCATAGTTTTCACCATGAATACAATTGTTTATAGTGGTTTGGAAGAGGTGGGTTTTCCTCGCTACCACTTGGGTCGTTCTCTTCTCACTAGTAGTCCTAATGACCACATGAGAAGATAGGCCCTCTATAGATTAAACAAAAAGAGCCTATTTCTCAAGACACAAAAGACAATGATTCAATTTTAGTGCACCAATTGAAGTGTTTGCTAGTCTATGAAAACAAGGCACACAATAAAAAACCCTTGCCAAGGACCTGCAACAAAGAATTATTAGTAGTTTGGATTGTTTCAAATAATCACCCCTTCCTGCAAGAACATAAGTAAGGTAAATTTTAAATCCAAAAGACTTTGTGAAAATAGGGGTCTTCAACCAAATGATTTTGCTTTCAAGACAAGCTGCACCAATTTCGTTAGCTAGATCTGAAAATGTTAGCTCCAAATAAACCGGATCTGAAACATTAAATGCAAAAACCCAAAACTAAATCAATAACCCAAAATTTGAAATCGTTGAACACATACACGATTACCCTCAACACAGATGCGGCTTACTTACGTTGACGCGGTTTTGTGCGACGCAGACGCAACTCCAGAATGTAGACGTGACCTCTGGACACAGACGCGGCTAAAAACACCGTAGACACGACTTAATAACACAAACGCGATTCCTGGAACCTGCAAAAATAAAATATTACCGATAACACAGACGTGATTCCAGATGTTGCAGATGCGCTAGAAAATCAAAAACGCGATCCAAAAGTGCGCAGACGCGGGAATATCAAAATGCTGCTGAAAATGTCAGATCTGCAACTTCAAAACACCAAATCTACAACAAGGATGTTAAATGCAAAAGGGACAAGAGTCCCACCGGGCGTGCCAAAATGTATATGGTGAAAATGGATATAATAATAACGATATTGAAAGGCTAAATGAATTCAACCACAAAAACCCTAGCCTAACAACAACAAAGATCCACCATAACATATGAAGATTACCTAAGACAATGCAAATCAAATAAAATCACAAAGATTATACCATCACATGTCTAGTAGGGTTTGGATCTCCATTCTTCCTATCTCCATTGATCTTGCTTGATATATTTGCTCTCAGATTTTATGTGTGCACAAGAGCTCAACAAAGAATGGAATGTGGTTTCAAGTAGGATCGTAGTGTAGTCAAGTGCATAAAAGATGATTAGGGTTTGATAATGAAGGGAGCCTCTCCTTATATAGAAGACACTATATGAAATGGAGGGATAAGATTGAGAGGTGTAAAAGGAGGTCGACTATGATTAGAGGGTAGGTAAAAGAAATAATAAAATAATGAAAGGGGTAGGTAGTGTATGAATTAAGAAATGAAGGACATGTGTCATGGGTAGAAAAGGTTAATGAATTAATTAAATAAATAAAGATTTATTTAATTAATAGAAGAAGTGGGATAATTAAATAAATAAGATATTTATTTAATTTAGGAAAAGGATAATTTAAATAAATAAATGTATTTATTTAAATGAGAAATAAGGCTAGAAGAGGATAAATGAATTAATTAAATAAATAAAGATTTATTTAATTAATAGAAGAATTAAGCTTAGATAGATAAATAAATAAAATATTTATTTAATTAGACTGGACAATTTTAGGTGTCTACAATAGGATTTCCCAAGGCTAGTGGTGAGGTGGCAGGAATCAATGGTCAAGATTGATTTGAAGATATCAATGGTTAAATTGGAGGTGATTGGCAAAGGGGTTGGATTAAAGGGAACATTTCTCATCTCTATGGTGACAAGTGTCACAAAGCTTCTAGAAGAGGTTGGATGAAAGGGAACACCTAGTGACAAGTGTCACAAAGCTTGGCTCATGAGAGGGCAAAGTGTTCAAGGAAAGAGGACATGGTGGTTAGGATGGAATGGGTTAGGTTTAGGAATGGCTGGGTTAGGTGGTTAAAAGTTAGGAGAATTTGAATTTAGAAATTCAATTAATGGAAAAGGCTAATAAATTTCAACAACTCATAATTGATTTGTTTTAATTAATCAAAGGATTGGAAGAAATGATTTAGATGGGGAAGAATTAATTAATCAAAGAGGATTATTGAAATGAACCTATTAAATAAATCCTTAGATTTATTAATAAGTAAATGAATAGGAAGGATTTTAATCAAATTGTTGATGAATTCAATTAAATTGGGGAGGGAGATTAATTAAATAATTGCTTATTCAATTAATTATCTTCAGACCATTTTTAGGTGTATACACTTATTAGTCACACCCTTCTTGTGCTTGATAGTAAAGGTGTAAGGTTGGAGTTGTTCAACCCACTTGATGTGCCTTTGGTTCAACTTCTCTTGCCCATTAAGAAAACTCAATGCATGGTTATTAGTATAAAGGATAAACTCCTTTGGAAGAAGGTAATGGCACCACTTTTTGAGTGCTTGCACCACAGAATAAAGCTCCAAATCATAGGTTGAATACCTCTATTTAGCCTCATTCAACTTCTCTGAAAAGAATTCCATTGGATGTCCTTCTTGACTAAGGATTGCACCTATTGTCAACTTGCTTGCATCACATTCACTTGTAAAAAGTCGATCAAAACTAGGGAGTCTCAAGGTGGGAAGTTCTGCTACCTTCCTCTTCAAAATATCAAAGCTTTGAGCTTCTTGCTCTGTCCATTCAAACCTGCATTTGATTCCTCCTTTTATAGTGTTAAGGATGGGAGCACAAATATGACTAAAGCCCTTGATGAACTTTCTATAAAAAGTAGCCAATCCATGAAAGCTCCTAAAATCACCTACTTTCCTAGGTGTAGGCCAATTTACAATAGCATCAACCTTAGAAAGATCCATTTTCAAACATCCATTTGAAACTACAAAGCCTAGATACACCAACTCAATTTTCATGAATTCACACTTCTCTAGATTGATTATCAATTTATCCTCATGAAGCTTTCTCAAAACCTAATCCAAATGCTTCAAATGCTCCTCCTTGGACCTGCTAAACACCAAGATGTCATCAAGATAAACAATAACAAATTTTCCAATAAATTCATGAGGTGCATAAAGGTACTAGGTGCATTTGTGAGGCCAAATGGCATCACAATCCACTCATATAAGACCTCATTGCTTTTAAAGGTTGTCTTCCACTCATCACTAGGTCTGATTCTAATCTGATGATAACCTAACTTCAAATCAATCTTTTAAAAGTAGAATGACCCTCCAAGATAGTCCATTAGGTCTTAAATCCTAGGCATAGGAACCTGTACCTAATTGTGATCTTGTTGATGACTCTAGAATCAGTGCACATCCTCCATGTTCTATCCTTTTTTGGTGCTAACACAGTGGGTACAACACATGGGCTGAAACTCTTCCTAATCAACCACTTATCCAAAAGGTCTTGCACTTGTGTTGCTATCTCCTCATTCCGACTAGGAGTAATCTTGTAGGCAACTTTATTATGCAAGGTCACTCCAGGAATTAGATCAATTTGATGACTGATTTCTCTGATGGGAGGCAAGTTGTCAGGCATGTCTTTGGCCACAACTCTCTTATATCTATCAAACATGGTTTGCACTTCACTAGGAATCTCTCCTTTCTCACCATTTCCTTGCTTGGACTCATCTTTTGAGTGTAAAACTAAAGCCTAGCCTTGGGTCTCTTCTTTTTTGAGGACTTCCAAAAACCCCTTTCCACTAAGAAAAATGACATGTGGACTAACAATATTCTCTTCCCCTTGATCAAGTAAATGATCCATCCTAAACTGTCTACTATTCTTGGTAATGACATACACATTTTTCTCACCATCATGTTGTGCTTTGACATCATACTGCCAAGGGCGACGTAACAATAGGTGACAAGCATCGATAGGAAGGATATCACACAAGATCCTATCCTTATAGTCTCCCATTTCAAAATCTACCCAAGTTTGTTCATCTACTACTACATGTTGTCCCTTGTTAAGCCAGGATACTCTATAAGGACTCATATGTGGTAACCTTTTCAATTTTAACTTCTCTACCATTTCTAAAGAAACAATATTCTCTGTGGATCCAGAATCAACAATCACTTTGCAAACCTTACCATGAGACTTACAGGTAGTTTTGAAGAGTGACTTTCTTTGTGGGGGCTCTTTGCATTGGGGTACCTTCAACAATGTCCTCCTTAGCATAAGGCTTTCTCCATCCAAGGTAGGACCTGCATGTCCCATGGGTGAATTGACACTTTGTCTATTATCTTCTTGCACAAGTTGAGTCCTTTCTGGTCCATGTGAGATAGAAGCTTTCTCCGGACATCTACTCATAGTGTGACCCTCTTGGTTGCAATTGTAACATTTACTAGTGAAAACACCAAGTCCTTTGCCTTGGTTCCTTGCCTACCCCTACCAAAAGTTCTTCTTCCTCCTCTAAAGCCTCCATTCTTATTATTGAACTCTCCATTGGACTCTTGCTGGTTAGAATCACCATTTTTAAAAGGAGTATTCCTTCCTCCAAAGCCACCTCTACCTCTGAAATTTTTGCCACCTCTTCCTCTATTATTTTGTTCTCCTCTCCTCTTTATCTTATCTTCCACCCTTAATGCCAATTGGAAGAATTTGTGCATAGTGTCTGGAACCATGATGCTGATCTCATCTTGGATATTTTGCCTTAACCCATTCAGGTACCTAGCCACCTTCTCCACCTCTTCTTCATTCTTCTTGGACTGAAGACTTAGCTTGTGAAATTCTTCGATATATGCATTCACATCCAACTCCCTTTGTCTAAGATTTTGTAGCTTCTTATACATCTGAACCTCATAGTCTATTGGTAGGAATTTATCTTTGATTTTGTTCTTCATCTTCTCCCAAGAGGATATCTTCTTCTTCCCTATGTTCACCCTTTCTTCTTGCAGCACTGTCCACCACAACAAGGTAGACCCCTTGAGTCTAGACTTTTTCAAACTCACTCTTTTCTCCTCTGGGACCTCTTTGTACTCAAAGTGGTTATTGAGTGCTTCTATCCATGCAAGCACCTCTTCTCCATTCAGGCTACCGCTATAGATAGGTAGACTTTCCACATTATCCCTATTTACTAATTTTAGGGCATCCAAGAACATCTTTTGATCAGGTGCCATATTCTGAGGGATGGCCTCCTGCTCCTCATTCTCCTCTTCTGATTCATCATTACAAGTTTTGTCCTTTCCCTTGGACTGTCTGATCTCTTTGAGTTTCTCTTCAAGCAACTCCTCCACCATCTTCTTGATGGCCTCTGGGTTCATTGCCTTAGGAGGCATTGTAGTAGCCTCTACTCCAAATTTTGAGTCTGACATATACTATTCCACCCTTGGTATAGCTCTGATACCAATATGATGCAGAGAGTTTGGGATGTTATATCACTTTCTTGGTTTTTACTCAAAATGGGTCCCCACTTGGTATCACCCAATGGACCAATGTCTTTAACCTTCTCAAGGTTTCTAGAGCTTTCCCTAGATCTTTCCCAATGATCTCTTCACTCAAGACAACTCACAACTGACAAGGAGTCTCCTACTCCTATGGTTCCAACCCTTCAACCAAGGACACCTAACAACCCCAAATCCCAAGCAACAAGATCTTTACTCAAAAGGTGGAATCTAACCTATGTGAGTGTTTACACATGTTTTATATGGCATTTTCACTGATCTTGACCCCTTAGATGGGTGTTTACTAGTCCTTTGTATCTTTTCCCCTTTTGGACCTAGGAAATAGGGCTACAAGCAATTAGCCCTCCATTTGGACTTTTCTTGATTTGTCTCACAACCTACCTAAACAAACCCCTAAATAAATTTTATATTTGAATACCCTTTTGGGCATTCTACAATATTCCAAACTTCTACGTCTAGGTTTTGAATACGGATGGTCAAACCCTATTGACCCTATTTAACCTCTTCTAGCTGGTATTGGGGTTTAAGCTCTCAAAAGATTCACCAGTCACAAAGGAATGAAAGGATAACACTTGCCAAGGGTCTGCACTTGTTCAAGAGTCCTTTTCATGCCAAGTTTGACCATCCTTCTATCTGTTGTTCAAGGTTTCCACCCTCTTTTCCTACTGCACATGCTTGCCACATGAGCAATGTCAAGCCTAGGGTATCATCTTAGGAAAGGCAAATGACACTTCCTATCTCCAAAACCACTAGGAACATCTAGTATACATGAAAAATCAACATCCTCCTAGGTTTTAGATCGATCCCATAGAGAGATGTTGATTTGTGCCACTATTTGCATCCAAACCCTGGTTTTGAGGGTTTTGTCAGGCTAGTGGGATAAAAAATTCAGTTTCTCCCAACCCCGAAGGATTCAAGACCTTAGATCAACTCCAAATGGATGGTGGACCTCTTTTACAACTTTCCAAATGTTTAATTCATGCCCACCATTCACAGGGAATTATGCAAGAACAAAAAACTCAAGAAGAATGCAGGAAATCACAATAACCATTTACTTTGAAGACAATAAATTATTCAAATTCATCTCCAACCAGTAGTCATCATTCCTATAGGTTTATATCATGCTAAGGAACTCCTCCAACTACCCCTAATGCATACAATAAACCAACTAACTTTTGGGATAACCATATTTCAAAATCTTGCAAGAAAAGTTGTTTAAGACAATAATGCAACTTTGCAACTTTTGACATCTTTCTACAATTCGGTCTTGGCTTCACACCAAAGGTCAAGAATGAACATATCACACATTGCAGACCCCTAAAAATAAAAAATACATATAAAATTCCCATACAAGGTCTTTGACCAAGTTGATACACCTTGGGGCCTTAAGGCTTATTACACTGCCTAGGCCTAATCAATAGACCTTCAAACACACACATTGCACATTCTATTCCTAACATAACCATGAATCAAAATGATTTAGACACATGTCAAAATGAAGTAGACACATGTCCTAGTGCCCCTGCACTAGCATTTGAATGGTATTATTGTTTTAATTTGTTAATTTGCATGTTCTGAGATTTCTTTATTGGTGTGTGTGAATGTTTTTATTGTAGAACTAGGGTTTGTTGTGGTTGGATCTTTGTTGTTTTGCAATAGTTTGTCATCATCATTTTTCACTTCACACATCCATATCCATCATCCAAGTAAGTTTATGTTGTCCATTTGAGCTTCAAAATCCATCCAAAGTATCCATATTATGCTCAATTCATGCCACACTTAGCCAAATACATCCATCCTTATCATACCCCTTATCAATCCCTTGTTGTGTAGTGGAGATAAATCCACAAATCAATCAAACAAAGGAGAAAATACCATCAAGTGGAGCAAGGGCACATCCACTTCATCACTTTGCTCAATCGAAGGAGGAAGAAAAAGCTATAAGGTTTTATTGCATGTTTTATATCATTTAGTTGTGTTTTGTGCTTATTATATGCAATTGACCCATTTACCATTTTCTTGTCTTTATTTTGGCATACCCAGTGGGACCCATGTCCATATCATTTAACATTTTTTGGCTTGTTTTTAGAATTTTTCTCGCAGGTTCACAGAACAATGTCTCGGTCTACACATCGACATTTTCATCATTTTTTCAACGTCTGTGCAGGCATAGATTAGCACCTGTGTTTGAAATATGTTCCTTCCTAATCCCTTTTCTTGTAGGGATCCTAAATCAACATCTCTAAAACCTGAATCGGTATCTTCGTCGTTAACACTTTTCTCTTTGTTTTTTGCATTTTCAGTATAATGATCTTAGTGCAAAATACAAAAAAAATCCATATGTAAAGTCTAAAATCACAAAAATAACATTTGAATTGTGTCCTTTCACTGCATTTAGATAGTTTTAAGCTTTCCTATATTAAATTTTGTTCATTTTAGTCTGATTAGTTAACTTTTCTAGGAACTGGGCTTTGGCACCTGTGTAAACGTCAGCGTCTGCGTTGCAGATCGATGTCTCTACCCCTCAGCTTTTTCGTCGCCTTCTGAAAAAATTCAAATTTTTTTGTTTTGTTTCTAACTGTTTCTGTGTAAAACTTGTATCGGTGTCTCCATGGGCTACATAGACATCTCCGCATAGGTATAAATCCTGCTCATTTTTTAATTTGAACTTTGATTTTTTTTTCGCATTTTTATTATGTTTTTGTGTCTGGGCCTTACATCGACATATGTGCATATGTTAGCATCTGCACACACGTTGGCATTTGTGCCTATCCTTAAAGGTCTGCACTAAGGGTAGTTGTTTTTTTAGGTATTGAATCTGAGTTTTACAACTTTTTCCTATGTGTCCAAGGCCTAAGAATCAAACTACTCACAATTTCTTGTAGGACATTTGTTGAAGGCCCTAGTCTACATCACTAGTTTATTTTTCTTTCTTGCATTCTAGATTAGAAAACATTTTTTATTGGGGTTAAAAAGAACAACTATTTTCCATGTCTTGTGCACTTAGACACGTGTAGGGTGGACCCACTGTTATGCTTAGTATCCTCTCCCCTCACCTTCGTGGATCTTGGGTGTAAGAGAAAAGCGATTAACAACACCTAATTTTTATTTTTGTAGAGAATCGCCTCTTGGGGGCCTCATCACTCCAAGAGAGTAGTTCAAAAATGGGACACTTTAGGGATATTGCCTCTCCCAACACGATCTCGAGCAGGTTTTTCAAGCCGCTATATAAATATATTGGTCAGGAGGCTAAAGTGTTGAGTGAATTTGATATATGTGGAGGCCTTCTCTATAATGATAATCTCAATTAGAGCCTTAAGTGGCTTGCTTCAAGGATCTGTCATTGGACTAGGATCCCTCAAAAATTTATTAGACACCTTGTTGTAGTAGCCAAAAATCCCTACATTTGATGGTTCAGGGAGTGTGGATCATACCCCGTAGATACCTCTCATGTACCCTTCAAGTTGAGATAGGAATCTGTCAATTATAAGATATTCAGATTTTCGGGGTAGGAGAATTTGGTATGCTTAAGAAGTGAGTGTTGTGTTGGGGGATCTAGTGCTACCAGAATCTCTATCTGTCTGCTTGCTTGTGGTATTCTATTGATGCAAAGGCTCCATTGAATGGTTTCCACTTTCCAACCTAAGTTGTATGTCTTTTGTGTTGGGAAGATGGTGTCTCAACCTTGCATTTACACAAGGTTACTATTTATAGTAAGTTTTCATTTGAGCATAGAATGGTGCAAAATTCTCCAATAAGCTTATGGTTGGTTAGATAAGCATGTCGGTAAAGTTTCGTTGCAAAATCATAGCTAGTTTTGAAGATAATAAAGTTTCCAGTTTGGAGGGATGCAATTAAAGGTTTAAACTTAATTTTGGGGACTTTAGACCCTCTGAAACACCCTGAAAAGTGGGTGTAAACAACGTAGTTTTTTACGTGGTGATAGAGAACTTCACGAGTGATGAGGGGAAATCATTTCACTTTTTATTAAAGTTTATATTTTATTCTTTTATGAATCTTAAGACTAATATGCTTGGAGGCATACCTTATTGCATACATGTTTGTTTACTTTTTACTATAATACTCTGCTAATTATAAGTGATATTAGAAGTAATAGTTATGATGTAATGTTTATCTTTTTGCTTGTTTACATGATGAAAATATGGTGGTAATCATAATTATATTTTCAAGTTTTGTTTTATTTGCATTTATGTGTTTTTAAATACATTGTGAGTAAACAAGCAGAATTCAACAAGGTTCATGACAATTACTGCATAAAAGATGATAACCTCCAGTTATTTCAAAATGAAGATCTCCCTTGATCTCTCTTTTTGTTCCCATTTCATTGGTGTATTTCATGGGCATTATTCAAAACCAACTTCCTCTCGGAGTTGATTTATTTCTTTCAGATTAATTCTCCTGTTGTTTTTGTAGTCGTTACTATCGTTGTAGGCGGGTAGCCTTAGTTTAAGATTTGAATAAGGATATTTATATATCCCTTGTCATCAGTTGAGTAGGCAGTCAAAATTTAGTTAGTACTTAGTTTCAATTGAGTTGAATCTTCTTTGTAATACTCAGAACTTGTTTTATTTCCTTTTGGAAGTACATATCAATGAAGGTAGAAAGTTGATCTCAATATTTGTGTTTCAAGATCCCACTAGAGGAAGAGCAGGGCCCATTTGACCAAAGGGAGGTGATCTTTGTTGTGATTTCAGTTCTTTTACAGCTTCAAAATTGAGATTAATTTACTTTGGTTCTTTTTCACTGAGATGTTAAGTTTCAATTGTTGATAATTTATTTCTAGTAATTAGCATTAGATTTGAAGTTGAATGTTATTGTTAGGAGAAGTGATACTTAGTTTTACATTGTTGTAGATTAGATTGGTAATAGCATGGTTAATGAGATGGGTAGTTTGATGGTGAAAATGGAAGCAAAATCATTGTTAAGTCAGACCATGGATTTAGGTGTTATGTTTGATTTATGCAAGCATAATTAGATTTCAAATTCTGCAAGCATAATTAGATTTACTTTCAACACTTAATCTAGATTCAAATTCCTAGACTTAGAAGTAGTTTCAAGCTTTCTAGGGAACTCCATGATTCCAACTTAATTCGATTTTGTTACATTTATGTTGTCAAACTTGAGTATTCTTAGAAATAAGTTGTTTAAAAATTAAAATTCTAGTTTGATTAATAGTTAAGACTAAGAGCTCTTGATAGCTCCCGACCGACCTTTGACGGAGTTTGAACCAACCGTTAGTCATTGTTGTATAGTGCAAAACCCCCCCAAAAATATACCACAGAGAATCCTTATTGCAAACAACTTTAGACAACCCTGGTTCGATATTGAGATAAATTAAATGGTGCGAGTTGACAAAGGAACTACCTTGCCCACCATTTTTTGGCATCATTGCCGGGGAACACAAGATCTATCTATTGCAGTTGGAACGTAGGTGTCGATAAGGGAAGTAGAAACAGTTGATGAGAAGAGAAAGAGATAGATTTGGAAGATTCCTTCCAAGAGTATATCAACCTAACCTACTGTTTGAAGAATTTGAGAATCAAGAACATCAAGAACAACATCAACAAGAAAACATGGGTGACCAAGTAGAGAATGAAGATGCCTCACCAAATAGGATGTTTTCATATCCTATCAATTTGAATGTATGGGATCATGAACCTCCCATGAAAAATATTTTACCCTCAATTTTGCCAACCTTTAGAGGAAAAACATCAGAAGATCCTGACCAATTCTTGTTTGAATTTGATGTTTTGTGTCAAACCTATGATTACACTGCTGATAATTAGAAACTAAAGTTATTTCAATAAACTCTTAAGGAATCTGTATTGAGATGGTTTATGGGATTAAGAGTCGATTCTATTGCAACATGGTCTAAAATGGAAACAATTTTCTTGGACAAATACCAAGATTATTGTTGGGTTAGAGATAGGAAAGACGAATTGTTCCATATGAAATAAACTGAGGATGAAAGTCAGGAAGACTATGCAGACAGGTTCATGTTTGTATAAATGATGTGCTGAGGGATTGAGTGATGATATTAGTCGCACAATCTTTATGAGAGGAATCGATGATGAGTCAAAAGAGGTTTTGAATTTAATGGGTAAAGGTGACATTAACAAATTCCCTTTAGATGAGATCATTGATATTTGTAGGAACTACTCTAGGACAAGAGTGGAAACTAGGAACTCCAAGAAAAACAAAGCTTTAGGACCTGATGTATCTCAAGTTATGGAAGAGATGGAAAATTTAAAAATGATATACTCCTCCATCTTAATAATCAGGTAGAAAATAAAAACACAGAGCCTTTGGCCATCTAATGCTCAAAATGTAGGGGGAAACATGTTATAAGGGAGTGTCCAATGAATTAGCTAGAAATCTGTGAAATCTTTGAGAAAAGCCATGCTACAAGTTCTTGCAATTTGTTGCTAGAAATTAAGTCATTTGAAGAAGCCACCTATAATTGAAGAAGAACTTAATTACGTTGGTCAAAGATCATAGAACACTGGATTTGATTCTTATCCAGGAAAATACGGTCCACATAACAATTGGAACCAATGGAATCCTTCTTTTCAAATGAAACCACCTACTACATCTTGGGGACCTCCTGAATGGGTTATCCCTCAGTGGAATCAACCCCAGTGGAACCAACCACAATGGAACCAATCATGGAAACAAAATCAATGGCAACCTAATTCTCAACCATGGCAGCAAAATCAAAATCAAAATCAGTTTCAGCCATGGAAAAATCAGGGACCTAAACAACCGTGGGGACAACCCCCACCTCTTATCACTAGTCCTAATGCACCTAATGAGTAGGTTAACCAACCTCTAATTACAGCTCATCTTGTGCCAAATAATTAAAAAAAAACCATCCTCAACAAGCATTCAATGCTAACTTTAACCCCTCTAGTTTAAACTTAATCAAGATAAATGACATTCAGTTGAGGAATCACAATGTACCCTCTAAAGATAACTCAAAGAAGTATGAGGATAAAACAAAGGAATTAAAAGAAAAAGATCACGAGTCTAAGGAAACATCAAATAAAGCTCCTTTTCCAAAATGGTTAGATACTCCACCAAAAGCTCCTGATATCTCCCAATCTAAACATACTAATATGGTTGATTCTTCGCTTTTGAGGGAATTGAAGAAAATCAACATTCAAATTCCTTTACTACAAGCTATCAAGGATATTCCTGAGATTAATCAACTTATCAAATCATTGTGTGTTAAGACACTAGGGAGGAAATACAAGTTGCCACCCAAGATTCAAATAGGGACCAAGCTTACTGATGTTTTGTCAAGAAGATTACTTTTCCAGAAGTACAATGATCAAGGGAGTCTTGTGATTACCCTGAGTATAGGAGGAGTGGAGATTCCCAATGTCTTAATAGATTTAGGGGTAGCTATAAATGTGATAACATCAGATAGAACATAACTGTTAGGAATGACTAAGGTGTAACCCACAACCATAGTACTTCAGTTAGCAGATCAGTCCACTGCTAAACCTGAAGGAGTTTTAGAACATGTCACTATGACAATTGATACTTGGGACAATCCAGTCGATTTTATCATTCTAAAAGCCAAGAAGAAGTCTTTAGGTTATCCAATCATTTTAGGAAGACCTTGGTTAGCTATGGCTGTAGCTCTTATTGATTGTAGACCAGGGAGTATGGCCATCTTGAATGGTAAAAAACAAAAGGAATTGACACTTTATCCTCTAGCTAAACCTACCATTCATTCTGATACTCAACAATGGGTGGATGGTGATATGGATTCTGAGGGGGATGGAGTGGTTGATTTGGCCATGGTTACTTTGACTGGGCATATGGATGAATATGAAGAGTATGTGAAACAAGGGAATAAGTTAGATAGTGGAAAAGAATAAGGTGTTGAAAATCAAGAGAATTCTTCTCTCAATAGAATCATGGATGTGACTAATGAACTCCACATTAATAACCCATATCCTACTCTTATTGGAGAACCAAGAGTGGATAAGAGTGAAATTAAGGAAATTTTGATTTCATCAAATAAACCTTTGTTTATTAGCTCATCCTTATTGCCTATTGAGGAGGAGAAGTTAAAACAAACCTTAGAAAACCTTTTAAAATCTTTCGCATGGGATTACACTGATATGAGAGAAATACATCCTTCCATTTATATGCATCATATATACATGAAGGATGTAAAACAAGTCAGGCAAGGTCAGAGAAGAATTAATCCTATTTTGAGGGATTTTGTCAAGACGGAAATAGAAAAGCTGTTAAAAGTTGGATTCATCTACCCAATCTTTGATAGAAAGTGGGTTTCACCATTGGTTATTGTGCCTAAAAAGAATGGGAAATGGCGAGTTTGCGTGGATTTTAGGGAACTGAACAAAGCCACGAAGAGGGATTATTTTCCTCTCCTATTCATTTATCAAGTGTTAGATAATCTAACTGGTAATAGTTATTTCTCCTTTTTAGATGTCTTTAGCGAGTATAATTAGATTTAGGTGGATCCTGAGGACCAAGACAAGACAACATTTACTTGTCCTCAGGGAACATTTGTATATAGGGTTCTTTCTTTTGGACTATGCAATGCACCGACCACCTTCCAAAGAGTTGTTTTGGCCATCTTTACTGATTTGACTACCTCGTGTGTTGAGGTTTATATGAATGACTTCTTAGTCCATGGTAAAACCTATGATGAAGCTTTGGAAAATTTTAATAAATTTTTACAAAGGTGTAAGAATCACCGGTTTTCTTTGAATCATGAAAAATGTTCACTAATGATCTGACAAAAGGAATTGTTTTAGGTCATCACATATCTAAGGATGGTATTAAAGTAGATCCAAACAAAGTTGAAATCATCCAACAAATACAAGTTCCTAAAATACAGATTGATGTGAGAAGTTTCCTTGGTCATGCAGGTTACTATAGACAGATTATTGAAGGATTCAATAAGATTTTTGAACCTCTATTCACTTTGCTCAAAAATGATTCTGAATTCATGTGGATGGATAGCTATCAGGAGTCATTTGAAGCCATTAAAAAAGCTTTGATTACTTCGCCCATTATCAAAGGACTTGTGTGGGGAGAGCCTTTCCACATTCATGTGGATGCTTCTAATTTTGCTATTGGGGCAGTTGTAAGACAAAAAGATGCAGATGGAGCAATGCATGCCATCTATAATATTAGTAAGAATCTAAGTCCAATAGAAAGAAACTATACAACAACTGAGAAGGAATTTTTAGTGGTTGTATATGCTATCAATAAATTTAGACATTACATTACTGACTATAAATTTTTTATCCACATAGATCATGCTGCCATAAGGTATTTGATGAATAAAGCTATTGTAGGAGGACGGATAATCATATGGTTATTGCTTTTACAAGAGTTTGATATTACTATAGTGGATAAGCGAGGAATGGATAATGTTGTAGATGACTTTCTTTCTAGGATGGTTATGCAGGGAAATGATGAACCGATAGATGATGCTTTTCTGGACAAACACTTGTTTGCAATTTCAGTACAATCACCTTGATTTGCAGATATAGCAAATTATCTTGTAACAAGAAAGTGTCCTAGTCTTTTTAATTCTAAACAAAAGAAAAGACTAATTTGGGAAAGTTCTAGATTTCATTGGATTGATGGGTTATTATTTAAAATTTGCCCTGATCATGTACTTCACAAGTGTGTGCAATAAATTGATGTCTATGACATCATACATTCGTGCCATTCTGAACTAGAAGGAGGACATTACTATGTGATTAGAACCATTCATAAAATCCTAGGAGCGGGATTTTTTTTGCCTTCCATGACCAAAGATGTTTCATTTTATGTGAAACATTGCGATGAATGCCAACACATGGGGAGACCAACAACAACTATGGAGATGCCTCTCTATCCTCAAATAGCTCTTGAGCCATTTGAGAAATGGGGAATCGAATTCATCGGACCTATAGATCCACCTTCCGGAGGATTTCATCACATTCTGGTTTGCACTGATTATGTGACAAAGTGGGTAGAAGTTAGGGCATTGCCAGTAGCTCGAGAGGACAAAGTTGCTAATTTTTTGTACAAACAAATCCTTCAAAGATTTGGTGCTCCAAGGGAGATAGTATCTAATCAAGGACCATAGTTTATGTCTTCTATGATGGAGGCCTTCATGCAAAATTATAGGATAATACATCAAAAATCTTCTTTGTATCATCCTCAAGAAAATGGACAAGTGAAGGTGACTAACAGAGAATTGGAAAACATCATTACAAAGAGAGTTTCTCTCTTGAAAACAGATTGGGCCGATAGATTTGATGAAGTAGTTTGGCCATATAATACAACTTGGAAAACTACTACAACTTTTTCTCCATATGAATTAGTCTATGGGAAAACTCATGTTATGCTTGTTAAATTTGAATTAAAGACATTAAGGACAACATGGGAAGTGGGAATCAATCTCACAGAATCAGAGAAAGGTAGGATTTTGCAGTTAAATAGGCTGGCTGAAATGAGAATGGAGGCTTTGCAGCATGCTGAAATAATTCAAAACCAAAGAAAAGTATGTCATGATAAACATATTGTGTCAAGGCAGTTTAAGAAAGGAGACTGGGCATTATTGTTTGACTCAAGGTTCCAAGAGTTGAAAGGGAAATTTCATATCAGATGGTTGGGGCCTTATGAAATAAATGAAGTCTACAATATAGGTGTAGTTTAGTTGGTACCCATTGATGGTGAAAAGAAGGTGATGCTAGTTAATTGTCATTGGTTAAAAGTGTACCATAGGCCAGCATCCAAGGAGGAGTCTCTTTTAGAATTGCATTCAAGAATTAAACATTTCATCTTGGAAGATATTACTTATGTGATGGGATCCAATAATTCATAATTCCGACAGAGGTTGAATAAAGAAGATAAATTGAAAACCTGAAAGGGTGGTTTATCTTTCTAAAAAAAAAAGGAAGGAATATTGTAAAACAAGAAATGGCAGTTCATACCTATGAAAAAAGTTGAAAACCAAAAATGGCAGCTTTTTCCTGATCAACTCCAATTTGCTCCCGACGGCTCCTAGAAGCTCATAATGGTTCTCAAGATTCTAGGACAAGTCTTTTGTTGAAGCAGTTCCTTCCTTGCTCCTGATCATTCCCGATGATGGATCTTGTCACTTAATTTAATGCTTTTAGGGTTAGTGCAGAGAGCCTAGAATAACTCTTGATTTGATCATCGGTTTCATACTGATGAAGTAATAACATTACTCTAGACGGCTCCTGATCATTATGCTACTTTCTTTTTGTAGCATGTGATCAATTATAAATTATCGCTCTTGGCCTGCAGACATTAAATCGTTTGAAGGTAACATTCATTGTAAATATTGTTTCGAAATATTTTCTTATTAAGTTTGTAGATATTAAAGTAGGGGTAATTAAGTGTGTTGCATTAAGTGTCTACTAGCTGTTATTTGTTGATTTAATTAAAAGTTAAAATATTAACTAGAGAAATAAGGGATAAATTCAATTAACATCAAATCAAAATGAAGAGGTAATGATTCAAGTGATTTAAAGTACACTCTTAGAGATTGCCGCCAAGTCATCAAATCATGACATTGGTATGAAATGATGGCATTCGATCATGTGATTTAATTTGGAAAGGAATGAAGGAATGTGTGTGCATTAATGATCAGTTTGTGCAATTAATTTCTATTTTTGAAATGCTAGATTGTTCTATTTGCATTTCATTTTTTAGAAGTTGGAAGTTTGTGCAGAGTGTAGAAGTTTACTGAGTGTTTGTCATTTTAGCAACCAAGGTTGTGTATAAGGTGCAGAGGATTTGAGGACTAATGGGAAACAAGAAAATGACAGAACCAAATAATTTCAGTCTTGACCTAGAAACAAAGGGACTTTTAGCTCAAGTGGGATGGTTGGAATTCATCAAGAAGTATGAGGGATTTGACCCTAGAATAACCTATGGAATTCATTTTGAATTTCCATGTTAGTGTCACAAGGGTAGGCAGGGAAATAATTGAAGTAACTCCGCAGGTCACAAGTGAGATTACTAGAATCCCTTTGGAAGGAGAATCCATAAACAAAGGCCACACAAATTTTGAAGAAGTGGTGAATCTATTCCATGAAGGGGATGGTCCAAAACCTAAATTGCAAATGCATAAAGGGGATATGAAAGGAATAAACATAAATAGTTTGGAAGAGCCATGGAAAATGATTGTGTTATGGTTGATGAAAATTTTCACATGTGAAGGGTAGTATGGCACTATACTGGGACCTGCAATGCATCTTCTTATTCATTTGAGGTATGCCAATACTCGCCCCCGGGCTCGAGTAAATCTTCCTTCATTTATGTTTTCTCCATTGTTAGCAATGATAGCTAGGGATAAACTCTCAAAAGGTCATGTAAAATATCCTGGGTTGATGCATTAAATTGTTAAAAATCATTTCCTTAAGAAAGAATCTGGAAGGGAGAAATAGTTAGAATTATTGTCCTCTCCTATTACAAAGGGCAAGAAGGAACCCATCATGAAACATTTGATGGAAAAAGGGGAATCTTCTAAGAAAAGAACAAAAAGAGGGCAGAAAGAAATGAAAATGTTAGAGGAGGGCCCAAAAGATAAAAAGCAAAAAGTAGAAACGGATACACCTAGGGTTACTAGAGCTACTCGTAGTTCTTTAAGGAGAAAAGCTAAAAAGGAGGTGGGTGAACCATCTTCTCCTTATCATACCCATATAGGTCCTGGCGACCCTATTGTTTGTCAACCTGATGAGTTGGTACCTTCTATGACAACTCAAAGCAATTATGCCCCTCATATTGAAGATAATGTATCCCCTGATTTTACACAAACAACCCCACATACTCCTGCTAATCAAACCCCTATGTTAGCACAAGCAAGCCAAGAGCCTTCATAAAATGTTGCTTTTGTAATACCCTAGTCTGAAGTTGATATTGGAGGAGAGTCACCCAAAATTATTGACATCAAAGATTCTTCTGATGAAGAACTCATGCAAAACTCTCCATAGTTTAATTCCTCCTCAGACGAGGATGCTGAAATGCAAGAAGTTCCATTTGAGCCTAAACCTCATGTTGTGGAAACAGAGCTACCTTCATCCTCAACATTTGTTAGAAGGGAGGGGAAAGGAATTTTGATAGAAGATATTCCTTCAAAAATTAATAGAGGAAGAGAGGAGGAGGATGTTGAATTGCAAAAAGTTTTGTTAATGTCTAAACTGGAAGCTGAGTTGGTCGAGGACAAGAAAAAGATTCAATTTCTAGAAAGTGAAATGAAGAAAGATTTTATTTATAGAACTCAATTGCAGGATAGAATAACATAGTTGTAGAACAATGAGGAAACCATGAAAAGGAAAATAGAGCAAACTGAAGAGGTGTTGCAGCATGCAACAACCGAAGCTCTTAAAGGAAATGAGGAAATTGAAAGGTTGAAAAATGAATTAGTAAAACAAGGAAAGAAACCTATAGAAGAGGATCCACAAATTTTTCCCCAGGGTACTTCTACTTCTTTTGCAATCCTTTGGGAACTTTATTTTATCATTGGGAAATGTAGAAAGGGGAATGCAGATTTTAAGAAATAGTTGAATGAAGAAAAAGAACAAAAGAAGAAGGAAGAACAAAGAATTGAACAGATGGAAAACTTGTCTGCAACTTTACTTGCCATGAGAAAACCTTTGGGCTTGTATGCCTTATTCCTCAGAGAACAATTTCTACAGTGGAAGATTAACCAATTGGTTTTGAATAGAAAGATCGATTATCAAGATGACGATGACTTTCTGGGAGATTCCTTCATAAGTCATCCCACTTATCAAAACCAAATGTGTGAATATTACGTGCATGGCTTCTTATTGGGCCATCATTATGAATCTTTTCTCAATATTTTTTTATAAGTCCAAGTTAGGGCATTCGTGTCCTTACTTCATAATCAAGTGGAATGGGAAGAGAGGATGGAACAATACAAAGAGTAGAAGATTAGACTAGGCCTTCCTATGAGAGATGAAATGCCTAACTCTTCTGCATTCAAAACAAAATATATTTCTATTTAAAAAATGTACAAAAATCAACCAATTTTTTAGGACAACTTGAAAGCCAATATTACTATATTTAGAAGTGTTCAGAATGAGGGTCTACCATACAGGGCTTTGCACACAACAAGGAAGAGATATAACACTATTCCAACCCTTCTAAGAAGAAGAGAACCAATCTCTCCAACAAGTATTCTCTGGGGTCTTGAAAGGGTGAGATCAGTTATAGAGGTAATAGAAAGACAAAAAATTGATTAGGTAGGCATGGGATTCAGACCTCCTCTAATTCTAATGTACGTACCTCTACTAAATGCACTCGAGCATATGGAAAGGGATGCTAAAGAACAATGGAAAGAAAGAGTGGAATAGTTTAATGGATATGTTCCTTCCTGAAAATATTAGGAATATAATTTTAATAAGATTGATTAAGCAGTCTAGGTATAATATCAGAACAAGAATGTCCCAGATCAACCATGAGGACATGGTTGAGATTAGGCAGGGGGAAATGATGAGGGTAAATCATTTCACTTTTTATTATAGTTTATATTTTATGCTGTAATGAATCTTCGGACTAATATGTCTGGCGACATACCTTATTGCATACATGTTTGTTTACTTTTTACTATAATACTTTGCTAATAGTAAGTAATATTAGAAGTGATAGTTATGATGCAATGTTTATCTTTTTGCTTGTTTACATGATGAAAATATGGTGGTAATCAGAATTATATCTTCAAGTTTTGTTTTATCTGCATTTATGTATTTTTAAATACATTGTGAGTAAACAAGCAAAATTCAACAAGGTTCATGACAGCTACCACATAAAAGATGATAACCTCGAGTTTTACAAAATGAAGATCTTCCTTGATCTCTCTTTTTGTTCATGTTTCATTGGCGTATTTAATCAATGTTATTCAGAACTCAACTTACTCTCGGAGTTGATTTATTTCTTTCATATATTTTCTCCTATTATTTTTGTAGTCATTACTATCGTTGTAGGTGGGTAGCCTTATTTTAAAATTTTAATAAGGATATTTATATATCCCTTTGTTATTAGTTGAGTAGTCGGTCATAATTTGGTCAGTACTTAGTTTCAGTTGAGCCGAATCTTCTTTGTAATACTTAGAACTTGTTTTACTTCCTTTCGAAGTACATATCAATGAAATTAGAAAGTTGATCTCAATACTTGTGTTTCAAGATCCCACCAGAGGAAGAGCAGGTCTCGTTTGACCGAAGGGAGGTGATCGTTGTTGTGATTTCAGTTCGTTTATAGCTTTGAAATTGAGATGAATTTACTTTGGTTCTTTTTCACTGAGATGTTAAGTTTTTGTAACTGTTGTGATGATCTATAAACTTTTTACATAACCCTCCTCTCAAGGTTAGTGTACGAAGTTGTTCTGCTACTTAACTTCCTTACAAGTGGTATTGGAGCTTGATCACCTTTGGTTTCAGTTGTGGGTTGTTGGGTTTTTTGAACTAATCCAGATTTGAGTGGGAGCTTGTGCAGACGACACTTTTTGATCCTGTTACAGGAATTTTCAAATGTCAAGTTCATCAGGGAGAATAGAGGTGGAGAAATTTAATGGAACAAATTTTGAGATGTGGAAGCTGAAGATGAAAGATCTGCTAATAGATCGAGATCTGTGGTATGTTGTTGATGCGAATATCCAAAGACCCTCAGATCCTATTGCGGCAACTTAGTATGATGTTATGGACCAAAAATCCAAGGATCTAGTCAAAATGTGCCTGGCAGACTTTGTTTTGATCAATGTCCACGAAGAAAACTCTACAAAGTCGCTATGGACTAAGCTTGTTGAAATGTAGAAAAGCGAAATCTTTATTAAATCATATTTTCTTGAGGAAGAAATTGTATTCCTTGAAGATAGAAGAGGGTGGACGAATTGTAGAACACCTGGAAGCATACAATATGTTGGTGGCTCAATTGGTATCTGTCGGTGTTAAGATTAACGAAGAAGAGAAATGCCAGATCTTTCTTTGTTCTTTGCCTGATTCGTGGGATTCTCTTGTTATGGCTATCAGTAGTACTTATGTTGTTTTGAAGTTTGAAGATGTAGTAGGTTCCCTACTTGGTGAAGAGATGCAAAGGAAGGTATCCATCAACTCTAAGGAAGCCCTAACTATTTGTGGAAGACCTAAGGAGAAAGGCAAGAAGAATGAGAAGCGCAATAAGTCCAAATCTAGAGGGAGATCAATGATAGTATGATGAAACAATAAGGATCTGGTCAACTACTGAGAGGGGAGGGTGAATTTGTAGATAGAAAATATACTTGACTTTCACCAAACTTAATCCCAACTCATAAACAACTTGCTGAACTTCACCGGTTTAGTTACCCTTATCAAAAACTGCAACTACACTATCAAACTTTACCAATTAACCAAAATGTCAATGATACAATGTAACAGATCTGTAACTCACATACCATTTAACCAAAACATTAAATATTTTACTATCATCAGTAATAGCTCATTTCAGATTACTTCTGGTCATCTAAACATATCTTAGTGACTTTACCAGTTAATCATATCAACCATATCAAAACATATCCACAAAATCATTCACCACTTGACACAATGATTTTTCACATGGAAACCCAAATGGGAAAAACCATGGTGGGGATGAATACCCACAAGTATTCTGAACTCTTCTAAAGTTCACCATGTTAGGAGCCAAGCCTTGTTAGAAGCTTATACAATAATGTCCTGTTAAGAACAAAACCGGTTAGGGACCACCCGATTAAGGGATTGACTACAATACCCTGTTAAAGGCAATACCCTGTTAGGACTAACCTAGGTAGAGGATTTTAAATCCAAGCTAATGGATCATCTGGTTAGAGGATTTAAACAACACCAATTCTATTAAAGCTTACCCTGTCAGGAGATTTGACTGTTGTAATGGTTAGAGAACAACATGGTCTTTGCTGATCTGGTAATAGCACTATCTTGCTTAGTCAGATCCTTTTATGCTCCTATCTGCCTTCATAACATTCTACAGACACTCCTTCTAGTTTGACAACAATCACACTACCACACTTAACCAAATTAACAACACAATTACAAAACATCTCATCGACCTTATAAGCAAATACAATATGTCGGCAACACATCACAAAACCTACAAATCTCATAGAGATTACAAAAATAATGTTTCAAACATAACCGTTGGATTACATAGCAATCAACTACACATTATTCTAGAAAACTTTGACTGCTCCTGGATCATCGCACATCGAATCCTGTAACTCATCACGTGATTATCAATTCATGCTATGCAATTGCTTATTCCCAAGATAAACAGTTTTCTTCACGTGCCAAAACCACTTTGAAATGTCACGTGTATCATGCATACGCAACATCTTCATCTCTGATCACCATTCGATCATAGATCAACATAACCGACTCACCAAGCTCCATCGGTTAGGGTTACTGGTTGATCACTGTGATTGAAATACCAATACCGGTTTCCATCACTACATTACCGGTTGCAATACTGCATCACTACCGGTTGCAATACAAGTCCATTACCAATTGCTATTGACATTAATGACAACACTATACTTCATTAATGCAATATTCATGCAATGCCAACAATATCCTCCTTTGGCATTAATGGCAATACAAATATCAATACCCTTTGATTGTGATGATTGATAGTAATGCACATACATGCACAGGTATAGAAATCTTGGTTTATATTTTCTAATCATATACTCTCCTTCAACTATATCTTCATGTCTTGAGCTGGTAACTGGCTATCAATCATACAATTCTTCTCCCCATCAATCATACAGTTCTTCTCCCCCTTTGACAACAATTCCAAAGTGAAGGTTAACCATTCCATTCTTCACCAATCTGCAACAACGATCTGTAACTTGTTTCTCCCCCTGTGGAATAGCTCCACTCTACACCAATCCTGCTTCAAGATTTTCAATAAGCTCCAGGACTAATGTCTTCCACATCTTCTTAATTGACCTCATGTAGGGGTACAACCCCTAACTTACCTCTAAGATAATCAAAAGTAGCCTTAGGAAGAAGTTTAGTAAAGATATCCGCTAACTGTTCTTTAGTAGATATATGCTCCAGTGACACATCTTTACTTTGCACTTTCTCTCTCAAGAAATGATACTTCATCTCAATATGCTTTGCCCTAGCATGCAACACCGGGTTCTTAGAAATGTTTATTGCACTGGTGTTATCATAGAAAATCCTTACCGGTTTTGAAATCTTCAACTTGAAACCTTCCAGAATGTGCTTCATCCAGATTGCTTGGGTACAATCCATATATGCTGCAACATATTCAACTTTTGTTGTAGATTGAGAGATACAACTCTGTTTCCTGCTGCTCCAAGATACTAGTCTTCCTCCAAGAAAGAATGCTCCTTTGGTTGTACTCTTCTTGTCATCAATATTTACTGCCTAGTCTGCATTTGTATAGACTTTTAAATCAAAGTCTCCTGCATATGGATACCATAATCCATAATCAATTGTGCCTTCCAAATATCTGAAAATTATTTTGGTCACTACCATGTGTCTCCTTCGGGCTCTTCTGAAATCTAGCAACCAATCCTACTGCATGAGAAAGGTTTGATCTACTGTGGACAACATAATGTAGTTTACCTATCATTAACCTATATTCCTTTTCATCCATTGATGTAGAATCATCATCCTTAGATAGTTTACAACTTGTAACCATTGGTGTTCCAACTGGTTTATAGTCTCCCATTCCAAAAGTCTTTAATACTTCTTTCACATATTTGGACTATGTGATGAAAATACCTTCCTTCATCTATTGGATTTTCAGACTTACGAAGAATTTTATTTCACCCACCAGTGACATCTCAAACTCATTCTTCATTTCATTAGCAAAATCATGGCACATATCATCATTTCCTCCAAAAATGATATCATCAACAAATACCTCACTTACCAGTATCTTATCTCCTTCTGACTTGAGATATATATTATTGTCTTCAATGGTTCTCTGAAAACCTATCTTCAACAAGTGAGAGTAAAATCTTTCATACCATGTTCTAGGTGCTTGCTTCGGTCCATATAATGCCTTATGTAATTTGCACACCATGTCCTTTTCTACAGTTAAAGCATAACCATCTGGTTATTCAATGTAGACTTCCTCTTCCAATATTCCATTGAGGAATGTTGACTTAACATCCATTTAATATACTTTGAATCCTCTGTATGCAACAAATGCAATTAGAGACCTAACTCCTTCCAATCTTGCAACTGGTGCAAATGTCTCACCATAGTCTTCACCTTCTTCCCGTGCATATCCTTTGCATGCCAGTCTATATTTATTTTTGACCACTACTCCATCTTCATTCAGTTTATTTTTGAATACCCATTTTGTACCTATTACATTCTTGTTCTCCGGTTTGGGTACCAATGACCATGTATTGTTATTCTCTATCTGGTCAAGTTCTTCTTCCATTGCCTTGATCTAGTCTTCATCTGCAAATGCTTATTTTGTAGTTTTGGGCTCAATGGTGGAAATCATACAAGAGTTATCTCTAAGCCTTGTTCTTGTTAGTACATTTGCATTCATGTCACCAATAATATGATCGGGGCTATAATTGAGTCTAACATACCTTGGAATAACATGATATTATTTTTCAAGCTCTTCTTCTTCTTCACTTTCTTTTTCTTCTGCTGGACCTCTCTGTTCCATTTGAACTGGGGCTTTTGTGTTCTGTTTACAAACTTCTGGCTTCACCAGTTTTGGTTCCAAAAATAGTGTGTAAGGTTCTTCTTCCTTCTTCTCCTCACTAGTTTCTCCCGATTTCTTAGGAAACTCATCAACTCGGACTTTAACACTTTCAATAATCTTCTTGGTCTGGTTTTTGTAACACTTGTAAGCTTTTCTCTTGGTGGAATAACCAAGAAATATGCCTTCATCATGATGGTATGATGAAAGAATAAGGATCTAGTCAACTACTAAGAGGGGGGGGTGTGAATCAGTAAATAGAAAAACTGATATAAACTTTCACCAATCTCAAAATCAACCTCTCAAAGCAAACTCTAAACGGACAAGTTAAACCACTGAACTATAAATGCAATACCACTATCAAGTTAAACCGGCTGACTGTTATAAAAAATTAACAGTAAATAACTTGAAACTCACAAACATCCAAATACTTTTACTAACATAAGTAAAACCTGATTTCAGATTGTTGTCGGTTATCATAACTTATCAAAGTGGATCAAGCAGTTAAGCAATTCAACCATTGTAAACATAACCACCAAAACATTCACCACTTGACCCAATATTTTTGACGTGGAAACCCAAATGGGAAAAACCACGGTGAGATGAGGCTCACAAGTTAACTATCTGAACTCTTCTAAAGTTCATTCTGTTAGGAACCAAGCCTGTTAAAGCTTTTACAAAAAGTCCTGTTAAGAAAAGATCCTGTTAGGGACCACCCAGTTAAGGGATTGACTATAAAGCCCTATTAGAAGCAATACCCTATGAGGAGTAACCTCGATAGAGGATTTAAAATCCAAGCTAATGGACCACCTGGTTAGAGGATTTGAATAACACTAAGCTTGTTAGAGCTTACCCGGTTAGGGGATTTAAACTATTGTAATTGTTAGAAAACAACAGGGGTTTGTTGATCTATTTGAATAGAAACACACTTTCTTGTTCAGATCCTTTTCATGCTCCTATCTACCTTTACACAAACTGTAGATACATCACCAATTCAGCAACCACACACTCAACTAAAATTTTGCCAACGCTGAAACAAAACAACTCATCAATTTTATAAACAAATCAATAGGTCGGTAACACAACAAAAACATAATTCTCTCATAGAGATTACGAACAAGTCAGTTCAAGTATGACCATTGGATTACATAATAATCTATGCACATCATTGAAGATAGCCTCGACCGCTCCTTGATCACTGCTTCATCGAACTCAGTAACTCATCACATGTTTTTCATTACATGCAATATACTTGCTCATTCCCAAGATAAAAACCATTATCTCAATGAGCCAAAAATACTTTTAAACTCTCCTCATACAACATCCATAAATGTCATAATCATTACAGCTCATCATCAGATCATAAACCAATATAATCAATTCACCAAACTTAATCGGTTAGGGTTTATCAAATCAATAGGTAGGGTTTACCAGTTCAACTCTCCAATACTTAGCAATACTGGTTCACTCCACAAAAGGGTTTATCAAATCAATAGGTAGGGTTTACCGGTTCAACTCTCCAATACTTAGCAATACTAGTTCACTCCACAAACTTACCTACCGGTTAGAGTTCCCTTCACTAGCTCTTCCTATCGGTTACAAAACAATATTATAACAATATCATTACCGATTAATTGACATCAATGACAACATAATATTTTATTAATGCAATCTTCATACAAATGCCAATAATCTCCCCCTTTGGCATTGATGGCAATACAAACATCAATACCATTGATTGCTATGATTGTGAATAGGAATCCTAGTTTACATTTTACCATGTACTCTCCTTATCTTCAGTTGGTAGCTGGCTGTACATCTTCTATCTGTCAATCATATAATTCTTCTCCCCCTTTGACAACAATGCCAAAGTGAAATTAAAACATGCAATGTCAAACTTCATTGTTCAACATCAACAACCTGCAACTTGATGCTCCCTCTGTGGAATAACTCCACTTCTACATCAATCTTGCTAAAAAATTCTGCAAGTAGCTCCAGGACTAATGTACTCTACATCATGCTCAATTGACCTTATGAAGGGGTACAACACCTAGCTTACTTCTAAGATACTCAAAAGTAGTCTTAGGTAGAGGTTTAGTAAAGATATATGTAAGTTTCTCCTTGGTAGAAACATGCTCCAAGATCACATCTTTACTCTGCACTTTTTCCCGCAAGAAATGATACTTTAATTCAATATGCTTGGTTTGTACGTGCAAAACAGGGTTCTTGGAAATATTTATGGCATTGGTATTGTCACATAAGATCTTTACAGGTTTTGAAAACTTCATCTTGAAACCTTCTAGAATGTGCCTTTCAAATATCTGAATATCCTCTTGGTTGCTATCAAATGTGTTTCCTTAGGATTCTTCTAAAATTTAGCAACTAGACCAACTGCATGAGCTATATTCAGCCTGCTTGCCGGTTGCAATCAGTTCACCTTTTCTCCCATAGATTTTGCACATACCATTCTTAAAATCCAATGGGTATCCTCTGTCATTGAGTTGAGAAAAACTCAAAAGATTGTGCTTTAATCCTTCAACCCAGTAGACATCATCTACACTGATCTTCCCATTAAGAGAAATAGTTTCCTTACCTTTAACCATGCACGGTGAGTCATTAACAAATCTTACAACTCCGCCATCAAATTCTTTCAAAGAAATAAATTTGCTCCAGTCACCAGTCATGTGATGTGAACAACCACTATCAATGATCCAATCATCAGAATTATCCATGCGAGAAACTAAAGCTTTCTGATCAGATGTCTCCTCTTTAATGGCTACAAAGACAATGTCTTCATTAGCATCACCCTCAGATTCCTCATCAGTGATACCACCATCAACTGCAATAAGACAATCTCTTTTTCCTTTTCCCTTATACTTCTTGAGCTTCTCTCGCTTGTGCTCATTATCATCATTAGGACAGTTAGTTGCAATGTGTCCAATCTTGTTGCGTGTAAAACATTTCAAAGGTAATTTACCTTTGTACTTACTGGTACCTCTGGGCAACCGCTTGGCCAACAATGCTTCAAGCTCAACCAAACTGTCTTCATCATCAACTTCTCTACTGGATCTTGATTCATAACTGTGACTGGCATCTCTACTTTTCCTCATAGATGGGTTAGAAACTGAAGCCCTAAATGCAGACTCAGATTTCTGAACACTACCATCATAACCATTTAATTCAAAAGTTGTAAGCTTACCAATGATGGAGTCAAGGGTTGCCTTAGTTTTGTCAATTGACTTTACCTCCCGAATGGCTGCAACTTGGATAACGTAGAGCAAAAGAAGGGTTCTCAACAACTTACTAACCACTATGGCATCTTCCACTTTCCTACCAACACTCTTGATCTCACCGACTATCTCTTTTATCCTTTGACCATATTGCTAGATATTCTCACCTTCATCCATCTACATGTCATCAAACTTTCCTTTTAGACTCTCTTCCTTGGAAATCTTCACATGTTCATCACCACTATAAATCTCTTCAAGTTTCTTCCATACCTCATATGCAGTCTCCAGACCATGAACATCTACATATTTTGCATCAAACAAAGAACTGATAATATCCTCCAGTGTTTGATTATTTTCTTGTTGCTGTTTCTTCTGATCATCAATCATAATCCCACTAGGTGCAACATATTGAGTACCAACATGTTCCCAATATTGATTTCCTAGACTCTTAATATATATTTTCATTCTATCATTCCATACTTTGTAGTTCTCTCTATTAAACTTCGAACCTTCCTTCTTCATCACGTTCTACAAGATCTTTACCTCAAGCTATTAGGCTTAGATGTTAGAGGACCTGATAAGCTCTGATACCAATTGATGGTATGATGAAAGAATAGGGATCTGTTCAACTACGAGGAGGGGGGGGGGTGAATCAGTAGATAGAAAAACTGATATAAACTTTCACCAATCTCAAAATCAACCTCTCAAAGAAAACTCTAAACTGACAAGTTAAACCACTGAACTATAAATGCAATATCACTGTCAGGTTAAAATGGTTGACTGTTATAACAAATTAATAGTAAACAACTTGAAACTCACAAACATCCAAATAATTTTACTAACATAAGTAAAACCTCATTTTAGATTGTTGTCGGTTATCATAACTTATCAAAGTGGATTAAGCAGTTAAGTAATTCAACCATAGTAAACATAACCACAAAAACATTCACCAATTGACACAATATTTTTGACATGGAAACCCAAATGGAAAAAACCATGGTGAGATGAGACTCATAATTTAACTATCTGAACTCTTTTGAAGTTCACCCTGTTAGGAGCCAATCCTGTTAAAGCTTTAACAAAAAGTCCTGTTAAGAACATATCCCATTAGGGACCACCCAGTTAAGGGATTGACTATAATGCCCTATTAGAAGCAATACCTGTGAGGAGTAACCTCGGTAGAGGATTTGAAATCCAAGCTAATGGACCACCTGGTTAGAGGATTTGAATAACACTAAGCTTGTTAGCGCTTACCCGGTTAGGGGATTTAAACTGTTGTAATTGTTAGAAAATAATAGGGGTTTGCTGATCTATTTGAATAGCACTACACTTGCTTGTTCAGATCCTTTTCATGCTCCTATATGCCTTTACACAAACTTTAGATACATCATTCGGTTTGGCAACCACACACTCAACTAAAACTTTTCCAACTCTGAAACAAAACAACTCATCAACCTTATAAACAAATCAATAGGTCAGTAACACAATAAAAACCTAATTCTCTCATGAGTCATAGAGATTACAAACAATTCGGTTCAAGTATGACCATTG